>NC_049901.1:19787392-20449707 GCF_001411555.2 Juglans regia | reverse complement strand
TTCTTTGTATAGGCAGATATATTTCAGTTGCTAGAGAAGAACATCTTATCAAGAGAGAATAAGGTTTCGAAGACATGGAATGATATATTAAAGCGCGAGTATGCCGTTCGTAAAAGGGAAGATAAAGTGAGAGAGATGGCGAAGAATCTAAAAAAGGAAAAGCGAAAGTTGTTATGTTTGTATTGGGCTGTCACCTTTGTAATAGTGTTCGCTTGATTCGGATAAATTTCATGTAAAAAGTCCTTTTGTTGGATTAGATCATTAATTAATGTAGAGGTTCATTTTACTGGTTTATATAACTAGGTATTTAGGTTTGTTTTTGTTTTACTTATCTTGTGAACTTGTTTTGTAAATTATTTGTGAAACTTGTGTAAAAATGGGACGTTGCTTAAATATTTTGTAATGAAAGGTGTTGTACTGCTTATATCAGATGAGCAAGCTATGATGAGATTTATTGGAACACATACTGCTGTTATTTTTCATTATAGCTATATTCCAATTTGGTTTATTTTACTGATAGGTGTTCACTATCATTATCAGATGAACATATCCTTTTGTTTTCTTTTACTTGTTATTTTTCGTTTACTGTTAGTTTTGAAAAATCAAAACCATGTACAAGTTGAATTCCCATGTAATGTACAGCCTCAGCATGTCCTGAAGTAATTTCCATGTAATGTTCCATTACAAATCAAAGCCAAAAGTAAAACCAACTACATTCATACATAGACATCCTGGAGAAGTTTCTTCCCACTATATGAACCTACAGACCTCAGTTCTAAGATTGCATAAGTCAGTATACATTTTAAGATAGATAATATATATAGCCATAATTCTTGAAAGGAAAAAAACTGCTTGGTAGGCATTAGAATACAAGCCATGACTCACAGCTGTATGCTACTTTGGCTCATCAAGGACTCAAAACTCCTTAGATATATAAACAAGGGCAGGCCAAACGGAGCAAATTCATTGTGACTATACATTTCTTGGGTTCAGGTGACTGCTTCCAGTCTTCATGCTTACTAATCTGTCGACACAATCAATAAAAACTATCTCAAATACCGAACAAACCACTAAATAACCAACCAATATATGCCATCAATAAAATCAATATAGGTAACTTTATTGGTGGTAATGTTATTGCTGCTTTCAAACATTGAGATTGTTTAATTCCCATTTACCAAGAATATTATCGAACCAACAACGATATTTATATATATATATATATATATATATATATAAATCTACATTATGGGTAGCTGCCATTTATATATTTTTTTACATGTAGTAGTTGGTGCATGCAGAAGTACCATGCAAAATATAAACAATCTACTGCTAATTAAACCACGTGATGAGTAGGAAGACTTTTGAGTTCCAAACCAAAACAAACTTGACATTGAAATTTAAAAGATTATCCGACTTGGCCCGATAGATTGAAGCGAGAGACCAATTATGCAACTTCCAATGCTTGTGAATTAAACCTAAATCAGGATGGCAGCGATTCAATCTACATATAAGTCTTCTCAGCAAACAAGAATTAGTCATTAAGTCAAAGAATGTATATAGACTGAAGGTATCTCTCAGATTTCATTCCAATGCATATGTGACATTAATGTGCTGGAAGTCCGAGCAATTTTCAATGAAGAATAATGATTATCTGATACATACCCACGATGATCATATCATTGTCGTGGTTGTGATCCATCAAACACAAATTGCATCTGTAAAAAATATTAACTCATATTAATGTGTTGTCGACTAATATCATTAAAATACCGTTATAGTTTCGAGCCACTTACGCTTTCTTGACTTTGAAGTAATGTTTCTCGGGCCTGGGTTCTACTAATGTCAACAATTGGTATGCTTTTTGGAATAGCCTAATGATAAATACTTGTAAAAAATAGAGCAATAAATCATAACTCAAATAAAAATATATAATTATTATATTACCCTCGCGTGTTCAACATTGGAGAAATCCAAATCGGAAGGGCCTAATAGCCTCCTGCAAGTGTCCTCGACTGGTGTATCTTCCCCATCTCGCTAATAAAATAGTAACCAATTTGTCAGATAACATTTATCTGAAAATTTAAATAAACAAGGTAATATTACAAGGAATCACCTGTTTGCATTTTTCCTTTTCTGCAGCTTTCTTCGTCTTCTCCTTAATATTCTGCAGGTCTCTCTCCATCCTAGATGCTCTCATCAGAGATGGAGGTCTGCCTTTTCCTCGAACAACACGTGGACTGAGTACTTTTGTTGAACTACCAATTGTAGTTGTGTCATTTGTTGTGCCATCAATATTTAAACACTTGTCAGTCATCGATGGAGGTTCTTGGTCTGCTTCATACAGGTCAATCATTGCATTTAACTTAGTTGTTGCATCCTCAGTATGTTTTTTCGAACTCACCGCACAAGTAATCATCTTATAACAAATATTCAACAGACTTGAATATCTATTAGCATCTTTCCATTGATCCCCTGCGTCATATCTGCTGTGGATTAACGTGTATCTTCTTTTGATGTATTTTCTCCATCGATCCAAAATGTACCTATCTGGTATTGTCTTAATCCCATTACATTTGAAGACAGTGAAGATGTGCCGGCAAACTATCCCCCTCATTTCAAATAAACCACAAGACCACTTGGCAACTGCATCGTCCTCACAAAAATCCACTGAATATGTAACTAGCTTAGTGAAATCTTCAACACGAACTTCATTCTCTACCAGATAGGTCTTAGCATGAACATCCGACTTAAGTAAAACTGGGTCCAAATCGATAATACTAGTAAGTTGGTGCTGAACTTCCCTAAATTTAGCGTTTGTGTACAAATCTTGGTATCTCTTTTCAATTGGAGATCTAGAGATGCAGGGAATTATGACATTAAATGACTGGAAGTCCGCGTAATTTTCGTTCTCAATCTTCTTTTTCAAGGCATTATCATAATTATTGACAAACTCTTTCAAGTTTATCTTAGCATGAACATAACCATCAAAAAAGGCATCCATACTCTCGCTCCGCTGCATTGTACCCATTCTAGCCCAAAAAATATTTTTCAAGAAGGCTGGTACCAAATGCTCATGCTCAATGTATAAACTCTGCAACCAGACATTCTCATGCAAGTTGTATGTGCTAATCAACTGATCCCAACAGTTTTCAAACTCTTCTGGTGTTTGGGTGTTATACATGGATTTTATTAGTGCAGTTTTCATTCCAGTTTTGTAAGAACCATAACAGCCGAGCTTTTCAGGGACTTTATTAAGAATATGCCACATGCAAAATCTATGTCGGTTTCTGGGAAAACAATTGCAATAACATTTTTCATGACTCTGTCTTGGTCAGTGATAATAGCATTCGACACTATACCATCCATACACTGCAACCAAATTTGGAATAACCACACGAATGTCTCAGTATCCTCAGAGGAAATCAAGCTAGCTCCCAACAAAATTGACTGTACATGGTGGTTTATATCAACAAATGGCGCAAAGGGCATCCCATATCGATTAATCAAGTATGTGGTGTCGAAGGTTACGACATCCCCGAAATATTGGTAGGCTGCTCTACTATGGGGGTCTGCCCAGAATACATTTTTTAACCTCCCGTCATCATCCAAGTCCATTAGTGCAAAGAAACCTAGATTTTTGTACTGCATCCGTAAAAAGTAGTCTCGAAGCGCTCCAGCACCACCTGTGCCCAATCGTAGATGTTGTGCCTTGTCAATGTAGTTATGACAATCATTTTCCAAAAACGGGAGGTTCTTAAAACCACCCGTGCCCACAACAAGAGACTCGAAACTCTATTCATTCAGATGCCGGTTAAATCATTTGTATCTAGGACTCTTTTAACAGATTCACTCACTTCTCTATTACATAGAAAAAAGTGAGATTTCTTTGGACTGAGGCCGTGGTTGTGGATATTGTGAACTATAGTCAGCCGAAACTTTCTATTAGCAACTTTTAAGGCATTAATTTTTACCTTACATTCCGTCTTTCCTGTCGGATTTGGGTTGGCGACATTCAAAATCCTATTCCGGGCCTTCCTTCCACGGGCACATGCAAGGGTGACATATCTAACAGTCTCATCCTCTCCCCTCTCACTATTTTTTGTCATCACCCCAAACCCGTATTTCTTACCATATTCCTTATAACAGCTCATTAACTCTTCTAAGGAATTAAACTCCATCCCCGAAACTGGCTCATCATTAACCTGATCCATTTGCACTTTCTCAAATGTTTCGGCACTGCCATACTCAGTTTCTTCTGCATCTTGTCTATCATGATGAATTTTTTCAACTCTAGAAGATGTAGCTGGTGATTCATTTTCTCCAATATTGGGTCTATTATCCTCCATACCAATAAATCTGATTGTAACAGATGTATTGCTGAGAGACAACTGGCCTTCTATGCCATGTTGAAATGGGTAACTAGTATTCTGTCAAAAAGAAAAAAAAATGCAATTCAACTCTTCAAAAAAACCAACTTATTAAAACTAAACGGAAAACATGATTTTCACCACCTGTACATTGCTTGGATATTGGTTGACAGCAGGAAATGGGAGAAAACCCGGTGACCACGCATTCACTGGTCCATAGTAACCGTGCATTGGGATGTTTGGAGAAGTTGATAGAATGTCCTGAAATGTTATTGGATAAATTATTGAAGTGTTGAGAAATTAAATATCAACTAATCTCGAATCTAATGTTATTGATATATTGCAAATACAATAGCATACCGCAGATGGTGGTCCTGCATTGTAACCGTGCATTGGGATGTTTGGAGAAATTGATGGTATGTCCTGAAATGTTATTGGATAAATTATTGATGTGTTGAGAAATTAAATATCAACTAATCTCGAATCTAATGTTATTGATATATTGCAAATATAATAACATACAGCGGATGGGAGATTTGAGCTAGATGGTCTTAGGGTAGATGGATGTTCTTTTCCTTTTTCCATGCTGAGAGGGAGACAAATGCATATTCTCAATAGCAATACTGTATAACTCCAACCACATTAAAATCTATGAACTGGTACAATGGATCTCATTTCAAATAAATGTTTAATATTTATTTCATTCATGAGCATGTGGCGATGGAAATATGGTTGCCAAATGGGGGGCCAAATGCACCATTATAACTCTTTCTTGCTCTTGGAACATATATTAGATAAATAAATCTATATCTTCCTATTAATATAAAGTTTTGGACACTGACTCTGTTCATTTATTTATCCACCCATTAGTTTGGCAAAAATAAACTATCCAATTAATTACTACAAACCGATAAATGCACGGCTTGCATTAAAGGCCAAATGCACTTACCTGTGACTTCACCTTTTGTATAATTTCTGTTTTTTGCTTCTCCAACTGCTTGCCGTAGCTACTGAGTTTCACTATCTTTTCCTTCAAATCTCTTATTTCTGAATCTTTCTCTCTGCGGGCAACTACTTTATCTCGTACCAAGCACCTTGGAAGGGAAGGGAAAGAAAAGGTTTAGCTAAAATAAGGAGTTTTATTGTTAAATAAAACCAACCTTAAACTCTAACTAAGAAATGGAAAACTTTTGACTCCAACTAAAAAGTTGCTACCTAGAGGAGGATGCTAAATTTAGAGGTATAGCTAGCTGGTCCTAATGGCCGACTGATGCCATGATAAAGATATAAAAACAGAGTTCTGGGTTCAGAGAACTAGAGCTAGTGGTGCATTGCAATCACATGTTTTTATAAGCATTGCAACCACTTTTTGCAACTATATTTGATTTATCAGCAATATTAGAATCAAGTGTTGAGTTTAACATCTTTTTACTTTCCAAATAATGAAAATACAAGCCAACTAATTTTTTGAGGTAACACGAGAATGTTCTACTCCAGTGTTGGTTGCTAATTTTTCTTTTATGCATCTTATCAAACAGGTAAAATGCAAGAGCTCGGGTACAAGCTCCAACATCACAACAAGCAAGTATATAAGGCGGTTCGAAATCAGGTTGGATGAGTTTTGGACCCGATATTCAGTCCAAATTGACAGTAAAATAGAATCCAAATCCGAAATGAAATGCATAATGGTATAGGAAGCGGAGGAGAGAGTAATCCATAAAGTTCATGAACGTCAAATAACTCACCTCCTCACTTAGTGACCAGTTTGCTTTCGAAGCCCTAAAGAAGGCGACGATGGCCAGAGGCCTAGAAAGTGTGGCTAATTAAATTTGAGAAGCACCACTAGCTCCAGACCAGTTTGGTCCGCGACGGCGACCACAGACGATTCTTGGTTCAGAGAAAACGAATTGAAGGTTCACTTCTTGTTTTTGCTTTCCCTCCATTTCTCTCGCATATTTCACTCACTCAGTTTGAGGTTTTTTTTTTTAATTAAATTAGCAGCTGACGTCAGCCGGTTCCGCACCGGCGGTTGCATATAGAAGAACTGTATATATATAAAAACTACATATATATATTTATATAAATGTGTATTAAACAAAAAGTGACCGGACCTCGTTTAAATTTGAAGATAAGTTAAGATGAGTTGTGAATAGTAGTGAGATGAGTTGTAAATAATAGTGAGATTTATGAGTTAAAGTTGATGAATAGTAGTAAATAGTAATGAGATGAGTTGAGATGGATTGTGAATCCAAACCGGGCCTAAAGGACGTAAACGGAAAAAACATTTACTAAATAAGCCAATATTAACAACTACAAGCCCGTTAAGAAACATTGAAGAAACCGTTAAAGCAATAAAACTTCTTGAAATCCAAAACGGTATGATCACTTAAAGACAAACTCTCTCCATCGGAAATGCTAACAAATTATGAGAGAATGAAACGTAAAAAGCAACGGTAAAGAAAAGTTACGATAAACCAACGTTACTAACCAAAATGTTCGGCCACTGGCAAATCAACAGAATAAAAGCAAGCTTAAAAACGTTCAAGCAATAAATCTCATAAATCCTAATAATTATTTTAAAAAAAATACCAACACTATCTATACATATTTTATATATATAGTATTACTAGCTGAAAGGTACTCTCCATTGGAGAGGGATACCATGAACGAGGAGGCCCGACATACCGCCCCAATGTTTGAATGGGCTGGAACTTTGGATGAGAGAAATTGATTCAACGTGCACTTATCATTTTGGGCCTAAAAAAGGAGATTATAATTAGTTCGAGTTGGTTCAGATTTTAGAATCGGCTATTCGTTATGGTCGTAATGCTACAACTCGCGCAATGTGCAGAGCGTTGTGTATGAGAGAGATAATTAGAGAGAGGCAGGATTTTATAACGAAGAAATTCGAAATAGTTTATAGGAAGATTTATTTTGACGAAACAATATAAAAGTTGAATCAGTACTTTGGTAGAATCTAGAATCGATTTATATCTTTATACGTAAAAAAGAAATGAAACTTAAAAGTTACAATAGTTCATAATGAAATGTTGCTTTTAAAAGAATTACCGTTTCATAAACATAACACTTTAATATTCCATTTTTTATTTCAATTATTGTCAATAATAGCCTACTTTTCTAGATAGAATGGCACGTTGAAGTTATTTGACTCCGCTTTTATATGTAGCAGTAGATTTTATTTGAAAAATAATAAAGTCTATTATTAAAAAATAGATTTTTTTTTATATGGCTTCCAAAATTGACTACTTTTTTCAAGACTATACAAATGATTTCTCATTTCATGAAATAATTTGTATAGTTTTAGAGTATACAAGTCTCGTGTATATTCTAAAATTTATACATTCTAAAATTTGATTTGTATACTTTTTTCAAGATTATTTTAGGAAATGATCTCGTGTAAAATTTATACATTCTAAAATTATATCTAACGTTACTCCAATTAATAGGAAAAAGACTCCCATTCAAAATGTCTTGAAGATCTCGTGTCCGTATAACCCAGAAGAAAAAAAAAAGAAAAAAAACCCGGAATCTGATGTGCAAACAATGTGGAATTATGTGGGTTTCAATGGGCCATATTACATTATATAACCTTATGGAATATTACTTTTATCGAGGATCTAAACTTAATGACAACAGTCCATGTTTCTCCAAAAGGATACACAGATTGACAGACACTAGAAAAAGGGGAAGAACACAGATGATGTTAGTCAAGAAGACCAGCTGCCAGCCTCATTCACATTCTAATTACCTCTCTCACGCCTTTGTTAAGCAAAAGCTCCACTCGTTTTCTTCCTTGGAAACACAAAGCATCGACCAGTCGATCCCTAGTTGTCCTAAGAATCTGTTTTAGATCCCTTGCTAGCACCACTATGTTGAACAACACTTCAAATTTGTCCCCTTTACTTTATTGAAAAAAGGATTCAAGAAGACCCAAAAAAAATCTATTATGCTTCCAGCTAGCCATAATGAATTCTCTCGTGACTGTTAATTTGCTGTGTCAATTTGTTACCATCAAAACCCCATTTTTCACGTTTTGGGTGGGTCCCTTTATTAAAGGAAAATGTTATATTGACAAGGTGGGATAAGAGTGAAAAATAAAATAAAGGATTGATAGTAATATATAGTTGATGGGTAATACCACGAGCGAGACGAAAGGACGATAAATAACATAACTCTTAAGTAATTATTAGATACTTTAAAGTACAGAAACGTAATACTCTTAGGTGTCATTTAGATATTGAGTTGAGATGAGAGTTGAAAGTTGAATAAAATATTATTAGAATATTATTATTTTGATATTTGAAAAAGTTGAATTGTTATTATATTTTGTGTGGGAAATTAAAAATTTAAGAAAGTTATAATAATGAAATGAGATGAGATGCAATAAAACACTTTCACTATCTAAACGGGACCTTAAAAGTGACGATAACATAAATAATTTTAATTACATGATATGTTGTGACAAGATAAGCATAATGTGTCATCTTCACTTAATAGCAAGCAATAAGTAGTGAGGCATCTCATTTGAGAGAGGATTTAAAACTATATCTAGACTTATGTAATTCAAACGCTTCCATGCATTCGGGTTATAATTCGTTAAATATGTGTTTCATATTAATACTTGAAAAAGAAGATGACAAGGACTAATCGAGACATGTTGGCTTTGATATATATGTGTGTGTGAAAGATAACAACTATTTGGCTCAGCCCTACCAAACCTATACAGTAAATCAACAAAACACTATGGGCCCCGCATTTTATTCAAAGTCAGAATATATTTATATTTGAAGACAGAAACATGGTACCAATATTCATATGTTTCCACAGCATAATGCCTGTGTCTTGTCATTGTTGATGTTTTATTTTTCCCCTTCCACCAAGTGGATATTATGACCAAGCATGTGACTTGTACGTGTGATAACTGGCTGTATAGTATTAACTAATTATACAGTCTTTGAGATTAACATGTAATTAGTTTGTTCCTTTGAATTTTGGTAATCATTAGTAGTAGATCTTTATAAAGATTTTAAACTTAAAACAGCATTAATCTTTTTTCTTTATAAAAATCATTAAAACTCGTTCCATTCAATACAATAGATGAAACTCAAAGCAACATTGTATGAAAGAAAAATTCCCTAAAACCATCCAAAAAGCATTTCCTATTGTCAAAACAAAGATCATCTCTCTCGTTCTATGTGCACCACATTAAGCATAGATGCATCATCTTCCAAACAGCCATAATACGACGATTGCCTCGAATCCCTCTCCAATATAATAATAAATCTATCATCTTCCTAGACATTACCCATGCAATATCGAGCTTTGTGAAGATTTTGTCCCTTAAAGCCTTGATTACTTCATAGTAAAGAAGCAGATGATTTATTGATTGACTATTGTGTTTGCAGATGAAGCATCAATCTATTATGTAGAGACCACGCTTTTTCAGTTTGTCGATAGTCAATATTTTTCCATGAGATGCCAACTAGCAGAAGAAAGCAACCTTGAGGGGGAACATTACTCCTCCAAATGCACTTCCATGGGAAGGCATTGGAAGAGTGAGTTGTCAATGCCTTGTAATAGGATCTTATTGAAAAAGTTCTTGTTCCCTGCAAGTGTCCAAAGTAATTTGTCCTCCCCTCCTATTTGTAGTTTCAACACGTATAACGCGCTATAAAATTAAGCAGTGTCTCCCACCTCCCAATCTTGTACAACTCTAATAAATCTCACGGACCATTGAAAGGAATCAATGGAAATGTCCATATTAATGGCCACATAGGCACCCCTATCTGATGCAATCTTATAAAGAGGGGAAATTCTTTTTCAAAGCAACATTAACACATGTGCCCCTTTCCACCTCAAATATGAAATTATCAAGTAAATCTTCCTATTCATTAGGAATAAATTTCTAAACTCTCATGCCGTAAGCCCCTCTCTGCTACTATTGTTAATGGTGGAAAAATAAATTCTTCCCACAAATTAACTCCTAAATGGCTTTGAATCTCATGCCTCCTTCAACAAATTAATTAATATATATAAGTTATTCTATTCTTAAGACGGTGTATATAATATACCATCTACATCATTTAAATTAAATTGTTGGATTTGATTTGTAATATTTAATTTTTTAAATCAAGTTATGCCATGTAAGCACTTTATTAAGTGTGTTATTTACACTTATTTATAAATCGAATTTTTGTATAAATAACATTGTCATGGAGCAAAACCTTTGCTTTATTAAACTCTTAAAGGATATCTTGGTGGTCAAGAAAAATGTGTCATTAAAGAAAGTTATTATTAATTTATTTTAACACTTGTTAGATAATCCTCAAAGAAGATCGGAAGACTGCAAAATATCTATCGAACATTCAAAACAGATCCAATTATAGTATAGATGTGAATTGCAAGAACTAAGAAGATGAGATTCATTGCAATTGGACTATACACATGAGCAATCTCTCTCTCTATCTCTATCTCTATCTGTGCGTCACAGCCAACATGAGCAACAAACGTCGTTGATGGACCCTCAAAAGATATGAACAGAATTTGAATAGAAAAATACAATTGTGCTTTCTTTTTTATATTTATTTTAAATTAAATATATTTTTATAAATTCGAGAGACATAAGCATAACATGCGAACTCCAGTACTATAATTAATGTTGGAACGTCTTTTTTCTTAAAAAATAAAAAATTATAGAATGTATTTTGATTAGATAATCGTAAACCCTAAGATCATGACCCACATTAATTGACCTTAGCTCAACCCATACAAATAATCAAGGCATGTGGGCAAAGTTAGTCCCTATCACAGCACAAGTCACCGTTGATTTTTGGAAAGGAACATATGATGATACATGGGAAAGCATTAGGTCTAATGTTAACAACAAAAGACTCCAAAAACTAATGTAAATGCAAAGATCATATTGAAGATAGCTTGAAAGCAAGAAGAAGCCGATGCCTAACATGATACTCGAGGAGTTCCCCCAAATATATAATCACGTCATCTCGTCTCGTCTCATCTCAACATTTAAACACAACTCAAACATATACTTTTCAATTTCATATTTTCAATATTTTTATCTAATCATTACTTATCATTACCAACTTTTCCAAACATTCAAAATATATATATATATATATCTATATATATTATAACAATATTTTAACTTTATAATATTTTTATTCAACAATTTCACTCTTATTTTACAAAACCCATAAAAATTTTAATTTAAACAATTTCATTACTATTCATAAATTATTTCACTACTGTTTACAAACCATCTCATTTCATCTCATCTTACTTTTATTAAATCTTATTAGTTAGGCTAGTTCATTCTTGTATATTTTTCAATTCAGTTTGTGATTTTCTTTGAGGGATTGGGAGTATGAGATCACTCGAATCTTACGTTCCTTATGAAAGAGAAATAAATGCCATCGCTTTGTAAAGGCATTGACAATGTAACTTATATGGTTGAAATTAATTATTATGTGGATGAAATAATAAGATTCCTTTCCCACTATCTTCCATGCTAATTGACCAGGCATAATGGAACGTGTCATTTTGTTCTCTGAAATTTAAATAACTCATTGTAAGAGAATCTTATTTGCCATTTCAGAACCCCCCACATTTTGAAAAGATGAATGAATATCTTTTAAGGATCCTGCTACAGCCAACCAAAGCGAATAGGCTATTCTTTCTTTCTTTCTTTATATAAATATATATATATATATATTATATCTTTAGATTTTTTAAAAAAAAAAAATTCACAACATTATTTAAAAACACATTATTTTTAGAGTTATGTTTTAGAGTTATTCTATTTTCAAATCGATACGTAGAACACATTATTTACATTATTTAAATAATAAATATTTTATTAAATATGTTGTACACATGGACTTAAAAATAATTTATTTTTTATATTTTATAAATAAAGTTAAAAACCCAAGAAAATATTTTGGTAGATTAAAAGAGAATGAAAGGGACATCATAAGTATCGGTTTTACTTCTTAAGTTAAATTAATATTTCACATCACATTCTTTGAAACTAGAAAAAAAAAATTAATTTTGAAAAATGCTTTAGTTGTAAAGAGATTTTATAAAAATAAATTTACAAACAAACATGATTTGATTTGGTACATGAAGAGGACATTCCTCTCGCCTATACAATATGGGCATAGACCTTCACCTACTCATGATTTGAGTCCCATTTAAGTCGAGAAGGGTTCAACCCACTTCTCATTGCAAATTGAGTAACCACTTAGCGACAATAAAGGAATGACAGTTATTATAACAATTCATTAGAGCAAGTATCCTAATCTCCAAGTTTGAATTTGAATAATAGATATGTCTATTATCACTTAAGCAACAGAATGGTTCAGAAGCTCTATATAAGAGGAGAACCCAGGTACGTAAAAGTGATCAGATTTATTAGTATTATTATTATTATCTTCAGGCACTGACTTAGGCATCAGAGACATTCTCTCAAATCCTCAAGCCCTATATTCTTTGGTTGCAATTGATCGTGAGATGGTAGCGATGAAACACATCCATACTCCTAAAATACCACGTACATTAGATTGTAAAGTTATTTTTATTGTAAAATAGATCTAATATATCACGTTAACCCACCTTAATTTGTGTTACTTTTGTGGAATCTATGTACGTGGTTGTAGCACACCTTTTAAATCTTTGTTACAATTGCAGTCGTACGTAACAAATCCATTTTTTTAAAAGAGAAATGATTTAGCTACAAATAGATTTCAGAAAAGTAAATTTATAAACTAACGTGGCATAACGTGTTAAGTTAGATTGTAAATGTAATTTTATTATAAAGTAGATCTAACGTATCATATAAAAATATGTCAGTTTGTATATTTATTTTTAAGAATTTTTTTTGGAGCTGTAGTATTTCTCTCTTCTAAATTTTCATTCCTCTCTCTCAATTTTATCTCGCTTACGCTATAGCTATGAGGCGCCGAGCTCCTTCACTATCAACTTCAATACTTCAAACGGGTAATTTTAATACTAGTAGTGCTATTTAAAAGTCTTTACACCATACTATTTATATAACATAATTTGATCTATAAGATTCAGATTTTAAAATTTATCTTTCGAATTAAATTATTCTTTTAATACCCTAATTGATATTAAGAATATATTAGATGATCTGTGAATAATAATGAGAATAGTTATGAAATAATAGTGAATAATTTGTTAATAGTAGTAAATAGTTTATAAATAATAGTGAAGTAATATGAAAATATTTAAGAACAATTATGTTTCCAAACAGACCCTTATTTAACATTCATCTTCATTATATAGTCATAATAAACTCACGCAGAATAAAAAATTTTAAATACGTGTTTCAACTCGATAGGAAGAATACTAAAGATAAATACTTTAATTATAAATAAATTTTATAAAAGTAAATTTATAAATTAACGTAATTTGATGTAATATATAATATTATAAATTTATTTTTATTATAAAATAAATCTAACATATCACAATAAACTATATCAATTATAAATATATAAAAGAGTAGTAAAGAAAATTAATTATATAATCAGAATTGTTATGGGCATGTTTCACCGCCATTATCTCACGATCGCCTGCAACCAAAGAGTAAAATGGCTAGAGGGTTCGAGGGAACGCCTTTGATACCTAAGTCAGTAACTGAAGATAATTCAATAATACCAATGAGTGCAATCTCTTTTACATACCTGGGTTCTCCCCTTATATAAAGTTTTTGAACCGTTCTATTGTTTAGATGATAATAGTCATATCCATTATTCAAATTTAAATTTAGATATAGAGATTCGTCTCTTAGTAAATTTGAATAATAACCGTTCTTATCCCTTGTCACTATTGGATAATTATTCAGTCGATATTGAATGTGAGCTGGATTCTCTTAATATCGGACTAGACTTTTTGATAATGAGGCAAGCTTTGAGCTTAAGTAAGAGCCTAGGCCCAAATGAGACTAATCGGTTAGGATGTCCTCTCCCAAAACCTTGGAAGCATATCGATAAGGGAAATATTCTAGCCACAAAGAGATTACATAAAAGTAATCATACAAACTGACGTGACTTGATATTGTTCGTCAGATTATAAAGTTCATTTTATTGTAAAGTAGATTTAATGAATCAAATAAAATTATATCAAATTGTGAAATTATTTTTATATAATTTTTTTGTGGATGTAACAATCTTATGTCGATAATGAACTATAACTTATTGTTATTCATTAATATTGCTGCTTAATAAATGGGTAAATAAATTAACCAATACTTTTCACTGCGTCAGGCCGTCGGCCACTATAAAAGAAAAAAAACACAAAAAAAAAAAGGATGATAAATTAAAGATACTTTCTCTGCGGTTCAACTGGCTCCGACAGAAAGTCCCAAGAGAAGGTGGTGTTTGGATGTTGAAATGAATTGAGTTGAGTTGAGTTGAGATGATAAAATATTATTAGAATATTATTTTTTAATATTATTATTATTTTAAAATTTGAAAAAGTTGAATTGTTTATTATATTTTATGTTTAAATTTAAAAAGATTATAATGATGAGTTGAGATGAATTGAGAGGAGTTTGGTAACCAAACGTAAACGACAACTGGAGCGACCACGTGCAGCTCATGGGAAAACTAGCGGCTGTTATTGGCAATTCATAATTTAGTCATGTACCAGTACAACTCTCAGGCGCATTGGATGCACGAATAACGACGCTATCATGATGTTTTTTTTTTTTATAAAAAATTTAATATTAGATTATAAGAAAAAAATAATAAATATGAGATATATATAAAAATAAATTAAAATTAAATTTTTTAATAATAAATCTCTTTTTTAAAAAAAAAAAATTATATAATATTTATATATTTCATAACTATATGTAATATTATTATATTTTCTACATTACATTTGAAAGTGCTGAAAATAATATAAAAAAATTATATGTACAAATCTTAGAGCGTAAAACTAGGCTACGTTTAGATATTGAATTAAGTTGAGTTGAGTTGAGTTGAGTTGAGATGATAAAATATTGTTAAAATATTATTTTTTTAATATTATTATTATTTTGAATTAAAAAATTAAATTTTTTATTATATTTTATATTAAAATTTAAAAAAATTATAATGATGAATTGAGATAGATTTAAATACCGATCGCCAATCTACAACTTTTTACATATGTTCCAATGACATGATAAGCTACTGCATCCGCTAGTAGAATAACATCAAGTAGCAATATTGACATGCCTATCGCATTAATTATATATACAATAAATTAATACACACGATTTAGAAAAGAATTCTTTTCATTTATAAAATATAAATGAATTAAGTGAAATATTAAAGTTTTGCACAACTATAATTGTTATTTGTTGAAGTAAATGTAAATGTACAACAATAGCAATTTTGGTAGGGTATATATGTCTATTGGCTTTGGGCGGTTTTTCTTTTTTCAATTTCAGATGGGCCCATAGGTTACGGTTTTCGAAAAATAATGCCTCTAATTTATATCAAATTCCAAAGTTGTCCTTCAGTCTAATTTTCATTAATTATATCATGAAAAATAAGTGCACCCACTTATTATGCTAAAAGGAATGTAAATTATTTTAAAAAGAGTCCGGCTATACATCAGTCGGTACTCTCCACACACTGTGATGTCTTTTTTTTTTTTTTTTTTTTAACTCAACACACTTAGTATGTTGCAGATGCAGCCAACAGTAGGCTGATGTAAATAATTTTTCTTTTAAAAATATTTGTGCGGAATGATAAATAGAATTATTTTTTTAAAATACAATTAACATGTTATATCATAAAATTTTAAAGATAGAATTTCAAGCTTAAAAAAAATAAAAATTTTAAGAAAATAAAAATCCAAACTAAGTAAAAACAAAAACCTAAGACCTAAGAATAGTGCAAATAGTTAATTTAAATTGAAAACAAATTAAAAATAATAAAAATAGTCAATATTAATAAATCTAAACTAAAAATAAATAAAACTACTTGAAAGTGAGAGAGCTAGCCACCTTCATGAGAACATTGAGAAGGTCCCGGTGAGACCATTTGGTAGTTTGATCCAATAAAGGTGGCTCGGTGTGGCAAGTGCATTTTTTTAATTTCAGTTCATTTAATTTTTTATATTTTTAATATAAACTTATTCTCTGATGTTATAACCTTAAATAAATAAATTCTCTTTTAGCTTTTAAGTTTATTTTAATTTAAGTATTTTTACTATATTTTCTAATTTTAAATTTTCAAGTTTCTTGTTTTGCACTTATTTTGGAATTTAGAATTTTAGATGCCCTAGAGTTCCTTCCTACCTAAACTTTAGGTGGGATAAAGATAAATACATCAAGTGAATTCCACAACAATGATAACAGCTCCAGTGAATTTCTTAGACAATATTAAATACTCAAATATTGTAGGATCTATTTTGTGTCTCTCTCCCAGTCTAGGCCATAAAGTTCGGGTAAGAACTCTAGAGAATTCATATATTTATTTTGTATTAATAATTTAAATTTTTAGGGATTTTTTTAATCTTAGTTTATGGGATTTTTAATTTTAATTTTTAATTTTTTTAAGTGGATTTTCTAATTTTAGTTGGTTTTTCTTAGGATAAAGTTTTATGAGTTTACTTCCAAATTATTTAAAAATTCCTCTTATGTCTCTTGCACACGAGGGAGACATTTTTTTAAATGAATTGAAACAGTTTACAAATTTTCTAATTTCCAGTTTAAAAAATGGACAACATTTTCTTCTTAATTGGTTGAAAGAAGTTTCTTCCAATTCATCTATATTAAATGACAAAGTAGTGTTCATTGAACATACCATGATAAGCATAATTTTTTTAAAGTTTTAAGTTAAAAAATCGTCACGTGTCTTGTCATTAAAAATATTATATTTCTCATATTTAAGAGATACATGTCAATTTGAGTATAACATTTAATTTTTTTTAAAGACTTTAAAATAACATTATTTTTTTTAAATATTCAAGGGAACCATGAAATTGAAGAAAAAACTTGTTTAGAGAATTTATAAAAGTTGGTAATAACTTTATGTCATCGAAAAAAAATATTCTCTCGTTTCTCTTGTTTTCTTGCGAATAAGCTCTTGTTCTCTTGCGAATAAGAGTGAAAGAGGTGGAGTGTTTGAACTCACAGCTTAAGGCTTATAGCTGTAAGGGTGGTGCTTCCTAGTCCAGTGATCTGGACTTAGGGGGTTTTCGTCATTAGAAGAAAAGTGGAGAAAATTAAGGCTAACTGAGGAAGAAGATAAGAAAATTGAAGTATATGTTGCTAATTTATTGGATACCATTATGAAAGGTGAAGGAAGTATGGACAAGGTCTGCACAGATCGTCTAATTAGAAAGGAAGTGATACAATCAACTATGGCAAAAATTTGGCGGGCGAGCAAGCCTAGGGGTGTAACCGGTCTGGTCCGGTCCGGTCTGGTTTTGGACAAAATCTAGAATCGAACTGGTCTGTACCGATTTTGTACTTTTCAAAACCGATTACACTCCGGTTACCCTCATAAACCGGTATCTCCGGTTTTACCAGTTTTCGGTCCGGTCCAGTCCGGTTTTTCGATTTTTTTAAAATGTAAAAAAAATATAATAAAGTATTACTTCTTACGATAAAATGTTTTTAATAATTTAATATATATATATATATATTCTCTTTAAGCATATGATCAATTAAATTTTCATCTTTAGATTAAACTTTTATTTTATAAATTATAATAATATTATCTTATATATAATTATATTAATAACGTATAATCAAACAAATTACAAATACTCATATTTAAGATTAACATTTTATGTTATAATTTATAAATTATAATATGAAATTATTTCATATGTGATATATAATTATATATTATATATAAAAATTTAATATATAATTATATATTATATATAAAACTTATATACATAAATATTTTGTATAATATATAAAATTAATTTATATATATATTTTTTCAAACCGGTCCGGTTTGGTTCGGTCCGGTCCGGTCTCTGAAACTACGGAACCGAAACTGGACCGGATCCGACCGATTTTCATAATATAGGAACCGATTCTGGACCGGACCGGTTCAAAACCAGACCAACCAGTTCTGTTTGGTCTAGTCAGGACCAGTTTTCCAGTTTACCGGTTTAAATTTACACCCCTAAGCAAGCCTTTCCAGTTTTAAGATATTAGTCCCAACCTCTATGTGATTATGTTTGAGACTGAAACTGACAAGGAAAGAGTATTGGAAGGGAGACCATGACTTTTTTATAACAATCTTTTTCATTCTCAAGCAGTTTGATGCATTAACTCCTCCTCAGCAGCTAAATTGTGATACTAAAGTGTTCTGGATTCAGCTTCACAACCTCCCTCTCGCATCTATGAATCTGGAAACTGAAACACAAATAGGAGCAACAATTGGGATGGTTAAGGAGGTTGATGTCAGCGAAAGTGGAATGGGGTGAGGAAGGTTTCTAAGAATGAAGGTGGAAATTGATTTGAACAAAATGATTACAAGGGGAAGAATGATTAATAACAAAAGAAACAAAATTTGGGTTCCGTTAAAATATGAAAAATTGCCCAAGTTAAGTTTTAAGTGTGAAAAAATTGTTCATGGAAGTCAGGGCTGCACCACCATTGTTAAATTAGAGAAGATAATGAGTAGTTTGGTGCATGGTTATGTGCCGACATAAGTACTAAAAGAAGATGGGCAGATTGACCTAGACTATTTGATCAGAAAATGGAAGGCAGTTCTAAGCAGAAAGGGACGAGGGGCATGATGGTGAGGGAAGAATGTGAGGTAAGGAATATTCCAAAGGGGATAACTGACATACAACCAATTTTGGAACATGATTAAATGGGTGGAGAAAATTTTGGGAAGTCAATTACAGTGGAAAACATGGGTGGGTTTAAAGAGGAGAATTTGAACTTGATTGACGATAATTCTGTTAAACCACAAGTGCCTTTTCAGGAGAAAACAGCTGACGGGGATAAGGAAACAGATAATACAAGATTTGAACTCGAGGAATTTGGAAGTGGTCCTCGTTCATGTTTGATGAAGGTATTGGATCAGGCTGATGGGCTTTTAATTATTCAGCCCAAGATGGTGAGTAATGACATGCAGGTTGAAAAGCCCATGACTATGCACACAACAGAAGGTTACACATATGCACATACTGAAAATGATGTTTAAACTAAGAGTGGCAGCAAGAGGAAGAACCAGAGATGCTCGAAAAGGCGAGCAAGAACACAAGGTACCCAATATGTTAGTTTGAATGTAGGGAAGAAATGTAATATGATTGATGATATGCTAATGAAAATCAAGGGCCTTTGAAAAAAGACAAAATATGAAGAAGTTAGAGGTTGCAAGGTGGAGAAGATTGTGGTAGTGGCTGCTAGTCAGCCCCACCAATCACCATGAAACACTTAAGTTGGAACTGCCAGGAGCTTGGAAAACCCCAGAAAGTTCATGATCTCCTTTTTTAGTCAGAGAAAAGAGACCACTTAGTTTTTCTCATGGAGACAAACCTAAGGAATACAAGTTTTGAGCCTATAAAAAGAAGACTGGGGGTTTGACTGTTGCTTTGTAGTTGATTTTATGGGGGAGAAAAGGGGGTCTGGCTATGTTATGGAATAATGACTATGCTGTGGAAATTGTAAATTACTCCCAATACCATATACATGCCTAAGTTTTTAAGGAGGATGATAGAGGCCAGTGTTTTCCACAAAATTTTATGGGCATCTTGAAACAAGTAGAAGAAGCGAAACCTGGACATTGTTGTCCCTACTCAAACCAAATCTTGATAAGGCTTGGTATGTCATTGGAGACTTTAATGAGATTTTAACAACTATAAAAAAGCATGGAGGAAGACTAAGGCCAGAAAAATAAATGGAGGAGTTCAGACAAGTCATAGAGTGTAATAACTTGCATGACTTAGGATGGAAGGATGATATATTCACTTGGAGAAATAAGCATGCATATTCTAATTTTACCAAAGAAATGTTAGATCAAGCAGTGGCCAATTCTTGGTGGACAAACTTGTTCAATGTGTATCAAGTGGAAACGCTGACAACAAGAAGATCAGACTACAGACCTATTCTACTAACAATGAACAAGAAAAACTTCAAAAAAATAAAAGAAGAAAGATCTTTAGGTTTGAGGCTAAGTGGATAAAGGATACAAAGGGAGAACAAATTAAAGAAGTGTGGTCAGAAAACACTGAGGTGCAAGATCCCTGGAAAAGAGTAAATGGTAAGCTAAAAAATTGTGGCAGAAATTTGACTAAATGGAATTTGGAAAAGCAAACTGATAGTGAAAGGGAAATTAAGATGAAAACAGAAATGTTAAAGAATATGCAGGAACAAAAGGGTCCCCATAATGGGGCAACAATTAAAAACTTACATAAAAAATTAGGGTTATTACTGGATCAAGATGATCTTAAATGAAAACAAAGAGCGAAGATTAATTGGTATCAGGCCGGAGACAAAAACACAAAGTACTTCCATTTATGTGCCACACAAATAAGGAAGAAGAACATGATTAGACATATTAAAGATGTGCATGGAAAACTATGAGAGAATAAGGTGGAGATAGAGGATGCTTTCAAACAGCATTTTCAAGATTTGTTTAGTTTCTCAAATCCTACTGCTGAAGCTATTGAGGATTGCTTGAAATTCATAAAGTCTTAAGTGACTACTGAGATGAATGAAGGCTTGCAGAAACTTTTCACAAGAGATGAAGTAGAAGCAGCTTTAAAGCAAATGACGTCATTGAAGTCTCCTGGTCCAAATGGGTTATAATGCATATTTTTTCTAATCTTATTGAAATATTGTGGGAAATGAGGTATGTAATGCTACGAATGGGGTTGAAACGGATCATTGTGTCAACTCTACTTATATTGCATTAATTTCAAAAGTAAAAGATCATTATCTTGTAAATCAGTTTAGACCAATTTGTTTATGTAATGTATTGTATAAGTTGGCAAATAGGTTAAATCATGTGCTGCATCTCATCATTTCGAGCAATCAAAGTGAATTCATACCTGAGAGGCTAATTACAGACAATGAAATTGTAGTCTATGAAGTTCTACACTCAATGAAGACCAAATAGAAGGGGCAAACAAGAAGTATGGCTCTGAAGCTGGATATGTCTATGGCTTATGACCGAATTGAATGTAATTTTTTGGAAGCAATAATAAAGAAACTGGGTTTTGGGGGAAGATGAATATCATTGCTTATGAGTGTGTTACAATTGTAACCTACTCTATCATAGTTAATGGGCAGCCTGGAGGTATGTTTAAACCAGAAAGATGAATAAGGTAAGGAGATCCAATATCTCCTTACCTTTTTATATTGTGTGCAGAAGGATTTAGTTTTTAATAAAATCATGTGGAGGAAGTTCGTGAGATGAAATGGGTTGCTGTTTTAAGAGGTGGTTTAAAAATAAATCACATTCTCTTTGTGATGATAATGTCTTATTTTTGTAGAGTGAAAATTGAATAATGGAAAAAGGTACATGAGCTACTTGAAAAGTATGAAAAGACATCAGGTCAAAGTCTAAACAGAGATAAAAACAACTTTTTTTTTTCCAGTTATAATACTAGAGAAGTAGTTAAACAGCAACTTGTGAGAGCTACTAGGGTATCTATAAGTAATAATTATGAAAGATACTTGGGATTACCTTTAATGGTGGGCAGATCAAAGTATTACTCATTTAGATCCAAAAAGGAGAGAATTTGGACTTCTAGCTGCAATGCATTTGTGGGTGATCAGGAAAAAAAGACAGGGTTGTGCATCATTATCAGGGATGAGTTAGGTGATATCATGCCCTATGTTTGCATAAACTTCAGCTATAATATGAAACCTATTATAGCTGAAGGTATGGCTTTAAAGCAGGTAATGGAGATATTTGCATATTTGGGCTTTGCTAGAGTAGAATTAGAAGGTGACTCAAGTTATTATAAAGGCGACAAACATAAATGAAGATTTTAACACAGAATATGGATCTTTGGTGTATGATACCCAGTCAATGCTAAAAGAATGGTCTAGATGGAAGGTGATATTCAACTAACAAATAGGCAAATAAAATGGCTCATCTACTAACAAAATTGGCTCTTATATAAAATCTAAAGATGAAAAAATTTGGTTAGAAGAAGGGTTTATGCAGATTATGTACACTGGACCAATCTTGTAATGGTTAAATTGTTGGTATTGCAATAAGAGCGGTGCTACTCTGCGCCGCTCGGTGTTACTGTTAGTTGCAAAAGTAATTTTTTTTTTATTTTTCTATTCATATTTTTTTAATGTATTTAAATATTTTTAAAAAATAAAAAAATATATCAATACATTTAAAATTATTTCTTTTATCATTAATTAAAAATAAAAATTTTCACTGAGCAGTCAAACCGAGCTATACATTTGAGGCGGCCAGGTAGTGTTTTTCTTGCAATAAATATTACCGATGGTTTAAAAAAAAAAACTTTATATCAGAATATATCACCATACTAAAAATAGAAAATAGATAAGACTTTCCTATGAATACGCGCCAACAGAGCGCGTCTCATGCATTCACTCTTCTGTCGAGACTTAACAACAATTCAAAACAAACGAGTTTTTTTATAATTATTTTAATCTCAATCTATCTAATTGTTATAATTTTTTTTAATTTTTATATAAAATAAAATAAATAATTTAATTTTTAAAATTTTAAAATAAAAATAATATTAAAATAATATTAAAAAAATATTTTAATAATATTTTATTTAACTTTAATTTTTATTTCAAACTCATCTAAAAACAAACGAGACAGAGATGCGACCAAACACGCACACACCCTGTTTCCAACGTTAGTAGACAGAGACACAGAGAAATAGAGATAAAAGCGAGGAAACGACCAAAATACAAAGGCAAGGTAGGAGTTTCTCAGAGTTTCACAGAAAACCTTTTTCCCTTCTTTTCTGTTTTCCAGCTCTATCCTTGTCTTGCGTTCTCCAGATTGAAATTGAAAACAATTTGTATGTGTTTTTTTTTTTGTGTAATGTACTGTTTGCTTACGAAGCCCACCTAGTTGCACTTGCTTTATTCACTTGGTCTTAACTCTTGCTTAATTCCCATTAAAAGCTCTTCACAATTGTTTTTTGTTGTTTGTTAAAATTCTCTCCTTTTGTCTTTCTCAGTTGCTTGATATGCTATAGCTCTCTTCAGCATTTTCCAAAATCCCTGCTTCTTTGTAAGTTTTCTGCGTTTTAAGTTTTAGATTCTGTCAGATTTTTTAATTGTATGTTTATATGACGTGCACGTGCGTGGTTTTCTTTGTGTATGTGTTAAGTGTTTGTGCTAAATTATGGGTGTCGTTTGATTTTGGTTTGTGGGTGATTTGGATTGCATGACAGTTATAAGGTCAGTGACCGTGAGTTCAATTTTGCTTTTCGTTTGGTTTTTAGATTGGAGGATGTCTTTTTCGAATGGTTCTGCGGGAAGGGAAAGAATTGAGTAACAAGGTTGAGAGTGGGATCAATGGGTGGGAAGAGATCTGCTATGAAGTCCGAAGATTTTAAGATCTATGCACTGGTTTTGGCGTGGCTCTTGTGGATCTGTGCGGCTCCTGTTTTGCGTGGAGAGACTAATCCAAGTGACGGTGAGGTTTTCTCGATTTTGTTTTCTTGGTATGCTTCAGCATTATGATTCGTTTGTCGGCTTGGTTGTGATAAGATGTAGGATAGTGAACGGGAATTGAAGATAAATAGTATATTAATGCCGGAGTTTGCCACACTTCTTTTTATTTTTTATTTTTATTTTTATTTTTATTTTTTATTTTATTCCTATTAAACTAATTAGTTTAGTCATTATCCCTACACCATATACTTATTAAAGAAAAATAAAAATAATAAGATAAAAAATGGGTACGTGGTATAAAGATGACGATTAAAATTTTTCATTAGTGCCGACCTCGAGTTTTGTGAATGTAAAGGTTCGCCAATAGTTTGGCCAAATAGATCAGTTTAGCACAACTGGGTCAAGGTTTTGTGTTTTCCGGAGTCTCACTAATTGATAGTATGATTCAGAATTTAACTTTACTTATTTATTTCCCGGATTTTAATGGCAACCAAACAAAACCCTTTACTTTATCCAATTTTTCTGTGAGTTTTCTGGAGATGATCTACATTGCTGAAAAACTTTCAGCAGGAAATCTTTCTTTGCATTGTATCAGCAGTAGTAATGCTCAAGCGTTTGTCAGTTGTGGTATTGCCAATCCTTCATTGGCATTGGGACTTTTAGGGTGGGGAGCTGTCCATATCTGTAACACAGCCTCCACAAAAGGGAGAAAAAAAGAAACAGAACAAAACAAAACAAATCAGAAAAGAAAATGAAAAAAAATGATGAAGAGGAAGTGTCTGCCCCCATGATTTGTGTTTTTCCTTCTGTTTTTCTTTTTGGAGACATTTGTTTCTGCTAAATATGTCTGTGAATGAGAACTAACGTTATTATGTTTTAATTCCGTTGAAGCAGTGGCTGCGATTAATAACCTATATGTTGCACTGGGCTCCCCTGTTTTGCCTGGTTGGGTTACTACTGGTGGAGACCCATGCGGCGAAGCATGGCAAGGCGTGGTGTGTAACAATACAGACATAATAAGAATGTATGGTTACCCTTTTTCTTGACAATGTAAATCCATTGATGTTTCTGAAAATGGCTACCTGTCAGCTCTCATATGGATATGTGGGTTTACAGTGTTCTTAATGGCGCTAATTTGGGAGGAGAACTAGGTGATAACCTAGGACTGTTTGTTTCTATCAAAGCAATGTGAGTATTATGATCTCTGTCTCCAAATCCCACCTGCACACACCTTTATGCGATTATGGTATTTATTGGTCCGGAATACATGCCAGACTTAATAATATCTTTCTTCCAATTTATATCATCTTTCACCATCATTAGAGTCCCTTGCCATGTCTTGTTTTAGGTGATAACTACCAGAGTGGCCACACTATGCTTGTGGTGGTGTGGTTACCAGCAAAAAGAGGTAACAGAGGGACAACATAAGGGATTGGATAGATATGCAGGTCCTTTATGGGAAGTAGAAAAATTGCTTCAATTTTTGAAATCTGTCAGATATAGTCTAGTGATTTTTCCATAGAGAAATAGTACTTGTAAAACATGCCTTTCACCTATAAATGAGAATCTGAGCATGTCACCTGTAGTTCTTATTTCTCATTCTTCATTGAATTGTTCTAATACCTTGATGCCTGGTTTTGAATTTTCCGTCGGTTTCAATTAACAAGCTGACTGATTTATTGTCTATGCATGGACTTTTAGATGTAAGACCATATAGAAGACCAAGGCCCCCTTAAAAGCTTCTTTCTTTGTATGGACAGCTTCATTAGGAAAGATTCTCACCTTAGATAACCTAAGGAAATGTCAAATCATTGTGTTGAATTGGTGTTATATGTGTAAGAAAAGTGGGGAGTCCGTGGATCACCTATTATTGCATTATGATGTAGCCATGAGCTTGTGGAATGATATCTTTGCTAGAGTGGGGCTCCATTGGGTAATGCCACGAAGGGTAGTTGATTTACTGGCCAGCTGGAGAGGCATCCAAGGTAACTCTCGAATGGTAGCTGTGTGGAAGATGGTTGCGCTTTTGGTTTATGGTGGTGCATATGGATGGAGAGGAATGGTTGGAGTTTTGAGAATCGTGAACGGGCAATGGACAAGCTTAGAATATTTTTTCTTATTACTTTATTCCATTGGTCGATTGTAATAGACTTTAATGTGGGATGAACATACATGAGTTTCTTGTAACTTTAGACACTCATGCATAGGTGTTGCTCTTGTATATGTTCCGTGTATTTGGCTATGCCTATTTTTCAATAAAGCTCTTATTACTGATAAAAAAAAGGGCGGGACAAGTCAGATTCAAATATATAGATGCATATCATATGGGAGGTTTTGGATATTAAGTCATCATCTTTGTCGAGATTCAAATATATAGATGCATATCGTATGGGATGTTTTTGGAGATTAAGTCATCATCTTTGTCATCAATAAACTTTGCGGGATGGTGTCATTAATTTTTGTTCCATTGTGTTTTTGGCAGAGATCTAAGCAACAACCAAATTGGGGGTGGTATTCCGTCCATGTTGCCAGTTACCATGCAAAACTTGTATGTATATTATTCTTTATCAAAATTACAAAGATCATATTATGTCTATATAACATTTTGCTGTGAAACTTGGATGCATATACTGTTTTGCATTTCTCAGTAAAAGATATAATATTTGTTACCCTTGGCAGTTTTCTTTCGGCTAACCAGTTTTCCGGAAGCATCCCAAGTTCTTTATCCTCCTTAACTCTGCTGACAGACATGTAATCTTTTCCCTCATCAAATTTTTTTGTTTTACTGGTTCCTACTAGGAGCTGTCCCAATTTTCATCTAATTTCTCATAAGCCTATTTGTTTTTGCCTTTCAGGTCTCTTAATGACAATCATTTATCTGGAGAAATACCAGATGCCTTTCAATATCTGACAGGGTTGATCAATCTGTAGGTTCTCATTTTCTATTTGGCAAACTCTT
This sequence comes from Juglans regia, assembly GCF_001411555.2. Classification (NCBI taxonomy): domain Eukaryota; kingdom Viridiplantae; phylum Streptophyta; class Magnoliopsida; order Fagales; family Juglandaceae; genus Juglans; species Juglans regia. Next base: position 20,422,724 of record NC_049901.1, on the reverse strand, counting down.
AATGTCCAGATTAATTTTTATAGCTACTTATAGTTGATGGGGCCACCATCTGCAGAGATTTGTCCAGCAACAATTTGAGTGGGGAACTCCCTCCTTCTCTAGAAAGTTTGTCTTCTTTGACAACCCTGTGAGTATTTTTCATTGTAAGGTTGTTTAGATGTCCTTGATATATCTATATATAGTGCTAACTTTGTAGTTGCCAGACACTTGCAGAACAATCTGCTTTCTGGGACCCTTGATGTCTTACAAGATCTGCCTCTGAAAGATTTGTACTGTTCTCCACCTTGTTTTAATTTTCAGAATAAATATTATTCTCTAATGTGCAAAGAGTTTTCATAAGTTTGTAGGATAATGCTGCCTTATGATGGTTCATTGGCTTATAGTTCTTCTTTATTCCTTGTGACAATTTTTCCTCTCAATTAGCAGGAATATTGAGAATAACCAGTTTTCTGGGACAATACCTGAGAAGTTGCTAAACATCCCAAATTTCAGGTGGGAACCCCAAGCCTGGAAATCTTATTGGATGTGACTTGCAAATATTTGTTTTGCATTTTTCCATGCAGCAAGTCTGCAATGCCAATCTGTCTCCTATTCATTCGGAGTAATTTTCAGGACCATGAATGTTTTAATTAATATATAGATACCTTCAGTATAGAATTGTATTTCCTTGTAGTTTATTATGTCTGGTTTCAATGATTGAATTCTTCAATAAGTTGTTGACGACAAAAGTGGAAGCAGCATTCCACGTAGTTTAGACCTGTTAGTTTGCGGCTTTGCACACCTATTTACTGATATTTGATAATTTCTTTGCAGAGATCAGGGAAACCCATTCAATACTACAACTACTGCAGTACCGCCATCTACATCCCCATTAAAACCTCCACCAGCAGGTCCAGCACCACCTTTTTTTAATGGAACACCTTCTGAACGCACACCTGCGAAACAAGCTGATGGACCATCTGCAAAAGATGAATCAAACTCTGGAAAAACAAAAAAAGTTTTAACCACAAAACAAGTGGTTGGAATTTCAATTGCAGGGGTGTTTTTACTCGTAATTCTGGCATTGGGACTTGCACTACTTGCTCCACTATTTAGCAGACGAAGGGAAGAGGAGGATGGACTTTCCAGGCGGCATCAAATAGGTGCATATGAAGGCGACAGACAAGATCTAAGGGACAATGGATCCTTATTTCAACCAAAGATTGAGAAAGGTTAAAGTATTACTATGAGTTTGTCAATCAATTTACTGCAAGTCATATGGTACCCTATCATGTTGTTCATTTCATTCAAATTTTTTAAATAAATGACTGATTTGAACAGTTCCAAAGGGGGCAGTTATGAGGCCAAAAGAGGATTATCAGACAGAGACTAGAAGAGGAGTGATTGCAAAACCACTGGATGAGAAAGAGAGAAACGAGCAGAGAATGGGCACAATACCAAAGAGGGACGACCATGAGATAGACATGAGTGTATTTGACAAACATTTAATGCCCCCTCCCGCTCCACCACCCCCACCCCCACCACCACCACCTCCTCCTCCACCTGTTGAGAAGGTTATTGTAGAGCCAAAATTGCCTGCTGAAGTAACTGCAGTGAAGCCTCCCACCAGAACTCTATTACTCCCAACTTATGCAAAGTCTTTCACGATTGCATCCCTCCAGCAATATACAAACAGCTTTTCTCAAGAAAATCTTATAGGAGGAGGCATGTTGGGGACTGTATATAGAGCACAGCTTCCTGACGGGAAGGTAATATTCATAACCATCAAATTAATTTATGGAAATTGTTTGGTAGACTAAGACTATCTTGGGCTCTCATTACACCCCCCCGGCTCACTAAACTTTAAACAAAAAATATGTCTGAGATTGTATTAGAATGTAAAAGGTATAGGAAGAATGAGAGCATTAAAAAATCATTTGATTCATTCCATTTACCATCTCATCAGTTGCTCTTTTGGTGATTTTCGTTGCTTGTTAAGGTCACACAGTATAAAATAGTTTGATGATCTTAGTTGCCTCTGGCATTGTAGTTGCATGACAATACAAGGGGTTTGTTTCTTGGTTACTTGATGCTTTTACGGGTCTTTTTTCAGGATATTTCTTTCCATAATAATAAAATATTTCATTTTTTTTAGATATCAGTTTATTGTAATATTTACATTCTATACCTAACAAATATGCTCACGTCTTTACAAGTTTGTATAAAAAAAAAATGCTGAGAGATGGTCAAGTCCCTTATATTAGGATTGCAACATGTTGAGCTACCTACGCTGTCAATCTTATATTACAAATGTGACACTGCAGCTTCTCTTTATAGGTGTCTATGCATATTGGATTTAAATACTTACATTTGATCTTTCTGGATGTTTTTTATAGCTACTTGCGGTCAAGAAATTGGACAAGAGAGCTTCCAGTCAGCAGAAGGATGATGAATTTCTTGAACTGATCAACAATATTGATAGAATCCGACATGCAAATGTTGTTGGTCTTATTGGTTACTGTGTAGAGCATGGCCAAAGGCTTCTGATCTATGAGTATTGCAGTAATGGGACACTGCAGGATGCACTGCACTCAGACGATGAACTTAAAAAGAAACTTTCATGGAATAGACGCATTCGGATGGCACTTGGAGCAGCAAGAGCTTTAGAGTAAGTCAAGCAACAATTGAGATGGAAATTTATGGTCCAACTGGTTAACTTTGCAGCTAATAATGGGTTCAAGCATATAACTTCAAATTGTGGTTAGATGTAACAGAATTTTGCAGTGTCTGTCTTCAAGTGAATATGGGGTGTTCTGGTAGTGCCAAACACAATACTATCAACTGTGAAGTGACTTGAGAAATTAACATTAATTACTCATGTAGCAGGAGCAAAGTTATAGCTAACTTTTGTTGAATGTTGCAAGAAAATATATTGAGTTAATAGCAAATATAAAATAATGAGTAATGCTACAAACCACACTACCATCGCACTATGTAAAATATGGCACTTTTATCACCCTTTGATGATCCTTTATTTTTTTAAAGAAGAAATATAAAGGTTGATGGGCAATGTCAACTCATCATAGTGGGGTGAAAGTGAGATGGGAGCGTGGTTTATAGAATTTTCCTAAAATAATAAATGAATATGAAGGGGATCATAAAGGACAAGAACCCGTTTCAGGTGTGTGTTCCACATCTATTTAAGAGGTCATAAACTTAGTTCATCACTTGGGTAGAAGAGTTATGATCAAGTGTGTTGCAATATATTGATTTTAAATCTACTGATTGCACAAAAGAAATTTTATTGGTGCTGTACTTGGATTTTCAGATAGATTGATTTATAAGTTAGTCTGCATACAAACTGAAATAGAGATTAGGGGAAGAGTTATCCTTGTTTCTGTTCTGGCATGATTCGTGAATATTTTAAAAGAAGCATGCACTGTTTTTAGTACTTATTTTGTTTTCTTGTGTGGAAGGTATTTGCATGAGGTATGCCAGCCTCCCGTCATACACAGAAATTTTAAGTCGTGCAATGTCCTCCTTGATGACGATTATTTGGTGTATATCTCTGATTGTGGTCTGGCTTCATTGATAGCATCAGGCTCTGTTAGTCAGGTAAGTCATACTCCCAATATATTGCAGGTTATTGCTTACAGATATTGCGGTAACTGAAGTTTTGACGTTGTGGGGACCTTATTTTCGGATTCATTCTTGGAGTGAAGCTCAATTAGTGGATTATTGTCATCATTGCTGCCACAACTGTCTAAACTAAATTTACTTTCAGCTGTCAGGAAGTCTGCTAACAACTTATGGTTATGGAGCTCCAGAATTTGAGTCAGGAACTTATACCGAGAAGAGTGATGTTTACAGTTTTGGAGTGGTTATGTTAGAACTTTTAACTGGTCGGACGTCCTATGACAGGTAGAACCAAGTTTTTTTTAAAAGGCTTGCATGTGTTTTCTTTTTTGCAGCCATTTTTTTTTATTTTCCTACACTTTTTGGACAGGTCACGGACTCGTGGGGAACAATTTCTGGTGAGATGGGCGATCCCCCAGCTTCATGACATTGATGCACTATCGAGAATGGTTGATCCTACTCTTAATGGTCAATACCCAGCCAAATCCCTATCACACTTTGCAGACATTATTGCGCGGTGTGTTCAGGTGAGCATCATCATTGTTGACTTCTAAGATTTTGATTAGGACCTGTTACAAGTATTCTCCCTGCGGGTTAGCACAGGATCCCGAGCATCCGTTGTGGGTTACCCTCAGGTCAAGGAAAAGTGCTTCAAAATCTCAAACAGAAAAAGCTTGGAGCACCAAACTTCAAATATATATGACCAATTTTCTCTATTAAATTGATTTTGCTTTCCTATCCAACTGATTTCCTAACTTCAAGCATTTTTTGCAGTCTGAGCCAGAATTCAGGCCACCAATGTCTGAAGTTGTCCAAGACTTACTAGTCATGATCAGAAGGGAGCCAAACGGCAGTTAAGATCAAATGCAGACTGACTTTCATTAGGAAATGAAATGGTGATGAAGGTGCAGAAAATTAATCTGCCTGGTAATCCAAGAAGATAATCTGTTCTGAACAAGCTGCGGGTGAATGTCCACACCAAGACACTCGCACGCCCAAAACTCTTACCAAAGAAGAGTCTTCTCTCTGTGACTTAGATCATTTGCTCAATTTTTATTACGAATTACAGTGTTTCATCTGTTAGCAAATCAAAATTTCAGTACCAGTTGTGTCCATTTTTTTAATGGAATTTGTATAAAATATCAATTATAGCCCAACAAAACAAAAATTATACAAAACTAAACTAATTAAAAGAAAAAAATTGTGAAGTAATTAGTCATTGGGTCTTAAACCATTATCTTTTTACTCTGATTTTCAGTTTTATTATTTTGATCAAAGTGGCATCCATAAAATTCGATATATGTCTTAAAATTTAAAAATAAAAGATAAAAAAAGATTATTTGAAAAGTTTAAATGCTTTAAATAGCAACAATGGGAAACCCTGACAAACATCCTTAAACAAACATATTACAGTGAAAAAACAAAAACAAATTAGGAAATGGAATCTAATTAATGATTCCGATCTCATAATTTCTTGACTCGTGAACGTGATTGAGGGGGAAAAGCTGTCATGAACGTGGTTATCTCAATTGAAGGAGAATCCATTAGCATGACTATTGTGTGCATATTGCAATTGTTTGTATTTGGAGCAATCGGTCCAGATTATCTATAAATTGGGTCAAACCACAGTCCAGATTATCTATTTGTTGGGTCAAACCATTAAAATAATAATTCATTCTATTTAATGTTATTTTTTACATATCCCACCATCTTATTTTTTAAATCTAACGGTCATATTTATTCTTTTATGTGAGATTTTCATGCAACGGTCATTTTTTCTAACGATAATTCTTAAGTATTTTTTTTATTTTTTATGTTACACTCCGTTCAGTTAGGGTTAAGAACGATTTCATTTTTATAAAATTGAGAGAGTTGGAGTGCTACTACTGACTTGGACTTAAACTTTTTCGTATTCTTAACAAAGCGCTAGATATAAAAGATTCCATAATTTAAAATAAAACACTTTATTAAAAATTAGAAAAAAGTATGCCGAGCATTTTTTAAAATTTCTCAAAACTTTGTAAATATAATAATCATTAACGTAAAAGCTCTATGTACATGATTTAGGCTTTTGTCACGCTTCCTTAGGCCAAATCCTATTTTACAACTCCATCATTATAAAGATGCTCACATGAGATAGTCAAAAACATAAAATAAAATGAAAATGAGTCGACAACTCAATAATAAATCCATAACAACATAAGCATAATACACATAAGATTTTTTATAAAATATTTAACGCTTGAGAGAATTAAGATAATGACTGTAAGGGGAATTTTGAATTTTCCCTTAGGAAAGGTCCACAAGACCTCAGCCTAGAGACCTAGCCCAATGGAATTTTTATCCAAGCAAGAAGCGAACTGTCAACCAGGAAAAGAGGTCGTCTAATCAACAAGACAGCTCGACCTGGCACAACGGCAGCCTCCCTCTGGAACAGAATGTGCACAGGATATACGGGAAACACGGAGGACCCTTGATTCATTGGCATCAGAGCATCAACGACTCATATAAATTGGATTGAAGCTCAGGAAGTCACCCCACATTAATGACACTACTAATTAAGTTACACTCTAGCATTATGAAGCTGACACAGAGTCACGCCACATTTAAGGGTTTTGACAAAATGAACAATACGACGAACCAGGACCTCATAGTAGCAGCCATGATCTGCTCTTCAAATCTGTGGTATAAATAGTTGATTCCAGGTATAAGGAAACTCTCTCTGATCCCTAAACTTTCTTACTTATTAACTACACTCCAAGAACATTTACTGACTTTGGCATTAAAGGCTCCTCGGCCCCAAGACCGCCCTCTCTAAGCCACGTTATATTCTTCTTTGTACAGGGCTCGTTGTAGAAGACCTCAGTTGTTGGAGCTTGACCCAAGGGTGTGCGAAACACGACGTTAATAGTGGCGCCATCTATGGGATCGAGTTTGATCTTGCATGTCCTTCGTACACCTGAGACAACTCGTTCCAGGTAACTCAGAGGATTACTGAAGTGACTTGAGATAGGGAGGTAGATCAAATGGAGAACCAGGCGTGCAGTAACGAAAAAATCACGACAAACGAAAACCAGGCGGGCGTAGACAGAGCGCGAGGAGCAACGGAGGAGGTTGGCATTCAGCCTTCAGTCCTCAATCGCATGGAAGTTGCGAGCGAAGTTTGAGACGAGTGGGAGCTCCGAAAGGCTGAGCCAATTGGACCGTTGGAACTTGTTATCCTCCACCCAAACCGACCAGAGGCTACGGTGACGATCAGCGGTGAATGACATAGGAAGCTCGAGACGCCATTAGGCAACTCCTTGCTAAACACCTAGATGCGTTTTCATGGAGTCACAGGGACATGCCCGAGATAGCACCCGAGATCATACATCACAGTTTAAGTGTGGACCCAAAAGTCCGAGGGGTGCGGCAGAAGCGTAGAAGTGTCAGTGCGGAAAAGAACGTCATTATAGCCGAAGAGGTGGACCGGATGCTAAAGGCGGGGTTCATACGAGAAGCTCATTACCCAGAGTGGTTATCAAATGTAGTACTAGTAAAGAAGCCGAGCGGAAAATGGAGAATGTGCTTTGACTTTACTGACCTCAACAAAGTTTGCCCAAAAGACAGCTTCCTGCTTCCCCGCATTGATCTCATCATCGAAGCTACGACAGGTCATCGCATGCTTAGCTTCATGGATGCCTATTCCAAATACAAGCAAACCCGTATGAAGCCCGAAGACGAGGAGAAGACCTTGTTTATCACCGATTGAGGTCTGTATTGCTACAAAGTTATGTCGTTCAGACTAAAAAATGAGGGGGCCACCTACCAACGACTGGTTAACCAAATGTTCAAAAATTAGATAGGAAGAAATATGGAAGTCTATGTAGACGACCTATTGGTCAAAAGCGGGACCTTAGAACAACATCTGGACGACTTGAGGGAGCCTGTTCCGATATTACAACAATATCAAATGAAGCTAAACCTGGCAAAGTGCACCTTCAGCTTCGGGTTAGGAAAGTTCTTGGGGTTTATGGTGTCAGAATGAGGTATTGAAGCCAATCCCAAGAAGGTAGACGCCATCCTTAGTATGGCTCTACCACAAAACATAAATGACGTACAAAGGTTGGCTGGGCGAGTTGCCACGCTCAACAGGTTCATCTCAAGATCAACCGACAAATGTCTACCATTTTTTAAAGTCCTGCGAAAATCGAAAACATGAGACGATGAGTGCGACCAAGCATTCGAAACCCTCAAGAAGTACATCACAAGCCCTCCTCTACTTAGCCAACCTAGGTGTGCTGACCTTATACTTGGCCATCTCCCCCCAGGCGACTTCCTCAGTACTGGTACGCGAGGAAGAAAGGTCCAAAGGCCAGTTTACTATGCTAGTCGGGCGTACCGAGGGGTCGAGGCTCGATACTCCCGCATAGAGCAATTAGCCCTCGCATTGGTAGCAACCACGTGAAACCTGTGCCCATACTTTCAGGCTCACCCAGTATGAGTTCTCACGGAGACCCCTCTAAAGAAGGTTTTACAGCGGCCGAACGCTTCGGGACGCCTCATGAACTGGGAGGTGGAATTGAGTGAATTTGACATTGACTACGCTCCTTGAAATACAGTGAAGGGGCAACTGTTAGCGGACTTTGTCGTCGAGTTCACTGGATTCCAGGCGATGGACAATGATATGCGTCCTACTAAGCCCTGGCAAGTATTTGCCGACGGCTCATCCTGTCGGGTAGGAGAAGGAGTAGGGGTGCACATCGTGACACCTGAAGGAGAAGAGCACAATTATGCCGTTAAATTGGTGTTTAAGACAACGAATAATGAAACAGAGTATGAAGCGTTGCTCTCAAGATTGCAGGTGGCCAGAGCCTTAGGAGCCGCCAAGATCGAAGTACGGGCCAACTCTTAAGTGGTAGTAAACCAAGTACAGGGAGAGTTCGTTGTTAAAAGTGAAAAGCTAAAGAGATACCTCTCATTGGTAGAAGCTGAGCGGCCTCACTTCAAGTATTTCCAAATTCAGCAAATACTAAGGACGAAAAACCAAAAGGCATATAAACTGGCACGCGTGGCATCCGGGCAGGAAGACTCTACCTTGCCCGATAACACAGTGGTTAGGATAGGGGAAGTACCTGCTGTCGGGATTGAAGTAATGATAATGCAACCTAGGACCCCAGACTGGGCAGCAAGCATAGTCAGATATTTGGAAACTAGCAAAGTACCTGAAGATAGGCAAAAGGCAAGAAAAGTCAGGAATAGAGCGGCACATTACACCATGATTGAGGGAGTCCTATATCGACGGGGTCACTCGACTCCTTTCTTAAGATGTATCTCCCCGGAGGAGGCGCAATATGTGTTAGCAAAAATATAAGAGGGAATTTGCGAGAGCCATTTGAGAGGACGGACACTAGTCGGGAAAGTGACAAGGGCGGGTTACTACTGGCCCCAAGCCCTTCGAGATGTCGAAAGCTACACAAGGAAGTGTCGAAAATGCCAAGAGTACGCCCAAATCCCCCATTGCCCACTAGAGAAGTTGGCGTCGATCAGTTCACCTTGGGCGTTTGCCTAGTGGGGGGGAGGGGGGGTTGATTTGGTCGGCCCACTTCCCCTAGGCAAAGGGGGGTCAAATTCGTAGTGGTGGCGGCCGATTACTTCACGCGATTCTTGTGGAAATTAGTAGTTTGCAGGTTCGGCATCCCAAACATTATCATCTCGGACAAAGGAAGGCAGTTTGACTCTGACCATTACTGAAATTGGTGTCGAGACTTGGGGATCGAGTTTCGATACTCGTCCCTGGGGCACCCACAGTCCAATGGACAAGTCAAGACAACTAACAAGACACTGGTGGGAATACTTAAGAAGCGACTCAACGACAGAAAATGCGTATGGGCTGAGGAACTCCCTGCCGTGCTCTGGGCCTACCAGACACCGACCGTGGAAACCCCCTTCACTCTCACCTATGGACATGAGGCAATGCCACCAGTAGAAATTGGACTTCCCAAGTACAGAGTTCAACACTTTGAACAAGTTTCCAATAACAGACGATTGGAGGAACAATTGGACCTGCTGAAAGAAGTCTGGCTAGGAGCGGAAATAAAGATCGCATCTGATAAAAAGAATGGCTGAGAGGTGTTTCAACAAGGGCATGCGGCCGAGGAAATTCCAAGTAGGGGAATTGGTACTCAAAGAAATGGGAACAACGACGAGAGACGAAGGAAAATTGGGCCCCCGCTGGGAGTGTCCTTACGTGGTCATCGCCACAAATCGACCGGGTTCCTATCCTCTTAAAGATTCCCAAGGAAAAGAACTACCACACCCATGGAATGTCGAGCACCTGCGAAAATATTACTGCTAAGCCGACTCACTTGTCATAATTTCTATACCTTCATGTGAAAGTTGCTAGACATAATCAAAATATGTATTTTGTCTTGTCTTAGTTATTGATTTCAAGAGCCTAATGTAACTAGGAAATCGGTCTACACATTAGCACGGTCAACTTCGCCAAATAAAAACTTCAACAACTTATCTCCCCGCGAGCCGAAAAGGGAAGGGTAGGCCTAAAAGGTTGCCTTATCTCTCTCGCGAAGGAGTATGGGTTGGCCCTTGGTCACCCGAAAATAAAACTTACAATCCTCGTAAGCGTCAATAGGCGGGAGCGAGTCCAATAACATATTGCCCGAACAACTTACCTACTTGCAGGATACCATAGGGAAAGGTAGGCCTTAGGGTTGCCTTATCCCTCCCAAAGGGGAGAGCGGGGTCAACTTACAACTGCCTGAATCACTTACCCCAACCTCCGCTACGACAAAGTGTGGGTTTAACACCAGCCTGGCCCAAATATACATTTTCCTGTGATGTTAACGGGTGGAAGTGGGTCTAATAATAGACTGCCCGAACAACATACCTCCCACGAAGGATGATAGACGAGCAGGCAGCTCAGCTTCCTTGTCCGGGAGAGCGGGACTAGCCTCGAGGTGGCCTGAATAACTTACCCTGACCCCCATCACGGTGAATAGAGGGAAATATAGGCCTTAAAGTTGCCTTATCCTTCTCGCAATGGAGTGCGGGTTAGTCCTCAGCTACCCGAAGGAAAATGTTACATTCCTCGTCAACGTCATCGAGCGGGAGTGGATCCAATAACAGACTGCCAGAACAACTTACCTCCCTACGGGATATCATAGGGGAATGTAGGCCTCAAGATTGCCTTATCCCTCCCATAAAAGGAGAGTGGGACCAGCCTTACGGCTACCTGAATAACTTACCCCGGCCCCCTCTATGACGAAGTGTGGGATCAGTGCTAGCTTGACCCAAACTTGCCATTTCCTACAGTGTCAACTGGTGGGAGCAGGTCCAGTAACAGACTGCCCGAACAACTTACCTCCCTACGGGATATTATGGGGAAAGGTAGGCCTAAAGGTTGCCTTATCCCTCCTACAGTGGAGAGCGAGACTTGCCCCACTGCTACTCGATTACTTACCCCAGCCCCCAACGCAGTGAATGAGCGGACCAACCACATCACTGTCCGAATTACCTCCCTGGGGGACAAAGAAGCGGGTTGGCATGAGGCATTCCGACCTCTCATTGACGGAGAGTGGGATGAGTTTATAGATCTCCCGAATAATGAAGAGAAAGACACGAACATCATCAACGAAATCTACATCAACGGAATCACCATCGGCAGCTTACCTCCCCGTGAGACGAAAGAGAAAGGTAGGCCTTTAAGGTTGTCTTATCCCTCTTGTAGAGGAGTGCGGGTTGGCCATTGGCCACCCAAAGATACAATCTCCACCAATGGACTTTACTTCAACAAAAGAATCTCCAACAACAGAATCACCACCAAAGTAAACTCCACCAGCTCCAACCTACCTCTCCACGAGGCAAAAGAGACAAGTTACACTAGAGGCAGCTCTATCCCACTCGCGGAGGAGTGCGGGTTAGCCTTCGACCACCCAACATATTTATTAATGGAACGTCATCTCCAGCAACAGAACACCAAACGTATAGCGCCTCAGACCTTCACCGCATCCCGGCAAAATAGCTCAGGTTTGCGAATTCACTAACAAGTTTGACTTGTGCAGCATCTCCTACTTGCCTTCCCATGAAGGTCAACAGGCAGGACCAGCCTTAGGGCGGCCAGGCCTGCCTCATGACGAAGTGCGGGTTCAGTCTTTCGATTGCCTGAAATTACTTTCGAGATGACATAACATGGCCGAACATCTCCTACTTACCTTCCCGTGAGGATCAATAGGCGAGTCCAACCTTAAGGCAACATCTCTACTGGCAAATGCCGGGCGTTAGCACTCGTGCCATAATCAGAGTTAATGTGCCTCCGAGCTCCACTATAGCCTGAAGTGGACTCAGAGGGTCGACAAGCTCCCTGACCACTTTGCGCGGGTTACAACCAGCACACTTTAACATTAGCCGCAATGCGCATCAGTAAAGGAAATTTCACCAACGTCATCGAAAATGAAGACGTCGGAAGAAAGTACACCTTTCAATAAGACATAGGGTGAGTCCAGTCTTACAAACTGTTCACCCCTTTTTACCATTTTTATAAAAGTCAACAGGCGAGAAAGGTCAAGGATCGCCGAGCCTCCCAAGCGTCTGAATAGGAGGGCAGGTCGCTTGACTACCCGGCCAACTTCCGTATGTGCTCCATGCGCTCGAACCTACCTCCCCGCAAGGCAAAAGGGATCAATCGCGCCGAAGGCGTCTCTATCCCTCTAGCAGAGGAGTACGGGTTGGCCGTCAGCCACCTGACATATTTATCAGCATGATCTTCGTCTACTAAATATTTATCAGCAGGATCTCCATCTACAAAATATTTATCGACAAAATCTCCATCCATATACAAAATATTTATCGACAGAATCTCCATCTTCTAAATATTTATCAGCAAGATCTCCATCTACAAAATATTTATCAGCATCTACAAAATATTTATCAGTGGGATCTCCATCAACATAATCTTCAACAATAGAATATTCATCAAAGGAATATTCATAGACGGAAACCAACACTCTTACAATGCAGGAAAAAACAAACGGAAAGAAAAGCCGAGGAAAAATGGAAACAAAAGGGAGGCTAAAAGCGACAAGAGCTAAAAGAAAGACAGCTAAGAAACAAAAACAAAAGGAAAAGCAGCGCTCGGCTCCCTACCCGGGGAAAATCAAGCCGAGCCTGCAAGCTGCATGAACAATAAAAACGGGTGACAAAAACATCATCGTTCGACAAAGAACCTTAGTGTAAAGGGCCACCGACAGGCGGGGTCGTCGACCACGGCCAAACACCGACGAGGTAGACCATGGGGAATTGAAGAAGAAAGGTGGGAAATACGAGAAAAAATATGACAAGTTAAATGCAGAGAAGGTACAGCCGAATATATAAAATCAATTTATTACTTATGCAAGATTACAAAAGACAAATTACATCATGAAGCCGAATTATAAGGAAAAAGTTACATCGTATGGCTACGTGAAGCCACTGAACTACAAAGAACAATTCACACTGGGAAGCTCATACATTCCAAAAAAAAAAACCTGCAATACCACCTACTTCACGCATATACGTAAAGACCTTAAAAGGGTCCTAGATCGCAAATCTTACCAATCATCGACCAAGAACGACGACCATATAACCATAGAACCCCACCACAGCAACCAAGTCCGATCGAGTCAATCTTCCTGGTGCGGCGTGTGGCAAAGGCATCCACCATTACGATGTGTCAATAGCACAAGAGATCCCCTCAAAACATCAACAGGGATGTTATGAGGCAATTAATTGTGTCGTATGATGGACGCACTGTTTGGAACCCCAACAGTAGAGGATTGGCAAGCAAATATGCGTGGAAATCCCGCCCTCATAAATCAAGCTTGATCCTCGCAAAGCCACCACCAAGCCTCTGAGATGGCCTGCCGACCATGGAAGATGGCGGCAGGGTCGAAGCATAATAAGCAAAAGGGCGAGAACGAGAAGAGGAGGTCCGGGACCCGAACAACATGGGATTGGTAAGGAGATCCACCCAAAGAGTCCGCTTTCATAAGGCGGGTTCAATTCTCGTAGAACCGCCACCAAGACCACTCGGGACCAAACCCTCCCCGAGCTTGTCGCGTCGTTGCAAAGACACCTCATGTGGAGAAAAGTCACCCACGCTCATAGCTCGAAGGTCACACTAGGGGTTCTAAAGAAGGAAGGTTTTCATATGCTTTAGGCCTTCATCGTAACCAAACCTCCACGCATTGTCACGAACACCCCGGACGTAAGACAATTCGTTGTGCAAGCTGCAAATGGTTGCTTCCCGGCCCTCGAGCTTCAGCTGGTTCATGGTTAGGGTGGTCTTTGCATCTTGTCTCTGTTGCCTTTCCTCCTTCAAGGTCTTCTTCTTCGCTGCCAGCAATTCGTTGGCCTCTTTGACCTTAGATTCGAGCCATCTGATTGACAGACCATTTGTGTCCGTGGCCGATGAAGCTCTAGAACGTCAGCTTGCAATCGCTCCAGTTCCAACTGACACTGGTCTAGAGATTGATGCAGCGTGTCCCTAGCCTCGCAAGCTAGCGAGTTCTCAATGCGTTGTTGACCGACCTCCTTTTGGGACTTGACTAGGTCGGCGAGGGCTCCCTCAGCCACCTCCCTCAACTCCCGCTCGAAAAGCCACATTGTCCATGGTCGTCTGGACTAGAAAGTGAAGGTTGTCCACAAGAAGGCGGCCAAGCGCTCCAACCCCTACAACGAAAGACAGGTTAAAAAAAAAAAGAAGAGAAAGAAAGTGGAATAGAAGGAGAGTAAAGTTTACCCCGGTAAGCACCTCTTGGCCTTCCCCTCAACTTTATGAACATGATCGACGCGACCACGTAGCGTGGTCATCTGGAGGTCCTCAGAAACTTCCCTGGCACCAACTCTTCAGACGCTCTTGGGGGCGTAGGAAGACGAAGCACCAACACGAACTGCCCCCCAGAAGGAGTAGCAACACTATCTGAGTCAGTGGGAGGGGGAGAGATGCTGCGAGGTCTTTTTCCCTTCCCCACAACCGGAGGGCTCGCAGGACGACTGGGAATAGGTGCGACAGTCCGATTCATGGGAATCCCGTCATCAGAATGCTAGTTGGCGGGGGAAACTAGGTAACGAAGAGACTATCATCCGACAGTAGGGCCTCTGAATACACGTCATTTGAATACGTCGACACCCATGACCTGAACAGAGACTATCATCTCGCTTCCTCACCCGGATTCGGTTCAGGGCGGCAGATTGAGGAGTCAGAGATAGTGCCCTAATTGGCACGGACAAAGAACAGCAGCCTAACAACCTACCCAGCTGGATACTCCCACTCGTCAATTGGCAAAAAGAAGAACTTGCGGTTATATCCCTTCACAACCTTATGCCACCCCTTTATCCGAGCCATCTCCTGAACGGGTTGGAAGCTGTAAATACGTCGATCATTTCGCACTAAATTATGGGTAATAAAGAATTCACGGGCGGTTAGGTTGGGATAGTCTGACCAGACCTCCTCCAAGGCACGACGCCAGATGACACAACAAGAGATCAAGATCCTCCATGCAATGGGGAGGAGCTGAGCAGGCGCTAGCTCAAAGAAAGCCAGTACTTCACGCACTAGCCAGGGAACTGGCAACCTTAGGCCACAGAAGAACATTGTAGGATACACCGCAACTCTAGTACCATAGCCTTCCTCATCCACGCTCTACTAGTGGGAAGGGCCACTTCAAGCTCCAGCTTTGGAGGGATCCCGTAGGTTGCTTTCAGTTCCTCCAATTCCTCGGAAGTAACTGTCGACTGCCATGAAAATCCTGTAAAACATCTGTAAGGGAGTCATCTCGAGCAGCAGCAGCTTGAACGGTGCCGGAGGGTGCCACATGAGCACCAGAGCACGAAGATTTCTTTGGGGCCATGAGGAGTAGGAGAGAGTTGTGAAACACTTCAGAAGAAAGGCAAGAAAATGAAATTGCAGGATAACAGAACAAAAGTAGAGATTACGATGGGCCACTCAACTGGAGGGGAAGTACTTATATATATAGATGGGGGAAGGATCCCCTTATCGAGGCATCATAACTCCTCATATCTCACACGTGTCCCACTCAAGTACCAGAATCCCTCTATTAATGCAATTGTGTATCCCCTGAAATGACGTGTGAATTAATGACTGCAAAATTTAGAGACGTGGTGAAGAAGCTGGATGAACGCCATACAATACGAAAACATTGTTAATGCTGTGCTGCCATGTGAACGGAACATAGACGATCACTCAGCATGCGGCCAGGCAGGCCGAGAACTTGATTAGGCCTAAGAACAAAGGAAATGAAAGAAAACTCCTCCCAAAATTGTTCGGGAAGAATTAGTGGGGTAACTGTAAGGAGAATTTTCCCCTTAGGAAGGACCTCGGCCTAGAGACCCAGCCCAATGGTGTTTTTATCCAAGCAAGAAGCAAACTGTCAACCAGGGAAAGGTGCCTTCTGGTCGACAAGACAGCTCGACCTAACACAACAACAGCCTTCCTCAAGAATAGAATGTGCACAGGATATACAGGAAACACGGAGGACCCTCGATTCATCGGCATCAGAGCATCAATGACTCATATAAATCGGATTGAGGCTCAGGAAGCCATCCCACATTAATGGCACTACTAATTAAGTCACACTCCGCCATTATGAAGCCAACATAGAGCCACGCCATATTTAAGAGTTCTGAAAAAATGAACAGTATGACGAACCCGAACCTCATAGTAGCAGGCATGATCTGCTCTTTAAACATGTGGTATAAATAGCTGATTCCAAGTACGAGGAAACTCTCTCTGATCCTTAGATTTTCTTACTTATTTACTACACTCCAAGAACATTTACTGATTTTGGCATCGGAGGCTCCTCGGCCCCAAGATCGCCTTCTCCAAGTCGCGTTATATTCTTCTCTGTGTATGGCTCGTTGTTGAAGACTTGAGTTGTTGGACTTTGGCATAAGGGTGTGCGAAACACGACGTTAACAATGACCATTCACACTTATGCTTATTACATGCATGACTTATTTTGAATTATTTGATTTATCTGACTGGCCAACACATTTAATCTTGTGCATTGGTGCCACATCTAGTGGCTACAAAGGGAACCACTAATAGTATTCTGGCATACTATGGTAGACCACGCTTGAGTTCGTGACTTGCACATCTACCTATGAATTGTATTGGTACCATGCATTTGAATGACCATCTTATTAATATGATCTTTATCTTATACTTGATCTTATGAAATCTTTCGTGTCTTATGCAACGTGAGATGCATGTCATACATAATATATAAATAACTAAAAGATGTAGAATTAAACATGATCATGATTTATGATGAATTACATACTTGCAAATATCATGACATGCATGATACATAAAAATTAGTTTCCAACGAATTAGTTTTAGTAATAATCTATCTAACTAGTTAATGTGTGTTAATTCTAATTTTATGATCAAGTTACTTACCTCGTAACGCTAAATCGATTACCTCTAAAATAGGCACGTGACTTACGTCAATTTTTAATTAAACACATAATTTGTAATTAAAACTTGAAATACTAAAATAACCTATAATTCCATAAAACCTAAAATTCTCTTAACCTTAAAATTATCTTCACTCCCCAAATACATTGATTTTCCCATAATTTCTCCAAATACTCGTGTAATTAAACTTTAAAAATATCACCAAGTCCAAACATATGATTTCGCTTGGTCTTTATCATAATAATATTATAATAAATAATAAACACTATGGATCATTTACCGTGCAGGGACATTTACATAATTTACTTTCTATGTACGTGCAGGTGCATACACATTAGAGCATTAATAGCGGTCTAATTAAAGTTTGGTCAAAATTTGATTAGATAATTTATTTTTATAAATTTAGCTAATTATTTTTTAAAAACACTAAATAATTGTTTCTATAAATTTATTACTATTCTATTAAAATATTAATTTTAATATTTTTATTTATTTTAAATTTAATTAATTTTAATCTTTTTATTATTTTATTAAAATTTTGATTTTGACCATGTTCACCAAAACAACCCATCTCAAAATCATTATACTAGTAGTAGGCTTTACATAAAGCATAATTAACACTAGCCCATCTCGACAGTATAAAGTAAAGTAAACATCATTGGAAGTAACATATCCCAAAATCCGTAAGAAAATTACAAACTTGCAGTCAGCAAAATAAATGGAACGCCCAACGTTGACTCGGAAGCTAAAAATAAAAAGAAAATAACGCTGGAAGACCCAACCCAGTGGACCTAAGCAGAAAATACATACGAACCCAGTCGATATAGCCCAGGCAGCCGGAAGATAAATTTTTTAGTCTTAAAATAATATTTAGCCAGTTTAAGGGTCTGGCCAGATTTAGCCAGTGAAATAATCTTTGGCTATAATTATTAAGGGTGTAATCGGTCCAGTTCGATCCGATTTTGTATAAAATCTAGAATCGAATCAGTATGTATCGGTTTTGTATTTTTTAAAATCAATTACGCACCAGTTACCCTCCTAAACTGGTACTTCCAGTTTTACCTGTTTCTGATCCGGTCCAATTTTCTATTTTTTTAAAATGAAAGTTTGAGCCTTCACAGTTTATTCAAATTCTCAATCCCAATTGATAAACATTAAACATGACACAAATGTTATTCAAGTAGAAAAATTGCAAAACCCTATTAATGTAATTTCACAAATCCAATCACAAAACACAATTTCACAAACTCAATCACAAAATCCAATCAAAGTAAATTTCGGATTCAAAAAATCCTAATATTACAAATATCATCTATCATAATTTCAAAGTAATTTCACAAACCCAATCACAAAACCCTAATATCACAAAACCCTAATATCACAAACACAATAATAAACACAATCACAAAAAATCTTAAATTTCGGATTAAAAAATCCTAATATCACAAAACCCAATCACAAAACCCTACTATCATAAAACCCAATCACAAAAAGTCTAGTATGTAATTTAAAAAAAAAAACCTTTGAGGGGGCACTGGGCAGACTCGGCAGAGAGACAGAGTGAGGGAGAAAGAGTTGAGACTTGAAAGAAGAGAGAGTGAGGGATGAGAGAGTTGAGAGAAGAGAGACGAGAGAGTTGAGAAACTCGAGACTCGAGACTGAGAAGGGGCGAGGCCGCGAGGCAGAGACGCATACGAGAGAGTGAGTGGACGAGAGAGTTGAAAGAAGAGAGAGTGAGAGACGAGAGAGTTGATAAACGAGAGAGTTGAGAGTTGAGAGACTCGAGAGTGAGAAGGGGCAAGGCCGCGAGGCAGAGATGCAGACGAGAGAGTGAGCCATGAGCGGACGAGAGAGACAGAATGAGCGAGAGAGAAGTTGCAAAACGAGATGGGAGAATAAGACTTTAGGAATTAGGGTTTAGTTATAGGGGAAACATCGTCGTTTCCTATTGAGTTAATATTTTCAATGTGTTTTTTTTAAAATGATAATTAAAACTTTTTTTGATGGTTTGGAAAATTGATTTAATATACTATAGTCTAATATATTAGACTATATAATAGTATTAATATTAGACTATTATAGATATATATTAGTATTAGTTACAATGATTTAGTATAACTATTGTCTATATTAAACTATTAGTATTAGTTAAATAGTTGTAGACTTATATATTAGTATAGCTATATAATATATTAGACTATATAATAGTATTAATATTAGACTATTAGTGTAGTTATATATTAGTATTAGTTATAAATTTTTAGTGATTTAGTATAACTATATTAGTATAAGTATAACTATAGTCTATATTAAACTATTAGTATTAGTTAAATAGTTGTAGACTTATATATTAGTATAGCTATATAATATATTAGACTATATAATAGTATTAATATTAGACTATTAGTGTAGTTATATATTAGTATTAGTTATAAACTTTTAGTGATTTAGTATAACTATATTAGTATAAGTATAACTATAGTCTATATTAAACTATTAGTATTAGTTAAATAGTTGTAGACTTATATATTAGTATAGCTATATAATATATTAGACTATATAATAGTATTAATATTAGACTATAAGTATAGTTATATATTAGTATTAATTATAAACTATATATAATATATATAATTATATATCATATATGAAATAATTTCATATTATAATTTATAAATTTTAACATAAAATGTTAATCTTAAATGTGAACATTTGTAATTTGTAATAGCATATGATCAAACAAATTACAAATGTTCACATTTAAGATTAACATTTTATGTTAAAATTTATAAATTATAATATGAAATTATTTCATATATGATATATAATTATATATATTATATATAAATATTTCACATATAATTATACATTATATATAAAACTTATATATATAAAATGTTTTGTATAATATTAATTTTGTACAAGACTTATATATAAAATATTTTTTTATATTTTTTTTATCAACCTGTTTAGTCTGGTCCAGAAAACCGTAAAAACCGGAACCGGACCGGTTTTGGCCAATTTGCACATTACAAGAACCGGTCCGGTTCAGACCGGTTTTTCGATTTAAATTTACACCTTTAATAATTGCTGTTCATCTGTTGAATCCATTACAATATATTAGTTGAGTCTAAAATTTAGTTTTGTTGAGTCCATTACTAGCGCTGGAGTTTAAATATAGATGTGTTTTAACCATTGGAGAAAGACAGGCTTTTTTGTCTTACTCCAATAGTTAAAACATGTGGGGGTGGAAGATTGGATGTGGTAGGTTCTTGGTACTTTGGTGTAGAGGACGTTGGCCGTGAGGGAAACGACATGTGGGGGTGGAAGGTTCGACTTGATTGTTGACTGGCAGTGGTGGATCTTTGGTCATGTGGAGAGGCTGGGTTTGGATTTGAGGAACCTGCAGCAACCCTAGATTTAGGTTGAAGATGATACGTGAACGGGACTATCGGGTTGGAACATATACACATATGTACTCAGGTTTGGGTGTTTTTATAGCACACGAGTTGGGCCCTCCACGTGGATCTTTGGGTCATGGTTTGGGTCCATGTTTTGGGTTCTAAAAAATAAAAGGGGTTGGCCTATTTAAATTAATCCCATAGTCTCAATTGAGCTTCTCAAAATATTAGTCTATTAATACCATCTGTTAAACCTTAACGGGGCCTTACAATAAATTCAAATTAAAATTCTTAGCCAACCTCAATACATAATAGCTAGTGGGCTTATCGAATATGACCTGTTAAACATAATTTAGGCCTAATAAAATTATCCATATTTCATCTATAATAATATTAGATCAGGTCGTTACATTTTATTTAGCAGTTAGGAGTTCTTACCTCTACTGCCTAGCTAACCCGAAGACTCTTATTAATAGTGGAGTGCTTCAAGTAGGATTTGATCCCATCCAAGCAATCAAAGCCCTTTCTAACCCGACTCACCTGCCTTTGAAGCTGGAATGCCTTTCTAGAGGAGGCTACTAGAGGACTCGAAAAGTTTGAAGTGGGACGTGGAATGTGATTGGCGATGGATGGGGGTTATGAAATCAGTTCTGCAGCAGATGATCAACCCCATGAAAGTTTCTCTTTTATTTGCGCCTAATAGGTAGACTATTAGATGGAGTCAAAAGCCTACCAACGCATAAAGGTTCTTGTTGCGGACATGTTTCGAATAACATGCAGTCATAAAGTAGAAGGGTTTGGTTGTGTCTAGGGATACCTCTAATGCCTAAGTCAGAATGTATTCTGGGGAGTATTTCAAGTATATCAAGTTTAGAAGTTACTTCAAGCATGTTCTTTGACCTATATTTATACAAGTTGGTGAGTGGTGAGGGGTGAGAGAGGCTTGCCTCATGGCTTGACCTTCTTTGATCTTCATTGAGATCCGACTTGTTAGGGTTCTAAATCAACCATTATGTCGAGAGTGTTAATACCTCGGGCACGTATCGCAGGTGTGTTTCGCTCCCATCATTATTTTTTCCGTTACGTGATTAATTAGTATAATGACGGTTGAAATTGAATTTCATATTGGCGCGTTATGGCTATAGACCCCTTTTTTGTGGATTGCGGGCCTTGGCTCTCTACCCCACATGCCCTTTTTTATTATGGGTTCGACCCATTCTTTGAGGGTCTATTCGGCCTTCTAATTATCCCGCAAATTCCTGTCACATGAGTATAACGAAAATTTCCAATTTTTCCCATAATTATCCCTTTCGGTTTTGAGTAGCTGCTTCGCCGATACGCCTCTCCACATTTGGGATGGCCTGTGGCAGTTCATTCCCCATGTCCTTTCATGCAATGCAAATCACGGGATTTTCCTGTTCTATATTTGTGTTAGTGACACTTGTTGTGTTCTCGTTGGGGCTGTCTAATCGTTACTACTCCTATTTAAACTCATCTTTTCATATTTTTTTTGTTTTATGTCATTGCACTCTCCTACCAAAACCCTAGTCAATCCTTGCTATACTCCTTTGAACCATAAGTTATCATTTTTCCCTTCATCTCTAGCTTTCTTTTTGCTTTCAATGGCTCCACGCAATGCTTCTTGTTTTGATTCTCAAGGCTCTCTCTCTTCTCACCCCCAAGCCTCCCATCAAAAGGCCGGGGTGGTAGTTATTATTGTCCATATGACTTCAAGGGCATTCATTGGTCCACCACAACTTCACAAGCTAATCTAGACGTTGTCAAGGACTCATATGGAGTCCTTGATTCAGTTGTGTTGGAGGCGGCCAAGCCAAGTCATGGGGATATTGATTTCGAGGGGTTCGCCGGAAAGGTGGCCCTTTTCATGAGCCTGTTCTTGATGGAGTTATGTCTCCCCTTTTATCGTCCGATTCGGGACGTTTTTTATTACTTAGGCTTAGTCCCGGTCCAACTTCATCCCAATAATTGGAAAACGTTATTTTCATGTTGCGTTGTGTGGCATCGAGTACTGGAACCCGTTGGTGAGGAATATCCCAACCTTACCGCCTGGGAGCTCCTTCATACCCTTGGTATTCCACGTACTGGTGGAAACCTGTGTAGTCTTCGTTCAAGGACCAAGTGCAGGGTGGTGCGTTTAGTGACCCATTTTTCTAATGTCAAGGATTGACATAAGAAGTTTTTTTTTTTTTTTTCATGTTAGGTATCGGACCCCTTCACAATCTTCGTCGCCAAAAGATATGGCGACAACTTTATGGTTCCTTGCTTGCTTTAGGGGTCTCTCCATTGAGAATACTTCCTCATATATGGCCTTTTGAGCATGCTTTTTTCTACTAGAGGAAGTGGAGCCTTCCCCACAAATCCTCCTGCTATCGTCCGGATCTCACACAGGGGTGCGTTATTCCTAGTCGGGCTTTGGCAAGGGATATCTTCGGGATTTCCCCGAATTTTTCGTCGTTGTTTCGGCTTTTCGCTTTAGTGCGGCCTTCGTGATTGCTTTGGCCTGAAAATTGCCCTCTAGGTGTCAATTATTGGGTGACCATCCGTTCCAACTCCCCGTTCTCTCTCATTATTTCTATCTTCTTCTTTAGGGTGTAGCAATCTTCTGTATTGTGCCTTTCTATTTGGTGGTAGGTACATAAGAGGCTATTTCTTCGGTTTCAATCACTGTCACCTCGTGTGTGTCCTTCGCCTCCCGCTTGCACATTCAAGTTTGTATGTGCGAGCTTGGAACTTTGGTTTCTAGAAGACTTACCTCCATTCCTTCTTCTTTCATACTGACCTCTTTTGGCCATTTCCAGTGCTTTCCCACCATTTGGTTTTTTGGAGCTTCTTTTCACTTGCTCCACTTGGACTTTCTTAGGACAGTTAGAGCCTTAAGGGTGTTTTTGGCGTTGACGAAATTGTTAGCCTTATCCATGAACTCCTGTAGTGTTGTTGGAGTTCTTCTCGCCAATTTCATGATGAATGGGTTCTAGGACCACACACCTCCCTAGAGCGCAACAAGCATGATCTTCTTGTCTTGATCATCGGTGGTCATGCATCTTGACTAGGTATGCATTTAAGCTTTCAACCTCCCATTGTTTAACGGTCAGGGAGGTAAGCCACATGCCGCATTCTCCTTTTGCTCACCATGAATTGCATCAGAAACTGTCTGGCGAGTTCTTCAAACTATTGATGGAGCTCGGTTGTAAGGCTCCGAACCATCCTCTCGCCACCCTTTTAAGGTTAAAGGGAAGGTCCGACAGACGATCTCTCTGAGGAAATCATGGAGAGTCATATGAGCCTTGAAAGTTTCCAAATATTTGACGGGATCTTTATACCTATCATACAGTTCTTTTTGTGGAGTTTTGAACTTTGGTGGGAGTGGCACCATCATTATCTCGGTCTTGTAAGGCAGGTCTGTGCCGTTGAGTAGAGTGTCAATAGAGGAGGACACACCTATCTTCCTGGCCATTTCTTCATATTTTTCCATGAGATGGCGCAGATCTTGGTTCATCTTCCTCTTCTCCTCCTCGTCGAGGTTCGTTTTGCCTGTGTTTGCGATTTTGCATAGTTTCTTTTAGCATGGCTCGCTGCAGCGTTCTCTACAATTTCTTCCTGAGAGCCTCATTCTCCCGCTAGAGGCTCTCTATTTCCAGAGTCATCCTGTTCAATCTCTCTTTCATCTCCATGAATCTTTCTTCCATCCCGTCACCTACTCGAACACTTGTTGTTATTGTTGTTTCTTGATTGTGGATTACTTGAGAGCGTGTTGTTGCAGGCATATGAAAAGCACATTGAGATGTAGAAAAAATAGATCTCACAGACGACGCCAAGTGTTGCGGACGTGTTTCGTAGCACTAACAATGTCTTCCAGTAACCTGCAATCAGAAAGTAAGAGGGGCTAGGTGTGTCTAGGGACACCTCTGATGCCTAAGTAAATATGTATTCTAGGGAATATTTCAAGTATATCAAGTTTAGAAGTTACCTCAAGCGTGTTTTTTTACCTTTATTTATAGGAGCTGTTGAGGGGTGAGAGAGGCTTGTCTCGTGGCTCGATCTTATTTGATCTTCGTTGAGATCCGACTTGTTAGGGCTCTAAATCAGTCGTTATGCCCGAGGTGTTAATACCTCAAGCGTGTATCTCTCCGATCATTATTCTTTCCATTACGTAATTAATTAGTAATTAATGACGGTTGAAATTGAATTTTGTAGTTGTGGATTGCGAGCTTTGGGCTCTCTATCCCACTGGCCCTTCTTAATTGTGGGTTCGACCCATTCTTTATAAGGGTCTATTCGGCCCTTTAGTTTTTATTCGAATGAGAGCCCAAACGGGGATGCGAGAACATCCTGATCAAAAGCTCCACTATTTTGAGTAGTGAGAAAGTTTTCAAAATTCAATCAAATCGATCAAGATTAAGGTAATGTGAATGTGAAGTAAACTAGGAATTATAGTGATCGAGATGCAGCTGGTAATGACTGTGAAACGTAGTCCTCAATAAAAGAATGAGTAGGGCTAAGTCCACATATTATATAACCTAGTACCGAAGCCTGAGTTGGATTTCGGCAATAATATGGAGTTCAGCAATAGATAAAGAGTGGAGAGAGGGAGGAAAAAAAAACTTATTTTATTGGACTGAGCAATAGATGAAAGTGCAGAGAGAGATAGAAAAGAACTTATTTTATTGGGTTGATAATCGACAGTAGAAGTCAAATTTACATGGAGACAGTGGTAGTTCCATCTATTTTTATCTTTGATTTGGATAATCCAATGCATAAGCTATATTTTAACAGCCAATATAATTTTAAAGAATCCACTACCAATGAATGCTCTTATTGAGCACGCTTAAGGCAATGGGTGATGGTTGGGCATAGAAAAGAGGCTAATGGCCTTGTTTGTTTTTCAAAAACTTCTCATCTCATCTCACCTCATCATTACAACTTTTCCAAATCCCCACACAAAATAAAATAAACAATTCAACTTTTTCAAATTCCAAAACAACAATAATATTAAAAAATATATTTTAACAATATTTTATTCAACTTTTTAACTTTAATCTCAACTCATCTCATCTTATCTCTGAAAACAAACGGGCCCTAAATGTATTTGAGGTGGTGCATGTCGGCCACATGCTAGGCGATAGGTGGGCGAAGATGCATGGTGAGTCGCTTCCAATGACAAGGGTAGCATCTTATCTCATATAATCATTATAATTTTTTTAAATTTTTATATAAAATATAATAAATAATTTAATTTTTTAAATCTTACAATTAAATTAATATTAAAAAAATTATATTTTAACAATATTTTATTTAATTTTTTCTATTTAATTAAACGAGACGTCTTCTTACTTTTATGTTTTCAAGTTCTAATTTATTTTGAATGTATATATATAATTTTTAAAAAAAGACACGTAGCATGTCACGTCAAGAAAACAAAATAAATAATATAAATTAAGAGATATAACAACATTACTCTAAAATAAAAACCAACCAAATTATAATGAGGTGACTCTTGTTGTATTCTAGTGGGGGCATAGTTTCGAATGATGAGAACATAATGTTAAGAAAATGGATTGCAATATGCGTGTGTGGGGATGTTGAGCCTCCTCACTGATCCAACACACACCTTTAAGCAAAAGCAAGAAAAGAATATAAAAGTGAGGAGAACGTGGAAACAAGACACACAATCCACCACGGTGTTGTGTTTCCAATTTTAGTTGAGTTTTTATTGAGGATAATAGCACTCAAAATAGTTAATCTATTTTTAATTTATATACAAAAATGTTTATAATATGCTGCAAAAATTGTTTATTATTTCTTTCTTTCTTCCTCCCTCCCTCATTTTTTCATCTATTTTCTTTTTAATGTGGAGAAAAAATATTCATGATAATACCTTCCTAAAATATATATATATAGGAGGTAAATATTTTTTTATAAAACGAATAAAGAAATAAATAATAATAAATTATTTATATGATATAGAAAAAAATAGATAACTTATTATAAAATAAATGGTAAAAGACATTTATATTCACAAATATCTCATTTATTATTCGAGGGAGTCCGAGTTTGCTCATGAGCTATTTTGGTCAAGAAAATTATTTTATATAATATCTTATAACTTTATTTCCAAATTTTTAAATATTTTATTTCTACATATCTATAAAGGATTTAATGAACATGTATAGTATAAGAAAAATGATTTCTTGTTATCTTTTTAATTAATATAAAATAACAGTATAAAAATAATAAATACGAAATCATTTGAATTTATACAAATTTATTTGAGTTGAGCCAAACTTTATATGAGTTATATTGATTAATAATCGATCATGATTTTTGAATTCGCAAGCAATTCAAATGAATGAGTCAAGCTCAAGTTTAGCCGAACTGATCTTACAAGTAACTAATGAAGCAAAATTGTCTATTTGCAGCCTTAATTCAATAGCGCCCTTGCTTGCTCTCTTGTAGTTATTGGCTTCCTTCTTAGAGCAATCACAAGGGTTATCAACTTATGTTATGTTAAATTTTTGGAATGAGAACTGTTACAGATATAAAAAGATTACATAAAAGTAAACTTATAAATTGATGTGATTTTATGGAATCTGTTAGATCTATTTTACAATAAAAGTAACTTTACAATCTGATGTACCACATCAGTTTGTAGATTTCTTTTGTATAATCTCTTTGTGTCTAAGGTATTTCTCTTTTGTAAAATTACACTTGTGTTATACTGATATTTTACATTATAGACCATTTTTTATTATTATTTTTTTTGATATATTTCTCACAAATTACGTTTTTTCAAAGGAATAAAGAAATAATAAAAAATATTCTAAATGATTAAAAAAAAGAATAGACAAATTGAGGTAGAATACATATCTAAATTCAACATAACATAACTTCTAAATATGGAAAATGCTAGTTTGCTCTAATGTATTTTGTTTTATTTTTATTTTTTTAAATGTTTAAAAAAGATATTATTAGAGAATTTGTGTACTTTTTTTTTTTAATGGGAGAATGACTTTGCCATCGTAAGAGCTGGGCGGTCGACGAGTAGGACATTTTTTTTTTATTATTTTAGCAGCAGGACCCTTTAAATTTCTAATATTATATAAAATGCTAGATAAATCATTGATAATGCTCAGACCGAAATTTCAATATTTTAATTTTTACAGTTTTGTGAAGGTGAGGTGTCCATCCCCCTTTATTAACTAATATAGAGTTATGTGAAAAATAATATTTGTAGTCATAAAATATATAAGTGCTATATATTTTTTTTTAAAAAATAAATAAATATAAAATCTATATAAAAAGAATTAAATTTTAACATTGTACCTATTTTTTTTAAATAAGTATTGGACAACTCATCTTTTTTTTTTTAAAATTTTTCTTAAATAATTAGAAGATTGAAACTTAAAATAATGACTCGTTTGGTTACATAATTTAGATGAGAAAAGATGAGATGTTTTATTAAAATTTAAATAAAATATTATTTTAATATTATTTTTATTTTAAAATTTTAAAAAAATTAAATTATTAATTATATTTTGTACAAAATTGTAATGATTATAAGTGACTTTTGTTTTTAAAATCCAAGCACAGTCGATTGTTTTGAATTGAAATTTCTTAATTGTGGATTTCTGAATCGTCCGATGAATGATTGATATAAAACTAAAATCTATAAAATAACGTAATTTACAAAATAAGTACAAAAAAAATACAATTATAATAAAAATAACAAAAAATCTTCACAACCTCTTAACACTTCACACTCTACATTATTTTTAATTTTTATTATTTTTTTTTTTTATTAAATATTTATTATATGAATAATAAATAAAAAATTTAAAATAATTTAAAAAGAATAAACAAAAAATATTAAAAAAAATATTAAAAATTTAAAAAAATATAAAATATGAAATGTAATAAAAGTTGTATAACAATGCTCTAAAAATAATATAATAGAAGTTGTATAACAATGCTCTAAAAATAATATAACATATTTAATTACGTTATTTTATAATCTATGCACGCCCCCACATACGTTCACAACCATTTTACTGTTTTAATTTTCATAGAATACAAACAGCCCAAAGAAATCCGTACTTCCCAACGATTTCCCTTGCTCTCATTCTTCTTGCTAATCAACCCCCCAAAACACTCCGACTTCTCCTATTCAGATCTTGTTGCTTTTGTCTCGTTTCAATTCTAATCTCCAGTTCCCGTACAATGAGTCGCTACGATTCCAATCCTTTCGACGAGGAGGTCAATCCCTTCGCGGTGAGTTCTACACCCACACATACAGATTTTTACTTATGTTTGTGTTCGGATTCGGTGGTTGGATTTTTGAATTTTTGGAACTGGGGATGTAATGGCCCTTGGATTCGTTGGTTTTTGTTGTTGGGTTGCCGATCTCGATATGGTAGTTTTTTTTTTATGGAGATCTCGATATGGTAGTTAGATCTGCTTTTGGTATTACATTTCCATGGCGGGTTAGAATTTTAGAATTCTTTAATCGCAATGCGGTTCGCGTAACTATTTTTTAACCTGTATTTTCCTTCCTCAATAATCTCACATTTTTTTTACAAGTAAATAATTTTTTTTTTTTACAAGTAAATAATTTAACTCTCTCTATTTGGTTGACGAGAAATTCGAGAAAATGATAAGAAGCACTGTTTTGGATCTTGTGAGCTATGTTTTCTGATATGTCATTTTTCTTTGTTTATTATTTTCAGATTTATTTTAATTTTTCAAATGGTTTGAGTGGTTAAAATGATTTACTTGTCCAATTTCTCTATGGCGATATGTTGTTTGTTACTTATGATTTTGTGCTCAATCACTTAAAATGTTTAAGAATATAATATAGTCTGTCCACGGACATGTGTATGAGACGTTGGCCTTTGCCTAAGAAAGACAGACGGAATGTTTACTATTATAATAAGCAAATTGAAATGCGTTAAGTTAATAGCAGAAAATATGGGGATTACATGGAGTGGGAATGGCCTACTGAGATGTTTATACTCCCATTATTTTGAATACCCTTGGAGATTTTTCCGGGGCCCGTAGATGGTAAAATATTTTGCCTTACCTATTTGTTACAGAGTTTTCATGTTCCATGTACTCTTTGGCTGTACTTTATATCATCACTTTGTTTTCCCTATTTCTTCCTCTTTTGATATGACCCAGAGATTGTGAACTTCTTTTGATATCATAGGATTCGGCAGGTCGAGGGAAAGGATCAGGCCAATCAAACTATGGTGGAGGTGCATTTTATATGCCAGTAAGTTTGCCCTCTTCCTTTCCTGATACCTTTACTTTAACAAAAGTCATTTTTTTTTTTTTTTGGTTTCTTTTTCTTTCTTTTGGTGTCAAGTAATGCAGAAGAGTCATATTTGGTGTGAATTATTTTCATAGAGGCAGCATTGTTCATTGTTTTTGAAATATTTTGCTGTGTTTGGTGTAGAGGTATGGATGGATTGATTATTAGATTGATGAGTTCCCAGTACTAAAGAATTGGAAATGTTGATTTTTATGTTTCAAGAAATCTGTTTCCATTGTTTGAATCGATTCATTGAAGTTTTTATATTCACGTCGTAGAATTGAAGTTTGAACTATTGAGGCTTGTAAAAAATACCAGATTGACCTAAACAGAGCCATAATAGACTTCAAAGCTGTTATAGATCGAAGCTCTTTATTCATGAGCACCTAAGATGTTAGCTGCTGTTGATGTATTCATTTACGAAGACCTAGAGGGTATCTGCATTCTTTTATTTTAACTTATCTGATGTACCCTAACTATTACTGGTAGACCCAAAGCAACACTCAGTTCTTGTTCTTCTGCTTGTTTATTTATGCTTAATCTTTCTAGACAGCGACACTGTCTGCATCACTTGTTTAGATTGTTTGCTTTGTGCTATAGTTTTTGGGAGAGTATTCTTTAAGAGTTATGGTCATATGTTGTGGGATTTTTATCAATCATTTTCTATTCATGCATCATCATGCTGTATTGAGTTGATTGTGCCTTCATGTTTTACTGACTCCATATAGATTCTTATGAAATTATTCTCTTGACATTTTTAGAATCCTGGAAGTGTTCCTCCTGCAACTTCAAGGCTTTCACCCCTCCCACATGAACCTTATGACCGTGGTGCTACAATTGATATTCCTCTTGATAATGCAAAGGTAGATTGCAGTGCTCAAAATGTTGAATTGAGATCCTCTAGAGTTCTTGACCTAACACTAGTAAAGAAAAATAGACACATGAGGTGGGATCCATAGCATTTATTGAGCATTTAATGATGCCTGAGAAATTCACTCGACTAGTTATAAATGCTGTGGGGTCCATTTTATGTGCCTATCTATCTCCCACTCTTGGCCTTAGAGTTTGGTCAAGAACCCTAGGAGATCCAAATCCTAAAATGTTCAATTAGAAAGTATGTCTTGCTGCCTTGAAAAAAGAAAAAGAATTTCTTGCTATCTGAGTGTTCTGGTTGAGTAAATATTTCCTTTTTTATTCTTTTGAATTTATTTCCCGTTTTAACTCAGGATTTGAAATCAAAGGAGAAGGAACTCCAGGCTAAAGAAACTGAGTTGAAAAGGAGAGAACAGGTAGTTTTTTTTACAAGTACATATTTTAGCTTCTGAACATGGATTTGTAGATTACATAACTGATGCTTTTAGTCAAAATTTATAGACCATTCTTTATATGAATGGTACGACAAAAATTGGTATGTTCATTACATTAGCTAAAACTTATTTGTTCTTATAACATTACGGGTGTGTTAACTTAAGGGTGCGTATTAGCCAATTCTTTTCTACTAGGAAAAGTGCATGTTAATTGTAACTGCAGGCAGGAAAGGATTTTTTTTTTTTTTTATCGGTAAATAAGATTTTATTGATCGTAAGAATAGGCAAAAGCCCAAGTACACGGGTCATATACAAGAGCAATGCCTAGGAGTAATGTTCTAGTGATACAATAAATTCATGAATGGGCATGCCATTAAAATCAAATACAATCGACCATTGGAACAAAGTGTTAAAAAAGAAAGTTCAAAGTTCATCCAATGACTGCTCATGATCTTCAAAGCTTCTCTCTTTCCTCTCCCTCCAAAGACACACCATAGGTAAATCGGAACCATCTTCCAAATTGTGGCAATTTGAGAAGGGCCTTGGAGATCTCTACATGAAGCTAAGAGGTCGATTACCCTTCTTGGCATCACCCAAGCTACACCCACCCTAGCAAAAAAGTCATTCCACAAAGTTGTGGCAATCTAACAATATATTAGTAGATAATCGACGGATTCTCTGCTTTTTTTACACAAATAACACCAATCCAAGACTGATTCAGCGTTTCCTTAGGTTGTCGATAGTTAGAATCCTCCCTAAAGAAGCTGTCCATACAAAAAAGGATGCCTTTAAGGGGACCTTCGTCTTCCAAATACTCTGTAAACTCTTCCATGGGAATGGGTTTGCATTATAGATGGATTGGTAGAAGAAGGAGCATACTGTGAACTTCCCTTTTGCCGAGGGGCACCAAAAAAGCTTGTCTTCCCCCCCCGCCCCCCCCAATAGGAACATAATAGACCACTACTTTATTAACTCACTTGGGTCAATCAGACACTTATACTCAAAACATTGTCTTTTATTTTTTCTCCTTAAATATTATCTTAACATCATTTGCAACCTCCGTGTTATATACAAACACATACATATGATGGTCTGTACATAAATTTGTACTCTGTTTTCACTTGGCTGTTTTTTTGTTGAACCTAAATATGAATTATACTTTATATGTTGTGGGTGCAGCCTTCCTTACTTGGTTAGTTTCATGAGGGTTATTTGGTAATAACGTATCAACTCTCATATGATGCTTTGCAGGAATTAAAGCGGAGGGAAGATGCTATAGCAAGAGGTATTCCACTTTTCATATGCAGTTGAAAGGATCAATGGATGCACTTTGCCAATTTTTCATCTAAATTTAAAATCAAAGTTATTTCTTTTGTTTTTTTAAGTAAGAAATATTACTTTGCCAATTTTCCATGTAAATTTACTTATAAAAAAAGTTATTTTTGTTTTGCAGCTGGAATTGTTATAGAGGAGAAAAACTGGCCCCCATATTTTCCTATTATCCATCATGACATTGCAAATGAAATACCTGTCCATCTACAAAGAATTCAGTACGTTGCTTTCACAACATATTTGGGTATGTTAGCTAAAGATCCTATCCCTTGGCATTTGGATTCAGCATTTCAACGGCTGTATACTCCTTTCTGGCATATCTTAGATAGTCATCTCACTTTTCTTTGCAAAAAGACGTAGTTTTAGCCCTCAATTTGATGTTAAAATGTTCTAGATTTCTCGGTAAACAAAAGTAGTGCACTTTAATATCTCTATCTTTCTCTTTCTTTTGGGTGGGGGTAAACACAAAAAATCGAGCTTATTATTATAAAAGATGTAAAACCACTTGTTGGAGCATACCACTTGAAAGTTTAACCTGTGAAAAGGAAGATTTGCCTTGTTCCTTCTGATGAATATTGGTACCCTTATCAGTACATATAATGAACGAGGAGAATACCATCCAGATTCCATTTTCTTTTTTACACCCCCACTCCTGGTGGTCTTTAATCCATGAACCCATCTTCCACTTTCTTTTTACCAGGTGAAAAGCTGTTATTTGAGCTAGAATTTATCTGCATCAAAATTTCAGTTTAAAGACCTTTTTAAGTCTTATATTTAAAGAATCTGGTAGCATTGTGAAATAGCCTGTGTAAATCATAATAACTTTAAATGAGTTTGATATTCCATAAGTGCTGAATACCATACTCTAAAATTCTACAGAACAGGAGGCCCCTATCTCCTAACATTTAGTGTAGCTTTGCTAATACAAGCAGTGCCATGTTTTCTATAATACCTGGAGATAAACATTTCTGTGAACAGTAATTAATTTTCTGATTATGAAGGGATATTTTCTGATTTGTTGAATCAAGATGTATTCCCTATTAATTTTGTTTTGGGATACCTATAAAAAAAAAAAAGATGTATTCCCTTGTATTCTTCAGTTGGTTAGGGCAGATCTTAGTGCCTTAATTTTTTTAACTATGTTTTTATATAAAAATGATTTGATAAAAATTGTCAAAATGCTCTCTTTTTATGTTAACCACGCCCCGGACAAAAGTAAAAAACTGACCAAGTTTATGAACTTTGTAATG
Organism: Juglans regia; assembly: GCF_001411555.2. Taxonomy (NCBI): domain Eukaryota; kingdom Viridiplantae; phylum Streptophyta; class Magnoliopsida; order Fagales; family Juglandaceae; genus Juglans; species Juglans regia. Next base: position 20,389,020 of record NC_049901.1, on the reverse strand, counting down.
TTTGCAGGTTTGGTTTTGTGTCTTTTGTGGAATATCGTTGCAGTTACCACGGCTTGGATAAAAGGCGAAGGTCAGTTTTGCATTTTTATTGCAGGCCAATAATCATAATTCTTAGAAATAAAAGTCTTGGATGATTCTCTCTTGAGCTTGTCTTCTCTTGTAGGGCCGACAATTTGGTTTCTTGCTATCATATACTTCATATCAGGGGTTCCTGGAGCGTATGTGTTGTGGTACCGCCCTCTTTATCGTGCTATGAGGTACTCTTTTGTCTTGTTCGACTTCAATTGTTTTTTTCCCGCCACTAGGAAAATCTGTAAGCAAGACTTCTGGCTTATTTTTGAGGCTCATGAAATATTGAGTTCTGATTGTTTCGCTAGGATGGGTGCCACCAGTTTGGAGCTTCAAAATGTCATCTTATCAGAGAAGTTTACATTTTGAGAAAGTATTGGAAGAATGTGAAATGCTTGGGGAGATTAATGCATGAAAAGTAATGCTGGACAAATACTTTTTTTTTTAATAAGTAAAAGAAAAACTTTATTAGTAGAAAAAGGCATAGCCCAAGTACACAGGAAGCATACACAGAATATGCCTAAAGTATTTTATTCATCATAAGAATGGGTAAGAGCCCAAGTATTTTTTACTGATAGTTTTATTGATGATAGAAAATAGGCAGTCAATTACACAGGTGTATACAAGAGCAGCACCTATGCTTGATGGGCTAGGGCTAGGAATACAAGGAATTCATGAATATTTACGTCATTTATTACAATCAACTGATGAAATAAACTATTAAAGAAAAACATTCTAAGCTCGTCCATTGACCACTCGCGATCTTCAAAGCTTCCATTATTTTTCCTCCGAAGGCACAACACAGACAAGTGAGAATCATCTTCCAAATTGCTACAATTTGTGAGTTACCATGAATGCCTCTCCAAGTTGCTAGAAACTCCACTCTTGGCATTTTGGGACGCATACAAGAGCATCATCTATGCGTGCTAGTTTAGAATGCTGGACGAATGAATTATTACTGTTAACATATGTAATGCATTTATGGGCACAGGAAGGAAAGTTTTTTATAACTCTCTCTCTCTTTCCCCCCTCACATCTATCTATATTTCTCCTTGTGTGTCAATGAAGAAAGAATGTGAGATACAAAAAAGCATGTTCCCAATTGTAGTTTTTTCATTCGCTAGGCTGACAAACAATAGACTGCTGTACTATAAATCACGATAATCAGCGTTTCAATGTGCGTTGAGTCTGCTTACATCCATGCCACCCTGGTTGCCAACTATGAGTTGGGCGCTTTAAGCATTCAGCCATAATGCTAAGTGGGGATCCTTGTACATGGTGAATAACATAAGAATATGGAGAAGAGCCAAAACAGAATGGTCCATGTACTCAAAACAAAGAGGGGATGCTTCCTACTAGTATAAGTGTCAATACTTGGGCTAATATTGTAGGGTGCCTTGTAAAAGTTGTCAATATGTAATGTTGAATAATAGACATTTACTCTGATATTGGATGTATCAATGTATGTATTGACATGTAGGTGGATCATATCATTGGGGATGTTATTTCTAGTCGGACTTTTTAATTCTATAGCAATCCTATTGTGATTCAACAGCACATTCTCTTTTAAAGTTTCACCCGAGGAATTCTGCTCTGGTAGTCTCCTTTTTCTCTCCGTACACTTCTAGCTTTCGTTGGTTTTTTTTTCTTTTCTTTTTTTTTCTGGTTTGTTGGTACTGGTACTGGGGTGATAATGGCAACAGATTCTTGAGACTTTGGAGTGTTGAGTCCAGTCTATCGTAGTGGTTTGTCTTGATGGGGCTGTGCAGGGAGTTTGTTATTGATCATAAAGTTTTTGAGTTCAGAAAGGAGAATGAAAGGTGGTGGAGAATCACAGAGAGAAGTAGTCGTGTGGTGAAATACATTTCTTTGGATCATGAAACCATGGGATGGTTGGGCTCCATGGTGAAGGAATGTGCAGCATCACTGGGTTCAGCAGAGTTTCTGAGAACTCGTAGAAAAGGAAATATGGTATTGATGGTAAGGAGGGGTAGTAATTATTATGGCAGTTTTATAGTTATATCGGAATTTGGGCATGACAAGAGAAGAGGTATGATTGTTGTGCCGGAAGGAAGGAAGGGAGAAGGTTGGAGATATTTTGGAGATACAGTGAAGGAGCTGAGTCCTCCTTTCTCTTCCACTGTCTCGCAGGGGAGAAACAGAGCACTTAGTGCTTTCCAGGAAGGAAGCTTGAAGCTGGCCAGGCATGAAGGTGGTGATTCATTGTTAATAGCAGGTGGTGCACGGTCGTACAGTGAGGCGCTTAAAGCACAGAAGGTTCAGTCGAGAGAGGGGAGTGCTGTGGTGCCAGCCGTGACAAGTCCAGAGATCGTGCAGAATCGTGGGGTAGTTGGCAACGTATGGATGGGGTCAAATGAGGAAAGTATACTAGGGGTGCTGAATAATATGGAGGAAAAAATTGGGTTATTATTGGATGAAATTGTTTGGTTGAAACGCAGTGTTAAGGGGAAGGAGGTGCTGCAGAATGGGATGGGCCGTGAAGGAGATGGGTTGGGCTTGGGCTTGCGTGCTGGAAATGGGAAGCCTGTGATGGGCCTAGGTATGGGCTCTGGTGTGGGCCAGGCCGTACGCCCAAAACAACGCTGGATGCAGAGGAATCGGGCGAGGCCCGAGATTTCGGGCCTTGGCCCAAGTCAAACTCTGGCGGCGCCGATAAGCGTCTCGCCGACTCCCACACCGTCACAGAAAGAACCGCCGGTGGCGGTCGACCACCATGGTGTGCCGTTAGGGCCATTTCGACGGGAAGAGGGGGACGACGCTGAGGTTACAGAGGAGCGGATCATTTCGAGGGCTGTTTTCCCGTCGCAGTCAGCTGGGTTTTTGTTGGAGAACAGTCAGTCTCAGCCGCAAGTGGTGGACGAAGGAGTAGATGTTACTCCTGTGAAGGTATCGGCGGCAGAGGACGGGCATTTGGTGGGTTTCACGTCGTTGTCCTGTGGGCTGTCACTGGAAAATATGCAGAAAAGGCCGTGTGTGGTGGATGGAGGCCCAGTGGTGAATCCAATGCATTCGGAACATGGTTTTTCAGAACTAGGTTCTCCGATGGGTCTTGCTCCTTCCAGCGGGGAGTTAGATTCAGTGTGTGGTTCAGAACTAGCTTTATTTTCTCCCGTCAGCACAGGTGAGGAGGGGGTCATCCTTACTCCGTTGTGTACACTCCCTCCCAGTTCTACTTATGAGAGTTGTTCGTCAAATTGGGTGTTTAAGAAGGTAGAGGAGATTCAAGATGTCATTGGGATTTCTTTTGGAGGTTATGAAGAACAATTCAAGGCGCTGCTTATAGCAATTGAGGCTAGTCATTCGAAGTCAGCCACAAAGCGGGATAGGGAGCTTAAAAGGCTAACTTGTTCCATTAATTATGATGTGAAAGAAGGGAGCGGTGGAAGTGACAGATCGAAAGGGAGGGGCAATATAGTTTCTTATGAAGCCTAAGATTATATCATGGAATGTACGGGGGCTTAATGATCGCAATAAACGTCTCCGTATCAAAGCATTATTGCGGATGTGGAAGGATGATGTGGTGTGTTTTCAAGAAACAAAGATGTGTTACATTGATAGGAAAATTGTGCGAAGTGTATGGGGGTGCTCGTATGTGGGATGGACTTATTTGGCTTCTTTGGGAGCCTCTGGTGGAGTGTTACTCATGTGGGACAAAAGAGTTGTTGAGTCGATTGAGGAGTGTATCGGAGAATTCTCGGTCGCGATTAGATTTAAAAATGTGGTGGATGGTTGGGAATGGGCATTTGCAGGCTCATATGGCCCTAATGTGGATTTGGATAGGAGAAAGTTGTGGGAGGAGCTGGCGGGTCTATACTCATTATGGGATGTGCCGTGGTGTATGGGGGGCGATTTTAATACTATTCGCTTTCCTAGTGAGCGTTCAGGGCATTGTCGGAATTCTAGGGCCATGGATGAATTTCGCGAGTTCATCTTCGATCTTGATCTCATGGATCTCCCCCTGGTAGGGGGTGAATATACTTGGTCAAATGGGCGGGTGTGGTCGAGATTGGATAGATTTCTTGTATCTACTGCATGGGAAGCTCATTATCCGGAAGTTAGTCAGAAACGACTAGCTCGTGTCAGTTCTGACCACTTTCCTATTATTTTAGATTGTGGGGGTATTCATAGGGGAAGTCGGTATTTCAAGTTTGAAAACATGTGGCTAACAACGGATGGGTTCGTAGAGATGGTGCGTGCGTGGTGGTATTCATATCAGTTCCTTGGTACTCCGAGTTACATTCTTGCAAGTAAGTTGAAGGCATTGAAACAAGATTTGAAGAAGTGGAACTTGGAGGTTGTTGGTCACACTGACAATCAGAAGGCTACACTGTTGGAGGAATTGCAAGAGTTGGAGGATAAAGAGTTATTGGGAGATAACTCAGAGGAGATGTTATTGAGGAAAGGCATGGTTATGACAAATTTGGAGAGGGTTTTGTTGTCAGAGGAAACTTCATGGCGTCAAAAATCCAGAGCCCTTTGGTTGAAAGAAGGTGATAGGTGTACGAAGTTCTTTCACAAAGTGGCTAATTCACATCGGCGTAATAATGTTATCGAGTCACTCCAATTAGGTTCTGAGGTGTTTTCTTCTTCTCCCGAGTTAGAAAACCATATAGTACATTACTATGAGACTCTCCTCACATAATCGTTTCCTTGGAGGCTGAAGCTTGACGCCTTGAATTTTGAGGCAATTGACTTGCAGAGTGTGAGTATTTTGGAGAGACCTTTTGTTGAAGAAGAGATTTATAAGGTCTTATCTGGAATGGCTAAAGATAAAGCGCCGGGGCCGGATGGTTTTTCAATAGGTTTTTTTCAAACCTGTTGGGACATTGTGAAAGGTGATGTTATGCAGGTCTTTAATGAATTTTATTCTCTTCAAAAGTTTGAAAAATCCCTAAATGCGACTTTTATTGCCCTCATCCCTAAGAAACATGGGGCAGTGACTATTGAAGACTTTCGGCCTATAAGCTTGGTTAGTAGTGTTTATAAGATTATCTCGAAGGTTCTTGCTAACAGGCTTAGTCCGGTGTTAGAACAAATTATCTCCAAGTCTCAGAATGCCTTTATTCGTGGGAGACAAATTCTTGACTCAGTACTCATTGCAAATGAGTGCTTGGACCATAGATTACGGGAGGGAGGATCAGGTGTGCTGTGCAAGCTTGATATGGAGAAGGCATATGATCACGTGAACTGGGAGTTTCTTTTATATTCACTTGAGAGATGTGGTTTTGGGGATAGGTGGATCTCATGGATGCGTCATTGTATTTCAACCATCCGATTCTCAGTTCTGGTTAATGGCACATCGGCTGGATTCTTTGACAGTTCGCGGGGTCTGAGGCAGGGAGATCCTCTATCTTCTCTTCTTTTTGTTATAGTTATGGAGGCTTTAAGTAGGATGTTGCAGGCTGTTGTTGGGGAAGGGTTTTTATCGGGCTTTCAGGTGGGCAACGGTGCTAGTGGTCCTACTATCATTTCACACCTTTTTGCAGATGATACGTTAGTTTTTTGTGAAGCGAATAGAAGCCAGATCCAAATTCTACGAGCACTGTTACTCTGCTTTGAAGCAGTGTCAGGGCTAAAAGTGAATCTAGGCAAGTCTGAGATGGTTCCTATGGGTGTGGTCTCTAATATCTATACTTTAGCAAGCCTTCTGGATTGTAAGGTTTCTTCTCTCCTAATGAAATATTTGGGCCTTCCGTTGGGAGCAACTTTCAAGAATAGAGCTATATGGGATGGGGTAGTGGAGAAGATAGAGAATAGGTTGGCTGGCTGGAAATGAGTGTATTTGTCAAAAGGGGGACGCCTCACTCTTATCAAGAGTACTCTCACTAACCTCCCCACTTATTTTTTATCTCTGTTTCCTATGCCTGTAGGGGTGGTGAACAGAATGGAGAAACTCTTTAGGGCATTCTTATGGGGGGGCATGGGGGAGGAGAAAAAATTTCATTTGGTGAGTTGGAAGACTGTATGTGGCTCAGTTGTGAATGGGGGGTTGGGTGTGTGTAACTTGAGAACCTTTAATAAAGCTTTATTAGGAAAATGGCTTTGGAGATATCATTTGGAGGGGGGATCATTGTAGAAGGATGTTATTGATGCAAGATATGGTATTGGGCTGGGTGGGTGGTGCTCTAATGAAGTGAGAGGGGGGTATGGTGTGGGATTATGGAAGTATATAAGGAAGGGGTGGCCGTGCTTTGCAAATAAAATTCTATTTGTTGTTGGTGAGGGCAATCAAATCAGATTTTGGCGAGATGTGTGGTGTGGAGAACAGGCACTGGAAAGGGTTTTTCCGGCTCTATACCGTATTGCAGCTAATAGGGAGGCCTCAGTGGCGGAGGTGAGGTTATTTTCTCATGGTACGCACCAGTGGAATATTCTATTTAATAGGGATTTCCATGATTGGGAATTACCTAGTGTCTCAGTTTTTTTCAATTTATTATATTCCATGGAGATTCCTATGGCACAACGAGATAGTTTGAAGTGGAGGTCTAATAATCACAAGATATGTACAGTCAAGGCGTATTATAGCATCTTGACTACACATCTTGATAATACCCTGTTCCCTTGGAAGAATATTTGGAGAGCTCGTGTGCCTTCTAAAGTAGCTTTTTTTGTTTGGAATGCTGCTCTTGGGAAGATATTGACTACGGACAACTTGAGGAAGAGAGGTTATGTATTGGTGGATTGGTGCTATATGTGTAAAAAGAATGGAGAATCCGTGGACTCTCTTATTACATTGTGAGGTAACAAGAGTGTTGTGGGATGAGATTTTTCAAAGGGTTGATGTTGCTTGGGTTATGCCTTTGAGGGTTGTGGATTTGATGGGCTGTTGGACAAAGTTGCAAGGCTGTCAACAAGTGGCAGCAGTGTGGAAGATGATTCCGTTGTGCATTATGTGGTGTATTTGGACAGAAAGGAATGCGAGGTGCTTTGAAGATACGGAACGGACAATGACTGAGTTGAAGAATTTTTTTCTCCACACACTAATGTGTTGGTTTTCCACTATTGTTTTGCATGGGGACAATATTCATGATTTCTTGTCTTTAATTTATCGTTCTTAGAATGTATTTAGGAGTACTCATGTATACTTCCTGTGTACAAGGGTTATACCTTTTTCATTCATATATATAATATCTATCTTTTATTGATAAAAAAAAAAACTTAGCAGGAAGTGACTGAAATAAATAGCACAGATGGTTCTTTGTCTTTGACTGCTGCATCCTTGATTATATGAAATTTTGTAATGTATGTTCTGACCTACAATGTTCTCTTCTAAATTTGTGTTCCATCTCCAGGACTGATAGTGCTCTGAAGTTTGGTTGGTTTTTCCTTTCTTATGTGGTAAGTTCATTAATCATTTATGTTCTTTAGATTCCTTTCTGCATAGAAGATGTATTGAGATTTCTTAATTCTGTTTTTCTCCGTGCAGATACATATTGCCTTCTGCATCTTTGCTGCAGTTGCTCCTCCAATTATTTTCAAAGGGAAATCTCTCACGTAAGATTTCTTTTACAGTTACATTCAAGGGTCTTTTTATGCTGCGTAGTAGGTGGTTTATAAAGTAAGAAAAAGGTAGCTGGTTTATAGTTTTTCCATTGGTTTGTTCTTTTTCAAATAGGTAACAAAGATATGGATGAAGTGGGGGAATGACATACTATTATTATCTCCTGCTTACGATTGCTGATATGCGTACTTTGCATGATTAAAGGATTTTTTGGTTGATTAAAAATTGGCAGAAGTTCCTTGACAGTTTTTACCTGTTTTACCAGTTTGTTTGCTGATATTTAGTAACCAAAATTTTCTTTTTAGTAATTTTTTTTTCCTGGGAGGAGCGGAGCAGAGGTTATGTTTTATCATGTTTCTTACGTCACAGTTAGCCATGTATAATTCAATGTATCTCCTAGTGCATAATCAATTATTTCCTTCTGTACTCTGATGCTGATGTTTGTATGGTGTGTTCCCGCGGACAGAGGTATTTTGCCTGCAATTGACGTGTTAAGCGGTCATGCCTTGGTTGGGGTAAGTTTTAAATTTTGTTATTCAACTTAGCAAAAAACACCTTCGTTATTTTATAATGACTTGGATGTTGGCACTCAGACTGCTACAGCAACAATAAATTTCTTTTCAGCTATGTAGTAGTGGCTGTAATAGTCTTTCGGATAAGAGAAGTACTAGGTCTACAAGGAGAATTACAAAAAACTACCTTACTTTACGTGGCTTGATGTGGCACATTAATTTTACTTTACAAGTGTTTTACAACCTAATGTATTACATCAAAACATGTCAATCTGTAAGGTAGTTTCTTATAATTCTTTTGGTGATCAAGCATTTCCCTTTGAATAATGAATTTTGACAAAGTATACCTTAATATTACTATCTAAGTGGATGTCATGTTATTGGTGAGGCAGAGTGGGCCTAATTTTAAATGTTGCCAACTGTAAGAGGACAATGGACAAGGAGGTGAACTGTTCTGTATGCATGTTAATGGTTTGATGTTGATGGTTACTTCTGACCTTGCTTTTGTTCTTGCAGATATTCTACCTTGTTGGATTTGCCTTGTTCTGCATAGAATCATTACTAAGTATCTGGGTCATTCAGGTTTAACAACTCTTGACCTGAACTCGCATTATTGTTGGGGTTAGCATCATTTTGGTTTCTGAGGCTATCTTATTTGTTCCAACCTGCAGCAAGTATACATGTATTTCCGAGGCAGTGGCAAGGCTGCTGAGATGAGGCGTGAGGCAGCAAGAGGGACCATGATGGCAGCACTATAACATGGCACATATTGAACTGAGATGCTACTTGTGATTGGATTTCGGCTGATTTGCCTGAAGAGTTGATTTCTTGATTCGTTCACTCACCCGTTTCGGCCTGCTCTGCAGAAATACCTCTGGGTGCTTATCCCTCTGTATTTTGTTACAAATAGGATGAATTAGAATTTACTGCTGCACTTTGGGTCCGGCGGGATGAGATATCCCCACCTCACCCACCATCCTCTGCCACTGTACTTTTGATTTGGGAAATTGAGATAGTAGATTTTGTTCATGGTAGCATTGCATCTTATCAGACATTGACGGACCTCAAATGAATTAGACATTAGTTCCGTTTCTTAATGAAATGCTTATTAATTAAAAAAAATTATATAAAGTCTTGTCTTGCTGTTTAATTTCTTCTACTTAAAGGGAGCTATGGATGAAATCCGATGGGGCCTATTTTGCGTATTGCGAACAAAGATTTTGGGATGGAATAAGAACAAAAACTTGCTTAATACTTGTTCTATAAACAGCTTCGGGAAAACGCACTCGACAATGTTTTGCTGATCCATGTTCACGTGAATTGAATTTAAAAGCAGATAACAAATTTATAGTGACCATTTCCTCTAAAATCAGTACTTAAAGCCCATCCATCATAAAGCAACTAAGCAAACTTAAATAACATTTGCTACCGAATCAATGAGCTCTTGTTTTGGGACGAGAAAATTTACAAGAAAAGAATGTTCAAAAGACAAAAAAAAGGCCTAATTTTTATACCGAATCATCAAGTGATGAACGACGTCATTATCGCAAAATGATTGAATCACCAGAATAATAACAGTACAAATATACTTTGAAAAATATTTTAATTACAAAGACCGGGTAAAAATAAAAGAGTAAAGCTACTCATCATCTCAATTCTCATAATCTTTTTATTATCTTATAATATAAAATTAAATAATTAGTGAATTTATTATTTAATATCACATTATGGGATTATGAGAAGAGGACGAAAAAATAAATGATGAATACATTTACTCAAAATAAAACTAATTTAGATTGAAAACGTAAAATATTTGGAACCGAGCTACAATCTGCGCATCAGATTCTCTCTATTGAAGTTCCGTTCCAAAATAACCCACAATCCTTCTCGTTTTCCCCTTCGATTTTTCCACTTTTGGGAGTCTCAAAACTGAGCTGTGACGGCGAGGGGGCGAAGACAGATTTGTATCTGCGCGAGCGACATGAAATTGTAACGGACACTTCACTTTAAACTGGTTTTTAATGTAGAAGTCCTCAAAAGACAAACCTAGTACATATACTTGGTTACTGAGAAACAAGATTCCAGGTACCGAGAAACTCAAATACCCAACTGCAACTGTAACAAGCTTCTCTTCTCTGTCTTACCTTTTCTTCTGAGAGCCAAACCTCACAATACATGCGAATAACCTCCAATCTTTTTTTTTAAAAAAAAAACAGACCAGATGCTGCTGCTCCACAGTTACAGCTACAGCTCTAACTCCAGAGAATTTACTCAAGAAAGTCTCCACAACTCGATGCATAACCTAAGCTTGCTTCCAAACCTTCATTCTCCTTTCAAAACTAGGGCTTTTCTAGGGTTTAACGTACACGACCCTCGCTTAGCAAAAAGACAGCAACGCCTTTTGCACTATGTTGTACCCTCTCACCAGGCCCTTGATACTATGGTAAGTTCACATACCCACCAACAGATTCTGGGGGGATCTAGGGTTCTACTGGGGTTTAAGCTTCAGTGCCATTCTAGAGCATTAACTCCCCCAGCACAAAGTTCTTCACTCAATGGTAGGAAAAAGAAGTATGGAGGTGTATTGCCTTCGATTTTAAGGTCATTGGATTCTGAAAATGACATCGAAAAGACCCTTAATTCCTTTGGTGGGAATTTGAATCCTAAAGAACAGACTGTTATTCTCAAAGAACAGATCAGATGGGAAAGAGTAATCAGGGTTTTTGAATGGTTCAAGTCGCAGAAAGGGTATGTGCCCAATGTAATTCACTATAATGTTGTGCTTCGAGCATTGGGTAGAGCTCAGAAATGGGATGAGTTGAGGCTTTGTTGGATTGAAATGGCAAACAAGGGCATTTTGCCAACGAATAATACATATGGGATGCTCGTCGATGTGTATGGGAAAGCTGGGCTTGTGAAAGAATCGCTTTTGTGGATTAAGCATATGAGACAGAGGGGACTTTTTCCGGATGAAGTTACGATGAATACGGTTGTTCGGGTGTTAAAGGATGCAAAAGAGTTTGATAGGGCTGATAGGTTTTATAGAGATTGGTGTGTTGGGCGGGTTGAGTTGGATGATCTTGATTTGGATTCTATAGTTGAATCTGTAGATGGGGGCTCTGCACTTATTAGTATTAAGCATTTTTTGTCAACTGAACTTTTCAAGACGGGTGGGAGAATTTCTGGTCCAAAAGTTAGGAGTGCTTATGATGTGGAGAATTCTGTTCGGAAGCCAAGACGTACATCCACATATAACACCTTGATTGATTTGTATGGAAAGGCTGGGCGACTTAAAGATGCAGCTGATGTGTTTGCTGAAATGTTGAAGTCTGGGGTGGCAATGGATACCATTACTTTTAACACTATGATCTTTACTTGTGGAAGCCATGGAAATTTGTCAGAGGCAGAACTTTTGCTTACTAAGATGGAAGAAAGGGGCATATGTCCTGACACTAAAACTTTTAACATCTTTCTTTCTATGTATGCTGATGCTGGGCAGATTGATGCAGCTCTCCAGTGTTACAGGAAGATTAGAGAGGTAGGCCTTTTCCCTGATAGTGTTACTCACAGAGCTGTGCTTCATATATTATGTGAGAGAAATATGGTTCAAGATGTGGAGACCGTGCTTTTGGAAATGGAGAGATCTGGCTTGCGTGTTGATGAGCATTCTATTCCTGGTGTTGTTAAAATGTATATCAATGAAGGATTGCTTGGTCAGGCAAAATCCACTTTTGAAAAGAGTCAATCAAATGGTGGGTTGTCATCAAAGACGCGTGGAGCAATTATAGATGCTTATGCTGAAAAGGGTCTTTGGGCTGAAGCTGAGGCTGTGTTCTTTTGTAAGAGAGATTTGGTAGGACAGAAGAAGGACGTTTTGGAATACAATGTCATGGTCAAAGCTTATGGAAAGGCAAAGCTTTATGATAAGGCCCTCTCTCTCTTCAAGGACATGAAAAATTATGGGACATGGCCAGACGAATGCACCTATAATTCTCTCATTCAAATGTTTGCTGGAGGTGATCTCGTGGAGCAAGCAAGGGAACTGTTAGCGGAAATGCAGGCAATGGCCTTGAAACCTCATTGTTCAACCTTCTCTGCTGTTATTGCATGCTACGCGCGTCTTGGACAACTTTCTGATGCTGTTGGTGTCTACCAAGAAATGATAAGAGTGGGAGTACCTTCAAATGAAGTGGTGTATGGATCTCTAATCAATGGATTTGCGGAGTCTGGTAGAGTTGAAGATGCTCTACAATACTTCTACCAGATGGAAGAATCTGGGATTTTGGTAAATCAAGTAGTGTTGACATCCCTGATTAAAGCTTATGGTAAGGTGGGGAATCTGGAAGGAGCAAAAGCAATCTATGAGAGGATAAAGGATTTGGAGAGTGGTCCAGATATTGTCGCGTCAAACAGTATGATCAACCTCTATGCAGATTTAGGGATGGTTTTTGAGGCCAAATTGCTTTTTGAAGATTTGAGGGACAAGGGTTGGGCAGATGGGGTTTCATTTGCAACGATGATGTTCCTTTACAAGAACTTGGGCATGTTCGATGAAGCTATTGATGTTGCAGAGGAGATGAAACAGTCAGGTTTACTAAGGGACTGTACTTCATATAATAAGGTAATGGCTTGTTATGCCACTAATGGGCAGTTACGTGAGTGTGGTGAATTGTTGCATGAGATGATAACTCGGAAGCTCTTGCCCGATACTGGGACCTTTAAAGTATTATTCACTGTATTGAAGAAGGGAGGTTTTCCGATTGAAGCAGTAACACAGCTAGAGTTATCTTACCAGGAAGGAAAACCTTATGCTCGACAAGCTGTCATCACCTCACTTTTCTCTTTAGTGGGTATGCATGCTTTTGCAATCGAGTCCTGCGAAATCTTAGCAAAAGCTGATGTGGTTCTTGATTCTTCTGTCTACAATGCTGCTATATACGCTTATGGGGTATTTGGGGAAATTGACAAGGCTTTGAACATATTCATGAAAATGCAGGATGAGGACCTGGAACCCGACCTTGTAACATTTATAAATCTGGTAGGTTGTTATGGAAAAGCTGGTATGCTTGGGGGTGTGAACCGGATTTACAGCCAACTAAAATTTGGAGAGATTGAGCCCAGTGAATCCTTGTTTAAGGCAATAATTGATGCATATAAAAATGCCAACAGACATGACCTTGCTAATTTGGTTACCCAAGAGATGAGGTTTGTTTCCGGCTCCCAACTATCATCTGAGTCTATAACTGAAGATGAGTCAGATGGCTTGCAACAAGCGTCTGATTCTGAAACCATAGATGAATATGATGAAATTTCTTCAGGTCTTTAGAATCCACAATTATTGTTGGTTCAAAAGTGGGAGGCTCCCTTTGGTGGACACTGTACAGAAGCAGCATTTTGCAAGCTTTGAAGATTGTGTGTTCATATTCAGAAAAGGAATATAGCACATTAGTGGATTGATGAAAGATTGTATCGAACAAGGTTCTGGTTTTGAACGAGATATGTAAATCTGGGGATAGTCCCTTGTAAAACTTTATGAACTTTGCAATATGTAAATACCAAGTTTTGCCATTTCTCCTCTTGCTTGTGCAATGCTGTTAAATAACGGCTCTGATGCCTTTGTTTTTCCTGCCCATACATACCTTCACGTTATTATCATCATGCTATCCTTTCTATCCCTGTGCCATTTCTGTGAAAAATATATGTAGGATGATTTTAGGCATACCCCTTTAGAATCTGCAGTACCCTGGAGTGAGTAGAAGGTACCTCCACAGGCGAATGATTCATGTGGGGCCAAAAACCCATGACTTCCTGGAACACGAGGATATAGTTTCTACAATGTCGATTAATGTTCTTTCAATTTTGAAGTCCACATTGTAAGTAATGTTGGACAGCACACTGTCGAAATAAACAAACAAAAAAATGGACAAATAAACACGAAATTAATATTGTCCACCCCGAACATAACAACAATCTATATCCTCAAAACTTTTCCTCCATTGAAGTCTCTATCTCTTCAGTTTTTTCTTTTCATTTATATTTTCCCTGAAACTTTGAAGTTACGCGACTTTATCAAGGTGTGCTTTTACATAGAGAGGATGTTCACAAAGATGAATTTATTTCCTCATAGGCAGGTAAAGGATTTCGTTTTTACCACAGCATTTTAACACTATTCAGGCTGTACAAAGAATCATGGAAAAAGTAATGATATCATCACCTTCCCCAGAAAATGATATTAGAATAAACTTGTACATTTTTGTTTATTAATAAGGGCATGAAAGATACAAATACGCATTTAAACTTGTATGCAAAATATAAAAAGTGACATTGATTGCAATAGACAAAAATGGATGATTCATTGACAAAATTGAAGGATTAAATCTGATGTAGTTTTAGATGCCACAAAGTCAGCTAACCGGTGTCTTGTCCTTCCATGAGTGTCATAATAAGATCATCCAGATATATCTAACAGTGAATTGAACGTGAAATTCTAGTCTCAAAGGCTCACTAAACCATTCAGAAGAAATTAAGCCATAATCCCAACTTCTCAAAATACCGAAAGATGAGCATCCTACTGTTTTTCTCACCGCAGAAAGTTAAGCATGGAGGTCTGCAATTGCTCCCATAGTTACCAAGTTTCATCTTCCACACATCTTGTGTTATTCTGGCTTATCCAATAGCATTCCGTGAGGGAAGGTGAAAGGAAAATCCCTTCTGTTTGATCAAGGCCATTCCATCAGCCTTGAACATGAAACACAAAACCTCATTTCTTCTTACCATCACACAAACTCCCCCGCACTAGAAGAATTATTATTTCCAGGAATAATGAAACTACCCACGTCAAGATGAGAACTCAAGTTTCTGTTACTTTCAATCCAGCTCCTACCTACCATCTTTTTAACCCCTCTATTTTCCATCAACCTCCTAATCTCCAAGGCATCATTCCATCGTCCTATTGCTCTGTAAACATTAGCTAGAAGAACATAACTCAAGTGGTAGCCAGGTTCCAATTCGATCATTTTCTTAGCAATGCGCTCTGCAGTTATGGAGTTCGTACATGTAGTGCAAGCACCGAGAAGTACTGCCCAAAGAGATGAATCATTTTTAAATTCTGCATTCTCTATCAAATTTTCAGCTTCTTCAAGTAGGCCAGCACGGCCTAGAAGGTCAACCATGCAATTATAGTGCTCAATTCCAGCTTTAATCCCATATTCCTCGGTCATTAAGATAAAATATTTTCTTCCTTGATCAACCAAACCTGTATGGCTACAAGCAAAGAGAACCCCAATAAAACTAATGTAATCAGGCTTTATTCCGTCCTTAATCATCTCATAAAAAATTCTAAGAGCTTCCTCACCTTTTCCATTTTGAGCAAACCCACAAATCATTGAGTTCCAAGTTATCAAATTTTTCACTGGCATCTGCATGAAAATCCTAAATGCAAAACTGATACAACCACATTTAGCATAAAGACCAACTAAGGCTGATTCTACAATGACATCCCTCCAACCACCCCTTTTCATATACTGGCAATGTACTTCTTTCCCTAGTCGTACTGCTGCCAAACCTGCACATGCACGAAGGACAGTTCCAAAACAGTAAAGATCAACCTCTTCCATTTCCCTAAATAGTTTAATGACAGATTCAAAGTCTGAATTTTGACAGTATACTCCAAGCAATGCAGACCAAGAAACTGAATTCCTTTTGGGCATCCTGTCAAAAACAAGCCGAGATTCATCTACCGACCCACATTTTCCATACATGTCCACAAGGCTGCTCTCAACAACCACATTTCCACAAAGTCCAGAAGTAATAACCTTAGCATGCAGCTCTTTACCTTGCTTTAACCTCCCTAAATTACCACAAGCAGTCAAAACAGTCCCACACGTAAATTCATCAGGGGACAGCCCATGATTTCTATGCATCGCATAAAAGAAACCCATGGCCTCCACGAACAAATCATTTCTTGTATATGCCGAAATAAGCGACGTCCAACATATAGCATCCGGTTCAGGCAACTGATCAAATAGCCGGTGTGCATCTCCCGATTCATAGTTCCTCCCATACATGTCAATCAAAGCACTAGAAATGACATAATTCGAATCAAACCCACATCTCACAACCATCCCATGAAAGCACCTCCCGAGCCTCAAATATCCAAGCTCTGAACAGGCCTTGATCGTTGCAGATATAGTGAACCCATTTGGCTCAACCCCGAAAAGCAACATCTTCCAGAAAAACTCAAGCGAGTCCCCAGGCTTTCCAGCCCGAACATACCCCGATATTATAGAGGTCCAAGATATCACATCCTTAACAAATAGACCATCAAAAACTCTCCGAGTCTCCGAAAAATCACGACCTAATTTAAAATAAAGAGCAAGTAAGCTATTTCCGACGAAACGGTCGGTCTCAAGGCCGGACTTAACAACATGGGCATGGATTTGGAGGCCATGGTTGAAAGAAAGGACTTTAGTACACGTTTGTAGGAGTGAAGCATACAGGACTGGTTTGACCGAGATGTCGCCGTAATTTGTGGAGTTTAGGAGTCGAAGCGCATCGGGAAGCGCTCCGAGCTTGCACAGATAGAGGATTTGGGATTCTTTGATCGATGTGGTTTTGGTGTTTTTGGGATTGAGAGGAGTGAGAGAGCTGCAATGCCGTTTGAAGAAGAAGGAGAGCTTCATCAACAAAAGAAATTATCGCAAGAGTGAGGGAAAAGGGACGGTAAACTGTTTTTTGAAAATTTGACTGTTAGGGAAGTTGGTTGGGTATATCTATAACGTTATTATCCATCACATTTTTATTTTTCATCTCTTTTAACTTTTTTAAAGAGAATTCAAAGGATGATAAGAGATGCAATTGAATGAGGACACATTTAATGCATGAAAAATCGGACAATAAGCTGAAAGGGGAGAGAGCTTTGTTCCCGGTCGGCTAAGATGATTTGAGCCTCAATCGGTGTGGTCTGGTGCCCCTGACAGTGGTCGGATGCGGCTGTACGGTGTTGGCACATACATCCATGGTGATTTATAGTAAACAAATGCAATGAAAGTAAAAGATTGAAATACAGAGATTTATGTAATTCGACATGATGTCTACGTCTACAGTTGTTTGGGGAGGAGAAATTCATTATAATATGCTTGTTTATAGTCTCTCATAGCCTCTCATTTCTCACTGTACAATGGAGGTCTTAAATAAGAGCAGAAAAGCTGGGAGTACTTATATGGAGAAAGCTTCATTTGTTCATTTGGAATTATTCAGCGCACTAGAAATTCATCCTTCTTCCACCTTCGGCTTAGAAAGTGAATCGAATCCTAGTGACGATGCCATTATTAATGCATGAAAAATCACACAACAGGCTGAAAGGGGAGAAAGAGTCATTCCCAACCCACTGAGACGATTCGGGCCTCTATCAGTGTGGTCTGGTGCCCTCGGCAGGGGTTTAGTGCAGTCATACGGTGTCGGCGCGTACATCCATGGTGGTGTATAGAAAACAAATGAAATGAAAGTAAGAGATTGAAACACAAAGATTTATGCGGTTCGGCATAATGATGCCTACGCCCATGGTCGTTTGGGGAGGAGAAATTTACTATAATATGCTTGTTTACAATCTCTCATAGCCTCTACTTTCTCACTGTACAATGGAGGTCTTAAATATACTTGCTAGAGAAGACCCCCTCGCTGGAGCTCCCCTTCGAGAGGTTGAAGAAGAAGTCGAAGTAGAAGTCGTCCCCAAGTCGTCTGGTCGCTTGCTTTTTATTTGACCATCTTCTCGCGTGCGCCTCGGTAGTGGTGAGGGATGTTCACTTTCTGTGTCTGACCACCTCTCATTTTCTCACTTTCTCTTGACACTCCCCTTTACCTCCTGACACCTTCACTCCCTTGTCACTTCTTGTTCCCATTTCCCATTTCTCTCGTCTTCTAATGGTGGCCTAGTGGGTTGGGCCTGGATATTTTATCATTTTCAGCTACCTACGATTCTTAAGAGCAATTTGTTCCAACAAAGACCTTGAGAATTTTTAAGATAAAATATGCAACAGAGGTTGCCCTAAAAAATCTGTAAGAAAATAAATTTCGAAAGCAGGTCATTGGTTCTCCGTTCTGCTTGCGTTAAGCAATAAGCGCTTCCGAGGGCAAGATTAGGTAGGAGGTGCGCTCGACTACGTAAGATGACGTGGCGGGAGGCATATTCAACCATGGAACTCAGACGTGGTGGGAGGAATATTCGACCACAGAGCTCGGACGTGGCAGGAGATGTACTCGACTGCATAAGATGTGAGCTTGGAGCTCGGATGTGGCGGGAGGCATACTCAACCACGGAGCTTGGACGTGGAGGGAGGTATATTCAACCGTGGAGCTCGGACGTGGCAAGAGGTGTACTCGACTGCTTATGATGCGTAGTATGACGGTGCGTTCGCATCTATGTATGTCATTATTGAAAAGTGTATGTTCATCTGACATTTTCGTTTTTGATTTACTATTAATGTCGAAGTTTGTGTGAAATAACCCATGCAAAGTGGTTAGAGGGCCTCTCGACCCCCTGGGTTAATCTTAGGCTATTGTTGAGCCCGTTGACTCATTCCCAAATGCGACCCGCACAAAGTTGTTGTGGAGCTCGAAGACCCATTAACTCTGAAGGCTCATTCTCGGAGGTAACCCGGTGGCAGTGGTTATGGCTTGAGTGTGACACTCAGCGTGAGTCTAGGCACTCATATTAGTGTGAAGGTTGGCAAGTCAAGGGACTTGTGTTCAAATGGCCGTCTGGGCAAGTCCTAGGACTAGTGCCCGGCCTAAACTTCACAGAGAATCAAGGGACTCGGCTTGTAGCACGAAAGTCCGCAAGTCAAGGGATTTGTGTCCAAGTGGTCATGTGGGTAGAGCTCAGGATGCTCTGGCCCAACCAATGCTTCACGGTGAGTCTTGGGACTCGGCTTGGTTCATGAAGTTTGGTAAGTCAAGGGATTTGTGTCCAAGTGGCCATGTGGGCAGAGCTTAGGATGCTCTAGCCCGACCAGTGCTTCGTGGCAAGTCCTAGGACTTGGCTTGGTTCACGAAGTTTGGCAAGTCTAGGGACTTGTGTCTGAGTGGCTATGTGGGCAGAGCTCGGGATGCTCTGGCTCGACCAGTGCTTCGCGACGAGTCCTGAGACTTGGCTTGCTTCACGAAATTCGGCAAGTCAAGAGACTTGTGTCCAAATGGCCATGTGAGCAGAGCTAAGGATGCTCCGGCCTGACCATTGCTTCTTGGCGAGTCTTGGGATTTGGCTTATGTCACGAAAGTCAGCAAGTCAATGGACTTTTGTCCGACTGGTCGTGTAGGCGAGCCAGGGATCGCTATGGTATTGTCTCTTTCAAAGCTTGCTATTTAGGTCTGGTTTTTACTAATCAATTTGGATTTTGGAGACTTTTCCTGCAAAAAAGAAAAACTCCTTGAGGTTTCACGAGAATCCCAATGATATCACACCTCGAGAATATACTTTGCTGGAAATCACTAGCTTGACATGGGATGCAGACTACTCAGCCCCATTTTGGCACCACTCAGACTTCTTGAATTTGTCTTCATCAAAATAAATTACTCGGTATCGCGGGCACCCCAGAACTTCCTGATTTCCAAAACATGGTTGCCCGCATTGTTGAGCCTAGCGTGCCTCAAACCTTCACCACGCTCTAGCAAAACGATCCAGGTTTGCAAATCTCACATGTGTGATTTGGGTTATTTATGCTAACTGATTTGGCTTGTTTAGCACGATAAAAGCATATCTTTCAACAAAAAGCCAAGTCACTGGACTCACTGCAAACCAACAGGCAAGGCAAGTCCCTTGACTGCCCGACATCTCTCTCACACATAAAAGCCGAGTCGATGGACTCGAGTTCCAAGGGGCTTTCTCGAGCAGGTGAGTCGTGAGCATCCCAGGGGCTATCCCGAGCAGGTGAATTTTGTGTCCGTGACCAAGGAGCAGGTGGGCAGGGAAGTGCTTGCCCTCTGGTTGATGGATGAGGAAGGTCTCGGGCTTAGGGGGGTCTATCAGAGGAGCTAGTGGCCGAGATACAGATGTTCAAGGAGCTTGTTCTAACCGAGATACATCCGTGCGTGATGCTTTGTGGCCGTGAAAGACACGATTGGGCAGCAGGTGGCCGAGATGCTGGTGGCCAGGATGCTTGGCAATACATGGCCAAGCAAAGTGCCCAGCCTAAGGTGGCCGAGCAATGCACTGCACGACCGAGCAACATGCCCGCCACTAGGCAGCTGGGAAACACACATCGCAGTTAGAGGATGCTCTGCCAGAGGCGGTCTTGGTGCTAATGGGCAGATGCCCGCCAGCTTGTGGGAGCCACTGGAAATGGGGCTCCTTTCAGGGTGCATGGGGAACATGCACGGTCTTCCTCGTCTGGGACCACTGTGGTCGTGGCAGAAAATGCCGACAGCCTTCATGGTGGCCACCATTCTTCTCAGCTGGGCCCACGGACAATAGGCTAGAGGCTCTTTGGGTGCACGGGGACATGCACCCGCTGGCCGACATGCGCATGACCTCCATGGTCAGAGATCGGCGTGGTGGAGACAGAATCTACCGACGGACCATGTGGTGGTCGCCGGTGCTGCTCACTGAGCTCATGGCAACAAAGCCATGGGCCCTTTAGGTGTGCTGGAAGCCTGGAACGTGCACTCATTTTGTGCACTGTGCATGGCCCCCTTGGGTGGGGGCCACTGCAGCGTAGATAGAAATTGTCAGCAGTCTGTGCGGTGACCGCCGGCGGGTCCATGGACCTTGCGACAGGGTGGCGCGAGGCTCCTGGGTGCAAGACGACATGCACCAGTTGTGCATTGTGCGTGCCATGCACAGTTTGAACGTGCATGGGCACTAAGTGCACAATGCCCGCCCTCTGTGTACGTATTATACTTACTGTAGTCTGTGCATAGAGCATTGTGTCAAGGATTTAGGCACTGTGCATTTAAGTGCACAGTATTTTCCTGTGTCCCATGCATAAACTACACCCCCTGGATCGGGAAGCTGAGTGGCCCGGTCACTTGAGCTGCAAGTGCCATATGCAGGCACTTAAGTGTATAGTACTATCAACTACATAGGCGAGAAAAAGTTTACTTGCTCGATTTTTACGATGGCCTCGTTAATAAAAGTAAGAGCAAGAAAGCTTGGAGTACTTATCTAGAGGAAGCTTCATTTGTTCATTCAGAGATTACTCAGCGCACCGGAAATTCATCATTCTCCCACCTTTGGCTTAGAAAGTGAATCGAATCCCAGTGACGGGGCCATTGTTAATGCATGAAAAATTGCACAACAGCCAGGAAGAGGAGATAGAGTAGTTCTCGGCCTGCTGAGATGATTCAGGCCTTAGTCGGTGTGGTTTGGTGCTCCCGACAATGGTCCAATGCTGCCGTACGGTGTCGACTCATACATTCATGGCGGCGTATAGAAAACAAATGCAATGAAAGTCACAGATATTTACGTGGTTCGGCATGATGCCTACTTCTACGATCGTTTGGGGAGGAGAAATTCATTATAATATGTTTGTTTATAGTCTCTCATAGCCTTTCATTTCTCACTGTACAATGGAGGTCTTAAATATACTTGCTAGAGAAGACCCCCTCGCTAGAGCTCCCCTTCGAGAGGTCGAAGTAGAAGTCGTCTAGCCACTTGCTTTTTATCTGACTCTCTTCTCGCGTGCACCTCGGTAGTGGTGAAGGATGTTCGCTTTGTGTGTCTGACCAGCTCTCATTTTCTTACTTTCTCCTGACACCTTCACTCCCTTGTCCATTCTTGTTCCCATTTCCCGTTTATCTCGTCTCTTAGTGGTGGCCTGGTGGGTTGTGTCTGGTCTTGGGCCTAGATATTTTATCCACTTCAGACACGTAATTGAATTTCGTCTTAGGCCATCCATTCTCATCATGTCACATCATTTTAGAACCTATATCTAGCTTTGAGCTGTTCTCCACATCACTTTTATCGCAGTTATGTCACCGTAACAAAGTCTAACCATCAAGTTCAATATGGATTGGTACGCTTAGGATACTAGAATATTGATGTATTGGGAATATGTGTATTTAATAGTGTTTTCAAAATGACTTTGGAACAATCCCAAGTCGAAAAGAGAGAAAAAAAAAAAAAGTGGGCGTGGCTTAAGGCTGCAGGGCGATAGTGGCGCTTTTGTGGCACCTTGATGGCGCACTTGGCACTTAGTACGAAACATAGGCTAATTCTCAGACAAAAAATAGAGCTCGCCCCAAGCACGTGGGCTAGGTCTGAGGTGAGCAATGAAGCTCGCTCCCAAACAGCAATCGTGGTGAGCTCTTAGCTTGCTCACGCAGAAAAGCTCGAGCAAGCAATGAATTGCATCCCTAACAACCAATATGGCAGATACTCAGCCTATCCACATCAGAGGCTAGTAATGAAAGTCACCTCAATCAACAAGAAATACAGAGGGCAATGAAGCTTGTCTCAAACAACAAGAAACATGGACGAGCAATGAAGCTTGCCCTGAGAAACAAGAAACACGAGAGAACAATGAAGCTCGTCCCGAGCAATAAGAATGGCGGGTATTAAGCCTGCCCTCACTAGGAACAACACGCGAGAGCTATGAAGCTCTCCTAGAGCAACAAACAAAACTGATGAGGCCGATCTAATGCTCAGTCTAAGGTTAAAAGTATGTTTATCAATAGTCATAGACTATTTTTAACTACCATAAACCGCATGATCTGTCATCCAACAATCATTAGTTGTTATTTGAAAGTCACATATTTTAACTGAAGAAGTACATTATTGTCTTTATAAAGACACCTAATCATAAAACGTTAGATCAATTTTTCTCTCTCAATTCTCAGCCTCTTCCATTGTTCTCTATTAGTGGTTATTAGGTTTTTACCATAATTACAAAGCTCGTGGTATGTTGGTTTGATTTTGTTAAGTGCATAACGCAACCAAACAACAAAATTATTTTTTAGGCTTCATTGTATCTTGAAGATATTTTACCTTGACCCAGTGCACATCAATTCATCTAAAATGGTGGGGGGCGAAAATTTTCTTACGCAAAGATGTATTATTATGTGCCTTTGAAGCAAAGTTCCAATTTCATTTCATTAATTTTCCAACAAGTTCATTGCCCCTACCATGCTTGTACAAGCAACTGCGTGGCAGGATGGGTAACCCAATATTTTAAATTCCATCCTAATGATCATTCTGATTAAAGCACTGAAATTGAATATTTAGATACCATTTTGGAATTAGCTATATATATATATATATATATATATATATATATATATATATAGACTTGTTAATGTCGAAAATTGCACAACAGGTCTTAAGGGGAGAAAAAGTCATTCTCTACC
Organism: Juglans regia; assembly: GCF_001411555.2. Taxonomy (NCBI): domain Eukaryota; kingdom Viridiplantae; phylum Streptophyta; class Magnoliopsida; order Fagales; family Juglandaceae; genus Juglans; species Juglans regia. Next base: position 20,365,578 of record NC_049901.1, on the reverse strand, counting down.
TGATGTGAAAATTCAAGCCTCGATTGGTGTGTTGTAGAGCCCCAAACAGTAGTCTAGTATGGCTATACGAAATCGATGCGTACATCCATTGAAGTGAATAAAAAGTAAAGATATTGTGACACACAAATTTACGTGGTTCATCATAATGCCTATGTCCACAGATATTTGGGGAGGAAAAATCTATTATAACATGAGTATTTTATAGTTTCTCATTTCTCACTGTACAATAGAAGTTAAAGATCTATTTGTTGGAGGAGATCTTTCCACTGGAGCTCTCATCGTAAGGTTGAAGAAGCTGAAGAAGAAGAAGAAGAAGTCATTTCTTGTCTAGTTTGATCCTTTTTTATCCTCCGGCCTCGGGAGTGGTGTGGGATAGCAGTTTTATTCTACTCATCATTGGCGTGCCTGACTTACTTTCTCTCATTTATTTTTTTTACTCTTATTTTCCGTTCATTCCTTCTTTTCTCTCTAGCAATTTCTTTTTCCTTGTCTTCTCTTTGTCCATTATCTCTCTCTTTCCTTATCTTCTAGTGTAGGTCTTTTGATCGGCTAAGCTTGGTTAATTGGGTTTGAGATATTTTATCCACATTCAATACTGATAATTAATAATATAAATACATGTATATATAAGTGTATTTAATATATGTATGTAAGTGTGTGTATGCAAAAATTGAAGATTTATAAAATGAATATATGTTTAAAATATTTAAAAAAAGATAGTGATATTAGTTTTAAAAAGATAATATTAAAATAATCACAAACTTGAGTTGAGATACAAGAAAAATAATAAAGAAAAAGGTAAAATAGATGAGAAATTATTAAAAATAATGAGATTTAAGAGAGAGAGAGAGCCAGGGAAAATATTAGAGTTTAAAAAATTAAAATTATACAAATGCCTTTTAGACTTTAAATTACATGAATGTAATCTAGAGTTTGAATTTACAAAAATATCATCAGAGTCCAGAAATTACAAAATAATCATCAAAAGAGTTCAGAACGTAATGTGATCCATAATGCAAGTTCCAACCAATTAAATGGTCGGAATCAGCCGGAATTTAGAACGAAACGCAATGAAAATGTATAGTGTATTACACTTAAACGAGAATTTCAAATAGCCCAAGCGAAAGAAAATTTAAATCCTCATTAAAAGTTTAAGCAGGTGAGTCTTCAATTCACCCGTAATGAACTCGACCGATCGCTATATTATAATTTTAAGAATAAATAATCTCATTTTGAAATGAACCTAATATATATATATATATATATATATATATATATATATATATATACTAGGTCAAAATAACGTGCAAAGCACGTTTGCCTAGTTGGGTAAAATAATTATTTTAAAAAAATAATATATATTCTATAAAAATGATAGTTAAGTAGAGTATAATAATTACATGCTTGCATAGATTAGAAGATAAAAACATTAGTTTAAAATATAACATACTCCAACACATATTTATAACATTGATAGTTTTAGCAAAGTTACTTGCGATAAGTTTAATACAAACCCAACAAAAACATTAGTTCAAAATATAACATAGTCCAACACATATTTATAACATCGATAGTTTTAGCAACAAACTCGACAAAAACATCAGTTCAAAATATGAGTCCCTTGATGTTTTTACTATGATCCATCATTTTGTGTCTTCTTGTACTGCATCAATAGAAATGACATTGAAATTCTTGTGCTGTTGTTGGTTGAGTCGATTGGGATCTACTAAAAGTTCAATCATCCACTCTTTCTGTGAAACTTGTGCTACAAGATTTTCTATATAAGGCAAATGTTCCTGCAAAAGAAATTTTTAATAACCTTGCATGATTAATAAAAATTTAAAGAATATATATGCTGGAAATTAATGTAGTAAATATGTCAAAAATTCTAAGACAGACGTTTTTACTCACAACAATAAAGGTAATAGAAAATAAGAAAACATACATCACCAGTATGATTCATTAGCTCAACTGCCGAACAACCGAATGCTTCCTCTACAACTTCACCAAACATAACAGCAGATAGTTTTCCTGTACCATCGTCGAGTTGAACATATGCTCGACAACTATAAAATTGATGGAAATATCATTTTAAGTTAGAATCAATAAAAGTTATACATTAAATTTATCACATAATTATCAAACAGAACAAAAAATTTGAATGATACATACCGTGGTTGGGAAATACTTTGGTGTTTGCAATGGTAACAAAGGAAGCTATCATTGTAATCATACCCAGTTCCTTTATTACAACCAATACATGACATGTAAAAAAATATCTGGCGCAAGTCAACCACTATTATCTTCGCCTTTATCCAAAATTTTGCTTTCTACATTACATCAAAAATAATTTTTTAGATGAATTGATTGTATAAATATTTGAATTTGTTACGAAAAATAGGATTTTACCGCCATGGGTTGTAAACTTTTGATCAACTCAGCAACATCACAATTCTTGATTATTTCTCGTATACCAACAGAAGACAGAGATGCCGAACGATGGAACTACTCGACCTTGGGATCCAAGAGATTAGAACGGATTTCCGTTTGGGTATGTTTTTTTTCCTTCCCTCTGTTTTGTTCTCTGTTTCTTGATTTTGGGTTTTTTATTTTTTTTGAGTATGTTTGAATGTTTGAGGAGTATCTGTTTAGATCTATTTAGCTGCAAAATGCTAGAGTCGTGGGTTATTATTATTTGGAAGATTTGTTTAGATCTCTTTAGATTTGTTTAGATCTATTATAGATAACATATATATATAATGAAGATTTGTTATTATTTGGAAGAAATGGTTTTTGGGATGATGTATCTTTGATTTTTCTAGATTTTTTTTTTAAATTAGTTGTGTTTCCGGGTGGAGTTTGGAAAAAAAAATTGGGGCCTTTGGGTTCCAAAATATTTTTAGGAAAAGCAAAGACTTTAGAGAGTTAAGCAACAATTTCATGTTTGGCTCCATATTAACGATTGGTGCAATGCTTGGTGCTGTCACAAGTGGTAGGATTGCAGACTTCATTGGTCGAAAAGGGGTATGTTGAATTTAAAACTGTGATTTGGTAGTGCTCAACGTTGGTCATCTCTATTCTTACTAAACCATGTATTTTAACCTTTTGGAGTTTTAATGGAAGCAGGCAATGAGGATGTCAGCTGGTTTCTGCATTGCAGGATGGCTTGTTGTATATTTCTCTTGCATTGTTTGCACATTTCAATTCTTGGTGTAAGAGATTAAATCTTCTCATATTGCTTAAACTTCTTGCTATTATGGTTTTTTTGGTATGACTTTAATGTAGGGTGCTTTTCCCCTTGACATGGGAAGGTTATTCACAGGATATGGAGTTGGAGTTTTCTCCTATGTTCTTGTTTATTAATTTTGCTAAGAGAAGTGGCTGTCTAGGGATATCTGGATCTCCTACCACTTCATGTGCTTCCCCTCAACTTTGATTGTCTACATATTTCTTTGACTTTTGGTTTTAATATATAAAGTTTATTAACAATTTCTTAAGCATGGAGTAATATATATATATATATATCTTTGTATAGAAGCATCGAGCAAAGCTGATTTTGTTCTCATCATAATCTTTAATTTAGTAAGTGGAATTTGTCTGAATCCTTGTATATATAATCCTTGTTTACTTATAAAATATATATATATAATCCTTGTTCAAAACTTTTTATTTTTTTCAGGATCTCTTTCAGTCCAATTACTTGAAGTTTGCTATTTGGTGTGGAGATTAAATCATTGATGGACATGCCATTGATTTTGTAATTCATATATTGTAATTTTGTTTTTGTAATGTAATGTATAAATAATGAATAATGTAATATGTAGTCATTGTAGTGGATTGCATTGTGATGCATATGAATTTATGCATTTAGTATTTAGAACACAAATATTATGCTTTCCAATTTGACTTCTTAGAATTGTTTTTAATAAAATAAAGGCTTTTATATAAAAAAAATAATGATGGTCTGAAATTTAAATAAATATAGGCTTTTAGTGTTAAAAAAAAAAAAAACCCGGGTATAACCCGGAACCCGGGTTATACCCGGGTTTTTTGGTGAAAGTTGTTTTTTTATTGTTGTGTTATCGATATGTGGGTCTCTTATTCTTTCTCTGCTTAGTTTTGGTTTAATATATTTTGTTTGGTCTGGATTAGGTATTGTTTGAGGAAGTTGAAGAAGGTGAAGAAGAGCAATGGGCAAATGCTTGCTATCAATGAGGTATATTCTTGAATCTCACCTATGAGTTGATTGTCTATGAAATGATTTATTGGATAATGATCTAGGTAATTGTGGTTTTAGAACTCTATGTTGTGTTCTTCATTCCGAAGAACCTAGTATTCTTTTTGTGCTTATGATTTACGATGTTTGTTAAAACGTAGAGAAATGCTGAGCGTGGTTATCAAATTAGCTGTGATTTTTTAGTGTTGGTGTTGCTGCTTGTTTTGCTTTCCATATTAATTTGAGGGTATGATGTTTGTTATTTGATCATTTAGTATTTCTTCCATGCAATGAAGCAACAAATTATGTTTGTGTGACACCCACCCGTGGGTAGCCCAAGTGGTATGGGTGAACTTGTGTCCATGAGCCCCACCCATGTCACAGGTTCCATTTTCCCAAGGATCAAACTGTGATTTAAGTGGGAGGTCAACATCGTTGGGTTGATGAACAAATACATTTTTTTCGGAAGTATTTTTTTCAGAGGGGGTTGATTTGTTTTCTTTTTTAAATCTAGGTGGAATGTTCTCTAATGAACAATTTTTGTAATTGTTCTTGTTTCTGTATTTACAGAAATTGCATTTTTCTAATTTCCTTTGTTCTCGGGCATTTCTATTTGTTGTTTCTATTATCTGTGTTCCCAATATTCTCTGCAGCCAATATTCTCTATTTGTTGTTTTTAATTTATTATTTTAATTATATTAAATTTTATTTTTAATTTTTTGAGCTAATTAGGATTTGCAAAATTAGAGATCAAAGCTAGACACTCAAGTTAAGGTCTATTCTGATGTAAGTGTTTGCTGGGTATCACAAAACGTGGTTGTATGTTTATTTTGTTTTGTTTTCTATATATGAAAACTCTGTGCATGACTTTGGATGTATTTTTATTTTTTGAATTTTTGATATATAGTCATTTGTGCTTGAATAAAGTATCTCGTTTACATGGGTGCTTGTTCTGTTTTTTGAACTGTCAAGTATTGGAATTGATATTTGGATCTTATGCTGGGTTTGCCCACACTTCTGGTTGGGGATTGCCATTAGAAACATCCTATGTATTTTTTTCGGAGGGGTTGATTTGTTTTCTTTTTTAAATCTGGGTGGAATGTTCTCTAATGAACAATTTTTGTAATTGTTCTTGTTTCTGTATTTACAGAAATTGCATTTTTCTAATTTCCTTTGTTCTCGGGCATTTCTATTTGTTGTTTCTATTATCTGTGTTCCCAATATTCTCTGCAGCCAATATTCTCTATTTGTTGTTTTTAATTTATTATTTTAATTATATTAAATTTTATTTTTAATTTTTTGAGCTAATTAGGATTTGCAAAATTAGAGATCAAAGCTAGACACTCAAGTTAAGGTCTATTCTGATGTAAGTGTTTGTTGGGTATCACAAAACGTGGTTGTATGTTTATTTTGTTTTGTTTTCTATATATGAAAACTCTGTGCATGACTTTGGATGTATTTTTATTTTTTGAATTTTTGATATATAGTCATTTGTGCTTGAATAAAGTATCTCGTTTACATGGGTGCTTGTTCTGTTTTTTGAACTTTCAAGTATTGGAATTGATATTTGGATCTTATGCTGGGTTTGCCCACACTTCTGGTTGGGGATTGCCAATAGAAACATCATATGTATTTTTTTCGGAGGGGTTGATTTGTTTTCTTTTTTAAATCTAGGTGGAATGTTCTCTAATGAACAATTTTTGTAATTGTTCTTGTTTCTGTATTTACAGAAATTGCATTTTTCTAATTTCCTTTGTTCTCGGGCATTTCTATTTGTTGTTTCTATTATCTGTGTTCCCAATATTCTCTGCAGCCAATATTCTCTATTTGTTGTTTTTAATTTATTATTTTAATTATATTAAATTTTATTTTTAATTTTTTGAGCTAATTAGGATTTGCAAAATTAGAGATCAAAGCTAGACACTCAAGTTAAGGTCTATTCTGATGTAAGTGTTTGCTGGGTATCACAAAACGTGGTTGTATGTTTATTTTGTTTTGTTTTCTATATATGAAAACTCTGTGCATGACTTTGGATGTATTTTTATTTTTTGAATTTTTGATATATAGTCATTTGTGCTTGAATAAAGTATCTCGTTTACATAGGTGCTTGTTCTGTTTTTTGAACTTTCAAGTATTGGAATTGATATTTGGATCTTATGCTGGGTTTGCCCACACTTCTGGTTGGGGATTGCCATTAGAAACATCATATGTTTGATAAAATGGTGGTCTTTATGTAAACAAAACAAATAATTTGAGATTAGGTTGACACAAGACTAACGAAGCTAGAAACACAGTATCAAACATGAAAGTAAAAAAATATTTACTCTAAATAACTAACAGAAAATATTACACTAAACAATCATGCACTTACAATGATCAAACACCAGAAAATTTTAGTTTTTGAAATCTGCTGGTAAGAACACCTTAGAAGAGCTGGGAAAGAAGCTGAAAAGAACTCATCAGTAGAAGAAATCATCAGTAAAAATCAGCAGTAAATATTAAAAATCAGTAAAAGGAAAAAAATAGAGGATAAGAGAAGAGAGGGTAAAGAAGCTGAAAAGATGATCAGTACGTAAAAGAAAAAATGGAGTATTAGAGAAGAAGTAAAAAATACAGGATTTTTCAGAAAATTACCTGTAATGAGGAACAATATCTGAAACCAAACAAAGAACACTATGAAAATAAGAACTCTCCTAAAGATGAACACAACATCATCTTTTAAAGTATGTTCCTTCTCTTTCTAGGCGTCCTCTGACCTCTTATCTATCACCCATATCACCCATCATATCACCCATCAGACTGCTGTAAAGTAAGTAAAAGTTGTAAAACCAATCAAATCAGACATCAAATCAGAGATAAAAAGAAAATCTTCCAACAAAATCAGACATAAAATCACACGGAAAAACAAGAAAAATACTGTTGATTTCTGTACATTTGAGATAGGCTCTGATAAATAGAATTTTTCATTTATATATATATTATCTTCCATCTTTTTTGTCATGAATATGATCAGCTGGGGATTTGGTCGAGGGCTTTAATATAAACCCTAGCTAGCTTGAGATAAAGAAAATGTATATATATGGCAGAAAACCTTATATATAGAGAAAAAAGGTTTATTAGAAACCTTTTGTGGAAACTTAGCTGCTATGATTTTCTAATAAAGCCGTGTGTGTGGCTTTATATAGAGAAAAAAGGTTTATTAGAAACCTTTTGTGGAAACTTAGCTGCTATGATTTTCTAATAAAGCCGTGTGTGTGGCTTTATTAGAACTCTAGGTTAAAAAGGTTTAATATAAACCCTAGCTAGCTTGAGATAAAGAAAATGTATATATATGGCAGAAAACCTTATGATCAGCTAGCTCAAGATCAATGTTGTGAGACACATGATATATAAATGTGTGTGTGTGTTACATACTCTATATAGAATTCTTTACAAGTTATTAATTAAACACATTAATTCATTACAGATTCTCTCTCTTGTACAATATTTAATAAGGAAACTTCTGTGAAAGATTGCTGAAATTATTTCCTGTCATTATATATATATATATCGATATATAATAGGAGCCATAAGTCTGCAACAGGCCGGAGTAGTCTTTGTTGGATATTGGTGGATCAGAACGTACAAGTTTTATTATTTTTAATCATTTAAATATGTAAATCGTTATATTATTTATATTCATGTGTTGAATCAACCTACTGACACAAGTAATTTCTTTCTCCTGCTGACACAAGCAATTTCTTTCTGCTGACACAAGCAAAAAGACTGCTTTTTAAAAAAATACAACTAAGTGAATAAATGTCAGTAAATGCAGAATATCTGAATAATTATCTATATTCATGTGTCAGGAAATGCTTGTATCAGTATAAAATGTCAGTAAATGCAGAAGCTGCTGTATTATCATGTGAGAGAGAGATCAGAACAAATTAGGGCAAAATAGACTCTGCTTTTCGAGACACAGTCTATTTCATGCATGTATGCTTTTTATTTTTGAACCTTTTGGTTTTGGCACATATATAGATCGCTTTGATCTCCCTTTTTTGGTGAATAACATGCTCTGACTTTTTAATTCATTTGAAAGATTCAACAGTATGAGTAAAAGGGTACATAATTCCTACATTTTCATGCATTTAATTATGAATGCAATTGGAGAATCGAATCAAAGGTCGATATTCTGGAAATTCAAAGGCAAAGTATAGAATTCTTTACAAGTTATTAATTAAACACATTAATTCATTACAGATTCTCTCTCTTGTACAATATTTAATAAGGAAACTTCTGTGAAAGATTGTTGAAATTATTTCCTGTCATTATATATATATATATATCGATATATAATAGGAGCCATATGTCTGCAACAGGCCGGAGTAATCTTTGTTGGGAGTAGTCTTTGTTGGATATTGGTGGATCAGAACGTACAAGTTTTATCATTTTTAATTATTTAATAATTATCTATATTGAATCACCTACTGACACAAGTAATTTCTTTCTCCCGCTGACACAAGCAAAAAGACTGCTTTTTAAAAAAGTACAACTAAGTGAATAAATGTCAGTTAATGCAGAACATCTGAATAATTATTTATATTCATGTGTCAGTAAATGCTTGTATCAGTATAAAATGTCAGTAAATGCAGAACATCACCATTCTCAAAGCTATTCACTGATCCCACGAAAGAAAAAGTTTTTTAAAGGTCTTTTCCTCTGCAAAAAGATATTAAAGTAATAAAAAGACATTTACGGACACAAAATATAAAAAGCAGTATGTGCTACACGGATGTCACACGGAAAAACAAGAAAACCACTGTTCATTCCTGTTCATTTGAGATAGGCTCTTATATAATAGAGATAGATATATATATATATATATATATATATATATATATATATGCCTTCTCCAACTCTCCTTTCATTTGTATTTCATTCATTCCATTACGTTACTGTTATCTATCCTCGTTTCCTCTCGTATTAAAAACTACATTATTAAGGTCTGTTTAGAATTTGTAAGATATTGAGATCAATTTAATTCAGTTTAATTTTAACTTGAATCTAATATATAAACACTCAACTTCTAAATTACTAAATATCACTCAACTTAAAATATTTTTACACGTGAGACGCACAACCTTTATCAATTTAACATTTCTTCATACGCGATACACATAATTTCTTTTTAATTTTTTATAAATATATATATAAATTTATCTTAACATTTAAATACATCAAAATTCATATTAAATGACTCTCACAAAACTCAATTCATCATATCAATTCATTACTATTTATAAAAAATTCAATTCAATTTAACATCAAAACGGAACCTCAAATTCCTGACCATGGCAACTAGTACTCTCTTTGGATCACGATTTCAACATGTCCTCACCCATCCAAGCCGACACGGCCACCAGGATATAAGGCTTTGACAATATAACTATTTTCAAGTATTGTTAGATATTTTTATATATTTTATTTTAAATATTATTTAAATATAAAATATTTTTAATTTTTTTATTTAATCATTATTTAATTATTATAAAAATAATTTTATTAAAAAATATATTAAATAATTATATTCAAATAATTTTTTAAGTCTATAATATTTTTATTAAATTTTTACTCTCTAATTTTTTAAAATCAAATAAAATATCTTTAACTTTAACTATTCTACTATTTACATGTATAATGAGATTCTAAATATACAAATTTGGCATGAGTCTCTCTCTCTCAATGAGTTGTTATATATGTCTCCTTCATTTGATTGCCTAGGTCTAGGATGGATAGCAGCCTTGATTGTTATGTTCACGTGATTCATACATAAGACAGAAGGATAGCAAAAAGTTAATAATAAATTTCATAAAAACATCATTGCCTTCAACCATATTGTTCCTATTGGCAGGCAGCTGAATTTAAAATGTTTGACTAAACACCATTCTTCTTCCGTTGCTCAAGCTCCATTTAGCCTTGTTTGTTTTTCAAAAACATCTCATCTCATCTCATTTCATCTCACCTCATCATTACAACTTTCTCAAATCTCCACATAAAATAAAATAAACAATTCAACTTTTTCAAATCTCAAACCAATAATAATATTAAAAAATATATTTTAATAATATTTTATTTAATTTTTTAACTTTAATTTCAACTCATCTCATCTCATCTCTGAAAACAAACGGCCTTAATTATTCCCTAAATCAACTGATACCTACCAACTGCTGCCCACATTCACTTTCAGCCGAGTCGGCTAGCTTCCACCTTCACTCTCTTCTCCACGTGTATGGACCAGATCTTCGTACAACCAAACCATCAGTCTCGCCAGCTACTGCCTAGTTCCAGCTGTATTTATTCACTGCGACAGGCGTTTCTGACCCGAAACCAATCCAAAACTATGAAGCAAAGCGCGTTTTCGATCTTACTAATTTAATGATCTCTTAAGGCCTCGTTTGTTTTGGGAAAACTTTTCATCTCATCTCATCTTATCTCATTTAATCATTACAACTTTCTCAACTTCCAATACAAAATAAAATAAACAATTCAACTTTTTCAAATCCCAAAACAAAAATAATATTAAAAAATATACTCTAATAATATTTTATTCAACTTTTTAACTTTAATCTCATCTCATCTCATCTCATCTTCGAAAACAAACGAGGCCTAAGTCTTACCACAAATTAAAGTACCCCCCGACTCCAATCCAACGGTCCCTATCATATGATGCTACACAAACTTGCTCGATCTTTAACTCAGCTCCTGCATTATATGAAGCAGCAGGAAATAGGAATGCTTCTTCCTCATCATCGTTTTCATATTTCGAAACGTAGTAAGTACTGAAGAGTCTGACGCATACCCGGCCCTCACGTATCCATGGTCTTTTTCTGCTTTCTGGTCGATCAAGAGCGGAAAGTGAGCCGGAGCAAGCCGGCGGCAGGAATCTGCTCGCGGTGCGGTGGCGGGGCAAGCGTGGCCGACATGAAGACAGCTACGAGATTTTGTTATGTGCCTTTCTATTGGAAGTCTTGGAAAGCCATTATATGCACGTTTTGTGGAGCCATTCTTCGATCCTACCGATAGAACGATGTTTCATCGATTCATTAATTTGCATGCGCTTTTGTTTTTGTTTTGTTTTTTGATTAATTAGGTGTAATATTTACTTCTTGTGAGATGGTCCATGTTGGAAGTTAGGGGTCTAATTATTTGGTAGAAACTAACACATTCTCGTAAATCAATGGTTTTCCCTAATCTAGCTCTCACACAGATCAAGTACAGATGCATGGTAGAAGGGCTATGAGAGAGAGAGAGAGAGAGAGAGAGGGAGAGCATGCGCATTCATGCATTGTTCTTCCCTCATGCTTGATTTCAGATTACTTGTAAGAAAAGAAGAACTTTCCTTTTCGTAACGTAATTTTCATATTACAAACTCTCACTTTTGATGGGCAATCTCACTTTTCTTCTATTAATCAGATTCGATCGTACATATATATATATATATATATATATATAGCTTTTAATTCTAAGTTTAAACCACTTGAAACAGACCTATGCGTTGCGTTGTTCCAAAAACCAACAGAAGTCAATAAGTTGAGGGCGGGGCGCGCAGGTATGTTTGTTTCAGGGGGAGGGCCACCGTGTTGCTCATCACATGCCTCTCATTAAAGATAAAATGGATATACGCATTAATAACTGCGCGCTCGATGGATGCAAGGCGAAAGTAGAAAAAGGCTTACACATCCCGGCATGCCAAAAGTATATGCGAGTTACGACTGATACTGTGAGATGAGATGAGTTTAGATGAAATTAAAAATTAAATAAAATGTTATTTTTTAATATTATTATTATTTTAAAATTTTAAAAAATTAAATTATTTATTATATTTTACATGAAAATATTAAAAATTTTAATAATTAAATAAGATAAGATGAAATACTTTAAAATCAGCCATAAAATGTTAATTTAAAAGCTATACGTGCATAGTTAAAATGAGTTGCAAACCAATTCCGCTATGTACAGTTGCCGTGTAGTCAGCTTACGTGTCAGCTGATGTGGTAGTTGCTATTCAAAAAAATGAAAAACAGAGTGCAGTGCATTTCGGATTCCCGCTCCGCTTCTCCGCTTCTCATCTTCTTCCTTTGGTTTGGCGATTTGTGCTTCTCTTCAGCCAAAAACTTTCTTCAGCGATTTTCTCTGAATGCTACTTGAAAATGATGGCGATTTGAGTGCATTTGAGTGCCTTTTCTTGTCTTCAGCGACTAGCTTCTCATCTTCTTGATTTGGTTCTCTTCTTGCCAAAAACTGACGGCGATTTCAATGCATTTTGGAACTTCTCTTGCGTTGGTGCTTTTCATCTTAAGTTGGTGTTTCTCTTGCGTTGGTGCTTTGGTTTTCTTTGGCGATTTGTGGTCTTCGGCTCAGCAACTTGAACTAGTGTGGAACTGTGAACTGGTGTGGTCTTTCGCAACTTGAGCTCGTCTCTTTTAAAGTGGATCTGTGCTCGAGCTTCAAGTGGTTGAGTTCGTGTGGGTGATTTCTTCATTTTCCGTGTAACGTCTCAATAATTTTATTATGGTAAGGACCATTTTTTTAACTTGCTCATGTTTCATGATTTCTTGGGAGTTATTGTTTTAGGAACAATGTTAAGAAAATCTGTTGGTAGGAACTTCAATGTGGCACGTTGGTTGAGTTTATTAAGGAGGAAATGCATATGTTTGGGCTTGTCAGCTTCATCATAATACATGTGTAGATCTTGATTGATAAATACACTTCAAAGAACTTTGACAATTTATTTAGAAACATATAAGAAAATGGGAATCCCTAATTAACGAGGGCTAGCAAAGCAAATCATATAGAATTTTGAACTTGTTGGCCAGTTTCAAGAACTGTCAACACAGAGCAAGCCCCGATCACACTAGCAAATGTAGAGGAAAAACTCAATGTAGAAATATTAGGCCAAAAGCTCAACAGTTGCATTTTCATATAAACCTCAAGCGACCTGCTAGCATATTCAATCGATTTGCTGACTTGCTGTAATTAGAAATCAAAAGATGGAAGAGAATAAATGGTATCTCTAGGACCAACTGTTATTATCAAGTATATTTCCTATAAAAGTAATAGGAAAGAAACAAATTATAAATGAAATATATTTAAAAACAATGCAATATTGGCATAGGAGTTCTGCAGTTGATTTGAAAAACTGTGTTTTGCTGAAAATAGGACATTTCATTTATGTACTTGGGCTCCTAATTGCTTTAGAATTTACAACTTGGTTTTGTTATTGGTTTGGATATTGAACAACTTGTATAGGACATTGGAAAAGGGGAAAAACATCAATCTCCGCTAACACCATCTAGCTCAAATTCCTCAACCTCAGTATGTTATTTCATATTTCAAAAACTTATTGGAATGGGTATTCTCAATGTTTGTCATCCTAATTATCATGATGATAAAAATCCCTTAACTAATCAATATTCTCTCTCGGACAATACCAAAAATATCTCCAACTAATAACTCCATATCTCTATGTGAATTTAACTAATTAGAGACTCATTAAGTTCTTTTGATTTTTCTTGAAAATCACACTAGTCGCAGTAAAGCATCTCTGCTTTCGCTCAACTAATGGTGTTTAATTCTAGAGTTTTAATCACAAATCATCTCTCGGTCTTATTGCAATCCAAAAGATCGAATAATAGTTAGTTAGAAAATTGTAAGCTTAAGAACAAGGAATAAACACTCAATCATGAAAATATTGAAAATAAAATGCCTTGGAATATAAATTGTATGTTCAATGCAAGCTACATCAAAGTTCTAAAAAATAAAATTAGTTCATAATGAAATTAAAAAAGAAAAAGAATAAAACTGGTGTTCCTCGTTGGAGTCAATTGATGAAACATGCGGCTCTCCCCTCTGCTTCCCCAGATCTGCCTCATTGAAAGAAACTCAAATAATAAACTCTGAACTATCGAAACCTAAACTCAGACTTTCCAAAACTCAAAACTAAAACTAAAATTACGAACCAAGAGTCCCTATTCATCCCATAAGACTTGATAAAATAGATATCAAAACTCAAACCCTCAACCAAAATAAATGCGGCTACAATCTAGCCTAAAAGTTTGGAAAATAGTTTCTAAATATAGATGTTAACATAAAAGGAAATTATCCCAATAATATCAAAATTATCTAAAATGGAAGATTCAGTGATATGGGGCTTGATTTGCAAAGATCGGGAGGAGTTGGTAGCCAATAAATTGATTACAGAACTCGAGAAGATCCCATCGGGTAGATGTTGTGTGCGCTGAATAAAATGTGCGAGCGTGGATGTCACAAAGACCACATGGCCCTCTTCTCGCCTATCGAGTGGAAAGCCTCATCACCATTGGGCGAGAGAAATCTCTTTGCTGCCCACGAGATAAGACTCCTTGCCCAAATCTTATCGGCTCTCTTCAGATCTTGCTACCTATTGTCAGTTTGGATCCGTAGTTCTTATTTTGTACGAAAATTCTCTCATTTTGGACTAAATCTTCTCATTCATTCAAATCCAAGAAAATAAACAAAAATATGTAGAAATAAAAGAGTGATAAAAATCACATAAAAATAACATTTATCAAATACCCCCAAGCTTAAGTTTTGCTTGCCCTCAAGCAAAGAAAAAGGAAAGACAATTAAAACAAGTATTAGTTTGATTCACAAAATTTATTGCCACAAAGATTGTCTAAAGTCTATAATTCAAAAGAATCATTCAAGATTAATCAAGTCCAAAAGTTAATTCAAAACTCAATTCTACCACATTATCCATCCCCACATTCAAGCATACACATCATTCTCACTTCATCATTAGCTCCCCTGATAGTTTTATGTAAACAAGTAAATAAATAATGGATTTCTAAAAACTCCATTGGCTTGCTCTCCGCTAATGTAGAACATAAACTATCACCAGGGATCAATAGGTCTCTATTAAGCTTGTAATGTAAGGCTAGGGTGAGAGCTACAAAGAAAATGTAGGATTCAAACAAAGCAAGAGAACTTAAGTTTAAACATCAACGGAATAAATAAAGCATTCTCACTTCTAACACAAACATCTCTTCTCAATCTTTGTAAATTTCTCAGCATACCTCTCTTTATTGCACTTTCAAGTATCTTTCTCTTTATCCCTATATTCGATAGGTCAGACTTTTTTTTTTATTGGTATAAATATTTCATATTATGTCAACTGCCTTTTTCGGATGACTCTCGTCGGCCATTTCTTGTTAGCCACATAGTAGATGAGTTGACTTTTCAAACCCACAGACTTATGACTTTGATAATCTGGCTATAATTACTTTACTTGTGAACCTTCTACCTCTCTTACCTTTCATGCTCTTGTGAGTCTATAACTTTGTGTAAACTTAGTTCTTTTAAAAGGTAAGCATATCAGTGTTTAAACTCAAATAGGGTACGAAATATGAAGTTTACAAGAAAGAAAAATATAAGACCAAAATATATTTCAATAAAACTCAATTGGGCGACTAGAGATAAAGATAATAAACAGGTAAGCTTGAAAGGCTCAATAGGTCCAAAGAATGCCTTAATCATTTCCCCAATAATATTCTGTTTAGGATTTCAACTTGAGTTTAATCAAATAAGTTCTAGAGTAAGTTGAGACTATATAAATTGACAAAATTCACAGAAAATTTCTCTAGGTACTCAAAACAATTAATGATCATAAAAAACATTCATTGAATATAGAAAATGTCAAATTAAGTAAGATCAAGTAAAGAATTAACAACTAGATTTAAGCAATGAGAATTTTTCCTAAAAGTTATAATCAATTTTAATCATATTCTTATCATAGGCTTTTTATTCATCAAACCATATTGTTTTTATCATCATTATCATTATCTATTATTTTTAATTTTTTTTATTGAAAATAAAGTAATATATTTTCTCCCCAAACTTAAATATCACATTGTTCTAAATGGGAAAAATGAATAAAAACTAAAGAAAATGATGAGAGAAGGTAAGAGATGCTCCCCTAATTGTATCCAGTTCTGTCATTTGAATATTTTCCTTGAAGGTGCAACCATGTACTCTTTGGAGATCTCCTCGCCTCTTTGTTCCTGCAAAATGAAAGAAAATGAATAATAATAAGTAAAAATAAAAATAAATAAAATAAATAAATAAAACTTGGGTTGTCTCCCAAAAGCGTTTTATTTAAAGTCTATAGCTAGATATTGTCTGTTCAGCATGTATTACTGGCGAGATCGATATAGCACTTTTTCGAGTTAAAATCTCCACCCATATAGAGTTTTAATCTCTACACATTTACTTTAAATGTGTCTTTTTTCTCGTGATGGACTTCAACCACCCCATAGGGGAAGATACGGGTTACCACAAACGATCCCGACCACTGAGAGCGCAACTTCCCTAGGAAGAGTCGAAGTCTTGAGTTAAATAATAGAAATTTCTACTCAACTTCGATTTCCCTTCTCAGAATATGCTTATCATGCCATTTTTTAGTTTTATCTTTGTAAATCTGAGCATTCTCATAAGCATCATTTTGAAACTCATCCATCTCATTGATCTACAGTATTCTCTTCTCGCCAGCAGTTTGTAAATCCAAGTTTAGTGTCCTCGTCGTCCAATATGCTTTGTGTTCTAACTCCACGGGTAGATGATAGGCTTTTCCATAGACGAGCCGATAGGGTGACCTCCCGATCGGTGTTTTGAATGTTGTCCGATAGGCCCATAGCGCATCATCTAACCTTCTCGCTCAATCTGTCCGAGAGACACTCACGGTTTTCTCCAGTATGCGCTTAAGCTCCCGATTAGACACCTCGACCTGGCCGCTCGTTTGAGGATGGTATGGTGTCGCCACGTGATGGGTAATGTCATATTTAGTCAGTAGCGCTTCAAATTAGCGATTGCAAAAATGCTTCCCACCATCATTGATTATGGCTCTCGAAGTGCAAAATCGAGAAAAGATGTTGCCATCAGAATAAATTTATTAGAATATGAGGATGGAAAATTACCCATGAAATCTATACCCCAAACATCAAATAATTCAATCACCAAAATATTGTTTAAAGGCATCTCATGTTTCCTAGAAATGTTGCCATCCCTTTGACAAAGATCACATAAAGTAACAAAATTAAAAGAGTCTTTAAAAATAGTTGGCCAATAAAATCCGCATTATAAAACCTTTGCTACTGTTTTTGCTCCACCAAAGTGGACGCCAGCTTCCAAAGAGTAGCAGTGTCTAAGTATGCTCTCCATCTCTTTCTCGGGCACACATCTTCTAATTATCTTATTTGCACAACGCCGGTATAGAAAATGTTTCTCCCAAAAGTAGTATTTCAAGCCGGAGAAGAACTTCTTCTTTTATTGATATGTCATCTCGATCGGGAGAATTTTAGACACCAAATAATTGACCATATCGGCATACCATGGGACAACTTGTATAGCCATTAATTGCTCGTTCGGGAAGGTCTCATTAATTGAAAAAGTCTCCTAGCCAGCCACCCCTTTAAGGTCAAGGCGAGATAAATGGTCGGCCACGACATTCTGGGTACCTTTCTAATCTCTTAATTCTAAATCAAACTCTTGTAGTAACAAAATTCATCATAACAGTCTTGGTTTTGCATCCCTCTTTACCAGCAAATATTTGAGAGCTGAATGATCTGTGTAGATGACCACCTTCGAACCTATCAAAAAAGAACGAAATTTGTCAAAGGCAAACACAACTACTAACAATTCTTTTCAGTAGTAGCATAATTGAGTTGAGCTCCTGCTAAAGTTCGACTTGCATAATAAATAACATGAAATTTTTTTTCTTTTCACTGCCCCAAAACAACTCCTTTAGCATAATCACTAGTATCACACATTAATTTAAAAGGTAAATTCCAATTTGGTGATACAATAATAGGTGCTGAAATTAATTTCTTCTTCAATATTTCAAAACATGAAAGCATTCAGCAAAAAATTCAAACTGAGTATTTTTAATCAACAGAATGCAGAGAGATTTAGTAATTTGGAAAAAATCATTTATAAACCGACGATAGAACCCGGCGTGACCCAAGAAGCTCCTCACGCCCTTCACATTGGTCGGTGGTGGGAGTTTGTCAATAAATTCTATCTTTGCTCGATCGACCTCAATTCCCTTGAAGGAGATGCAGTGGCCGAGCACTATTCCCTCCTTGACCATGAAGTGACATTTTTTCCGATTTAAAACAAGATTTGTCTCCTTGCATCTCTGCAAAACCAAAGATAAATTAGATAAGCAGTTATCAAAAGAATGACCAAAAATGGAGAAGTCATCCATGAAGCCTTCTAAAAAATTTTCCACCCTGTCCAAGAAGATGGACATCATGCATCTTTGAAAAGTGGCTGGTGCATTGCAAAGACCAAAAGGCATGCGCCTATATGCAAAAGTGTCGTAAAGACAGGTGAAAGTGGTTTTCTCTTGATCATCAGGTGCAATGGCAATTTGATTGTACCTAGAATATCCATCTAGAAAACAATAGCAGGCGTGGCCGGCAAGTCTTTCTAGCATTTTATCAATAAATGGTAAGGGAAAATGGTCTTTCCGAGTTGCATCATTCAGCCTTCGATGGTCTATGCATACTTGTCGTCCCGTGACTATCCTGGTCAGTATGAGTTCGTTGTTGTCATTCTTGATCACGATTATCCTTTCTTTCTTTGGGACGACTTGCACTGGACTTACCCATGCACTATCTAAGATTGGATAAATGATCCCGACATCTAAAATCTTCAGTACCTCTTTATGCACTACTTCTTACCTTGATGGATTCAATCTCCTCTGGGGTTGGACAATCGGTTTAAAATTATCCTCCATTAAAATCTTGTGCATTCAAATTGAATGACCAATCCCTTTGATGTCCGAGATGGTCTAACCTAAAGCCATTTTGTGCTCCTGCAAGACTCTCAGCAACTTCTCTTCCTCTACATCACTCAATGAACTGTTAATTAAAACTGGAAAAGTAAAGTCTTGTCCCAAGAAAGCGTACCGTAAATTTGAAAGAAGTGGCTTGAGTTTAGGCTTAGGTGACGTCGGCTGAGATGAGTTTAGCTCTTCCACTTTCAGTTTTATTGAATGAGAAAGGGAAGGGGTAGCTTCCAAATATCTCTCACACTCCTTAACTTTTTCATCTTCAGATTTAATAGATGTAGAGTGAGAAAGGCATACCTCAAGTGGTAGTTTTGGAAATTTGGCTTCATAAGTCTTGTCGGCCTTGACCATGTCTCGGTCGCTTATTTGACAACAGGAATGTACCTCGGACTGGAATTCTATAGATTTAAATACGTCAAACGTCACTTGCTCCTCGCCTACCCTCAAAACAAGTTTCCTTTTTTGGACATTAATTAAAGTTCTCCCCGTCGTCAAGAAAGGTCAGCCTAGTATCAACGGGATCTCTTCGTCCTCCTCCATATCAAGTACAATGAAGTCGGCGGGAAAGATGAACTTATCAACATTCACCAGTACGTCCTTAATGAGTCCTCTCGGTATTTGATAGATCTGTTCACCAACTATAGAGAGATGGTGGTCGGCTTTACTTTTCAAGGACCCAATTTCGTCAAATGAGTTTGGGAAAATATTTTAGTCCCTAGTTCAGAGAGAGAGAGAGAGAGGGGGGGGGGCCTGCATAATTTCATTTCTAAAACAGCCCACTAGAGTAGTTCGGTAGAGGAAGAGAGAGAGTGTTGAAGTTGAGAAAGTATTTTTTATTCCATTTGGTTTAGCTACAGTGAAATCTAAATATGACCCACAACACTAATTTACTGTAGCTAGAAGTCATTTTCTTTTGCATTTGCATGATCCAATGCAGTGTATTTTTGGGCTCTATTATTCAAACTACTTTTTTTTTTTTGAATTTACATATTCCAATGAGGATGTTCTTAAATCATCTCTGTTCATAATGTAATTGCACGGCGAGATCTAGTAAATTTTATAAACTAAGCAAACTACCGGACATTTTACGTAGAATTAAGTTTGTTGTTACGTGGATATATAGTTCATGAGACCATCAAAACATGATCACTAGGATTTGAGTTGTTCGATTTAAGTACAAGATTTAAGTCCTTAAGTTCCTGATGATCAAATGTCAAAGAAAAATTGGAACCAGCCTATCTATCATTTTGGCAAGAAAGCTTCTCTGATGCATGCGGCATGCACCAAACTAGCTAGAAACATATATGCATATCATGCAGTACTGCCGCTGAAATTGAAAGTACATGATTTATCGACGGCATCTATTCATTTAGGTTTCTTTCCCCTCTTTCAACGAGTGCACAATCCCAACCTAACTCGGAAATAGGAGTAGGCCTTCAAAACCAACTAGGAGTTGGTCGTGATCATATGAAATCAGGCACACCAATAAAGTTTTCTTTCGACCAGATTTAGGGGAAGTTTGGTTAAAAAAGCTGTTGATGTCGTGTTTCACGACCTGGTTAACTCCACACAATTGAGCTCAGACCTGATTCCTGTTGAAATGGAGAATGGAGATGGGGAGCTCGGGGGCCGTGGTAGCTCCGATGCTTAAGTTAGTGAATGGAATCGAGAGAAAAATATTCAATTAAGGAGAATGAGAGTTGAAGTATTGGAGAGTGTGAACCCCTTCTAGGCTGAAGGAAGGGGTATTTGTACCTGGCCGAGGTGAATTTCGAGGTAGAGGTAGCAGGTGTGCGGCTCCGTACTGGGATCAGGCGTCCCTGCCAACTCCTTACTTCCCTGCAGACCTTCCAGTCCTAATCACGGCTGTCGCTGACACCCAGGGTGCATGCTGTAGTGTGCCGACCCCTGGGATGCATTCAATACGGCATGGCTCCTGTCATGGTGTGCCCATCCCCGTTCCATTAAATGCAACGTGCTTCTGGTCTAGCATGTTCATCGTTTTACGCCATTCGGACAACAGCATCAGGGACAGGGGATGTCCCTGACTGTCGACCAGCTGTGGTGTCAGATTGTCCTGCCCTACCTTCCGCCCTTTTGTCAGTGTACTTTGTCCTGTTGCTTACCTTCTTGGGCTTCATAGGCCGACTCAGCCCAGCCTAGACTTTATCTTAGGCCCTGGGCCTGGGACTACTTCTCGGGCCTAGCCTTAGGGATTACTCCCCTCATAGTACCCCGTGAATTCCTAGCACACATGTGTGGTGAGAATTTAAAACATCCCTGCTTCTCCCCATCATTAGTGCACGAGGATGCTCAGGATTCCACTGTCTTTCCAGCTTCCTGACCGTTGGATTCAGAAGGTTCTTCTTCGTCCCGAGCACGCATTGACCCGTGCTCATCACGCACCTAACATGACCCATTTCTTCTGCGTCTATGTCGTTTGGGCTTCCCGAGGCCACCTGCCCATGTCATTCAATGCTAGCATCGTCTCGATTTTCGCAGCCTCTACGTCTCCCGACGGTTGAACTAGGCAGAGTGAATTTACCCACGTCTCAAGCTATTCATTGGCCCGTGCTCTCTACGCGCCCGACGTGAACCCCCCCACGTCTACTCAGCCCTGTGCCATTTGGGCTTCCTGAGGCCACCTATCCATAACGTCAAATGGCGCCTCGGTTCATGTGTGGCCCTATATAAGGCCTCTTTCTCCTTCATTTCCATCATTTGCTTCCATCCCTCTTCGTTGCCTTCACTGTCTTTCCTTTCTCCTTCCTTGCTCTCAGTTCCTTCTCCATGCTCAGTCTAATCCTTCATCCCTGTTCCTTTTGTTTCGATGGCCCCAAAGAGCTCCTCATTCTCCAAGCCTCTGTATTTTGTTGGGAAAAGTTGGGAGTCTTTGGTTACCACTGACAACCTCCGAGCATTCAGGGCGAAGTACAACATTCCCTCTTCGGTGATTCTGGAGGTCCCCGGGTGCCGAGTGCCTACCGTTGACATTAGCGGGATGGCGAGCCGTGTAGCGCTCTATCCCTTCATGTTTGCGAACAGGCTCAAGCTTCCCTTCTGCTGCCCAGTTCGCGACGTTCTCCACTACTTGGGGTTGGCCCCCGTACAGCTTCATCTGAATGCCTAGCGCCTCCTAGTGGCCAACTGCATCATCTACTAGAGGGTACTCAGTGCCGGTTTGGAGGAGTATCCCGACTTAACTTCTTGAGAGTTTCTATTGGTGTACTGTGTGCTGTGCCTAGATGGGAGCCTGTGTAGCTTTCAGGCGTGTTCACTCAGATGGCATATCGCCAGCCTTGATTTGCGTCATTTGTATATCAAGGATTGGTCCCAAAAATTCTTCTTCATCTCAAGCTTGGGATGAGAGTACCCCGAGGGAGAGAAAGATC
Organism: Juglans regia; assembly: GCF_001411555.2. NCBI lineage: Eukaryota > Viridiplantae > Streptophyta > Magnoliopsida > Fagales > Juglandaceae > Juglans > Juglans regia. Next base: position 20,343,101 of record NC_049901.1, on the reverse strand, counting down.
ACAAGGAGTTCTCCGTTCAAGCTATCTAGTCCTATGTCCCCCCTGTCCAATAGCTTGATCATCGACCTGTACCAGAGGGAGGAGGCCAAGTTAGCGACCATGCTATCTTGAGTATCAGCCCACCCCTAAGATGCGAAGACGGATGCGATGTTGTCTGATGTCAACATTAGGAGCCACTTGACTGCTCCCGACAGCTCATTTGTGCTTTGGCAGGACTTCTTGATGGACCCCGCATCGCCCTGGGGTCAAAAGCGTCCCTCAAGTTCTCTCACCGTCGATGGCGTCTAAAGGTCACCCACGATGAAGAGGGCAAGGCGCCTCGAGCTGAGATAGGCAGGGCTCCCACAAGATGCTGCCAGGGGGTCTTGAAGCAGAGAAGGCTCGTCTCGAAGTAGTGCTCAAGGGACTAGGCCCCCATCTCCCCACAAGGCTTCAAGGAGTGAAGCTGGAGGGGTCCCAGCACGCTGGCCACGAACACTCTGAGGTCCCACCTCCTTCATCTCAAGTTCCCCCAGGAGCGAGGCCGGGGGATCCCAGCGCACGCACCCAGGCGCTCCTGCTCCTTCTACTTGGGGAACTACTTCATTTCCCATGCGCCCTGAGGTCTCTGCTCCTTCTACCCAAATGCCTCCAAGAGCAAGGCCGGGGGATTTCAGCGTGCGCCCCTTGAGGGCCCAAAGGACCCCACTCCTTCTACGTAGGGAACTATTTCCTTTCCACCTCCAAATCACTCTACGTCCATTCCGCCGGTGCTTGTCATTCTGGCATTCCTTGTCGAAGAGGAGGAAGATGATGAAGTCTTCCAGGCCGCCTTCCTGGATGACTTCACTCAACCATTCCACGGCTGTGGAGCCTTTCATCTCCTTCTATGAGTCGCTTGATCAAGAGAACGTTCCACCCGTTTAGCTCGTGGCGGTGGCAAAGTCCCCAATCTCTCCTTCTCTCTTAAAGGTTACCATTCAGGAAGATGTCGTCCCTTCAGTCCTCCCAAACATTGGGACCCCTTCCTGCTTCGGGGCCCCGATGTAGTATGACAGGGAGGAAGCGGGCCCAAGCTCCCCCTTCGTCGTGGAGCTAAGCGATGATTTTGTATCGATACCATCGGCCCCCCTTGCTATCCTCCTTGAAGTTGGAGGTGGATTCCTACTTTGCTTCTCCTAAGAAGGCACCCTTGCCAAGCCCCTAACAGACAGACCATGCTCGGCCGAGGAGGGAGCTCGGACTAAGATCGGCGGGGGACTCTTGCACTTTGAGGAACCTTCCCTGGGGACCGAGGTCCCTGGACAAGTTGAGGCCGGCATTCTAGGAGCCTACAGCACTGGCCCTTCGTTGGAGTCCTTCAAGGATGTGTTGCGGTTCTTGCAGCTGTAGGCAGACGTGGCATCTTCTTCCCATACCGATCCAGGGTCGAGCTAGTCCATTGGCCTGTGCTTCGAGTAGGCCCGGGCCAAGATGATTGAGCGAGAGGTCAAAAGTTGAGGCCTCTCCTTGCGCATGTACGATTCGCCTCTTACTTAGTTTGCCTCACGTGGATTCCCCTTCTTCTTTCTAACACCTTTCTCCTTTGCAGACCACGGACCAGTTGGCGGGCATCATCGTTGAACAACACAGGGAGCTCGAGGAGGAGAACCGAGCACTCTGATCCCTAGCTATTCTTGCCTGCTTAGAGGTTCGCAAGGCTCAACAAGAAGACGAGGCCCTCTCAGTTGAGCATGACATGCTGATAGAGGACTTTGACTCATTGAAGAAGTGCCATGTGAACCTGTGGGACAAGGTCCAGAAGCTGAAGAGGAAAAAGTCTGGTCTACAGGTGGAGCTAGTCGGGGTCAAAATGGAGTTCACCCGAGCCTCTCTAGAGATCCAACATCTTCAAGACATGGAGAAAGACTTTGAAAAGGAGGTGGAGCTGTAGTCGCTCCAGAGGGAGAGGGACCGACTAGCCCAGGAGCTGGCCTTAGCTGTCAGGCAAAGCTCTCGGCTTTTGTTCAAGCATTTTTTACTTGTCGGGGAGGTCCAGCATTAGAGGGCCAAAGTGCAGGGGAAGGAGACTCAAATCCATAGTCTTGAAGTTCAGGTGCTACACGCAAAAAACACAATCTTGGCTCGGGATACGGAGATCTCGATCATGGAAAAGAGCTTTAAGTGCAATGCCTAGTACATGGGGAGATCAGGTCCCAGATCCAACACAGTCGGGCAATTCGAAATGCTGCTTTGGGGTACGGTTATAAGGAGGGCCTCGAACGGCTAAGGGACCATCTATGGGAGCACCCCTAGACTGACATCAACACCTTGAGGCTCAAGTCCTTAGAGCCGAACCCTCAAGCTTATGCATTTGCCAGGAATCTTGGGAAGCCAGGAATGCCCTCGTTCCCCTAGGAAACTCCCTTATCGCCCTCTTAGTCATTTTTGTACGGGCTTTGAGCCCCATATGTTTCGCTTTCCATTTCGTTGTAACTCAGGCTTTCTTGTAAACTTGACTTATATGTATATATCGAACAGATTTTCTTCACTACCTTTTGCGCCCTTGTGCTTGTTTTTTTTTTCTTCTTATCTCGTCTTCTTCTCTTTTTTTTTTTTTTTTTGGTTCAGGATCCAGGTCCTGGGGCTTGTCTCTTTGGGACCTCTGCCCTTGTGCGTAGAGTTCAGCCTTCACCTTTGTCCCACCAAGGGGCCCATGAGTAGAGCTCGGGAGGCTATAGCCCGGCCTCAAACCCCACGGCAAGTCTGGGGACTCGACTTGTAGCACAAAGGTCAGCAAGTCAATGGACTTGTGTCCAACTGGCTGTGTGCAGGGCAGAGCTCAAGAGGCTCTGGCTCTTAGCCAATGCATCACGGCCAGTCCAGAGACTGGGCTTGCAACACGAAGGTCGGCAAGTCAAGAGACTTGTGTCCGACTGGATGTGTGTGGGGCTGAGCTCAAGAGGCTCTGGCTCTTAGCGAATGCATCGCGGCCAATCCAGAGACTGGGCTTGTAGCAAGAAGGTCGGCAAATCAATGGATTAGTGTCCAATTGTCTGTGTGCGAGGCAGAGCTCAAGAGGCTTTGGCCCTTAGCAATTGCATCGCGACCAGTCCAAAGACCAGGCTTGTAGTACAAAGGTCGGCACATTAAGAGACTTGTGTTTGACTAGCTGTGTGCGGGGCAGAGCTCGGAAGGCTCTAGCCCTTTGCCAATGCATTGCAGCCAGTCCAGAGACTAGGCTTGTAGCACGAAGGTCAACAAGTCAAGAGACTTGTATCTGACTAGTTGTGGATGGGGCAAAGCTCGGGAGGCTCAGGCCTTTGGATAATGCATCCCGGTCAGTCCAAAGACTTGGGCTTGTAGCACAAAGGTCAGCAAGTCAAAGGACTTATGTCTGACTGGCTGTGTGCGAGGTAGAGCTCAAGAGGCTCTAACCCTTAGCCAATGCATCGCAGTCAGTCTAGAGACTGGGCTTGTAACACAATGGTCAGCAAGTCAAATTACTTGTATCTAACTAGCTGTGTGAGGGATAAAACTCGGGAGGCTTTGACCATTTGCCAATGCAATTCGGCCAGTCCAGAGACTAGGCTTTTAGCATGAAGTTCAGGAAGTTAAGAGACATGTGTCCAACTAACTGTGTGCGGGGCAGAGCTCGGGAGGCTCTGGCCCTTAGCCTATGCATCGTGGCCAGTCCAAAGACTGGGCTTGTAGCACAAAAGGCGGCAAGTTAAGAGACTTATGTCTGACTGGCTGTGTGCGAGGTAGAGCTCAAGAGGCTCTAACCCTTAGCCAATGCATCGCAGCCAGTCTAGAGACTGGGCTTGTAACACAATGGTCAGCAAGTCAAATGACTTGTATCTAACGGTAAAACTCGGGAGGCTTTGACCCTTTGCCAATGCATCGTGACCAGTCCAGAGACTAGGCTTGTAGCACAAAGGTCAGCCAGTTCAAAGACTGAGCTTGTATGACTGGAGATTTTAGATAAAGGCGAATGGAGATGAAATCGCATTTTTATTCACAAGTTGCTGATTACATAATCGGGCGAACTCGTGATCTTTTAAGCAAAATACTTTCTCAAGTGCTCGACGCTCTATGGATGGGGCAGTTCATGACCTTCCTGGTCCTTCAATCGGTAAGAGCCGAGTCTTCCACTAGTCATCACCCTAAAGGGCCTTTCCCAGTGGGGACCTAGCTTTCCTTCGTCTTGAGTGGTTACTTTGGATTGCTTTAGAACCATGTCCCATACTTTGAAGGCCCAAGATCAGACTTGCTTGTTAAAGTATTGTTCCACTTATCTTTTGTTGCTCATCGTCTGACTCACTATGTCTTCTCGCTTTTCTTCTAGGAGATCCAGGTTTTCTTTTAATCCTTCTTCATTGAGGTCTGGGTTGAAGTGTTGAACTCAGTATGTGGGCATCCCCACCTCTATTAGAATCACAGCTTCAGTCTCGTAGACGAGCGCAAATGGTGTTTCTCCCAGGGGTCTTGACAGATGTTCAGTAGGCTCATAGCACACCAGGGAGCTCTTTTGCCCATCTTCCCTTTTGATCTCCCAGTTTCTTCTTCAGGATATTTAACAATGTCTAGTTGGTGGCCTCTGCTTGTCCATTGGCTTGCGAATGCCCCGGAGATGAGTACTTGGCTTTGATCCTGAGCTCTGCACACCACTCCCGGTAATGCACACAGTAGAATTGTCTGCCGTTGTCCGATATGAAGTTCTAAGGAATGCCGGAACGACATACTATGGACTTATAGAGGAATCTCGTGATGTTCTGGGTCGTGATCGTCGCCAGTGCCTCTATTTCTACCCACTTTTTGGAGTAGTTGACTGCCAGCATTAAGAATTTCACTACCCACTTGCCCCTGGGGAATAGGCCGATAAGAACTAGCCCCCATTGTGTGAAAGGCCAAGGGGACACGTGGAGGTGAGTGCTTCCGGTGGACTGTGGGGGATGGGCACATGTTCCTGGCACTTGGGGCATTTCTTCACGAAGTCTTCTGGGTCCCGAAGGGAGTGGGGCCAGCAGTACCCTGCACATGTGACTCGGGCTGCCAGTGCTCTTCCTCGGACGAGATGCATCTTACGAGGGGCTCGGAGAAACCCTTTATGTACAAGACTCCTACCAACGCGAAATGTGTCACTCTATTCCTGATCTTTCGTGCTTCCTTCTGATCGTTCAGGACCAAGTCCCCATCGTGGTATTTTATGATTTTGATGGCCCACTCCGGTGGCACTGGCTTGATGATCGGTACGATGACCCCGGTGGCCGATGTGTGGACCATTCGGGCTATTGTGTGCTCCAATAGAGGGGCCTTTTTCCTGGCCTGAGGTGACCTTTGCTTAACGATCTACTTTGTGGTCCTCCCCCTTCGGGATTTGCTGGATATGATATTCAAAAAGGTCGCATGCCTCCCCCACCTACTGGAGGTACTTCTTCAATTTTTCCACTTTGTGGCAAACTATCATGTTACCAGGCACCAACCACCACCTGCGAGTCGGCCCTCATTTCAACTTCGGTAGCTCCCAGTGACTTGACTACCAACAGTCCAGCCAACAGTGCCTCGTACTCGAGCTCATTGTTGGTAGTCTTGAAACTGAGTCTAATCACGTAGTTATGCTCTTCCCCAAGCTTTATGACGATGTGCACCCCTACACCCCCCAGTCAGGCAAGACGAGCCATTGACGTAGACCTATCAGAGCTTGCCTTGGGGTGTGATGGGTATTTCTTCAAGGAAGTCTAAGAACTTGGCTATGAAATCTGCCAGTACTTGCCTCTTGATCACCTTGTGAGGGAGGTATTTAATGTCAAACTCGCTAAGTTCAATCACCCAATTCATCATCAGGCCAGACACATCGGGCTTCTGCAATATTTTCCTAAGGGAAACATCTGTGAGTACCGTCATCAGGTGGGCATGAAAGTATGGCCTAAGTCGCCTGGCGGCTTTGACCAGTGCAAACGCCAGCATCTTCATTCGGGGGTATCTGGCCTCGACTCCTCAAAAAGCACAGCTCATGTAGTAGACGAGTCACTAGTCCCCTTCCTCGTTGCGGACCAGGAAAACAGATATGGCGTTTGGGGTCACTGTCAGGTATACAATCAAACTTTCCCCTAGCTTGGTTTAACTAAGGAGTAGTGGGTGGGCCAAATACTCCGTCAGCTCATTGAATGCCCAATTACATTCCACGTCCCACTCTCGTGCCTTTCTGAGGACCTTGAAAAAGGGGAGGCAGCCGTCAGTTGATCTTTCGAGCAAGTGGTTCAAGACTGCCAATCTCCTTGCCAGCCTTTAGACCTCGTTGATTGTTCTAGGTGGAAACATGCCCACTATCGCCTTGACCTTCTCGGGGTTGGCCTCTATTCCACGTTCTGAAACCATGAAGCCCAAGAACTTCCCCGACTCGACCCCGGCACACTTTAGCAGGTTGAGCTTCATCTGATACCTTCTCAGCACTGCAAAAGCTTCCCAAAGGTCAGCGAGATGCTGCTTGGGTTTCCTGCTCTTAACTAAGAGGTAATCCACATAAACCTCCATGTTCCGCCCGATCTTCTCCTTGAACATCCGATTAACCAGCCGTTGGTAAGTTGTACTGGCATTCTTAAGACCGAATGACATGGCCTTGTAACAGTAGAGTCCTCGATCTGTGATGAAACATGTCTTCTCCTCATCGTCGGGGTTCATCTTGATCTGATTATACCCCGAGTATGCATCCATGAAACTAAGAATGTGGTGTCTGGCCTTCGAATCCACTATCATATCTATGCGTGGTAGTGGGAAGCTGTCATTTGGGCAGGCCTTGTTCAGGTCGTTGAAGTCTACGCACATCCTTCACTTCCCACTCACCTTCTTTACTAGAACCACGTTGGAGAGCCACTCAGAATAGTGGGCTTCCCTGATGAACCCTGTAGCTAAGAAACGGTATACCTCATCGGCAATAGCAACGTACTTCTCCACACTGAAGCTACAACGCTTTTGCTTGACCTTCTTTGTCTTAGGGTTCACGCTCAGGTGGTGTTTAATGACTGCCATATCGATCCCCAGGCATTTCTTCATGGCTCCAGGCGAACACGTCTTGGTGCTCAACAAGGAGCAGCTTTACAGATTTCCTCAACTCGGGATCCATCTTGGTCCCTACCCGAACAGTTCGTTCGAGTCTCTGCGGATCTACCAACACCAATTCCAAAGGTTCATTGGTTTCTACTTGCTCATCCCTTACTTCTTCATCCGACTCCGTTACGGCGGAGCTAGAGGTGGGTCGGCATCCTCTCTCACTCTTTCAAGGGTTCGTACCTCCTTGGCCTCTTGCCTCAGTTCTCGATCATAGCATTCCCGTATTAGGACCTGCTCGCCACGGATCTCGTCTACTCCCATACAAGTTGGAGATTTCATCTTCAGGTAGAACGTGGGGGTTATCGCCCTTAGGTTGTTCAAGGTCAGTTGCCCCAGGATTGTCTTGTAGGAGGAAGGGGCCTTTACCATGAGGAAATCCACCATGGTAGCTGCCGTTCTGGAGGCCTTTCCTACCAGGATGGACAAAGTCATAACCCCAATTGGCTGGACTATATCTCCAGTGAGGCCTTTGAGGGGTGTCAGGGCCGGGCTCAATCGATTGGGCATGATTTCCATCCGGATGAAGGCTTCCCATAATAGGATATCGGTCGAACTGCTGTTGTCGATCAGGACCCTTATAGTCGTATAGTTGGTGATCTGCATGGTCATCACTAAAGTATCATCGTGGGGGTGGAGGATGCCCTCCTCATCCTTCTCGCCAAAGGTTATGACAGTTCCCCCTGAGTGGCACTTGGTCCTTGGGACTGCCCTGCAACACTTCTTCATACCTAGCCCTTATGGCATGGGCCCTTCGTTCTTAGGAGATGGTCCTTCCCCTGGCGTACTCTTTTGCGATTGTGCGAATAATGCCCACGGGACCGTCTTCTCTAGCCAGACTTCTTCAGCACGAGCTCACTCTGGGTCATCCTCCAGCCCTTCGCCTTGCTGGACTTTCACTTCTCTGTGGTCGCGCACAACCATCGGGTCGCTGGCCGCGCCGCTCGTCACCCCGCTGGTCTAGTAGAGCTTCCAGCTCTTCCATTTTCTGGTGAAGCAATCCTCTGTTCGATGGCTGTCGATTTGGTAGTAGGTGCAGTACTTAGAGCGGACCGAGCCGTGTCAATGTTTGCCCTGCGGGCTTAGGTCTTTTTCGGCCTCCACGGCCATGCTGGAGTAGGTGCGCGATCCAACCCGCCCATGAGGGGCTGCTCCTCCGTGCGTTTGTTCTCGCGTGTCTTCCTCTTGTTACCTTCCCGACTCACCCTGCCACTCTGGCTGGTGGCTTTGTTGTCTGCCCTCTCCAACTCAATCTTCTAAGGGATCGTTAGTGCCCGAAGCGTATTTTCAGCATTGATAAAATCATCAACTCGGTCCATGAACTCCATCAACAAAGTTGGGGTCTTCTATGCAATCTTGGTCATGAAGGGGTTACGGGGCCAAACCCCCCCCCCCCCCCCCCCAAAGCAGAGTCGCCAAGGTGATTTTTTCATCATGGTCGTCTGTTGTCATGCTCCCAGTTGAACCGAGAGAGGTATGACTTCAAACTTTTGTCGTCTCCTTGCTTCATGATCAAGAGGTAGGCAGTAGTTCGCCTCCTTTTCCGGCTCGCCATCAATTGCATTTGGAAAATTCGGGCCAACTTGGCGAAACTGTCGATGGTCCTAGGCAACAAGGACCCGAACCATGCTCTCATCGTCCCTTTCAAAGTGAGAGGGAATGCTTTGCACGCGACCTCTCCCTTAGAGTATCCTTTCAAAGTACGTTCCAAGCTCATAATTATTAAGTTTTAAGTGTGTGAACTAATTCATATAATACAACGAATCTAATTTTCTTCTCCCTTAGAGCATCCTCATTAGATTATACAAATGCAAATGTAAACTTTACATAATATCACATTATTTTGCATTTGAATATTCCAATTAAAACATATTCCCACTTTGGATTATCCATCTATTAATTAAAATAATAAAATATTATTAATTTAATAATAATATTTTTTCTAAATTATTTTTCCTATTAATTTCTTTTTAAAATTAAAAGCTACAAAGAAATATTGTTTTTATTTCTTTTTTACTAACAGTAAATATCACCTATTTCTAGGTAAGTTTAAAAGTCAATAAATTACATCAACCCACAATTATAACCCATAAATTATAAAAAAAAAAAAAAAAAAAAAAAAAAAAAAAAAAAAAAAAAAAAAAAAAGAAGAAGAAGAAGATGAAATTCTGCGTTGTAGGAACTTTCTAATAACAAAAGTAATTTTCTTCATCAAATGAGTTCGGGAAAATATTTTAGTCCTTAGTTTACCGAGAGAGAGAGAGAGAGAGAGGGGCTCATAGGATTTCATTTCTAAAACACAACACTAGAGTAGTTCGGTATAGGAAGAGAGAGTGTTCAAAGTTGAGAAAGTATTTTTTATTCCATTTGGTCTAGCAACAGTAAAATCCAAATATGACCCACAACACTAATTTACTGTAGCTAGAAGTCTTTTCTTTTGCATTTGCATTTACAAAATCCAATGCAGTGTATTTTTTGGCTCTATTATCCAAACTCCTCATTGTTTTTTGGATTTTCATAATCCAATGAAGATGTTCTTAGATTATCTCTATTCATAATGTAATTGGACGGCGAGGTCTGATAAATTTTATAAACTAGGCAAACTACCAACCATTGTACATAGAATTAAGTTTGCTGCTACGTGGATATATAGTTCATGAGACCATCAAAACATGATCACTAGGATTTGAGCCAGTCAATTTAAGTACAAGATTTAAGTCCTTAAGTTCCTGATGATCAAATGTCAAAGAAAAATTAGAACAAGCCTATTTATCATATTGGCTAGAAAGCTTCTCTGATGTATGCGGCATGCACCAAACTAGCTAGAAACATGTATGCATATCTTACAGTACTGCCGCTGAAATTGAAACTACATTTATGGGCGGCATCTATTCATTTAGGTTTCTTTCCCCTCTTTCAATGAGTGTGCAATTCCAACCTAGCTCGAAAATAGGAGTAGGCTTTCGAAACCAACTAGGAGTGGGTCGTGATCATATGAAATCAGGCACACCAACAAAATTTTCTTTCAACCAGATTTAGGGGAAGTTTGGTTAAAAAAGATGTTGATGTCATGTTTTGCAACCTGGGCAACTCCACGCAGTTGAGCTCGAATATGGTTCTTGTTAAGATGGAAAATGGGGGCTTCGGGGGCCATGGTAGCTCCAATTCTTAAGTTAGTGAATGGTATCAAGAGGAAAATATTCAGTTAAAGAGAATGAGAGTTAAAGTATTGGAGAGTGTGAACCCCCCCCCCCCCCTCTCGGTTGAGGGTATGGGTATTTATAATTGGTTGGGGTGATTCCTAAGGTGGAGGTAGTAGGTGTGCGGCTCCGTACTAGGATCGGGTGTTCCTGCCAACTCCCTGCTGACCTGCCAGGCCTAATCACGGTTGTCACTGACACCCAGGGGGCATGCTATAGCGTGTCGACACCCGGGATGCATTAAATATGGCGTGGATCCTTACATGGTGTGCTCGTCCACGTTCTATTAAATGCAGCGTGGTTCTGGTCAAGCACGTTCATCATTCTACGCTATCCAGACAACAGTGTCAGGGACAGAGGATGTCCCCGACTGTCGACCAGCTATGGTGTCAAACTGTCCTGCCCTACCTTCCATACTTTTATTAGTGTACTCTGCCCAGTTACTTCTCTTCTTGGGCCTCCTGGGTCAACCCAGCCCAGAACTTATCATTGGAACTGGGCCCGGGCCTACTTTTTGGGCTTGACCTTGGGGATTACTCCCCTCACAAAAGACTTGTAATTCATCTAATCTAATCATTACAACTTTCTCAATTTTCACATAAAATATAAAACAATTCAGAAAATACCAGCCATGCTTTTAGTTGGCTATTCTCCTCACAAGGTATCAAAGCCAGCAAAGGTTTACTAATGGTTTCTTCCTCTACAACCTCATCGATCCCACTAGGGGAGATTCGACTTCCCTTCATTCTCTTTTTTCAAAAGCCAAACTTCCTGAAATATCAATCAAACTAGCCTCCACCAATTATCTCCTGTGGAAAGCACAAGTTGTTCTCATTTTGCATGGTAATGGCCTCCTTGGCTATGTAAATAATGATCTTTCTTGTCCACATCTTACGATAGTCGAAGATGATGGTGTACTGACTACAAATCTAGCTACATATAAATGGGTTCATATCAATCAGTTGATCCTTGGTTGGATCAACAGCTCCCTCTCGGATGTACCTCTTTCGCAGGTGACCAACAAAGAAACTTCCCGTGAAGCTTGGGAAGTCCTTAAGATGTTTTATGGTCAACATACATGTGACAGAGTTCAGCATATGAAATCTGAACTTCAATCTCTTCAAAAAGGATCCCCCTCATTGGAAGAATATCTTCATCGTGCCAAGTAATTGGCTCTTGCACTTCATGGTGCTAGAAGACCTACGGATGATGATGACTTCATCATCTATATACTCAGAGGCCTAGGCTCTAGGTTTGACCCCCATTGTTGCTGCCCTAAATGCCAAGGATAACTTTCCTTCACTTGAGGCCATGATTGGCAAATTACGTGACTTTGAGCTTCGTGTTTCTGCTACTTGGGAGATTCATTCACCTACGAAATTATACACCACTCGTGTTGTATCTACAAACGCCAACCGTGGCAATGCTTCAGCTCTTTCTCATCAAAAATATAAAGGGTAGCGTGGGGGTGGTCGTTCTCAAACTCGCAAACCTACTCCATGTTCACAACCAACTCCCTCTCGTGGTGGTGGTCGCAACAATGGATATGGTGGACACATTACTTGCTTCCGTTGTGGTAGTCATACTTGCTTCCGTTGTGGTAGTCCCAATCATAAGGTTGATGCCTGTTTTGCAACTGATGAAGAGGCCGAGCATTACAAGGCCTTCCTCTCTATTCAAGTTGGCGACACCATGGAAGAACCCTAGTTTCCAAATACTAGCGCTAATCAGAATATGACTCCCACCACAAATGACGAACAAGGTATAAAGAATTATACTGGCACTAATAAGGTTATGGTTGGTAATGGCATCGAGCTCCCTATATCTGCAGTTGGCCATTTTTCTGTTCCCAATACCTCTCTTTCAATTAACAATGCTCTTATTGTTCTTGAAATTCAAAAGAAACTAATTTTAGTTTCTCAATTTACTTCTAATAATCGGTGTTGTTTTCTGTTTTATCCATGGGGTTTCTTGATCAAGGAACCGGTGAAAAATCGGGTAATGTTTAAAGGCTTGGTTGAAGGAGGCTTATATCCCTAACGTGTCAAATCTCCGTGCTCTTCCCCTGTTGCCTTCCATGCTACAAAAGTGTCGGGAACAACATGGCATGCGCGTTTGTGTCACCCCAATTCCAGAATTCTACACCTTTTGTCTAACTTCATGCCTATTTTGAATAAAAACATTTGTTTTTGTGAAAGTTGCTCACTTGAAAAATCAACTAAATTGCCTTTCTCTCCTCGCACTGTCTATGCTCCCACATTTCTTCACACTCTTCATATAGATTTATGGGGACTAAGTCCCATTTCTTCCTATGATGGGTTTCACTTTTATTTGGTTATTATCGATGAATTTTCTCATTATATTTGGCATTTTCCTATGATGCGCAAATCTAATGTCATTCAACTTCTACCTAAATTTTAAACATTGTTGGAAAATCAACTTCAAACATATTAAAATTATTCAAAGTGATGGTGGAGGTGAGTTTGTCAATCAATCATTAAAAGACTACTTTACTTCCAAATATATTATTCATCACATTTCGTGTCTCGGGATCCCGGCACAAAATGGTTTGGCCGAACTTTATCATCGTCATATTGTTGAAACTAGTCTTACTTTAATGGCGCATTCTTTGGTACCTCCAAAATTTTAGACAGCCGCTTTTGCCAACTCCGTTTATCTTATTAATCGGCTACCCACTCCTATTCTTCATGGCAAGTCACCTTATGAGATCGTCTTCCACTCACCACCTTCCTATAGTTATTCGCGAGTATTTGGTTGTCCTTGTTATCCATACCTCACTCCCTTTGGTCATTCCAAGCTAGAATTCAAATCTACTCATTGTGTCTTCCTCAGATACTCACCAAATCATAAGGGCTATCGTTTGAATCCTCTCTCCGGCCGAATTTTTATCTCTAGGCATGTCATTTTTTATGAAAATACATTTCCTTTTGTCTCTCACAGATCCATCTCTCAACCCTCATTGTAATTATTCCGAGTTATGCCCCTGCCCACACGTCTTCAAACTTCTGCTACTCAACCCATTGTTTCTGCCCAATCTTGGCCTCTGAATTCTTCTTCGGCCCTTTCAACCTTAGACCCCTCAAGCCTCTCAAATCAGCCTATTGCAACATCATCTTAACTTCCACCCATTTTTGGCTTAGCTCAGTCCCCTTCTGTACCAAGTCCAACACGGACCCACCCCATGGTTACCCGCACCCAAGATGGCACAAGAAGGTCACAAGTTCTTTTCTCAACTTGCCATCCTCTAACAGGCTGTTTAATGGCTAATCTTGCAGCCCAACCCTCTGAGCCCAGATCCTATAAACAAGCCCTCAAGGATCCTCAATGGAAGCAGGCCATGCGTTTGGAAATGAATGCCCTACATGCCAACCATACTTGGACCTTGGTTCCAAAAATAGCGTATATGAATTTGGTGAGTAGTAAATGGGTTTTTAAAATTAAAACTTGAGTCGATGGATCATTTGAACTTTATAAAGCCCAACTTGTTACCAGAGGCTTCACACAGCTTCATGGGTGATATGAACCCGCGGGAAAGGAATCCCTTGAACCCACAGTCAATTTGAAAACTCCCCAAGAAAGCCAAAATCAAGTCAAGGATGAAGAACCTAGACCCGATGAGAACTTGTTTCACTCATCCATTGTGTTGCAAGCCATGCAACAACAGTTTGAGCAGTTGAACTTGGTGTTGGGTGAAGTGAGGGATAGTATGGATAATCAAGAAGCAATGATTAGAAATCTACAAGGTATGAGGGATAGGAGGCGACGTGAGCATAGAGTTGAAAATCAGTATGAGAATGAAGGAGATGGTGAGGAAGAGGAAGATTTAGCATCTGACGTTGGGTCGGGTAGAAATAGAGGAGTTAGGCATGAAAGAGGACTTGAGGGGAATCTAAGGGGTCGGGATGGTGTAGATAGAGACCTTGGTAGCATCAAAATGAAAATACCATCTTTCCAATGAATCAAAGCATAATCTTCATCATTTAAGCCCTTGAACTTGTATTTGGCCCATCTGGAACTTGCAATATATCTTTAAGACTAGGCCCATCTTGGTTCCCATCAATGGGCTTAACTATGATGAAACCTTTAGCCTAGTGGTCAAGCCTGATAAAACTCGTCTCATTCTTACGTTGGTTCTTTCTCATAACTGGTCTTCGAAATAGTTGAATGTAAGTAATGCATTCTTACATGGTGATCGACAAGAAAAAGTGTTTCTCACTCAACCACCTGGTTTTGAGGGTTCCACTCATACTAATTATGTTTGTTGTCTTCACAAAGTACTTTTTGGTCTCAAACAAGCTTCTCGTGCTTGGTACATGAAATTCAGCTCCTACATTCAGTAGATGGGTTTCTGGAGGTGTCCTTATGATACTTCATTGTTTTTTCGTCAACAAGGCTCTAATATTATTATTATTTTTATTTGTGTTGACAATATTATATAATCAATTTATTGGTCGAAGTCAAAAGTACGAGACTTGAACTATACCATCTTATGAGTTTGAACACTCGCCATGACGTCGCTTGCTAGCATACAAGGAGGGTAAATGAGAGTTTGTAGATGATATTTCACATTATATATGTTAAGCGAATAGGTTCCAGATATTTTTTTAATGAGTGGATAAGTTCATTATCTATCTATAATAAACAGCTAGTTTAGGGGCTAGGGAGTAGTAATTCATTCATGTGATAACTTGGACCAAAATTCCCATCCGCATATCCTATATTGGACTGAAATATCTCTGCTATTTGATTTGACCAGAGTTTCCCTAGAATAGTTTCCGGGTTAGGCTAAAATTCTCTGCTACATATCCCAACGGACTAAAATACCCTTACAACATATCAAATTAGACAAAACCACAAATGATCCAAATTAAAGAAGCCGGTCAACAACATGAATCTCAACAACCAAAAACTAGCTGATCAACAACCAAAACTCTCCATCTCAAAATCATCAATTCTACGACAGAAATACCTGCAATGGTGTCATTGATATTGTCATCAATATGAGAACCAGTGACCCAGCGTCGTGGGTTGGTATAATCAAAACCAGACCAATGGCAAAGGTAGCATCATGGGTCTCTAGTGCGGAAACCCACGGCAACGTAACACCATGTATCCAACCCACATATAGACCCAAGGCATCATTGTGGGTTCAAATCAACCTAGCAATGGACCACGATGTCAATGTGGCTCCAAATCGAGTATCCAAATCAATCTAAGGATGGATCACGGTGTCGCCGTGCATTCAAATCGGCCTAGGGATTGGCCATTTTGGCGTGGTGAGCACATCACCCTATGCTTGTTTGTGTGGCGAGCACTTTTGCACTTGCTCCAAGGTGAAAGTACTTTTGAGGAGCATTTTGCCTCACATAGTGCTCGTCGAGGAGCCGAGTACTTTTGTTCCCATGGTATTCACGTAAATGGCAAGCACTTTACCTCCTGTGATGCTCACTATCTAAGGGGCAATCACTTTTGTTCTCCACAATGCTTGCCTTGGGGGGCGAGCACTTTGCCATCTTTTGCTTGGCTATGGTGCTCACCAAGGTGACAAGCACTTTTGTTCCTACGATACTCGCTTGTGTGGTGAGCATTTTGCCTCCCCTGGTTCTCGTCAAGATAGAGTAATTTTTTTTTCTCCATTATGCTAGCGCTAGGGACGAGCTTTTTCCCTCCCCACTATGCTCACAAAGGTGGCAAGCTCCATACTCCTTCACGATGCTCACTAAAGGTGACAAGCAATTTTACTTCTTGTGGTACTTGCTTGGGGTATGAGCACTTTTATTCCTGTGGTGCTCGCAAGGTGACCAACACTTTGCCTCCTATAGTGCTCACCGAGGTGGCGAGCACGTTTCTCTCACCATGCTCACCTTAGTGGTAAACACTTTATTTTCTCTAAGGAATCAACACATGCGGTTCTAAGCTAGTGATTGTTGAAAGTTTCAAGTAGTTCATAGTAGGTGATTCTGAAAAGTCATTTAGCCCGCTAAAATTTTTTAGGGTTATTTGTGATGTCAAGTATAGAATAAAGTACTTGATTTTCCTTCGGTTGCTTCTTTGTGAAGTAAAATACATGTTTGCACTCATAAAATACATGTTTCTTTGGTTTTTATTTTTTTTCATGCCATACCTAATATACCATTTTTTACAGTATCATAACTCGAACAATCATTTTTCCATTCAATAAAAGCTTCATCTAATTTTAATATCCTTAAACATTAAACAAAAAAAAAATACACAACTTTACTAGTAATTATTTTCTTAATTATTAAAAAAATTAAAATACCTGAACAGTAACTTTGAGAGCACCAAGTATCATTTTTCAAAAGTTAAACATATATCAACCTACCTCATATCTCCAAACACATCTCAATAAGATCTATAAAATCCACTCAAATATATTAACTCATTATTATTTATAAATAAACTCAGATCATTTGAAATACTCTTAGCATCCAAACGAAACCTTAATCGCTTTCTACCACATGTTTTCTGTTTAGAATTTAGATGGGTGAAGTAGTCTCAATTTTGTCGGTCTATGGGGCTATAATTCAAAACAAAAACTACGAAGGAGGCGAATCTCAATAATCAGAAGGAGTTAGTGATCAAATTTGTATATTTTATTACTCTCTTTTTTTTTTCTTTTTTTTTTTAAATATGGAAGCATAACATGCCATGATAGCATGTCATTTTTTTAATTTTTACCATTTCAATAATTTTATTTTTTCAATATTAGAAATTCGTATTATGTTTTTTAAATTTTTTCAGTCGCGTGACATACTAAAAAATCTATCGTAAATCTTACAAAGAATTTTATTAAAAGATAGAACCAACAAAAGATAACGATGTAAAAATCATGAATTGAAGAAGACATAAAACGACATCGTTGGGTCGTCAGAAATCAACCGACCTTCTACGATGTTCTCGCCCTTAACAACTCACTAGGGTTTAAGATTCAAACTATACCCAGCCCGACCGAACAAAAACCCTACTCCACCCTTAACTTCATATATATTGGCCTCCTTTTTCCCTGCAATGGAATTCTACTTCTCCGTGCCCTTGGCTAATCCCTGCTCTGAAAGCTCTAAGTTTTTTCCTTTTGGAAATGGTGGGATTTATATCTGAACCCTCCTCTGTTGATGACCTCGAACAAGCTCCAAAGCTCAAGGATTCGAACAACTCACTTGACCCTTTCGACCCCACATCCGCCGAATTCTTATTCTCTGATTCTTTCCCAGATTTCGATTCTATAAAAGACTGGTTTGAGGATACAACAATCCCAGGTATGGATGATATAGGAAAGTTTGAGTTTGGAACTCCCGAGAAGCCCATTGAGCTTGTCCAAGTCCAGACTCCACGAGGGCCTGAGCCAATTGGTAATGTTTCTGAGCCAATTGTTCCTGGGTATGGGGCAAGCGTTGCTGGATCTGGCTGTGGGGTGAAGGTGGAGGAGTGTGAGTGTGAAAACTTAGGGAATTCGAGTTATTGCATTGAGGAAGAGATGAGGAAGAAGGTTATTTTGGGTAGTGATCCTGGTAATTCGGATCTAGGCTGTGGGAATGATATGAAGAGTAAGATAGAAAGTGACGGAGATGAGAGTGGAAGTTCGGAGTCTGAGAGTGAAAGTTCGTTTTCGTCAGCGGCAGCTTCAAGTACTGGTAGTAGTGATGATGATGAGGAGGAGGAGGAGGAGGAGGAGAAAAAGGAAACGAAGGTGGAGGTGACGAGGGGTGCCGATGAGGCAGGTGAAGTTGAAGAAGGAGAGATAAGGGACGGTGATGATGAGCAGGAGATGAAACGTGGGACTGATGACGACGGTGAAAACAATGAAGTTGATGGAGAGGGGATGGTTGATTGGAGCGATGTTGACGAGGGTGACGATGACGATGAAGGCGGTGCTACAAGAGGACCCATTAGATCAACTCATGAACTTGAGGTACACAAATGTCATCTTTTTTTCTTTTTTTCTTTATTTTTTTTTTTGGGGGTTATATGCACTCCTTATTGTGTGATTTTCGTTCTTTGAAATTTGAGGACTGCACGAGTATAGTGTTCACTGAAATTGTGCATATTTGCCTGGATAATAGGCTATTATGCTCTGTTATTTGTTGCTATTAGCTTCGGATGGATCTGGAAATCTGCATTTCTTTTTCTTTTTTTCTAGGAAAATTGTGCTGCAGCTATTTAACATATCCTGTGGCTGATATTAATGAGTGTATACTTGGATTGGCTAGTTTGAAGTGGCCACAGAGTGCACTAATCATTGCCTAGGAGCTCATTATATTAATTTGTATCTCAAACTAAAAAACTACTTCCCAGGAGGAGTGAATGTATATTGCCTAATGATATGCTCATTTGACTCTATCGGGTATGGAAAGGATTCTCACTGTACTTTTATCTTTTGGAAATAATAAGGCAGAAATTTACTTATCAAGGAAAAACTCCCTCCCTCTCTTCTAGACTTGCATACCCCGTCTGTTTGAGCAATTACATACACTTACTGATTGATTCTCCTTACTTTTTGGATTTTAATTGGGGTTATTCTAGTGGTGCTCCTAAATGACAGGATAATATCTGTTTTTTGATATAGTATACAGTAGGCTCCTAAGTTTATCGTGGCATTCAAGGTAAGACTTTTCTTGCATAAGAGTTGATGTAGAATCAACATTTATATTAGGATGAGTTATTCTTTGGAATTATCATGCTAAACTGTCAGCAGAATTGGAGTAATAGTAAATTGTGAATTAGTTTGTAAAACCTTTTCTTGCTCTATTTTCATACTTCCTTTTTGGGCCTTAAAACATTTCTTTGCTGTGAGCTTGTTCTTCGTTATTCATATATATATATATATATATATATTAGCATTCTGCTCTCTTCCTGGCCCAACACATTCATGTTTCTGCTAAAATTTAGAAATAAATAGTGGCAGTCTGGAATCATACAGATAAACATCATTTATGTTGCAAAAAACCATAATGCAACATAACATAACAACTTAAATGTTTTCTGAACACAACATGACATAAATGTTGACAAATTGAGTTTTTTGGCATCTTATTTGTCTTCTGAAATATTTTAACACTGGAAAGCTGCAAGGAACACGCCCATACTTTTGTTTCCTTTATTTTTCAAAACAAGGCTTCTAATAAGGACCATTAGTACCACATCAGCCTGCAATAAATTATTGAATTTTGCAGGTCCTCCCTCCTGTTCCTCCGGTGGATGTGATCCTGCAACCACATCATCAGATGCTACCTGTGGGAGTTGTTTTATCAGTAAGCCTACAGAAACTTTATTCATATAATTTTGTTCTTTCCTATCTTGAATTTCTAAGTTACATACATTATAGAGAATTCGTGTGCTTGGGAGTCCCTGATGATTAATGATTAAATAAACCAAGATTTTACCATGACTGCAATTTTAGAGAGACGTGAAAGGGAAAGCCTATGGGATCTCACTTCTGTAACTCAATAGCCAGCACCGGAAACTGTCTTTACATTGGATGTTTGGTGTTTTGATGATCCCTACCTTATCAACTGCAATTTCTTTATTTATTATTGCTTTCATTGCTGCTCCTCCGAGGTCTTTATCCCACAACCATATCCTCTAACCTGTTCTTACATGGGTAGGGGGTGTGAGCTATAGAACCCGTTGGCATATACATTTGACCTAAATTATGACAACAAAAACTTTTTGATAAGTAATTATGACAACAAAAACTTAGTCTGGCACAAACAATGTTGGTAACTTAAATGTCATTGCTTGAAGAGTTGGATGACCCCTTGATCAGCTTCGTATTGATCCTGGCATACTATTGGATAGATCATTTTGATTATGTTACTTGATACTTTACAGATTATTGGTGCTCAAGTCATTGTAGAAGGTGTTGAGAAGCACAATCCTCTTAGTGAGGGTTCTATCCTCTGGATAACTGAAAGCAGAACCCCACTGGGGCTGGTGGATGAAATATTTGGACCTGTCAAAAACCCATACTATAAGGTAAGATACAATTCAGATAACGAAATCCCATCTGCGATCCATGCAGGCTCTTCGATCTCTTTCGTACCAGAGTTTGCCAATCATGTGCTCAATGACAAGGATCTTTACAAGAAAGGTTACGATGCATCTGGTGCAAATGATGAAGAGGTGACGGATGAGGCAGAGTTTTCTGACGATGAGAAAGAGGCCGAGTACAAGAGAATACAAAAAATGACAAAGAGGGGCATAAATGAACCGAATGTTAGAAACAAGAAAAATAATAGAAAGGTCAAAAATAGGGATGGGCAATGGAAAAATGCTCAACCATCATCACGTCAACCACAGACACGTGTCAATCAGCTAGCATCCTCTCAAAACCAGCATAATTTCTCACCTGCTGCTGCATTTTCTGTAGGACAAGGTTATGTTAGTGGACCTGGCCTAGTTCCACCATTTCCCCCAACAGCACAGACAGTTGGTTTTAACACACCACCAAATGGAGTTTGGACAAATGGGAATTTTGGGATGCCGTTTCAGCCACCACAGGGTGCAGTCTTTCCTAATGGATTCCCAACTAATGGTATGACCTGGCTCCCACCGAATCCTCACCAGCATCTGATGCCTATGCCAAACAGAATGCTGTTTCAGCAGCAGTTTGATCCTAGTCAGAGGTCACTTCCTACTGCAATGTTACCAGCTGAACAGTCAAATATGTTTCTTGGACCCACATTTGGACGTGGTCTGGCGGATCAGAATGCCTTAAATCAAGTGACACTTGGGATGGTTTTACAGGGCCGCCATACGCAACCATCAACGAATAGTGGAGAACGAGGAGTCATGTCTAATGGGTTGGAAGGGGAACAAGGCTGTGCTATGCAACAATCCTTTTTCACTCCAGGCAGTGTTGAAAATCCCCAGCAAAGTAATCTGGGTGCGTCTTCATGTCGTGGAAGGAAACCATATCGTCGTGGGGGTGGTCGTTTTGCAGGTGGGAGAGCTGGGCGGCATTCAAAATGATGGTTTTTTGTGTTCCGCTTCACCATAACACATTAGTATATGATTGGCTATGGCCTATGCAGTTTTGGAGTTCCATGGTTCGTGTGATACATAAGCTTCGGATAATATGTTGAAAAATATTTCCTATGTGCAGGTGGTTGCGTTTTCTGTTGATTTTGTAACAAAGGCAACCTACAGCTTTAGTAGATATCTTCTTCGTTTTTCGTTACTACTGTTTTCGCCACCTCTCTCTCTCTCTCTCTCAGATGTAAGGGTCGTAAAATGAGAGGTCGATGATGTCTGACCAAATTTCTGGTTCTCAACTGCAGTGTCAGTACTAATTGAATGACTATAAAAACCCTAGACTTTGAAGATGAGCCATAATTGTCTTTGTTATTATGCTACAAACTCAAAAATATTATACAAAAATAAAAAATCTATGAACTAATGTACTTTACGTAATCCATTAAATCTATTTGCATTAAATTACATAAGCTTTAGAATTACTTTTATATAATTCTTTTATATAAAAATATTTCTCTTCAGAAAAAGCAAATTTAAGGTTTATTCATTTTAATGCATTGCACAATGCACGGTTCCCCCTAGTGCCATGTGCTGAATTAAAGAAAAATTTATATCTTTAAAATTTAAATATAGAATATTATTTTTGTTGTATATATTTCCCGACAGGTTTTCATAGACCAATTGAAAACCTTTTGTGTCTATAGAAGTACCGTACGTCGTACTGGGATAGTAATTAATCATATATTACTCGTTGGACATAATCATTTTGCAAAGTACCCACATGAATGCATATTTCAAAACAATGAACTTGGATCAGCTACATTAATAAAGCTTCATAAAAATGATAAATATATTAAATGATAGAAAAAATAGAAACACATGCCAGTTATAAATCAGAATAAATTACTGGATTTGAAAGTTTTAAATCAGTCAATGGGGAAGTGCGAACACTGATGAGGCCAGGAACTGGAAACTCATTTCCGCTGTAAGGAAGTCGAAGACAAATGGCACCGAGCTTTTCATATGCGGGGCGGGGCTTGAATGGGTAAAGAACCCACCTTAAGGAGAAAAGCAAGCTGAACGGGTTTGCTTTGGAGACTCAAGTCTTCGCATTCCGGGTAAAGTCGATGCAAGTCTGGCAGCTGCAATCAGAAAAACGACAGATTTCACATCCAAAACACACACAAGATGTGCAGCCCTTGCATGTTGGAGAGCGAGTGCAGCCCCGATAAACCCTGCGACTTGCTCTTTCTTCGTCATCATCACATGTAATTCTGAATACAGAAAGCGGTTGTTTCACATGAGTACTTCTGAATACAAGACGGTGTGCATACATGGATATATAAATAAAATATGTTTCACAAGAGTACATAATATATATGCCTACAAAAAATACCAGTGTGCATATAATAAATCAGTCAGTTGCTCGATTCCCTTGAGATCTCTCTATCATCTTCTATAACTTCTATAATTCTTCATGCAATAAGGTCTGCTCATAGATTCACATGTCTGGTTTTATCACCCCTACCAAATAATACCTTATTAAGTTCTATCCCTTGTTATCTTATTATCTCATTTGTCAAAGCTAACCATACAACATACCAGCATTAAAACATACCCACTTCAATAGTGGTTCGAACATGAGGACACGTTTGAAAATAAATCATTTCAGTTTTAGAAAATTCCTATGGAAAGACAATGAGAAATCAGCTGATAATTGAGTGTTAAACAGTAAATAAAAAACCACACAAAGTTCCTGGATTAAAGGGGCGTGGAGAAGCTACAAGCAAAGTTGATTATGATGGCCTTCAACCTTTACAATATTTTGATAAGTAAAATTGCTTTTGAGCATCACTCCATCGTTGCTAGTCTTCAACCTTTATATAGCCATGTACTATGATAAAGCATAGTGGTTTGATGCGACTAGGAGGTGGGGGCTGTGTTTTCCAATCCCAAGCTTAGGGTAAGAGGTTGAGACCACCAAGACATAAACCCCTTAAATTATGAGAAATGATATTCGTCATCCTTTCATCATCCTCTGATGAGACATCATATGATTGGAAAACTATTTTTTATTTTTTACTCATCTGCCAATCATTTGATGACGCATTAGAGGATGATAAAAAATGATAGTCAAAAAGATGGCGAATGGTCTGTCTTGAATTCAAGATAGATGCAGAAGTATCCTTCTCAAAGGTTCAAATACCTACCCATTTCTTCTTTTTTCTCAAGTCAGAGAACTAAAATTCATATTTTATATGTATAAGAACTTCTTCCATATCCTTACATATCAAAA
Organism: Juglans regia; assembly: GCF_001411555.2. Lineage (NCBI taxonomy): Eukaryota > Viridiplantae > Streptophyta > Magnoliopsida > Fagales > Juglandaceae > Juglans > Juglans regia. The sequence continues at coordinate 20,319,524 of NC_049901.1, read as the reverse complement.
AAAGAACTTCTTCCATATCCTATCTATTAAACCGTGGAAGCTTGCAAAAGTTTCTACAAATACTATCATAGGAACCAAATTACCTTGCAAATTACCCTTTGCACTACATTCTGATTTAACTATGAATATAAACAATATGGCCAGGATCCAGAACTAGCACGACTGGGTTGCCCCAAGTCCGTTAAGCAAACTTGCATCTTAAACTACCTTGAAGGTTACTTACAAGCTATATAAGATTCTATTTGTTGTAACAAAGCACAACGATATCCGAGCTGGAAAAGACCACTCTACAATATGAGACAGCAAACGAGCCAGTACAGTGATTGAGCAAACGCAAGCCTTTAGAAAAAGATTTAACAGATTTAAGATAAGTATAAAACCTATAACCTAGGGGTAAAGAGACATAAAAACAACAACTCGCCACTGAATGGCTAATAGCCTAATATATAAAATAAGGGATTCAAAATGATTCATTCATGAATAGAAAAAGATGCATTCATTCAATGTAGGGGGCAAACATACTTATCATATGGAAGATCAGAACATTTCCAATTTACATCTGCCAAAGCATCATGATGAATGCGACATTCCTCTTTTGTCCGCAGACGGAACCTGCGCTCCTTGTTGCATCTAGTACAGCGAACAAACTCATCACGATGACAAAGTCGTCCATTTTGGGATCTGTGGGACCCATTAGCATTTTTAGATGCTTGGTTGTAGTATTTGAGCAGCACTGTCTTAAACAACGGAACCTTCTCCCCATTAACTATGACCCAAACATTGTTCTTCCATTTCCTAGCAGTCTCTCTTCCAGAATGCTTCTCAAATGCAGCTGGAGTCAGCTTGTCTACTCATTTAAATAGTCAATAAAAGAATTAGATTATCAGAATTTTTTTGATAAGTAGAATTAGATTATCAGAATTGGAGGATAAAAAGGGATCCTAACATAATACCATATAGCACGTGCTGTACACAACAGAAAAGAAAGTGTTCGCATGAATACATGAGGTGGAACATAAATCAAATTATTCAGTGAACCCCAAAGATCCATTAACACTAATAGAGCATCCACATCTCAAGTGCTCATCAAATTTAATCATTAACCCAAGTCCAGAGCATACAATCTTTCAGAATTCAAGTTTGGCATTGAAAAAAGAGTCGTTGAAGCAATCCTCAGGAATTTTCTAGGTGCAAATCCAGCAGGCCTAGCCATTGCAAGGCGGATACAAAAAACTGTTTATAGGAGGAATGCAGGACCTTCTTAAATCGTCAGTCATCAACACTACAAAATAAAGCTTCAACTTAGACACCTGCACTATGGAAATGAAAAGACATGCAGACCAAGAGAAGCATGAAGCGCATTCTAACTTAAAGACCATGGCCATGCTTGGTCATCAGAATCCAAGCTCAAAGTTCGTTCATTGCCCAGAAACGATCAAGGCCTAACAACAAACGGATCATCACAGCATCACCGGCAGATATGCCAACGTCAAAATGAAGAGCCAAATTTCACCAGGGACACCAGTCGCAACATACCAACAAATCCAAGAAGAAAACATGGAGAAAACCCATAAAATATACAACCACTGCTACAGCATCCCCTAACACTATACTCTGCCAAATAGAAATAACAGAACTCGGGGGTCAAAAACCATCTAAAAGACCTAGCCTAAAGCATTATAATCATAAAATCACAACCATAATGACAATGCAGGTTTTCTTCTAAGATACGTACTCAAAGACAACCACTGCAATAGATAAAGAAGCCACGTTTCAACCTGAACCGAACCATATCAAGTTGAAAATATCCAAATCCATAACTGCATTATTTTGTGTTTAGCATTAAAGGGAACTCATTCACTGAGACAAAACAACATACAGTTAAACTGTGGAACAGCCAAACGACGAACAACTTGCAAGGTTTTCCATCACCAAAAATCTAATCCCGAAACAGATTAAATAACAGTAAGTGGCAAACATCAACGTCAAAGACCAGTTTACCACAGCCTCTATATGCACACGCATACACATCCAAACATGCATAAAAATCAAAACCCATTTCCCAAAAAGATCAAAAGAAGGCAAAGAGAGAGAAGAGAGAGACCTTCCTGACAACCAGGGGTGCATTCACAAATGATCTCGAGGTCACCATTTTGGAAAACCCTAAGCCTCCCAACAGCATCACCATATCTATGACTGGTACAACCACACGTGACCTCTATGTAGTCCAAGCCTCTCTTCACCCCACTCATCTCTCGCAGCTCCTCATCGCTAAACATCACCACCAACTCACTGTCTCTCTCTGCCCCATTAGCCATTTTCTCTCTCTCTTCAAGCAAAAAAAAACAAAACGAAAAAGAACTCTCTGTTCTTAAACAACAAAGAGAAGACACCCAGAAAACCCCACAAGATATTTCGGAGAGAAATCGCAGAAAAGGTCAAAAATAATCCTAATAGAATCAGAAACAGAAAACAAGGGTATTTGGGTATAAGAGAGAGAAACACAGAAGACTATATAAAAGGGGTAGAGAGACGAGGCTCATAGAGAGCACATCTCCAAAGGGTCACCGCGAGAGATCTGGTGGAGAAAACGTTGAAAGTGGCGGAGAGAGAGAGATGAAGAATTAGAGAGAGAGGGTTGTTGGGTTGGTGTGGGTTTGGGGTTGGGGCCGTAACTTGCGAATGAATGAGCTGGCGAAGAGGCGAAAACAAATGTCGTGGGGTGAAGAGGTTAAAGGCCGCTTAGGGTGCTACTTGCATGATATGACATGAGAGAGAGTAGAGAGAGAGATGATGGATGGCCTTGGGGTCAGGGCTTTGGGTTATGTGGGGAAAATCCCTCTCCTGGGAAGCAGACGAGGTTTTTTCGATAAGTGTTTGTTTCCAAGTCTGCTTTTTTCCCTTTTTTACTGCCACACACACTACTTGTTTTCTTTTATTTATATTTTGTTACAATTAGGCCGTTTCGATTAGTTATTAAATAAAATATTTTTTTTAATATTTTTTATTTATTATTTTTTGTATAAAAATTTAAAAAAACTATAATAATAAAATGAATTGATGTGAATTTTCAATTTAAACAAGGACTTATCTTATTTAATACTAAATTCAATAATTTATAAATAAATGTGATATTATCAAAAATATCTTTCTTATTAAAAAAAAAAACCTTAAATGCCAAAATAAAAGTTGTCAAGCATTTCTGCCGGATACAAATACCAATATTTACTTGGTTTTTGGTATCCCCGTCATTAATATCTAAAAAAACTCTCTCACTTCTCATTTTATTATAATAGTTATGGTCACAAAAAATTTTATAAAAATAAACTCGTAATTTATCATAAGGTATATTAAATTATAAAATTAATTTTATAATAAAATAAATTGAATGTATGATATAAAATTATATTAATTTATAAATTTAATTTTATATAATTTTTTTAATTAAAATATTTTTAAAAATATGTTGGCAGCATGACAAGGAAGAAGAAGAGGTGTGGATTGACCAAGTAAATAAATGATGATCTTGGTGGATGCTAGATGGTGAAAATACCACGATATGTTCGTAATATTCACATATGGATTTTAACAAACCCACCTCATCTCCCTTTTTTATTTTTTATTTTTTTCTTGCACTTTGATATCTAGAACTCATCAAAATGTACTACGACTTTTCATGTGCGGCTTGACCCATCATTGTGTAGTTTGAAACATCGTATAGTGTAATAAAGTACATCTATACGTGTCATTGACAAATTCAAAACGTGTGTGTTCTTCTCTCTACTTGCATCTATAATTCCGAGCTATATATTTGATTAATGTTTCCAAAAAATATTAAAGCTAGAGTTTTGTAAGACGTATGGCATGCAGCACCACTTTCATGTGTACTTGCTAGCTTTTAATTTTAATTTTTTTTAACCAAAACTTGCGGCATCATGATCTACATTTTACAGTTATTTGCACGCATATTAACATACAACTCCTACTTTATACATATATATATATATATATGTATATATGTGTGTGAAAAAATTGAGCGTGATGGTAGAAAAAATAGAAAATATTTTAACCATAAAAATAATTTCACAAATTGATAAGATTTGATTTTGTTCGTCAAATTATAAAATTACTTTTATTGTAAAGTAAATTTAATAAAATATATGAAGCTACGTCAGTTTGTAAGATTATTTTTAAGTTCCTTTATGAATATAGCAGTACTCGTAAAAAAAAAAAAGATAATAGTCCACCTTACCAAATAAAACAGTTGACATCAAAAACCAAAAGTTGGTGTACTATTTATTTAGAATGGAATCAAATGATGAAGATGTTTTTCAACTCTATTGGTAGAATTGCATGATTAATCTGTTGGAAAGCATGACTACTTGCCTAGCTTGTTTATATATAGAAATTAGAAACACAGACGTGTCCAGTCTTTTGGCCTTTTTATATATGGTTTCTGTAGTCCTCCTTTTGCGTGTCAATAGTACATATATTTTAATGCTCCTCTATATATGCCATTTAACTCTTGCATGGCATTGTTTATTGCATGATGAACTAAATGATTGCAATGTCCAGAACGCATGCACTGTGAGACAGGGCCTGGCAATCTGTATGAAATAGAACAGCAAAAGGTTTGTTTGGAACTAATTTTGATTTTTTTTCTCTTTAAATTACATGTAGATTGTGGGCATGTGATTGTCCTCACAGCTCATAAACTTGCGCATGAGCATGCACTTCGAATTCATAACCAGGCTTACTGCATGCCAGGAGACATGCATGCATGAGTCTTAGTTAACCGATTGAGCTTTGCAAATGAGTATATATCCTGTTAGTTATCACTGGGAAAGAAGGCCTGCAGTGATGGCATGCTTCCCATTTTTTGCCCTGATGATCAAAACTTGCCTATACTTTTGTTGTCAAAGATCAGAGCATCATTCCTCAGTCGGGAATTAGGCAGGACAGGTTTTATACTCTTGAGAGTCATTGCTTCCTTTGACAATAATGCATGCTGGTTCACAGCTTTTTGAACAGCTCATACTAAATAAACCCTGATCTGTTGTTTAAACCCACTAAATATATAGATTATATTTACGGTATCGTTAATGAGATATGAAATTTAAACAGATACCAGTGCTTTTTATCGGATGTGATCACTGAATTACAAGCTGGTTTACTGCAAGCTTGGCTTGTAGTATACAATGCATAAGCACCGCTTGGCTACACTCTTTTTTCAATCAAATCGGCTTTTCTAATCAACAAATTAGGCCGATTCAGGGGCCAAGCAGCTGTGTTTCTTTCTGTTGGTTCCTCGTCCCGTTATGATGCCACCCATCATTTTTATTAAAAAGTAAGTTGAATTCAGTGACAAGGTTGTCTTATCTTCTGTAGTAGAACAATAGATAAGACCCTTTTCCACTGTGGAATGTGATTCGAATGATCATGATTAGTCGGTCACATACACTGATCATAAAAGCATATATAATCTCTCCCACCTTTGCACACAGCCAATGCAAGTTAGCCAACCAATACCTTAACAAGTGCAACATACAATTATGGACCTCTTTATATTATATTCTATAGTCTGAATAATTAATGTGTACCATACACGTATGACAGCTTCCAACATTAATATAATATACAATCACAATGAACTTTTCTAATTGCAGCTGTCGAAGCCTATGAAATAGGGTGTGATGGAAGAAAATCAGTGCCTTAATTCAGTGACCAATTCCTTACAAAATATTCCACCAATATATATATATATATATATATATATATATATATATATATATATGTGCATGTATGACCTTTTGCCGCGTGGAGAATTACCATTGGTGATCATCTTGAATAAAGCTTGCTTGTAAAGTTGACGAAAGCCATTCACTTGACCTTAGTTTCCATAGGGAGAACCAGTCCAAATATCACTCCTGCAGCTCGATTTATATATAGTTGGCCTACCAATTTGAAATGCATGCATATACTAGACAATGACTCTAGTTCTCATAGTCTTTTGACATTTCATTACTAGCTAGCTAATTACTAAATACGAGTTCTTCTGTTTGATGAGCCACAAAATACCAAATCATGGGCGGCCGCCAACTGCTGCTTTTGCCACACAGTGATGATGGGTTCCTTTTTTATTTTTTTTATTTTTTTATAGTATCCAATGCAAAGGTAGATGCTGAAGTAAGTTCAAACGTCTCAGACAATGACAGCTTTGCTTGATTGGCGTCAAAAATGTTGTTTCAAATACCTTCAGTACCGCCTGCACTTTCGCGGTGCCTACCTTACACAGCTAGCTCCTGCTTTAATTTGAGAGAGCCTTGAAAGAAACGCATGCAGAAGTTATAGAGTCATCTAGGTCATGAGCTATAGGTTTGGTTGGTGTGGATATCTAAGCACTAATTTGCATGAGCTATACGTTTTTTTAACTTTTTTATTTATTTATTACTGCCTCTCTCTAACAAGACTAAAAGCTTGATGCCTCTCATGTGGTAGATTGGGGAGGGATCAGCTTTCTGGGTTGGAGTTGAACAGACAGACACCTCCAGATGATCTCAGGGACATGTATTCAAGCTAAAGAATGAAAAGGTTGATTTGGTTTCTGTGCAACAAATGGTGGGTATGTCAGCAATGCCGATGTCATGGTTTCAGTTTTATGTATGCAATTATGCAAATCTCTCACTTCTGGGGCAGCGTAAAACCCGATGCTTTTTTTTTTCTTTTTCTTTTATCAATTTTCCGTATATCCTGACCACAAGGTACAGCATATATATATATATATATGAAATAAACTTTAGAAAAAATTGCTTTACCTCTCAATTATACCGCTTAATTTAATTGTTTATCAAATTTTTTTTTTATTTAATAATTAAAAAAATAATTTTAAATATATTGAAATATTTTTTTTAGTAATATTAGAAATAAGTTATTATAGTAGTGTATACTTTGCACTCATTACGTGACTACTTCTAATTGATTATTCTCAACACTCATTTAGAGAAATATGTGATCTATATGATGTCACATCATGTGTGTAAAATAGATAATCTCAATAATAATTTTTATTTATATTTTATATTTTTTATAAAAAAAAATGAAAAAGTGAAAAGCGGTCCAAGTTGGAGAGAGTAGCCCGACTCATAAACTTTTGGCGACATTTGAAGCCGATGATTACTACATTGGTGGTCTGTTGCGTGAGGCTTTTGGTCGGGGACCATTTGATAAAAAAAAAACTTAAAAGACTATTGCGGGTTTTGTGTCAGCCCAATGGACCATGTTTTCTTTCCAAACTGCGTGAAACACCACATCTGAATCAGACCCCATTTTCACCTTAGCTTAGTACGGTAGAAGTTAAGAAGAAAAAAAACAAAAACAGAACATAGATGGCAGCACAAATTCTGGCTGGAGCAAGCAAACATTCATACAAGTCGCCCAGTACCAGACATGAAGCAGCAGACATTAAGCAAGGCATGAAGAGATTATTTTCCTCCCATTTCTTTCGCCATTATAGTCGAGCCTTCACGAAGATGGAACCATCCTGCAAGAATTAAATCGAGTAAACTTAGGACTGGTTTCAATCACTATTCCATCGGTGGGTCTTGACTCTTGATCACGCAATTAATTTTCATAGTTCTCTGAATCTGATCCCTCAAGTACTAAATAATAGTTACGAAACAAAATGGATAGCAAAACCTCCTGGGTCTGTGAAGTGCTGGGAATGGTATGCTGTACCTTGTCCAGGGCAGGACGTCACTGTCACAGGCTACCTTTTATAAATGCCCAGAAACGACGGCGTCCTTTCTCGGCTTTTATCTAATCAAAAAGACAAAACATTATATAAGGTCTCCCATATTCAATATTGAGACAAGTATATCACCAACTGTAAAAAGTAAAAGGTATCATTAAAATAATACAAGAATGAAGAAACTCATTGCACTGTTCTTTCTGCTGCATTGTTTACCTTTGCACTCTGCAACATTTCAGTCAACAGCTAGGATTATCTCATCCGAAATACACCATTTTAAAGACCCTTTGATCTTTATGGTTGTATCCCCGTGCCAAAAGCCCCAAAACCACTCCTCTGCTGTCTATTCAGTATCTGCAATTGCCTAATCTGCTCAATCTTACAATTAGATTTGCTTGTTATTCCTTTTGCTTTGGTCGGCTTCCTTCCTCTCACGCCTGGTTTGAGCTGAGATAAAAATTAAAAATTAAATAAAATATTATTAAAATATATATTTTTTAATATTATTTTATTTTAAATTTAAAAAAATTAAATTTTTTATTTTGTTTTATTTAATATAAAAATTATAAAAAAAATTATAATAATTATATAAAATAAGATAAAAAATTTTATAAAAATTTATGTAAATTCTAAAAACTATCATCTTTTGAATTGAATGGAGGTGGTGGTGGTGGTGGTGGTGGAGGAAGGCTAACAGCAAGGGATGGTTCCTTCTTGAGCCTTGAAGATTGTTGACTTTCCCCAGTTGGTGGACATTGTTTCTAGCCTCTTAGGCAATGAATCAAATTGATTGATCACCTCCATTGATGCACTGTCTTCCTTGTGTCTTCGACAATCTTCTAAAGATGTATGGTGACCGCTTTTGGTGCTCACAACGAATAGTTTGCCCAAATAAAATTAGTGGAAATTGCTTCTCCCACAGAAGGTGGTCACCGATGGTGGCCACCGAATGCATTTTTTTATTTTTATTTTTTTTACTTAATTGTTAAGTAATTATTTTAAAATGAATATATATTTTTTATTTTAAAAAAAATATATTTAATAAATTTATAAAAATGTTTGAAAAAAATAAAAAATAAAAAACAAATTTGCCTATTCGGTGGTGGTTTCGGTGGACTCCTTATGTAGGAGTAGCACCGTCCAAAATTAGTTTTAAGCCAAAAAAACATTTATTTATACAAAGAAACTTGTTACTTACAAAATAATAAAGAAATCTAAATCTCGAAATAGAATCCAAATTTCTTCAAGTTTGTGAGTGTAGGTGGCATATGAGTGGCAGGTAAAACTTACATTTTTTTTATTTTTTTTTTTATGGAAAATGATAATATGATTTCCAAATGTCCCCACTTGTGTATTTTAATTTTTTTTAATAGTTAAGAAAGTATCTATTAATAAATTTGTATTCTTTTTTTAAATTTTTTTAATCAATAAAGATGTTTAAAAAATATTTAAAAGAAAAAAAAATTCCATTTTTACTAGTGTTATCATGTAAGAGCTGAACTTTTTTATTTTTTATTTTTTTTCTAAGTAAGTTCATAGATAAACTAAGTGGTTATTGATATTAGTAGATTCAATTGGGTGTGAGTCTCCAACAATCATCCCAAAATAAACAAATGCAACACAAGTAGAATTAAAAAAGAGGGATCCAGAGCCAAAAGTTGGCTCCCACCCACTTTCCACAAAGGGAAAGCTACTTGAAGCAGTTTTAAGCCTGCAACTAGGGGTGGGTAAAAACTCTAAGCCTGCAACTAGGGGTGGGTAAAAACTCCGACAACTCCGACAGATATATTTAATATTACAAAATAAATAAAAGTAACTCTGTTGGCCTAATGCTCCTTGACCTTTTTATTAAACTCTTGTAATGGAGTTCGAAACCCCCCTCCCAAAGAGAACACAATTATTTTTAGGCCTTTTAATTGAACAGTAACGTACTCACTCATCCCCAATTTCTCTAGACCCCACGAGACCTCTTTCTCTGTTTCTCACGCCATTCTTCACTTCTTCTTTTTCTTCAATGTTCTTCACTTCTTTAAATTGGTGCTACCGTGTGTTATAGTCCAATGAGGAGCACCACTTCAAGTCCAAGGCCAGGCCTTGCAAGGTTTTATTTTTTCTAACATTTCGATCCTCTCTCTCTCTCTCTCTCTCTCTCTCTCCTTTGATCCATACATTTTCTTTCTCTTTTTTCTTTTTTCCTTTTATAACATGCAATACATTTTCTACTTCTACGTAAAACTTTTTTTGCATGTTTTTGTTTGATTTTTGAATTTGAAAGTAACATTGAATCCTGTGTGCTGCTCTGAATTGGGGCTTCGAGCTTTGACTACCGATTGGAGTCGAATTCTGACTCCCTTCAGAATCAAAGTCGGAGCACATTTTGGCCTTCGACCCCAATTGAAGTCGGAGGTCAGAAATGACTACTACAACTAAAAGTCGCAGTAAATCAATATGTGCTGCATTTTGTTTGTCTGGACTGGCTGTAGGAGACTTTAACGACCACTTTGTTTTGATAATCAGTTAGGAAAGACGAGAACATGTAAGAGTTGAACTTATTAATAAGTGAAAATTATTCTCACTTTATATTTATATTTAACTTGTTCCAAATTTCCAATATCATGAGATAGTTCTTCAATTATAAATAATAATATAACAAATGCTAAAATTTGAAATATTTAGAACTGGGAAATATTAATGTTGGCGTTATGGTTCTGTTGTATTTATGATTCAAATCTCACATTTATGTTGTCATGGGATACGTACAAAACTTTTGAGAGTCAGAGAGTTTTGTGGTTTTAAGATTAGTTTGAGAATTATTTTACCACTTTACAATAAAATAATAATTTAAAAAAAAATTCAAACATATCAAAATCAAATCAAAAGTCAAATAAAATTCTTAAAAATCGATTTTTTTATTATTAAGTTGTATAAAAAATTGTATATAACTTCTCGACTTATCATTTCAGTAAAGGATTATAAGTAGTGACATTGGGATCATGAAAACAAAACAAAAAATAAAATAAAAGTAATAATGGCAGGAACAATGATTGAAGTAATAAAATCTTGGAAAATGCTAGAAGGACCGAGAGATTCCAACCGATGCTTGACCGATGCCACATGTAATATTTTTAATGGCCTGTATAACGTAAAAAGAAAAAGTAGTTATGTAATTTTTTTAATGGCCGTAAAAAGTATTTAAAAAAGAAAAACTAGTTAGCCCCTTCATAACTCCTTCCCCTTCGCACAGATCTACCTCCATCACCTTGGCACGCCTTCCTCCCTCCTTTCCCTCTCTCTCGTACTGAAATTATTCTGTATATTTTTCTCTTTAAGTTTCATTTTTCTATTTTACATTTTCTTTCAAGATTGTTCTGAAGAGTTTGTGAATCTGGATTTCTATTTAATCCGTGAAACCTGGGTTTCTATTTAGTCTGAAGAGTTTCACTTCTCTGTTTGATTTGAAGAGTTTCACTTTCGTTTGAACCTCTAAGTTTGTTTGTTTTTTTTTAATTTTATTTTGATCGTGACCACTTGTGGAGTTCATGATCAATCTGTCTGGATTTTTTTTTCCTTCTAATTTTATTTCTTTCATGACAACTTGTTTGTTCACTGAGAAGAAACTACAATAGTTAGGAATGACTAGTCTGAAATGTAAATAAAAAAGAGGAAAACAAAACTTACAGCCCAGATTCGCGTAGGAGTGAAGGAGGTGGGAGGGGAGTAGGCTGGGAACGAAGGTTCGCTGGAAAAAATCTATGCTGCGCGGACGGAATGAGGGAGGGAGTGGGAATGGGTATTACAATTTATGAGTTTCCCTCTCTCTTTCTTTCTTTCTATCTCTTGTTTTGTCGTTTTCTTATTTTAATTTTTAATATTTTAAATTGTCACGTGAATCGGTCAATTATCGGTAAGAAATTGTGGGCTCTGTAGCATTACCCTAAAATCTTTGCCGCTCTGTTACGGCGAACCGATTTATTCATTTATTTATTTATTATTATTATTTTTATCATGGCCTCATGGATACATTAACAACCAACTAATAAACAATATCTATAAGAAAACACCCGTTGCATCCACCGCAAGACTACTTCAAATAAAGTCTGGATGTTCATTCCACCACTATAAAGTGTCATCCACAAACCATGCTTGTCTGCTAGAAGTAAAACTAGACAGCACCTTCTTCTCCTCCTGAATTAAGACACTGCACCTATTCAGATCTGCCCCCTTGAGCAAATAACCTCCATAACAGCAAGTGAGTCCCCCTTTTATAATCAAGTGAGAAATACCCGTGTGAGAAATTATTTGCAAATCCCTTAGAGCAACAAGTGCTTCTATATCCTCTACCTCATGAATACCGAACTCCTTTCTAGACATTACCATAACTATACATCCATTATCATCCTGCAACACGACACCCACACCAGAAACATTTAAGGAACTAAATATAGTTACATCCACATTCAACTTAAAAGTCCCACACGATAGAGGATACCAACGCAAGGTAGAAAGCTAGTCGTGAACTTTTACAGGCTTTCAAACTAACTGGTAATTCTCAACATAATCAAAGCAATTTCCAACCACAACACACATCAAGATTTGTTTGCTGGAATAATTTCATATTACGAAATTTCCACCCCCTAGGCAATTAACAAGAACCGGATCAAAATGAGAGGGTCATTAAGCCTTATAACTGCTTTTACAGTAGTATCAAATTCAGAATATCCATATATCAACCTTAAATCTCTTCTAAAATACATTTCCCACACTCTAAGAAAATAAGGGCATTTACATAAAATGTGGAAAACATCTTCATCTGCATCATGACAAAAAATCACACGTACTAGAACCCAGAATATGCCCCTGAAATAAAGCTTTTTTTTATAGGTAAACTGTCCTTACAAGCCCTCCATATAATTTTTTTTAATCTTATTTGGAAGCTGCATATTCCACAAAGTTCTCCAAAAAGAAGATAAAGACAATTCTTGATTACTAGAAGCATTCTCTCAAGCATGTTTTAAGTTTAGAGCAAAATAATACGCTGACTTTACAGTGAAAATACCATTCCTAGTGCCATCTGGTACTAATTCTTAAAAATTGAAACTGATCACAACATGTCCGTATGAAGTTTTATACTAGACACAATAAATCTGATTTCATCTGATTAAACCACACTATGAGTCAAAATTTGAGAAGAGAAACGAGTGCCTTCATCTTTACATTCCAAACCCAGACCATTGCCACCGCACCAAACTAGGTTCGTCGCCGCCACAACCGACAACGCCATTGCACCCATCAATTCTGTCGTCCCAACGAAGCTGTTTCAGTCAATTTTCGGGCTTCACCTGCTGCATTCAAGTACTCAAAGGCATCTTTCAAAATTATCCTTGCATCATATGTAAGGTTCTTTTTTGAACCCAGTGTTTCACTACAGCAAATAAGTGTTCTTCTCTTTCAAATTCTGGAATCTCACAATCCCTCATGACCAACAAGAAACAGGGGCCAAAAAGAAACAAAAGGCTGACTAGAAGCTCTTTAAATTCAACAAGTAAAGACTCCGAGAGCCTTCTCACTCCTCTCTGATCCTTACAACCGTTCTGAAAAGGGCTTTGGAAACCCTATCTGAAATCCAAAATACCAAAATATATCAAATACTAAACCTTTGATACCAAAAAAAAAAAAAAAAAAAAGATAGAAACAATTTAGACTTAAATTCATGCATTTGTAAACAATAACATGACCTCTATTCAAATCAAGCATATACCAAATAGAGGAATCTAACAAAAAAAAAACTGATGGGAGAATGGGGTCATGACGAACGCTTCACAAACGCCGACGTTGGTTCTAGGAGAGGGGCTCTATCGCCAACGAGAGAGGTGGAGGGTGGGCTTCAGTGGAAGAGGGAGAGGGGAAGGGGATTTTTTGCACGAGAGGGAGGGAGACTTTCACAGTGTTATCAGTTGTAGGCAGTCATATGAAATGTGAAATGGAAGAGCTAGGTGGCACAAATTTATTGACGGCTGTTGTTTGAGGAATAGCAGATGGACCGGTGGGAAGTTTTTCTCTTTATATTTTGAAAATGTATTGGTTCTTTAGGACCGAAACTGATCCTAAATCAGTTTTATACCGGTTTTTATATTTTAAAAATCTGTTTGAACCGGAGAGGACCAGATCGATATATATGTATTTTATTTTATTTTTATATTCTATATAATTTTTATATTTATTATATACTAAATTATTAATTAATAGAATATGAAATTTTAATATTATTATTTATGTCTATTAATCTTATAACTAATAAGTTAATCTCACTAGTAAGTCAGACACTACTTATATTATACTAGTATTGTTAACGTCGTGTTTCGTATGTGTTTGAGCCAGATTCCAGCAACTCAGGTATTTAGAATTGGGCCTGTGAAAATAGAGAAGAAGACAACTAGGAGATGGTGGCCTTGGGGCAGGGAGCCTCCAATGCAAAAGTCAGTAAAGTTTCTTGAAAGTTTGTAAATAAGTAAGAGAGTTTAGGGATCATAGAGTGTTTCTCTTACGTGAGAGTTGCTATTTATACTGGGAGTCTGGGGGATAGATTGTGCTTGCCCCTATGGAGTCTGTGTCCTTCGTACTATTTGTTTTAACAAAGTCTTTTAATGCAGTGTGGCTCTGCAACGGCTATTAATATTATGTGTAGTTCGGATAGTAGTGCCATTAATGCAGCGTAGTTTCCTGATTTGCTTTATCTTTAGTGATATGTGAGTGCTCTTGTGTAAGAAGATCAAGAGTTCCCTGCCTTTTCCTACTCTGCCCTGTACAAGTCTCTACGATCAGAGTGTGATTGAGATATGTTAGGCTTGTTTGTCCCATCAGCCGTTTATTTGCTTTTCCTTGTAGGTGCCTTTCTTCATGGGTAAGCTTAGACCTTAGGGATGGGTATCGGGCTGAGACCAAGTGGGCTTGTGGAGTGGGGAAAATCCCTTTACAAGTATAATTTAGATATTAATTAACTAGCAATTGTTAATAATAATATTAAATTCTAACAATTTAATCTAGTGTTGAAAAATTTATAATGCTAAAATTATGTAGTGTCTAGCATGCAAACGGTAAATCGAAAAAATTAGACTGGATCAAATCGAAATCGAGAAAATTAGAAGTTTTAGTAATGAATCGGTCCATATCAGCTTTTAAATTTTTAAAATCGATATATACCAATTTGATTTCAAAATTTATCCAAAATCGAACTAAATTGGACTCGTTACACCCATACTCTCTATAAAGAGATACACTTTGAAATGTTGAATTCTACAAATTAGTTTATGTATAAGTGATATTTCCTCACTAATTTTAGTTTTTCCAGGTCACTTTACGATGAGACTCACCTTAGATTAGGATCATTTAAATCCATGCAAGTGGAGTGAGAGGGGAAAAAAAAATGAAAAAGAAAAAGGAGCTAAAATAGCATCTTAACAAGATGGGTAAGGAAAGGGATACGTAATTATCAATATTAAACCTCTTATCTTATCTTTTTCTTTATTTATTTGCTACATTATTATTTATTAAACCTCTTAAGGTCTTATCTTCTGCTATGGGATTGATGATGTACTGTATTCTTGAAGAGTTATTCTATTTATAAATAACTATTTTGTAAGATTTAAATTTTAAAAAGTATATTTTAAATTAAATTATATCATACAAATAATTTACTATATATATTATCACGGCGGATTTATAAATAAAATTTTCGTCATTTGAAATCTACAGCGTAAACCGACAGTGCAGTGTTGAGAGTTTCAGCCTTCAGGGTTCAAACGTCAAAAGCGTGTCCTGATTTGGTGGTGCCCTACGAAGGCTTTCCATTTTCTAACGTTAATCCAAACGTGATTAACATTCTGGGATGTTCAATCCCCACTCGCATAAGCAAGCGCGTGAAACCCGTTCTTTGAGTGCATCGGAGAGAGTGAATTTAGTTTTGGAAAACTTTAACATTCATTTTGAATTAAATTTTAATGAGAAAAACTACGCATCAGTCGGAAGCCGCAACACAACTCACTTCAGTTTTTTTTTTTACACTCAATACATTGAGTGTGCTGCAGCTTCCGGCTGATACAAATATTTTCTCAATTTTAATTTTCATCTTTCGATACAAAGAATATTGGGAGGTGGAATTAAAAGAGAAATTTTTACATAAATGGCACACGTGGGAGTTTTGTTAGATGTAACTGAAATTCTTTGCAATAAAATAAAGGGCATTAATTAAGTTGATGCTTGGTGGTTCTTTGCCTATAACAACATCTCATGAAATTAGAACTTCGGACATCAATCCCCCTTTGTTGTTTTTGTTTTTATTTTTGTTTTTTTCAATTTTTCATGAAAAAGTAAAATCTATCTCAACCTAATTCATACATTTACACATCTATCGCAACTTATTTATATTTAAACATATCTCAATGGAACCTACACAATATTACTATTCATAGATCAATTCAGATCATCTAATATTATCTAAGCATCCAAGTGCGTTCTACTTAAAATATAATAGAGATTGACACCTAAAATAGTTGCCATTTAGATACTGAGTTAAGATAAGATGAGTTGAGATAAAAGTTAAAAGTTGAATAAAATATTGTTATAATATTATTTTTTAATATTAATATTATTTTGATATTTGAAAATTTTGAATTATTTATTATATTTTGTGTTAAAATTTGAGAAAATTATAATGATGAGATGAAACATTTCTTGTATCCAAACAATATTTTTTGTTACAATTGTGTTTAGGTAATGGTTATTCAATATTTTATCGTTACTTTTTCATTACTTTTCATTATTATTTAATATTTTATTATTATTTTTTTACTATTATGCACAGATCATCTAAGATCACCTCAGTACCCAAATGTACCCTTAATATTGTCGGGAAGGTTTACGTAAACAACAATAAATATTGTGAGACTTATTTCATGCATTTAGTTTTTTTTTTTATTATGAGAGAAACTCTATACTCACTATCCAAAATGCTCTCAATTTATTTTATGTCACATCATCTAATTATTACAACTTTTTCAAAATTTTAAATAAAATATAATAAGCAATTCAATTTTTTCAAATCTAAAAATAAAAGTAATATTAAGAAATTATATTCTAACAACATTTTATTCAACTTTCATCTTATCTTATCTAAACTTCTTTCCAAATCCTCATTCCATATTTGTGAGATTCTATTAGTTCCTTTAATTTGAGTCACATTCATGTCAAGCATAAGATTTTCAAACAATGTTAAAAGATTTTAGTAGTTATAGTCTATAAATCTCCTTTACCCTCTCTTACCATCTCTAAATAGTCTTTATTTACTATGTAGAAAAGATAAAGATGAAGAAAATTGCCATTAAATTTAGTATCTTAACACTCTTTTTCTTTATTATTACTTGAGAAACCTAATCAACTTTTTATTGCCTTTTTACCTTCAAAACTTCGACACTGAAAAAATAAAAAATAAAAAAAACAACCTAAGATTATTAATCCTACTCAGAACAAGCAACCTTTAAAACCTATAAAACTAAACCTAAATGTAACATCCTTGAACAACGCTGATGATTTTGATTATTGCTCATCGCGGACATGCTTGGACCTTAATTGGTTTATAAAAATTAAGAAAAATTTGTATTATATTATGATAATTTGTTCATTTTATAATGAATTATGCATTGTGAAGAATTTGGAGATGGTTTATTAATGAAGTATATTTTAGATCAATAGATATAATTAAAAAAGAGATTTATAATTTGATAGGTCATATTAAATCACATTAGCGTATTAATTTTATTGCGTAAAATTTGTGAAATGATTTGTAGAAGTTTTAAATAGACAAATTACACAAACCATTGTAAAAAATGTAGATCTCACTTAAAAAAAAAAAAGTATAAAAAACTATTATTTATTACTATTAGTGAGACTCAAGCTTCGTTTGGAAGTTAAACCTATTTCAATTCATTTCAACTCATTATTATAATTTTTTTAAATTTCAACATAAAATATAATAAACAATTTAATTTTTTTAAATTTTAAAATAATAATATTATTAAAAAATAATATTCTAAAAATATTTTATTATTTCAACTCAATTCAACATCTAAATGCACTCTCACTCTTTTATAAAAAACTTGTAAAAAACTTATCGATTCGAGACTTGTAATAAATTTTACTTTTCTCTAAAATATTTATTTTAAGTCTTCAAACCTTACGAGCAATGTTCGTCACTCGCTTTGAAGTAACGTGGGAACACAAATTCAATTATTTTCATAATCGCGTTTCGGGTAGTTTAAAGCATGATCAATTATTAAATCCTGTTTTTTTAATTGCCACCAATTAAAGCAAAACTAATCCTCCATATGTGTACGGTCAACGATCTCCCTCAAGCTGCTCAAGCTCTCTCTCTCTCTCTCTTTGCCCTACTTTTTTTTCTCTTTCCCAAATGCTCGAAAATTCTTTTTTAGCAAAGGCAAATACTTCTACCTCTGAATCTCTTTCACAATTTAGTTCTTGAATCTTCTTTGAATCCTCTCCACCTGAGTAAGCATCTCTCTACTTCGTAGTTTTTTTTTTTGAATTTTTTGGGTCATTTGATTTTATAACATTTGACGCAAGTCTAACTCTAAAGTTCTAAACCTCTCTTAGCTTTGAAGTATCTGAAACTTACACTCCAAGTGTGTGTATGTCTTTCATCCCTGTTTATTAAATTTGATAGATTTAGATCTGAGGCAGTTTCCAGAAAGAGCCGGTTTTTATTTATTGTGTATGAAATCTAATTGCTAGCTATTGTTTCTTTCATCTATTTTAGATGTTAGTTGTTTAATAGTTTTTTGCCTTAATTGCCTTCAGGTTCATTCATTTTCAATGATTTAGAAGTTTTCGGAGTCTGTTTGAGAACTGGGGAGCAAAACCGACCCCTTTTCACATGCTTAATTGGCTATTCCAGCTCTTGATTTCAGAATTTGGGATTTTATTCATTCATTTGTGCTATAAGCCTCAGGCTTAAATGTTATTATTCATATACTCATTAAGGTGGCTCTGGTTCTATCACCTGGCCTACTTGCCTCTTTTCGGCACTCTTCTATTTAGAAGATTGGTGCGTTTTGCTTTAGTTACTCAGGTTTTATGAGATTCTCAGCTAATTCGAAGAATTAGTACAAGCAATTGGTGTTCGGCTAACGACCTGCAGATAAGTATGAGGAAAAATGCTAATTCCCACTCAGGAAGAGTATTCAGCGATAGAAAGTGGATTCTTCCATTTTTTGCGAGTGTGATTGTATCAATTATGTTGTTTTTGACAGCCATTTTTGGGCTATTTACCTCTCCTTATCATGGAGAGCAATTGCCGCTTGACATTGTTTCGTTTGCGAGATCAGAGGACTCAAATGGGTACTTTATTGAATCGGATTTGGGAAGATCATTTGAGACTGATGAGGTATTGAAAATGCAAGCACCTAGATTGGCATATCTTATTTCAGGGACTAAGGGTGATAGTCATAGGATGATGAGGACCCTAAGGGCAGTATATCATCCAAGAAACCAGTATATTCTACATTTGGATCTTGAGGCACCGCCTCGCGAAAGGTTGGAATTGACGAATTTGGTGAAGTCTGATCCGACATTTCATGAAGTGGAGAATGTGCGGGTTATGTCTCAATCCAATTTGGTTACTTATAAGGGTCCAACGATGATTGCTTGTACCCTCCAAGCAATTGCAATCTTGTTGAGGGAGAGCCTGCACTGGGATTGGTTCATAAACCTCAGTGCTTCAGATTATCCTCTTGTGACGCAAGATGGTTAGTGCCAAAATTCTCTCTTTGTTTGGTACAGTAAGTAGTCATTGGTTGCTAGCGTTAGATATTGTTTTCTTGGTTGTAGAGGGCATTTATGCATGTTTAACCTGCTTTGGGAACAATAACATATTCATCACTTGGGGTTTGAGCTTCTATCCTCATAAATGTTCTCAAAAGACTGAGAATTGGTTGTAAAGTTTGACATTTTTGTTAATATACTTGGCAACAGTTGCAAGTGATGAATATATTTTGCATGGCGTTTTCTTGAGTGAGATATTGAGCACGTAGGATTTTTTTGCCTCCAAAATGTAGCAAGATGTTCTATTTCCCTTGGGTTATGTGGTTTATATTGACTGTAGCATTCCAGAACATGGTAAATGGTTCATTCTCAGTCAAGTTTTACTGATGGGTGAAAGTGAGTTCGGTAGTTGATTTCATTGAAGGTTTCTCCAAGAAAATCAGTTTCTCTTTTGTGTCAAGTTCTTCCACTCAGAAAAAAAAAACTTCTAGAATCTCTTGTTTTTCTAATATGCTATGGTTTTATTGTGTGAAATAATTTTATGAAGGGCAGCTTTTAAACTTTGGATAGATGGAAATGGCCTCTTTCTTGTTGGTGCCTGTTTTGGAAATCCTTGGGGATCCTTATTCCTGCTTCATAGTGCAATACATAGGACATAATCGCTTACAGAGAAAGCCATGTTGTAAGAGCTGTGAAGAAAACCGATGGAACAAGATAGAAGTACCTTTAGATAGAGCATGTTTAAACACCTTATTAAGGCATTGTCTGTACAAAAACTGCAAAAAGTGCTTTTGTGTGTTTGGTTGGGTTCAGCAGATTTGGAAAACTGATTCTGCGATAAAGCTTTGTATGGGACTCTTTGAATTTTGCTAAATGGGTTTTAACTTTCTCTCTCGCTGGAGACTTGTTAAACTTGGATGGGAGTTTTGTCATTCATTTATTTAGATCCCTTGGCTTATTCAGAGGGAACCTTCTTTGATCTAGACTCTAGAAGGGGCATCAACAGTGGATCAGATTTCATTTTAGTAACTCTCTCTCTCTCTCTCTCCCCACCACGAACACATTCATTTATTTACTTATTTCTTCATTTTGGAGACAAAAATCTGGTCCTTGCACTCCTGTTCCTTTCTGTAATCGTTTATTTCCCTTTCACTTGAATTCGTTTCTTCTTGATGTGAAATTAAAAAATTACAGACTAACGAAAGCTTGATTATTGCTTCCTTGATCTAAGGTTTCTTAGATTCTAACATATGGATAAATGACTAAAGTTGGGTTGGAAAAAGTATTATAATTTCCTTGATGTATATCTTAAATTCATTCATCTTGCTTTTGGATGTATTTCTTTTTCTTAATCCACAAAGTGAACTAGTCAACTTTTGTCATTCCATTCTCTTATAAGAGGTCTTGCCATGTTTCATAATGGTACGCTATCAGTAATCATGCTATTCTAAACTAGTTAGTTCTAATGCAACTCATCTTAGCACTGACCCCAGTTTGAGGCTCAGTGCTCCAATCAGTCTTGATATTAAGGTTAGGTTGGGATAGTGAATTGAGATGAGATGAGTTGAGATGAAAGTTAAATAAAATATTGTTAGAATATTCTTTTTTAATATTATTATTATTTTGGGATTTGAAAATGTTGAATTGTTTATTGTATTTTATGTGAGAATTTGTGAAAGTTGTAATGATGAGATGAGATGAGATGGGTTGAGAGCCATTCTCAATCCAAACCGAGCCTAAATTCCAAAGCCTAGGTGTCTGTGTTGCCCGGTCGCGATATATATGTATTGTATTAAATAACTATGAGCTGGTCTGGTTCCATCTTGGTGAACCGGTCCCTTGAATCAAAGACTGAACTGAACCAGTTAATTTTTAAGGAAAAAAGGACTGAAGACATGGATGGTTCCAGTGAAGTTACAGCCTGTTCCGGTGGGTCTGATTGGTTTGGCGGTTATTTAATACAGCCCTAGATGGTTTTGTATTCAGTATACTCTGATGTTGTAAAAGTATTTATATTTTACATAGATGCATTTACGGCCTTCTTATTTTCTTTTCTTTCTGTCTGCTTGTGGAAGTAGAATGTGATTTATTCTTTGGTATGCAGATCTGCTCTACGTTTTCTCCAACTTGTCTAGAAACTTCAATTTCATTGAGCATATGCAGATTACCGGATGGAAATTGTAAGTAAAATGTACAAGCAGTGTGCATGCTATCCTAAGAAGATTTTTCTCTATAATATTGATGATGGGGATGCCTTATTTACCTGCTCTGTAGGAACCAAAGGGCAAAACCAATAATCATTGATCCGGGACTCTACTTATCGAAAAAATCTGACATTGCTTGGACCACTCAACGCCGATCGCTTCCTACATCATTCAAGTTGTTTACAGGTAAGTACAATGCAAAATTATCAGTGCTTCAAGCGTAACAGTTCTGAAATGCATCTTATGCTTAAGTTATTAGCTAGCAATGGTCCTTTCTTTTAGAGGTTTTGCCTCATTCTTTGCAAAGCCAATCATATATCTCCTTGGTTTAGGATAAACACATTGGCAAACTTAATGCATTTCCGACAGTAGTAAAAAAATAGTTGTTACAATTGTTACAATATGTTTGATAAAGTTTTTGTTTTTTATTATAGTAATTTTTTTGTTTTGTTTTGGGTTTTTTTTTTCTTTTCTTTCTTTTGTTTTTTTGTTGGGGGTAGGATCATTCTGTCCTTTTTGTTTAAGATCTCAAGCTTCACACTTTTATGTCTCTCTTACACTTAGATTTTGTTGTGCGCAATTAGATAGCAATGGTACATGTACAGTCGGACTAGGGTAAAATGCTTGAAGGTCATTACTCTTGTATGTGCCTCTTCACATTGTGGCTATTTCATGGGATTTAGCTTCAGAATGAACATTATATAAAGTGCTACACGTCAACCTGTGAAGTTTAGTTATAAAATTTGAGAAAATTGCACTTGTTTATTGGGAAGTATATGTACTATTAGTTGCATGGCGTATGGCTGTGATCTCAGCGCTTGGGAGCTGGTTAGAATAGGAGGTTCTTCTCTGTTTACTACTAGGAAATCTCCTAATTAGTTGGTTCCCCTGATTATCGATTTCACTCTATATTTGTTTTACGAAATCTGGCTGTTTGCTGATTAAAATTTGGCATATTAATTATCTGGTTTATTTAATTGAAGGTAAATTCGAATGAGATGATCTGTGAAATTAACCTATTTCGAAAACTATTTTGCAGGTTCAGCTTGGGTAATGCTAACCCGACCCTTTCTCGAGTACTGTATATGGGGATGGGATAACTTCCCACGAACTATCCTTATGTATTACACAAATTTCATCTCCTCTCCGGAAGGTTATTTTCATACTGTTATGTGCAACAGTCCAGAATTCCGCAACACTGCAATTAGCCACGATCTCCACTACATTGCTTGGGACAGCCCTCCAAAGCAGCATCCCATCTCTTTGTCAATGAAGGACTTTGACAAAATGGTCAAAAGCAAGGCCCCATTTGCTCGAAAATTTGCAAAGGATGATCCCGTCCTAGACAAGATTGATAAAGAGCTTCTAGGTCGAACAACACGTTTCGCGCCCGGGGCATGGTGTATTGGGAGCAAAGATGATGGAGCCGATCCATGCTCATTGCGTGCGAATGGTACAGTGTTTAGACCAGGTCCTGGTGCTGAGAGGTTAAAGGAGCTGCTTGATGTTCTGTTGTCCAAAGATTCTCGGAAGAAGCAGTGTTCATGACAATGGTAAGAGTCGGGTAACTCCCGAGTGTAAATTTGTGTATTCAGGGTATACGACTGATGTAAAGTGGCAGAATTTTGTTTCCTTATTATATTAGTTGAACATTTAAGTTATAAACACGATCCACTTTACAGGAAAAGACTCGTGCATGGCTACAAAGTTCTGACGATCGAACTATCTCCTTCTTTGCCTTTTTTGATAGCCGAGTAGTATATTCCTGAAGCCGATATCTTCCCTTATGATGCGATTTACATTTTGTAAAAACTAAAAGACTCTTAGATGTGAACAGTAGATCAACAGTCTTTTATTAGTCTCTTTCAGCAGAGATTAAATTCATGTATTTGTCAACAATCATCTCCGGTGAAGAATCAGTAAAATATCCCTTCTCAACATCTAATCCTTCTTCAGCTGCTAACATCTCAACCTGGTTCTGGACCCGGTCTGCCCCAATTTGATTTGGCTCTAAGAGCATGCAAGCTATCTCGGTTGAGTCCTCACCGTGAACCAAGCCCAGTGTTTGCACCGTTGGGAGGCCGCCTCCTCGAGCACTCACCATGCGAGCGATCCTTCGAGCAGCTGAAACATCTGTGGACATGATGGGTATGTTGTACAATGCCACCCACGGGCGTGCCCCAATCATTGTGATGCCTCTTGCTTGAGAAACCATGGTGGGACCTTCATCAGGATTCTCTGAAAGTATTTCAGGCATGGTCCATCCCGCCCACTGGTTTCCCATGAAGTTGGGTCGGTAAAATCCAAGCTCTCGTCTGATGGTGTCCAGAGCCTTGCCAGTCGGGTGTGCTGCAGCATACAAATATACCGGGACTGCCATATATCAAGAACATGAAAAGGAAGTTAAAGATAAGATTCCAGCAGCAAATCATGTTACTATTGAATCTCAAACTACATACAAAAGATTGGACCAACCTTGGAATCTATTGCCAATGTCTGCTGCCACTGCCCTAGCAAGCCAAGCTGCTTCATCCATTGATGCCCTGGCCAATGGATGGAGAAGGATGTCATCCACGACACCGAGGCGAGGGTGAGCCCCGGAATGGGTCTCAAGGTCAATGGCTCCAAAAGCAGCCTCGGCCATGGCTAGGATAGTTTGCTGCAATGGGCTGTAGATGGCACTCCCAGTGATGTCATGCATCACATATGAAACCAAGGTGTACCTGACCCTATTATAAGCTCGATCAGGGAATTTGTTCACTATGACAGTTTCTGGGTCAAGCCTCCCAGCTCGCTCGATGGCATCAAGGGCAGCATGGTTTCGTGATTCTGAGATAAACAGCTTGCAGCATAGTAGCGACGATTGGTCTATGGTTTTCTTCTTGTCCTTTGTTTCACGAATAGGGAATATTATTGAAAAAAAAAAAAGAGTTGAGGGATTATTTCACTCTCCTGTTCCTTATATGAAAAATATACGTAAAATTTCCCCACATTTTGCTTTCTTTGACATGATGGATAATACACTCTCTTGATCGTTTCTCCCATTTTTAGTGCCTATCCATTTCATTTTCTCAACTTCAGCTCATAAAATCACTTGGTTTTCAAAGCCAAGCTGAACACACACGTTCACATTTTGCTTCCACAGCCACTATAGTCTTTGGTGAAGGTTACGGCTGTGATCGTTCCCGTCAATGTCATTGTTATTATCAGAGCTCTTTTATTTTTATTTTTGGGATAGTTGTCTCTTTTCTCGTCTTTCCTCAATAATAGCTTCCAAAATGTTCAGTAACCAGCTGATCAGATGTAAAGAACTAGAGGTAGCAAGCAAGCAATAAGAAAGAATTACATCCATTGACTTCAATTTTAGCAACTCAACTTTCATTCCTTAAACCTGATCATTTTTAAGGCCGATTGAGTACTGCAGGCGGAAAAATCTCGCAATAAAAACTACTGGGTTGGCGTTTTCTTTACAATCATCATGATCACATCACTTCTCAAATTCATTATCATCATATTTCAACGAAAATAACCAGAATAATTAGAAACTAGGCATGCTTATGTGAAGACTGAATGACCATGGCAGTGATATTGCAGCCAAAGAAGAAGAAGAAGAAGAAGAAGAAAAAGAAGATGAGCCCCTAATTACCTTGCAACTTGGGTCGAAATCCATTCCTTTCCTCTGCTCTGCCTGACCCTTGGCGTTGTTGCTGCTCCTACTTTTTTCTTTTTTTTCCTCCTCTCACGAGAACTAAAGATGAGGGTAGATATAGGAGAATAGAGATGGCATTAAAAAGCCATTTGAGATAATATTTATGTATATGTGAGTCCACAGCACCCGTACAAACAAATGTCCTGGCCTACATATTGACGTGTAAATGCTCAAATAATGAATAGGGAGAGCGGAAAGATGAGAGAGAGAGAGAGAGAGAGACGTGCTGGAACCATGAATCACGTGGTGCAACTGATCTTCAGCATCAACGACCGCGCTTCTCCTTCCATCTCATGATCTGCACCTTTTGTATTGCAGAAATTGTTAGTCAACAGGATTCAATTAATTAATACTTTATAATTTGTATTCTCTAGGAAGCAAACAGCTTTATTTATTTTTCATGTCTTTATTTTTTTAAAAAAAATAAGATTAATGAAATTAAATAAGTTCATATTTTAATTTGGAAAGCTTTAATTAACCATTTGCAAAATGCATATGAAATTATTTTTATATCATACTGCCCTGACAATAACAAGTTTAAATATTAAGTATTATGTTGGCTATGCTGCATAAATAATTAAGTATTACTTGTGCAAAACATGGTGATTAAATAAATGGAGCCAATTTGGAATTTGAAATAATTGTCTGGCTGGGTTTGTAACCACTGCAGAATGATTGGTAGTTAGTGATAACTACAAAACATAATATTAGGCCTAGTTTAATTTCACAAAACTTTTCATCTCATCTCATCTAATTATTATAATTTTTTCAAATTCTCATATAAAATAAAATAAACAATTCAACTTTTTCAAATTTTAAAATAAAAATAATGTTAAAAAATATATTCTAATAATATTTTATTCAACTTTTAACTTTTATCTCAACTTATCTCATTTGAAACCCATTATCCGTGCGTGCATGTCACGTAGGGCTACAACCCAAGCAACCCGTTAATAATTTGAGCCCGACCGGACCCAAACCGTCTTTCTGATATCGACAGACAGAATCGACCCGACCTGCACATTCCTGATTAGGACAACCCGTATTTTTTTTTTCTTTTAATAGTCAAATTCAAATACTAGCGATCAATTCCTTTGCACAAGTTTCATATATAAAACCCTTCGTCTCTGCAAACGTCACAAGGCAATGTGACCTTTCTTTGCACCAAAACCCACCAAAATGGGACACAACAAAAGCCAAACCAAAGAGACAAGTTAG
Organism: Juglans regia; assembly: GCF_001411555.2. NCBI lineage: Eukaryota > Viridiplantae > Streptophyta > Magnoliopsida > Fagales > Juglandaceae > Juglans > Juglans regia. The sequence continues at coordinate 20,292,814 of NC_049901.1, read as the reverse complement.
AAAAAAAGAATAATATTTTGGCAGAGCTGCTGCGTACAACCGCCCTTTGTGGAATCGTGTGTAACCGGATGATGTGGCTCTGACAGAATTTAAGATCTTAACTAAATCACTCTATCTCTCTCTCTCCTCTCTCTATTCTCCGAAAAATCAGAGTGTTTCCAGACTTAGAAAGTGGAAACGAAGAGAAGCGAACCCACCATGTTATGTTTGATGAGGAGAGAAATGAAAACGACGAATGTTTCCTCTGGATTCGGACTGAAACACTGCCACTGGTTTCGAAAACACTCTGGTTTCAGAGATAAAATGCACGGGAACCCCATGTGACCCGCGCTCCCATCGTTTTTTCTTCTTCTTTCTTTGTCTGTCTTCCTCTTCATCTCTTCAGTCTTCGCAAGCTCTTGAGTCCACCACACGCTGCATAGTCCAGGTGATTTTAATGGTAATTATTTCATTTTTTGTTTCCTGAAACATGTGTTTCTTTTTTACAACAATCTATTTTATAAAGATAACTCTATTTTTGGTATGTGCGGGGCTTTGGACGTTATAGAGATTTTTGTTGATAAAGAATATGGTGGGGTGGTTCATTGAAGCACAGAAGTCTGTTGTAGAGAAGAGTGCAGGGAAGTCGTTTTTGATATTGGCTGAGACGAGGACATTTAGGAAGGACCCTTTTGATGGGTTTAACCGCTACACTAGTGGCTGGAATATTAGAAACGAGTTGTAAGATTTTTTTATTTTATTTTCCATCTAAACACCTAAATATATTTAGGGAAGAAAATCTAGAAGACCATCAGACTAGAAGAAGAAGGAAGAAGGACTGGAATGGCTGGAATATCAGTAATGAACATTATTGGGCCTCAATGAACATGTTCTCCCATTCCTTGGCAATGTTAAATGTACGAAAGTTTTGCAATGAAGCTGGAATGTCTTCTTCTTCAAAAGGTTTTCAAAAATTTGAGCCATGAAGTACCTTAGCATACCGTTCCATTAGAAAAAGTTTTGATTGAAGAGAGTCAGAAATGGAAGGTGCGCTAAAATATTTGTGATGTGCAGAGGAGATAAATGTACAGGGAGCAAGAAGAGGGTCAGAAAAAAAATTGATAAAGAGGGAGAAGGAGTGAAATGATGAGGAGAGAAATGTAAAATAAAAACTATTAAAAGAAGCGCCGGTTGCATGGGGATTCCCCAACCCGGTTGTAAGTAGACTTTCTCATATTTTGGAGAAGGTAGCGTCACTTTTGAGTTTACCTGTATGTTCACAGTGGCTTTGGTATCATTTTTTTTTTCTTTTCGTTTTTGAGGCATTTATTCAAATGGTTGGAGTCCCAGATTTTTATGAGTAATTTTTTCTTTTTGGTCGGTAACTTTTTATGAGTAGTTTGACGAGGATAAATTCACCTAACCCAAATTTTTCCTTAAAATCTTGGAAAAAATTCTTATCTTTAACCGATTTGCAAGCCATCTTTAACCTTTGCGCTTAGTTTCTTTGAGCCAACAGATCTGGTCAACATATATTGTTTCAAAATCAAGAAACAATAGTACCATCGCTCAACTCATGGATTTAGGAAATCTAATCTTGACCCATAATGATGGAAGAAAGATGAGTTGTTTTCCATCTAGACGACGGATGGACGACGGGAAACGGAGGCGATGGTGATGGCGTCGTGATGAAGAGAAATGAGGATTTTGGGAGGTTGGGCTAGCTGGCTGGGCTTTTCATTTGCAAAGGAAAACGTGTTCTAAAGTTTTATAAGCTGGGTTGTACGGGTCGAACCCGAACAATAGTTAAAACGCCTTTTCGGTTCGGGTCGGGTCGGAGTTTACAGTCGGACCGGGTTGGTTGATTTCGTGCACAGGCCTAATGTCATGTGATGAAAGTCTATCTATATATATATATATATATATATATATATAAATAAGTATATTACACTATTATTTGAAATATCCAAAATAATATATTTTATTTAATTAATAAATTCTAACTTATGTTACCTACTTAAAATTGCGAAACTTGCAATTGAACCTCATCCTTTTCATAGTAAGAAAAGGCAAAGGTGACATGTGGTACTGCAGAATCAGTACTTAATCCTAGTTATTTAGTTTCTCAATATATTTGTGGATTAGAGACGAAGTTGTGGGACCTTTTTTTTTTTATAATGATTTTGAGCTCTTGAGCTTTCTTCAACTAACAGGCATTTTCACCTACTTTTCATAAGCTTTATCTTCTAATAACGAGGTCATGGAATTGTCAAGTGCAGGCCGATCATATTTTTTAATACATGTATTAAAGTCTTTTATCTCTATTTTGGGCGCTTTTGTTTAGCATTTTTTTATATAGTAAATAAGAAGTATATATAGAAGATCAACGTTATCTCATTATATAATATATATATATATATATATATATATATATATATTTCCTTGGCTCCGCTTAGCCCCAAAACATAAATGATCAAAAAAATCTACTCAACCTCCTACTATTCATACAACCTCCACACTCCACATTATTTTTAATTTTTATTATTTTTTTCTTTTATTAAATATTTATTATATAAATAATGAATAAATAATTTAAAATAATTTAAAAAGAATAAACTCAAAAAAAAATTTTAAAAAAATATTAAAAATTTAAAATATTTAAAAAAGTGTAGAGTGTGGAGTGTGGTGGAGGTTGTGTAGCAAAGCTCTAAAAAATATATCCTTGAAAAAATTCACTCCATAACTCACCCTTTATTCTCAACCCACCAAACATTCCCAGGTGTATGTCTTCGAATCAAACTGACATTGAAAAACTTTTAAGACATGAAGCAACAACATTGTCATGGAGCGAGCTTAGTCTTGAATCGGAAACAGGTCCAGGAACCCATTTCTCTGGCCTAACACTGGTTGGAAAGTTGCTATCTTCAAAGCATTTAAACAAAAAAACATTCCATGCAACTATTAAGGCAGTTTGGAGCTTTGTGCTTGGTCTCATGGTTGAAGATGTTGATATCAATGTGTTCCTATTCACGTTCCCGACTCAGTAAGACAAAGAAAGAGTGCTGATCAACCGACCATAGAACTTAAAAGGGTTCCGTATGGTACTTAGCAACTGGCCCCAAGGTCTTAGTGTGCATGAGGTGGAACTCAAATACTCTGCGTTTTGGGTTCAAATCTATGGCCTTCCACTGGTAATGCTCACGAATCTGAACGCAGAAAAAATTGGGCAATTGCAGAAAAAATTGGGTAATGCTAGAGAACTTGTAGGATGGACCATGGACGAGGGTGGAGAACTCGTTAAACAGGAGGAGCAAGCAATTTATTTGGCATGCAACAACAACCTACTAATATCTTCCAAGTACCATGCATACATAATCCTCTTCCACATATAGCTTAAACCCCATTTTGAATCAGGGAACTAGCAGAAGGTCTATTCTCAACAACGAAAAATCTGGACAAACAATCAACAAGTAAAGGAAAAGAGAAAATGTACACAGAGAACTCGAAGCAACCCATATGTCAAGAAATCTGGAGCAAATCTCTTCAAATTTTCACAGGGGTTTCATGCGCTACCCAGTGGAATTCGAGTACTGGTAGTCAAGCTTCCATCCCAGCTGGTTCCCTTCGTGAACAAGACCCAATACGTGGCAATGAACAGTGGGCCGACAAGAAGTTAGTAGTCCATTTTAATGCTAGTAGTCAAAGCCCTCTTTTCTCTGACTAGCCCCCAAATGCCCATCCTATTAAACAGACCTATCCCTCGATTACCAATTTATCACACCAAGTGTTTTTCTCATTAAATCCAAGCTTAACACAATCAAATCATGTCTCTGCCGATTTTTTTGAAAAAAGCCTAGTTGGTTCCAACTCTTTCGTCTCTAGCCCATCGATTTACAAGCAAATCATAACCTAGTTTGAACGCCTCTTAGGCTTAATAATACGTCAAGAACTTAGCCCAGTCCAAGAGTTAGGCCCCTTTTGTAACCCCAGTGAAATAAGCAGCCCTAGTAACAAATCTACCCTTGCATATATGCCCAATCCAACCATATTCTCGTCCAACCAATCTCTTTCACAAGACCAACCAACAATTTCACACCCAAGACCCCAACATCAATTGAATCTCCTAGAAAGAGAGAAATAACCCACTTGGAGGAGGAAGTTCTACCGAAGAAAAGAGTTCTAGAATACCAAACATTCACAATCAATCAAGGTATCTAAGACCATCCAAACAATTAAGAAGCCGAGTAGGATGAAAACCAAACTTTGGCAAAGTTATTTAATCCAGCGAAAAAAAGAAGAAAGACCAAGAAGAAATCCAAAGAAAGAGTAGTCGATTTGTGTCTTACACAAGACCCTCTAAGAAACAAGAAGCATCATCCCACGATGGTAACAATTATCATAACTCTCCTCTCAGAATGTAGTTTGTTTGGTTGAAGTAGATAATGTGGTAGGGGATAACCTGCCACCAACTCAGGAATGAGGTTGCTATATTGAAATTGCAGAGGTCTAACCCGATCCTTTACAAAGCATAGCTTAAGGGCTCAAATCAGGTCTCACCAGCCTGATACTATTTTCTTACCAGAAACATTTTTGTCTGATGTAAAAACTCAACGCGTTGTGAATAGCTTAGGTTTCTCGTTGTATATGCATGTTCCCTCTCAGAGCAAATTTGGGGGGGGGGGGGGGGTGTTTGTTTTGTGGCGTCCTAGCACGTTTGTTGAACCTGTAAACATATCTAGTAATGTTATGGCGTTTATGGTGTACTCGGACCTTGTTCATATGCCTTGGTTATTCATGCTTGCGTACTGTCCAGCCCAGTTGAGTTAAAAGAATCACTTTTGGAATCTTTTAAATGCAATTACAATGGCCTATTTTGGACCCATGCTTGGATTAGGTGATTTCAGCACAATTCTAAACCAGTCTAAAAAAGAAGGGGGTAGACATTTGCTTCTTCCTCTTATCGCAGCGAACTATAACTTTTTATGGATAAGAATGGATACTTAGGACCAAAATTCACTTAGACTCATAAAAGGCATGGCCTAGCAAATATTCTTGAGAGGTTAGATAGAGGTATTGCAGACTCTTAATGGACACTTTTATTCCTTGATGCCAAAATCCATCACTTACTCATTCACTCATCTGACCATGCCCCTCTCCTCTTGAACACTTTAGGCACTGGTAATTCTAAAAGTTCCTTTAAATTCTAAGAATTCAAGGCCAGAGACCCCACTAGCCTAATTGTTGTAAAAATGTATGGGATAGAATTATAAATGGTTCTCTTACCTATGTTCTATCTCAAAAATTGAAAGCTATAAAAAAGGCCCTAAAAATCTGGAACAAATATTGTTTTGGTCATATCCAAACTCAGATAAGGAACTTGAACAACCATTTATCCTAGCTTCAAACTCAAGATCCTATCGATAATTCCTGCATAATGGAAGAAAAAAAAATAGGGTTTGCCTAGAGGAACAACTTAGGAGAGAAGAGATCATCTGGCGCCAAACATCTAGATTGCAATGGCTCACCACTACTGACCTAAATACTAAATTCTTGCATATGTCCTCTACCATGAGAGGGAGAAACGATATCTCTTGTCTAAAAGATCACTCTAATCAGTGGGTCAATGACCCCTCCAGAATTCAGAATATGTTTCTTGATCATTTGCAGAACATCTACCAATCCTCTAGACCTCAATTCCCAGAAGACATGGATAATCTTTTCCCCAACAAGCCTACTAATCTGGATAATGAGCTTCTCTGTAACATCGCCAGTGATGAAGAAATTCTTTCAACCATTCTACAAATCCCTTTATTCCAATTCCCCTAGTCCTGATGGCTTTACTAGTTTCTTATATAAGCAATAATGGGAAATTGTCAAGACATATTTTATTGATGCTATAAAACTTTTTTTCATCCATGGACAGCTCTTGAAGGAGTTAAATCATACTCACATTGTGTTAATTTCAAAAATAGAGTCTCCAAACAAAGTTCATCAATACAGGCCCATCAATCTGTTCAATGCGTGCTATAAAATCATTGCAAAGGTTTTGGCGAACACGCTAAAAGTTATCCTTCATAAATTCATTTCCCCTATCAAACAACTTTTATTTCTGGTAAAGCATCCAAGACAACACTTGTCGCCTAGGAAATTTTTCACCTTTTAAAAAAGGAAAGAGGGAAAAAAAGGTTTGATGGCTGCCAAAACCGATATGAAAAAAGATTTTGATTTTATGGAATGAAACTTCTTGCTTACTGTTTTAGCTTGCTTAGGCTTTCACCAAACTTGGATAAACTGGATAATGTTTCTTACTCTATAATAATCAATGGGAAGCCTTGTGGTCATTTTAACCCCTCAAAGGGTGTAAGACAAGGAGATTCACTATCTTTTTTCTTATTCATAATTGGCAGTGAAGTTCTTTCTACATTAATCTCTAGGGAAGAGCACATTGGAAATATTTGAGGCATTAGCATAAGCAAAAATGGTCCTTCCCTCACCCACCTATTATTTGCTGATGACCTAATCCTTTTTTGATCAACTTCTATTCAAAATGGTCAATCTTTTCTTGGTTATCTCAATGAGTATTCCTCCTGGTCAGGTCAAAAGATTAATGTGGGTAAACCCTCCATCCAATTTAGCAAGAACTCTTCCAATTCCATAATCAGAGATGTTAAAGAGATTTTAAAATTCAGAATCCTTACCACTAGGGTAAAGTATCTAGGTCTTCCCCTTGATTTTGATGCCCATATTAGCACCTTCTTTAAAGAAATAGTGGAAAGAATTCAAGCTAAATTATCCAAATGGAAGCCCAAACTCTTTTCTCAAGCAGACAAAACAACCCTTATTAGATCAGTAGCAAGTTCCATCCTCTCTTACATAATGTCTAGCATTTGGATCCCTAAAAACATTTCTAGGAACATTGATAAAGTCTTCACGAAATTCTGGTGGGGGGTTTGATCCTAATAAGACACACAACTTCACCCCAAAATCTTGGAGCTCAATCTGCAAATCAAAATCCATGGGAGGTCTTGGGCTTAGGACAATCTCTCTCTTTAATAGAGCTATGTTGAGTAAATTAGGATGGCATCTCCTTAGTGAAGACACAAGTGTCTGGAAAAGCAACTATCTGATAAATACTTAAAAAAAAAAATTCTTGGTTAGAAGTCTCTGTCAAACAATCTAACCCTAGATTTTGGAAAGGACTGTTAAAATAAAGAAGCTTAATTGCCTCTAGATTTTATTGTCAGATCAATAATGACATTGATACCAAATTATGGGTGGATCCCTGGATACCCACATTGACTCCCTCTATCCCAATACGTCTATCTTCATCCACCATCCAAGATCCCTAACTGAGAGTTTTTGAATTAACTCTTGAAGAATCGAGAAGATGGAACACACTTCTCCTCCAAATTTTGTTATCTCAAGTTACTGTTAATGAAATTGAAAAAATCTCTTTAGCACAATTTCAATTCCACAATATTAGGGATCATATTAAATGGTCTCACCATTAATATAGGAATATTTTAGTCAAATCTACTTATGCAGCAATCTCAGCATAGTGTAATGCACAAAGATCTACTCATCCCTTCTTTAAAGTTATATTCCTCTTAATGAGGATCAAGTTTTCTGCCCCATCTGTCAAATGGAAGAGGAAATTACTTCACATCTTTTCTTAAACTGTCTTTACTCTCGAATCTTGCGGAGACAATCACCCTGGCCATTGGACATATCCTTCTCAGCAGGTCAAGATATTAACAACTGATTCTATTAATTCTCAACCCTGCTAATAATCTGTACATCATGGCGAAGGATCTTCACCACTTCCAACTGTTTGTTATGATAGCAATGGATAATATCTAGTATTATTGAAACCAAATAATTCTTGAGTCCCTCAATATCAACATTGATCAATTTGTCTCTAAAGTTATCAAATCCTATAGAGATCACTGTAATGCTTGGGAATGGAGAATTTTAAATAGCACCACCACCTAGTTCCCCCCTCCCCCAGACTATCTCTTAATCTCTTTTGATGTAGCAGTGAGAACATTGGGTAGTATTGCAGTAGCAATTAGTCAAGTCCATGATGGTTCTATCGAGTTTGTGATTACAAAATTCATGATTACCAGCAACCCGAATCAAGGGGAAGCTATGGCACCATTTATAGGTATACATAAAGCTTTTCTAAAACAATTTAGGAATATTATCATTGAGGGGGATTCTCAAGTAGTCATTACAGCAATAGTGCAACCCCTACAAATCGCATTTTTAAAAATAGATGGAACAGTTAGAGATACAAGAATATTACTTCAAAGTTTTAAAAGATGGGAGGAATTTAAAATATATATCTCAAAATCGATTCGTGCATTCTATTGCGCAATGGACAACTTCAAACAACCTGCTTGGAAATATCCCCTTAATTAAAGTCCCATAATGTATGCTTGATTTTTATAGTGGAAATGATCCTCCGGTAAATTAGACTTTTGTATGTAATCAGGACAGTTCTATTAATGAAGTTTATCACTTATTGAGGAAAAAGAAAAAGCTTGTGGAATCTTGGTTAGGTGTTGCAACGAATCCATAGTTGTAATCTTACTAGCTCCTTGTGTGATTTTAATAGATGATTATTCTTATTATACATTGCTTTGTCTCTTATTCTTGTTTGTTCTCTTTGCCTTAGTCCAACTGCATTGTCATTTTGATTTTGATTTTATGCTTTCTTAGTATATTAACTCATTATGATATACCTCTCATTTTGGACTCACATGTAAAACGTCGACATATTGAAAGCATCTAGGAGACCCACCAAAGCACGAAAGTCAGGATCTTTTAGAAATAATTTTCGATTTAGATGTGATTTATGAAACGTCTAATTTCTCACGTCAAAGAACAACCCATAAAATATGGACTCTGGCTAATTGTACTCTTTTCTCGGTTTCTATATAAGCTATATTCACTACAAGAAATATGGTCTTTTCCAGCGCCTAAAATGGACGCAAATAACCATTAAATTCGCTGCTGAAAAGTATTTGCGGCGAAATATACTGCGCCGGCTAGTAGTCGCAATTGTTGAGACATTTATTAATTTCGCCAGCGAAACAAAAAATTCGCCGCGAATTATTTTTATTTGCAGCGAATTTTTTCGCTGACAATATTCTTCATTACGCCGTAAATAACGCTGGGTTATCAATATCATATCGATGCGAAAACTTTTTTGCAGCGCTTTATATCGCTGCTAATAGGCACCAGGACGCCGCAATAGATTATTTGCAGCATTTTTAAACTCTGTCGCCAACTCATAATTGGTCTTACCGTTTATTTGCGGCGAATAAGTTTGGTTGAAAAATATTATTAGCAGCGAGTTTTTACCGCCGCAAATAAACCTATGATGCTTTTTTTTTTTGGCGTCCAATTATATTCGCTGCAGATAATGTTTAACGTTTTTTGCGTCCAATTATATTCGCTGCGAAAACGTGTTTATTGCTTTGGCATCCAACTATATTCGCTGCAAATAATGAATCAGTTTTTATATATTTTTCTCGGCGTACTGTAAATCGCCGCAAGTAATGAATTTAACTAATTTTCCAGTATACGTTTAAAAAGCACAATTTTTTTGTGGGTACCTAATAGGCTGCTCCAATTCATTCACAATAGGCCCAAATAGTACTTTAATCCAATACTTAGCATATATTAATATAAATTCAAGTTTTCAACCAATACATCATAAACTGGCATATGGTGCATTAATGGAAGGCAATAAAGTAGTACAAATGGGAGCAGCTATATAATGTCTCTGTGAAGCTTTAAAACATTCACATACAATCCAAATGTACTAGTTAAAACAAATATGATCAAAACAAATGGTGGTCTAATAATAATCTGCAACTTCGCACATCGATCGTTGATCTTCTTTGCGATGACATTGGTGATTGAGCGGCAAAGATCGATCCAGCTGTCTTCTACATTCGCTGCACAAAAGAAGACACCAAGTTGGAAATCTGCAATTAATATGGAAACAAATGGGGTACATGAACAAATAATGGTGCAATTAATAGGAGTACATACACAAACAATGCACTTTATATAATTTTTTTTGGCATAAAACTCACACGAACAAATAGCAAAAATTATTTAAAACCTTTTTTTACTAGCTGCCTTCTACATTATATAATTGTCTAGCTGGCTACCTAATAGTAATATATAAACATAATCTAATTAAAACAGGTATTAAAATGGAAGTAAATATAGAAACTCAAGATGTAGATCATGCTATCCATTATATTTGCATATACCACATGCATGCTAAGGAAGATGATTCCAAAAGCTTATATACAATTGTTCATGAAAACTTATTATTATTATTCTTATTTTTTTGCATCTTCCTCAATCAAGCCTTTTGAAGGCTGCATGCTCTACAAAAAAGGCCACTCGTGTCTTTTATCAAAATCATGTTGAGGTGAAGGATGCAGCTTGTTCTATCTATATATATATAATATACCTTTATCTATAGAGAGAGAGAGGTGCCCTATAAACTGATGACAAGCAACCGGCCTAAAATGGTCATGCCCTTGCATTGCATCACACATGATAGTTGCTTAAAGTTGAAAAGTGTGTGTGTGGTAATTTGTCTCACTTTTTAATGTTGCATTATCACCTTTTTTTTTTTCCTTTCATCTTGTTGTTGGGGGTGGCTAAGGTATAAAGTGATTAAGTATCTCACAAAAAGTTTTGAAACCACAATAAATGCCATTATTGTTGCAACCATAAATTATGGTTAAAGAAATAATAATTTAGTAGCTAAGAAAGTTAATAAATTATATGGTTTATGGTTAATTAGTAACCTATTACACCTATATATCAATATTAAAATGGTATAAAGATAATATGATATATCCCAGCTCATTCCCTACATGATGCCAGCCCAAGCTAAAAAACAAATTCTTCCACTAATAAGCACCTGTGTTAATAACATTCTGTCTTAAATTCCAAGTTAAATCCAGTACTAGGCCAGCCATGCATAATGCAGGCACACACACCTCAGCAAACCCAACATGCTTTCCAAACTGATGACGACTATATAATATATAGAATATATATATATATTTCTATATATTATATACTACTGTTTTTAGGGTTTACCACAGTGGCTATCTCTCTATCCATCTATATAGATAGATAGATATATGGCTAGTTAGTGGCCTTTGTGGGTGGTTTTGGAGATTTGGAGGGCTGTGTAAGTAATAATCTGTCATAGGGCTGAGGAAAAGTAAGAGTCTGTTCCCTGTTGCCACTTGACTCACCTCCCGAAAAGCATGATGTACAGATAAGGAAAATGAAGAAGCCTAGCATTGCCAATCCGTTCCCTGTCCAATTGATCTCTCTCCCCCAAGACTATCAGGTCACAAGATTCTATATACAGTCTGGATGTTATACTTTAAGTTCTGGTTATGTATGTGCGTTTTCTTTGTTCAAACTTTTGACACTATTTTAGGATAAAGATCCACCGCAGTTAGATAAATTCTGTGTGCCATTGATTCTTTATTCCTGTGAGGAATGTTTTTTTTTTTTCGTCTTTCTTTTCACTACCAGTTTACACTTTTTAGCATACATCAATCAATATTGATTATGTTGTTCAGCCTTGTGGGATGATAGTCATGTCAGGTTGGTCTAGTAAATAAATACATGGTGTCCAATATCACAGAGTTTTTTTTCTTTGGACAAAGCTGGTGGTCCTGTATCTACCTTTCTACACAACACAGCAAGAGTCTGCAACTCTTGCTCCAAAAAGATCAAAAAATAAAGAAACTCACCATTGTACTGAATTAGCTGTTGCATGACTTCGTTGTATTGCTTCTTAATAACGATCATTCTTGAATCTATTTCTGATCTCCAGGGCTAGTGTTAATTTTAAAACTATCATCGCCATGAAGTGATCATGGGTTGGTTATAACTAAATGTTGAGCAAACTTGCTGACTTATTTGGTATTCTAAATAGTCCATCATTTATTATCTTTTAAAGTACTCCAAAACAACTCAAAAGGCAATTGAAATAATTAGCAGCCATGCCATCACGCATGATCTTCATGATCAGCCAACGTTACCCTTGCTTAAGGCACTACTTAGTTATATTATGCTATTCATTTCTTTACTTTAAACTTAGTTAACCCCTAGTAAACTTGTAGCAACATAAAAAAGTGCACATACCAGTTAATTAACAAGCTTATATACATTGGGTTGAAACATCCTTGGCCGGGGTTCTTGAATGTGAGGTTCTTGAATGTGAAGCCTGCTGCTACGTCAACTTAAAAGATCAGCACTCGATGTAAAAGTCTGCCACATCATTTACAAGGTCATCAATTAATGTAGAGCATACGCAAAGCGTATTTTATCACTAAAATATTGGATCTTATTGGTTTTGAATCTATTTTTAGATATGCACTAACTTATAAACAACAAAACTGATGATTTGTCAATCGAAATGGCTTACCCTTCAAGAGTAACATCTAGGCAACTTCGGGAGAGCTCATGCCATACTGATGATTTTCAGCATTTGCAAACTTCTCTAACAACTTCGTCATCACCCCACCACCTTTCCTTGACAACTCCCGGCCTGGCCTGCTGCATTAGCTTTCCGCGCTCCTCAGGTACATTATATGAACATTGAAAACCCTCCACGTGCAGTAAATGAGATTCACCTATATGGACAAAATGAGATTGCAGCGTATTTTATTGCTGTTTCAGTCCTACCCCAGTTTATGGGATTCACTTTATAGTTCATTACAAAGATCCAAGAAATTAGTTATTCCATCCATGTACCAATTTATAATTTAAAACATCAATCCAAGCTACACAATTAAATTCAAAATCTGTATTGTAAAAAGCCCTTCCTCTAACCATTCAAGTTAGCTACCTGGGCCCAAAAATACGTTACAACACATATTATGATTTCAAGTTCCATAAACCCTTTCATATTCTATATTACATTTAACAAATTCAAGACCTTCTATTGAACAAACATACATGTATAACTGGCTAAGTAAAAGTAACATATAACATCACATGGAACCATTACTTGGAAACATGTTCCAATATTAGTTATAATCTGTCCAAACTAGTACACGGCATTATCTCATAACCACATCAACCCAAATGACGATATGTTAGCTTCAGCAGCCCAATCTAGTCATCTAAAAATATGCATTCCTGATTTTGTATATTACATAGGCAAATTATAGTTTAACTTTTCTATTAAACATCATGAACTTGCATCAATTCTGCTTGACCAGCAGCCAAACAATGAATTTGGGTTTGGCACTTAGTACCAATGCAACCCAGTCATAATCCACTTCTCAAAGGTCATCATTAAATCAATGCTTTCACAGTCCAGATTATCCAAGAAACTTCACATACGAAAATGGCAAATATGGGCTTCAATTTCAGTCATTTGAAATAAATGATCAACATAAAAAAAGACTTGATTGTTTTAAGTCTTACAGTTTTGTTTGAGAAAAAGGTGGATGGCATGCATTATGAATGTTCCATTTAACACCACTGGATCATTAAGGACAACTTGCTTAATAGGAAGGAAAATGAAACTCGTACGATCTATAGATGTATGCATACCATAACTTATTTGTGTACGTAAAGTAGGCCTATCTATACTTGGGCAGCTCCACAAATTTTGTATAAAAAATATACAAAATAAAAATTACTCGAAATTCATATCATTTGTATAGAAGTGCATAACTCTTTGAAGTAAACCGTACATGGAAACATGAAGACATCACCTGCTTGTTCAGCCTCCCATGAATTTGGGCAAGATGACTTCTTCAGGTCAAGCATCAGAGAAATACTTGTACCACGTACCAGCAGAACATAACATGCACGAGGAAGAAGATTACAAAATTCCAGGACACGCATTAGGCTCTGGCGTAGGCCGACCCTTTCCCATTCATACCATGTACAGACAATATGGTATGAATTAGCCTGTACAACAAGCAACCAACTGCTTGTTAAGCATGCCACTACACCCAATCGATATGTATAGTGAAGGTGGTGGCGTAGATACTTACATGTTTGACTCGTGTTCAATGAGGCCTAACATCATCATATGATAATTTGCCAACATATTATCATACCTATTTAAGTATATATCTTGGGCCAAAACATCTGCTTTCCCAACCCAGCTTGCTCCCACAAAACATAAGCATATAACCTCCCATTGGATATATATACTATATATATATATATATATATATATATATATATATATATATCTCAAAAATCCACCATCTTACGCCAAAAATGCACCAAAAAATGCCCCAAAAAAAGCAACCCATATTCTCCCACAAAAATACCCTCAGTGAGTCTCTCGAAGAGACTCACTAAGGGACGGGTTCGCAGCGAAGATGGCCCTCAGCATACGATCGGTTTCCTGTTGTTTCTCCATCATAACCTCCATGTTTGCCTTCATGCACTCCATCTCACTCTTGGAAGCTTCAGCGTCTTTCTTATGTTTCTCAATCAAGGCTATATACTCTCTCTCTCTAGCCAACGAGCGTTGTCTTGTAGCATCGGGGATCACCATCTCTCCCAAGCCTCTTGCATAACCCGGTCGATGCCCAAGTACCTCTCTAAAGACACCAGCTGCTGCTTCGTCAGTTCGTTTATCTGGTTCTAGATTATCCAGCTTCCCTACCATATCCTTCTGCAATAGGACATAATGAACCGATTACACACTTTTATGCTTTTCTAATAATGCATTTTTAAGATTCACATTTGATAAATTGAACCATCATTGCATTTAACATACCAAAAAGAGACGCTAGAATATACTCACATAAATGTCTTCGGTGGCAGGTGTCACAAATTTAGGACAAAGATTAAATGCTTCCAGCTTATATTTTCCCTCATAGAGAGGAAATTTATTGCATACTATGAAGAATATTCAAAAATTCATGAAGTGAGTAAAAACTGAAACAGAAAATTTCAGTTTAGTTATAGGAACTATTATTTGTTCTAATCCATGGTCTATAGATGTATGATCTTTCCCAAAAGTGTGTTTTTTTTCTCGGATATCTCGCTCAAAAAAAAAAAAAAAATTCCCCCTTTGGAAGCCTAGTCGACCAAGAAATCACCGTGAACTTTAAACTTATTGCGGCGATATTAATTCCAGCAGACCAAAAAATCGCCGCATTAGGCATATTTTTTCATCTAGTGATATGCTGCCATACGATTTTCCACTAACAAGTAAACACATCAGCTTTAAAAAAAAAAGATCAGAAATTGATGTCTACATTATATGCATGCATCTTGTAATCGTACAGAATTTCTGTTAGAGCAGTCGGAAAATGAATATCTCTAATTTGCATGCATCGTATATTTAATTTGCATATTTCGAAATATGTAAGAGTATTTATGTTGGTGATTGACAAGGTTAAAGCAGGAGATATATAAACATAATTTATGATGCCTAACTCATTTTTTAAGAAATAAATTAAGTATGATCAGTAATTCATACTGACAGCTAGCAAAATAAATGTTGCATGAACCATGTATATTTTTATGTATTTAGTTATCTTAGTCGTATAAAAGTCATAAAGTTCATACAAGACATTTAGGACATCAGCAAAATATTACATGAAATGAAACGACTATATATGATTAAAGATCGATGCAAATGAAAATGAAAAACTCCCAAATGACAAGAATTATGTCACATTTCTCTCAACACAGCAAGAGTTTTATATATCAATTACCCTCTAGAATTCAGATTTGTGGGGTTGTTTTTTTACTTTTCTATTATAGTTAGTGGTTGGATCTTGACTTTATTTTTACAATACACTAATGGACCAGCCCAATCTAAGTTTAAGGCACAAATGGTCTTTCCTATCTTTTTTCTCCTCCACTATATATATATTTATATATATATATATATATAAATATATGAGAAAAGAGAATCACATGAAGTGACCACATCGTTGTGGGAAGGTATAATGGGTGGATGCAATGAACTAACAGGATATGTAAGACAAGTGTCCTTTAGATTGATCCAACGGCTGGATAATGATGGGGATGGTGTCGACCCTCACTCAAAAGAGTCTAGTCAGCACATGGTGGTCCAATTATCAAACTGGCAAACTTGTAGCAACATGATGCACTAATTGTTAATTTTTAACTCTCCCCTAGATGTTGATGACTTGGGGAGGCTAGAACTAGTCATCCAATTGAATCTCTATAAGTGTTTATAAAGGGAATTTTGAAATGAACATTACTAGCACAGGTGGAGTTTTCTTGCAGCCAGCTTTCTGAAAAAGAAAACAATAATAGCACAATCCATAATAAGTACATTATTACTAGGGTAGCAAATTGCCAATTAATTAGTTTGTTGATTTGCTACACATGCAAGATAATCTTAGCTATCTCCTTGTTCTTTGTTTATCTTTCCTCAGATTTGTTTTCATAATATAATCCAGCACCACGTGTTTCTGAATGACTTTGCTATCTTGTAGTTTACTTAGAACTCACCGAGAAAAGATTTGTTTACATGTCCATGGCTGATGCATGGGTTTCCAAATAATTAGCAGGATTTTAATGGGGTGTTGAATAAATGCAGTCTGAACTAACCTTCTAAGATAATATGAATTTTATCAGCAGATCTAGGTTCAGTTCATGCTGTACGTCAACCAATACAGTAGCTCCGACTGGTGCTACTGTATTTACTATATATACATACATGCATCATGTATCACTCCACGATCGAAGTTCTATATATATATATATACATATATGTATATATACACAATATAAGAATGGTGTCCGTTGGCAAGCTTGATGTAGAAGTTGAGGTGAAGTCTGATGCAGATAAGGTCTGGGGAATCATTAAGGATTCTGTCACCATCCAACCAGCTAGCATGCCCTAATGACTACCAGGTGTGAAGTTCTTGAAGGCGATGGCTAGTGTATTGGTTCTGTTCGCCTAATCACATATGGGGAAGGTAATTATATTTGGTTCATTTCTTGTACCTACATGTAAAACTGCAAGGTTTAATTAATGCAGTAACTGAGCTGCATATTGCCTTCTTTTGATCATTTTAAACAAATATGTATTGTTTTGTTTTGTTAATTTTTGGCTTGTCTGTTTTTATTTCCAGGTTCTCCTATTGTCAAGATTTCTAAGGAGAAGATCGACAATTTTGATTAAGCAAACAAGACAGTTGCTTTTACTGTGATCGATGGGGACCACTTGAAATTCATATATTATTTCAAATGCCACATTACTGTGACTCCAAAGGGAGATGGTAGCCTGGCAATATGGCTATGCGAGTTTCAAAAGACTACTGACGAGGTTCCAGATCCACACGTCAGTAAGGACTTTGTAGAGAAGAACTTCAAGGAGCTGGACGAGCTTGGCCTCAAGCAATAATAGAGGCAATTTTGGGTCTGATACATATATGGGGATATTTGAATATTTATGGTCTAATAAATAGCACAAGTAGTAGTTTGCAGTGCAGTACCCTGTCCAATCCGTAACGTACGTGTTTCTTAAATAATATCGACAGTTAGTTAGCCCTATAAAGTTAATGTTACTGTATGTGTTAAAATCTATGGTAGGTGGATTAGATTTTCCATTAGAAGAACACAATTATAGACTCTGTAACTGGAAATTGAGAGCTTCTTCTAGTATTACAAACAGGGCTCTGTTATGACTTATTGAGAGCTTCTGCTGTAAATAAAAATTTTTATTTCTCACTCTTGATGTTCATGGGAAAAATAATTAAGTTATGCACCCTACCATTTGGACAATTCCTGGGAAAATTGCATGATCTTTTGACATTTTCCAAATTAGAAAGAGGGCCCAGCTGATTATTATTAGCAAGTAATTCACGTGGGGATAGATATATCTATGTTTTTTTTTTCTCGATCTCAATCAGTACTAGCCTAAACCTATATATGTATGAGATGTTTATGACAAGACCTCGCCTACTTCATGTTTGGACGAGTGAACCTAATTCTGCAGTCCATTGACAGGAGCCCATCACATTCAGTCTATGCAACCCTCCTTTAATTCCAAGTTGCCAACCTCATCAATGGCATTTCCTACTGTGACTGTGAGCAGCAATATTATTGGTTTGAAAATGATATTTACAATCACCCTAATTCCAAAAGTATATATTAATAATGATAAACAATAGTACAAATGGAAGCTAACGCATCATGCATCATCTCCGGCCCCTGGCCCCTGGCCCCTGGCCCCTGGCTAACTAGGGAACCCACCAACAAAACAGCCAAATTAATGACGTATATATAGAGGCCAAGAAGAAGCCCACACTTGGAACAAAGCATAGCAACAAATGAAGCAGAAGTAAATTTGTGCATCCCTACATCCAAAACGGCAAAAAAATCAGCACCTAACCCTTATAACACAGCAGCAGAGCACACAATGGCAACGCCAGTACCACTTAGGAGCGAACAGTTTGTAACTTCAAGTTACCCATCATTTTCACTAATTTTGAATGGGTGACAGTTTGGAACTTCAAAGACGGTCGAAGAAGACAAACACAAACAATGCACTAGGAAGGGGCGATGAATAAAAGGGAAAAAATAGATACAGATCAACAAAAAAAAATTCACTCAGAAACGAGGATACGCAGAGTGCAGTTAATTTAGACACTCTTAATCAGTACCCATTTTCAAAATGCATAATTTTTGCAATAACCAACTCATGCGCCTATGAAGGGGGAGAACTATTTCTTAAAGGGAACCACAGATACCTGTCAATGGACGATCTCGACCGCCGATATTGGCCTTCCTAAAACAATCACTCGAAACCGGACCGCGGGGAGGCACTGACTATGGTACGCAGTTGGTGTCTGTGACTCTGGAATGAGGGGCCTGGGATTTTCAGCTCCACAATCGCCGGGTGCAAACAGGGGCTTCTGACTGGTAGGCAAAAATGGGGACGAAGGATTTCGGCATTTGGGGGGAAATCGTGATTTGGGGGGGAAATCTCTGATTTCTGTGGAGGTTTTGGCGCCGAGATGGATAAAGCGAGATTTGGCAGCGAAATTGTGCGTCGGGAGAAGGATTTAACATTTTACGGCGGTCTAATTCGCCGTAGTTATCATTAAAATCGCTGCAAAAGTAGAAATAATATTTGCGTTGAAATTTTACGTCGCAATTAGCATTAAAATCGCCGCAAAAAACTCGAAAAAAAATGTTTCAGTTGGAAGCTGCGTCGACCAAGAAATCGCCGCGAATAACGACTTATTGCGGCGATATTAGTTCCAGCAGTCCAAAAATCGCCGCAATAGGGCCTTTTTCTTGTAGTGATTAGGCTTTACATATACCTTTTTGAGGTGACCACTCGGAACATGATGTTTAAGTAAAATCATCCACTATAAGCATGGTTGATCAAAACGAACTCTCAATTCTCACTCATCTCTCTACAATCACTCACGTCTTAGGAAACTTGGCTTGAAGCTGATCTCTAGTTCTCCCCCTCTCCAATGGTCCTCTAGATCTCAAATGAAGCAGGTCTGGCCTCTTTTTGTTGTCTCTCTTCCCTCTTTAAGTCCCTTGACCTGACTTTATTCGCTTGTCTCCAGCTTTTTCATGTCCGATCAAGCCTTGCTATTGTCAGACCATCTCTTCTTCCCATCCTTTGATCTAGCATATATAGTGGGTTTTCATCTTCAGTGCGTGGGCTTTACACTTGCACTCATTTTACTTTCAGCTACATTTTGTTATGAGCTTGCACATTTTAAACTATATCTAACATTATCCTTTTGAAAGATCTACTTGATATAACCATATATGAAGTCTTTCATAGGCGGAAGTAGCAAGCAAATAGGTAGACCTCAGGTTCATCCCTAGCTAGCTTACAAATGGCAAAAGCAATTTAATGCTAAAAACCTTCTCGATCCGTAGTAGTGGATATGGCATGTGAGATATCGTTGGATACAAGTTCCTTTCTGTCATGAATAGTTTCTCTTTATTTGACATGCTGAGTCCGTTTGTATTGAATGCATGCATGCCTTTGAAAAACGGCAAACCCATATTAATTAAATACCTAGCAGCTTACACATGAGCTACGACTTAATTGGGCTTAAAGATTTTTACAGAGTACTTTTGCTTTCTTTCTAAAAGATATATCAATGGCAAAAAGCAAAAATAATAAAAGAAATATTTCTACAAGCCTCAAATAGACTAGACTACAAGCTAGCTCCATGTAAATCTTTATAAAAAAGTGACATCATCTTCAAAAAATATAAAAAAAAAACTATATTTTTTTATTAGTGTGATCTATTTTTTAACAAATGACTCGGAATTTTTTATTTGAGACTTTTATATAGCTGATATTACTCAAATAATAATAATAAAGCTTTATAAAAACAAAAGGGCACTCTAGTAAAAGAACTGATCAACATATCATGATTCATGGGAAAAGCACAAATAAAAACGCCAATGGTTTCCAGAATCAGCGCCCGAGACACAGTTCCCATGATTCCTCCTCTAACCTTGATAACTCCGCTCTTTAAACACAGTGAGAGAAATAGAGAGAGAGAGAGAGTAGAGTAGAGTAGAGTAGTTGCATGGCCCTTTTTACATGACAAGCAACCAAAAATAATATGGCCATGATATGAACAACCACTTTGAATCTTCAAAGGAGAGAGAGATCGAGATCCATTTCTTTACTTCTTTCGTCCGTTTGTTTTTCTTTTTCCTCCCAAGATAAAAGAAGCCCAGTTCTTTATTTTTAGAGAGAGAGAGAAAAAGAAAGAGAGAGAGAGATGGCGATGGGGGGATCATACAAGGGGAATGGGAGTAGTTGTGGGCATAGAGGGAGGCCGTACGGGTTAATGCTTCTGCTGGCATTCGGTGCGGCATTGCTTGGGGTCATGGTCCTCCACAAGCTCAGAGAGCGCCGCATCTTCAACCTTCTTCTCAAAGAGAAAGACCGTGACCTCATTTCACTTCAGCTGCTATTGCAGGTAAATTCCTCTCTCTCTCTCTCTCTCTCTCTCTCACTCTCTCACATGCAATTTGCTTTTGGCTTGTTCATCTCCTTGCATGCCATATATATATATATATATATACACACACACACATATACACGAAGAACATGCATTCTTTCTAAATCAAACGGAAAAACACTATATGGTAAATCCAAACGTTGTAGCTAGGATATGGTGGTTTTATGCATCTTAAACTGCATGTATATCTTGGGATCGATACAACGATATTTCTGAGTTTCAGACACCGATACATAATCGATCATATAATCTATCTGTACCATTAATTGGCCGTAAACGCCGTCTGCCCGCTTTCAGCTAGCTCATGTTTTACCGGTAACGTTTACGTAACTACCGTAAACGTATAGATGGTTAGATGATGCTGGTAATTTTGTTGCTTTTCTAGAATGTATGATCTTGGGAAGATGGAAATATTATATTTCAACAACATTAATCTCATACAAAGAAAAGTGCAGTAATGATCTCTAATAAAATGCATGTCACCATATTGAACAGTACTACTGAACAGAACTTTGGCATTGTTTAGTAATTTCATTTTTCAAGATTCACAATAAATTACCAAAATTAACATTTTTGTATTCCAAGTTACCAATTTCCTTCAATTTGCACCCTCTTATCCCCTTGACCTGATGATCAATATAATAATGAAACACTATACTCGCTAAAATTATTTGTCTAATAGTACTGACATTGACGTAGCCAAATCTCAATGTCTAGCCAAATTTTGGCTAAGTAGTTCAAAAATGGTCTGTATTAGAGTAGTTAAAACTCAAAGGCTCCACTTTTGAGCCACGGTTAATCTATCAATTTCTCCAAATTTGACTAGCCACTATTTATTTCCAAAACAATATTTTACTTTAAAAACATTTCTAATGGCTATTATTAGATAATTAGGTTGATAAAAAAAAATAGTTGAAAAATAATAATTTTAAGTAAAAATTAAATTATTAATTAATATATAGAGTGTATTTGTAAAATATAAAAAAATTATTATTATTAAAATATTTAATATTTTATAATTATTTTGACTTTTGAATGGATAGTCTAATGTGGATTAACCTCTCTAATGATTTTGACTTTGGCCAAAACTTTAATTTTTAGTCAAATTTTGAACTTGCCAATGCTCTAACACTGTACTCGCTGAAATCTAATAAATAGGAAACAAAAAATAATAATAATAAAAGAGCCAGGAACACACAAAAAAAAAAAAAAAAAAGAAAAAAAAAGAAAAGAGAAATCGCCAGTGGTGTTCTCTACACACCTGTTTGATAATACTTGAAAGAATGACTCAATAATTTATGTGCGTTTATTATTTTGTTTTGGATTTTATTTTATTTTATTTTGTAAATGAAGCGTAGCGAAATCATTTTAATTTATAATGATGACATTTTAGACAATTCACTCACTTCTGTTATATTTCTTAGTTTGGATTGAAAATTCATCTCAACTTATATCATCTTATCATTACAATTTTTTTAAATTTTCACACAAAATATAATAAACAATTCAATTTTTTCAAATATCAAAATAATAATAATATTAAAAATTAATATTCTAGTAATATTTTATTCAACTCATCTCAACTTATCTATGAATCCAAACGGAAAATGTCAATTGTATGGTGGGGTGCAAATTAGAACATGAAATGGTAGTTTAGGATACCAAATTATTGGTTTTAATAATTTGGCGTGCAATTTGAAAATAATTGGGTGAAAGTTAGACGTTTAGGGATGCAAAAAGAAAACTTTGCATCAAATTATATACATAAAGATGAAGCATGCATGCATGCAGAGAAAATCCACAAATTCTTCACCCATTACTGAACAAAAGTG
Source organism: Juglans regia (assembly GCF_001411555.2). Lineage (NCBI taxonomy): Eukaryota > Viridiplantae > Streptophyta > Magnoliopsida > Fagales > Juglandaceae > Juglans > Juglans regia. Next base: position 20,269,971 of record NC_049901.1, on the reverse strand, counting down.
ATCTTACCGACCCGACATTTTATATTTTCTATTTGGGTACACACTCACACAGAAGGAGATAAATCACTCCAAGGAAATGAAAAGGAAGAACGAGGAGATGAAAGCCAAGATATACTCCCTTAGAACTCAAAAGATGGAGCTTGACAGAAGGATTCTAGAGAAGCAGTCTACCATTGGCTCACTAAAAGACGAACAGAAAGCCATGGAGTCTGCACTCGAGGAGAAGCAGAATGAAATCAAAATGCTAAGAGTGAAAGAGATTGATCCAGGGAAAGAAAATCCTCATGTGATAGCTCTAATGGAAAGCTTGAAGCAGAAGGAAGCTGAAATTGAGGATTTGAAGCACCGTCTTGAATACCCAGTTAAGGTATGGTCATTAAGTGCCGATGACCCTTCAAACCCGCCTGTGAATTCAACCATGAATGGAAGTCGTGTTGGCGGACAAGCTAACACTGACCTTGTCAGTATCGCAGAAGAAGGTAAGAAACTGCATGAATCCAGATATTACATAGGTGGTGATAATTTAAGTACGGTAAGTGAAGATAGAAGCAAACTTGAATCGAACAATTTCAGAGATCAGTCCGAGACCAAGGAAAGAGTTGAAGATGGAACTGGAAATTTAGTTGGTGATACTGGCCGGAGGGAGATGAAAAGAGAACAGATGCAGAAGCAGGGGAAATTGCTAGAAGAGAATATTAATAATGGAGGCCAAGCTATTGATAAGCCTATTGAAGATGGCCAAGGAAGTAAAAATGAAGATTCTCAAAATGGTGGGAGCGATTTCGAGGGTAGAAGAGATAAGGATATAGAGGTGACAGAAAAACTTCAAAATTCTCAGGAACCTCGTGAGATGATTAATAAGGGTGGGATTAAGTCAGAAGAGCCAGACAACTCTGGAATTATCGCTAGAATGAGAGGAAAACATGGCCATGTGAGTAAAACGAAGGCAAAGAGATGGAGAATGCTTGTGAAAAATAGGCACAATGGGCATCTTGAAAATAATGAAGTAGTGAGCATGAGAAATAGAAGATTCTTTAGGGGTGATCAAGATGGATTGAAGGGCAGAAATGAGGGGGCAGAAAGAGAGGGAGGAGAAATGGGTGTTGATAATCCAATGGAAGAAAGCAACACTTTTAATGTTTCAGGTGCCAAATTGCTGAAGCCTAAGAATCCTGATACAAATCATCAACGCGAGATATTGGAAAATGCCCAAAATTCTTTAAATGTCCAGGTTCTGAAAAATAGAAGTTCTAACGGTGAAACCAGCAACGATACAGATGATGCTAGAACGCAGAAATTGGAGGAAGGAAGACGGGCAGAAGAGCACGAAGCCAGTGGTATTCGACAACAGACAAGCAGCGGTGATATTAGTGAAGTAGACGATAACGCTGAACAAGTAATTAGAGTCGGCAACACAAACACAATGCCAGAAGAGTTGGAGGATGCCAAGGTACAAGAATCCCAAATAGTAGCAGCTGATGGTGATTTCTTTAAGGAATCCAAATCCAATGCAGAAGGAGAAAATCAGTACAAAGAAGAAACGGATGAGTCCGAGTTTTAATATTGAACTGTTAATGCTTTTTATTTATGAGGAGTTTTCTACATGTTTTATGCTTGCTTAGCATGTATGTTTAGCACCTAATGACAAAGGAGACCGCCCTCCAAAGCAGCAGAAATTAAATATTTTCTAGCCCGCTATCTCATCCCCCTCATCCTCCTCCACGCCCGGCGCTTCCCTAATTCCTGTATAGCTTTTTCGTCTAGGAAATTGACATCAAAAGCTCCTTTTTGTTCCAATCCTAGAGAAAAATTCCAGGTTCATCTACCTTCCTTCCATAGAAGCTTCCACCCCGCCCGTTGCCCATGGGTAACACTCCTCCCTCCTGCCCGATGCTCATCTTTCATTGGGTTGCTCTACTCCCAGCCAGAGCGCTTCCCTCCCCGCAAAACAATGTACTGCCTCATGTGGTAGTCAGAAATATGGCATGAAGTTGTGAACGAATAGCAACTTGAGCACCACCATGCATGCATGCTACCTATTTCACTGAAACGCTGCCGAGAGAGGGGTGGGGGCCTGGGGGTTCATTCCGGAATCCGTACAAATACAGGTCCAAGGAAACCCTGCTCTCGTGCAAGATCTGGGATACGTTATACCAAAGGGCCGATGGCAAACCAAGGTTTCATCAATGTTATTGCTTACACATGCCTAACCATTGTCTCTCCACGAGACACCTTCCATTCACATATGTACTAAAATCATGATTTGGGTAGTTACTACTCTTTTACTATCCATTTACTATTTATAGTGTATTTATTTTGTTATCATTTCTTTAGTATTTTTTTTAAACAAAAGCACTTCTAACCGGTCGGGCTATTTTTTTTTGTTTAACTGCCTTCCACTTATATGCTGTCACTTAAGAAATTACACCAAATTTTAAATACATTCGTTTACATGGAAAACAAAGGAAAATACAATCATTCACATAGAAAAATCGATCTAGTTCACACACACTCTCTCTCTCTCGTCTGCAGTGCCTCTCTATCTTGCTATCTCTCTCTCTCTCTCTCTCATGTCTCTCAGCAGTTGCCGCCATCCTCCACACTGTCCAGCGTCGAGTTTGCCTCACTGGGAAGTCTTTATCTTCCTTTCTCTTCGTCCATCCCTCTCTTGCTTTGCGATTTTCATTTCTCATTGGACCCCTCAAACCACCTCCCCCCATTATAGGTTTCTCGTCAATGCTAGTAAGTCACTCCATCCACCTCTCTCTCTCTCTCTCTCTCTCTGCCCTTACTTGTGGCCATGCCTTCACATCACTGTCGCCAAGCCACTCCATTGCGACAATGTAGCAACTTGTCGCATCGCAAGGCCAACCGCCACCTCCTATGCATTCAGTCTTAATCCCCCAATAAGCTTATCTCCTCTCTAGAGAGCTTTGACATGCTCTCGTGACGGTGACAAGAAGGATATGACATTTCCTATTGGGCGATGAAGCATAAATCTTTTCATTTCATGAAACTCAAAAAAATAAAATCTGATAGCAAAGGGCGACGAAACATAAATCTTACCCATGTCGATCTATTGAAGTTTTTGTCTTAAATTTTAGGATTTAAAATGTAAAAGAAGCTGTGGATGGGTAACGGAAAATTTTAGGGAAAAAGATATATGTGGAGGGTGACGGAACTTGGGTGAGATGACATTGTCTAGCTATGGTGACGATTTATTTATTTTATTTTATTTTATTTTTTTCTGGTTTCATTCGGCGACAATCTGGGTTTTGTGAGGCAGCAATTTGGTTCTTTCCAAATGGTGAAATCAAACTAAAAGACCTTAATCAGAGATCGAGGGGATGGGAAGGGAATGGTTTTTGTGCGAGAGGTTGGCGAGGGCTCAGAATTTTGGATCGGTTGATGTGTGGTCACATGGTAATAAGTTGTGAAACTTACGTGGCAATAAACTATTTGAAGGCTTATTTGAGAAAGCTCGGACGGACCGGCTGGAAGATAAACTCTAAGAAAAAAATTAAAAAAACATATAATTTTACTAATATTCACTTCTTTAACCGTTAAGTAAAATAAAAAAAAAAAATCAAATACAAAGTAGTAGTAAAATAGGTAATAGGAGGATAGTAATCCTATCATTTTCTTTTATTATAACTGTTCATTCGAGCAATTTTTTTTTTTCTCTCACTCCGGTCCAGAACTTACCTACTTGCCCATATCCGGGAGTAGGCACCAACCGATTTATTTTTGGTCCTTCCCCTTTGATCTCTCTCTCTCTCTCTCTCTCTCTCTCAAGAATATGCATATTCTTGAAAAGAACCGTGCTTTATCAGCAGAATGTGCTACTAAACTAAACAAGTTGCAGACCGCATTGGCTTTCATGTACATCTTCATTTTTCTTGTCCGACAAAGTGGACAGAAAAGGGGAAAAAAGGAGAACAAAGCTGTCAAAAAATCCCGATTACAACCCGGATATCCAGATTTCCGACTTTCAAAACCCGGATTCGACCGGGTACCAGCCTAGGTTAACCTGGGCGGGTCCCAGCCACATCACACACCTGGGTCCGGGTACCCAGACGAACAGTCTCTATTATTTATCAGTTCACGTTAGACTCAAATTAAATTGAAGTTGGGATCAGAAAGGTGAATTCCATGCAGTCATGCAAAACCATAATGAAGTGACTTCAAAAACCATCAAACAGAATTTGGACTTACGAAGATGGCTTTGCATTATTAGCACACTATAAGGCCAATGCATCAAATCATGAAAAATAACTAGAAAACAGGCAACAAAACATAAAGGGCTGATTGTCTTCCTACAAAAGAAATCAGCCTCCAAATTTTATCACAGGATCATTCTCCACAGATTGATCATAACGAGCCAACAGAACTATTTCCAACCAATAAAAGTCCAAGCCCACGGCTTATTACCAGGAAAATTCCATGACAATTAAACAATCCAAACCTCAGTGTGATGCTTCCACTGGTTTCTGTAAACAAACAAGAATAAGTCGGTAAGAACAAAATCAAAACTTAAAAAAATGTGCATGAGTACTAGGTTAGCCTAAATAAACCCTTCACTAGACTGAACAAGTGGTTTAGCATCAAAATTGAAGTGGTCCTATGTGTTCTAACAGCCTCAAAAATCAATGTAAAAAAATAAAGGGGAAAGCTCAAAAATCACGGTTCCTTCTTTCACTATTTATATGACCACCCTCTTCAACTTTTCTAGACTTCCTAGCACTTTCTCCTTTTCCAGTTAGACGAATTTCTTGTATACTTCCTGTAGACAGGAGAAACAACCTTTTTCAAATCTTAATAAAATTAATATCTTAATTATAAAAAAACTATATGACCTCCCTCTTTATTTTGGTCGATGTGGCATATCCTCTTAAATAAGCATTACACATAGAATTTATTTATTTTTTGATGATTCACTACACAGAAAATGAGAACAAAGCTCTTTATTCTATTAAATGGTGAAGGGCACGGTTCACATATGCCAAGGGATGAATGAGAACATTGGACAAGTGAAACAAAGGAAAAGACACCAAATTTCTTGCCTTCAACTCTTTGTTTTTTTTAAGTTATAAACATTTCATTACAACAGGAGAATCCTCTAGTACATATGTAGTAGACCAGAACAGCTAATAAGAATAAATTCTTTTACTCAAATTTTTTCCTTTGTGTGCTCCAGCTAAACTTTCTCATGAAAATTATTTTTAACATGCATAAATGAATATCATATGAGACGATTATGTGCTAAAAAACCAATGTTACTTTCACCAGATTGGGAAAGGCAAAAGTCAAAGGAACTCACATACTGATTGGACACATTATGAACAGCATGCAATGCGCAATTTTATTACTTTCAGCACAACAGAAAATGTTGCACAGGCCGATTATTCTGATGTCTAAAATAGTAGAGCTCTAAATTTCTCATGACTAGGGCGGATCATACTAAAAAAAGTAAAGATGGTGATCAGGTTGAAGAATACACAGAGTTACCTCTTCCTCCTTGCCTTTGCCTCTTGTAAAGAATTTGTAGCTCCCAAAGATGAGTAGACCCCAGCCCGACAGGGAGACAATTACAAACTGCAAAAGCATAATGTTCAGTCAAGAAAGCTTCCTGTGTAAGTGACCACAAATCCTGTGTCATTGTCGCTCAGGACACAGCCGTAATGAACTTCCACAAATAAAAGGTTTAACACCATGACATGAATTTCATCTCAGTGAAGATAAATAGCACCAAAAAAACCTCCAAACAAAATAGTGTGAGTGATTTGAGGGAAAAAATGGGGATGGATCTGAGTTTTGAATCACAAGATAGGACTCACATGCTCTTCCTTCCACTTAGATGGGCTCATTGGGTCTTGCCAAACATTAACCCTGGGTGGGCCATGGTGATCTGCAAATAATCAAACAAAAAATAAGTAGGGACAACAATATATTGCAGATAATAAGTAGAGATACTACAAAAAGTATACATCAATTCACATTTGGTTCTAACGAAAGGATCAAATAAAGATTGGAAAAGAAGCGCTGATGGCATTCATGTTTCACATATATCACATATGGCATCAAGACCCATGCGTTCTTCTCTCCATTTTTTTAACATTTTGAAAGTAATTTATCAGTGAGAAAAACACAAAAAAGTAATCAAACATTTTTTTGATAATTCAAAACAGCAATCAAAGAAGCCAAATGATGTCCTTAACAGCACCTCCTTTGACTGGAAAACTGCCTCTGCAGTGAGAAAATCATACTTCTTTCATTATTTCACTTACTATTCCAATACACTTGTACATCACAAATTTAGCATTCAAGAAACAAATTAGCATTCAAGAAACTTAACAAAAATTAAACAAATCAAAACAAGTATATGTATGCAATTAAACAGAACGTTGATGATTTTCTTTGATAAATTCCCGCCATCAATCAGGTTCATTTTCTATATTATTTTCTATATTTCTTGAGTTAATTTTCTTAACAAAAATTCCATTTTTTCTATCGTTAAATGTAGGGTTTTGATGACTCCCAAATTTATCCATTCACACATCCAGTGGATACCAAAATTTATCCACCAATCCCAGAACGTCGAACTACATTAAAAAGAAAAAAGTAGAATTTATTTTCTAAAAAGAATCTATTTAAAACATATAATTTCAGTTTTATGGGAACTGAGAAATCACAACGACCTTCACTCGACCTAAAGCAAAAAAAAAAAAAATATAACTGTATGACTTTAACATTTTTTCCTGGAGGTCGGGGTGGGAAGAAGGAAAAAACCCATTGCATTAGCTTTAATATTTCAGAAAAAAAAAAAAAAAATCTTCGCGATCTCTCAGCCAACAGAACAGCCGAAACCTCAAAATCTCGAATCTCAATATGAACTATGCTGAATTATTGAATTCATTAAGGACCTAATCTGCACGAAAAACCCTGAAAAGACGAAAATCTTTCTTTTCCTTTCTTCCCTAAATTCTCTCAGCAACCAACTGGAGAGAGTAGAAAAGTTAAAAAAAAAATCCTTACAAACTTCCATTATCAAGCTCGATTATGCTCATTTTGTCAAATTTCTAAGGACATAAAATACTTATGACAAACTAACAGATTCCTTTCTTTCCCAGATTTTCTCAGCAACCAAAAACCAAATAGGGGAATGAAAAGATTGGAGAATCTGGTTTATATGAAATGAGATCGAGAATCAAGAGAAATGAACACATATAACATCGAGATATACAAATAGGGAAATTATATGTCTGGGTGTGTTAAACCTGCAGCGCCGGCAAGGCCACGCCGATGAACTAGATTGGAGGCTTGAGCCGAAATCTTAGGAGAGGAGAGCCGGGTTAGAGTCGCAGCTTGACGAGCAGCAGCCGCCGCTAAAGTAGCCATGGTTCCGAGGTTCGCAGTGGATCGTTGGAGAGAGGGTACAACGGAACTGAGAGAGGTCAAGGGAGAAGCAGATCCATATATAGGATCAATTACAAACGACGCCGTCTGGTTATGTTATTTTGTCTCTCTCTTTTCCTTTTTTCTTTTTTTTTTCATTTTCAAAAACCGAAAATATTTTTTTCTTACAAAAAAGCAAAAAAAAAAAACGTAACTATTATCACTTTTGCAAATTCAGATGCCGGTCGAATTGAACAGTGCAAACACAGATACAAATAATATTGAACGTTTAAATGCATAGGGAAATAGATCGAGAAATGCTTTCCCCATAAAAAAAAAATTTATGTAAATGAAAATTTTATACTGACGTGACTTGATATGATACATCAAATTATAAAATTATTTTTTTATAAAATAAATATAACGTATTATATGAAATATTATCAGTTTTTAAGTTTAATTTTGTGAAATCTTTGTGATTGTATTACTTCTCATTGCCTTAACATAGGGTTTGGGAAAAGATGATATGCAAAAGACGATCGACAACTGAGGGCATGATTGGACAGGCAAAGAATTTTCAAAATTTTTAAAACTTCTCATAATTTCATTCCCAAATATCACTAAACTACAAAACATTTCACAATTTCAAAATTTTAAATTTTTAATCTAATAGTTACCAAATGATCATCCAAACACAAAAATCAATAAACCTTTTATAAATTTTAAAACAAAACACAAAAATCAATATAACTTTTATAAACTTAAAAACAAAAATTATATTCTAACAAATTTTTAACTTTATAATATTTTTGTTTTAAACTTTTCTCTCTCATTTTTTCAAAATCTAATAAAATATTTTCATTCAAATTATTTCACCGATATTCACAAAATTCTAAAATATCAAGTGTCCAAACATATCCTCAAAATGCAAGAACGATTCAAATTAGGGTTGAAAACCGATCCTATCGGTGCGGTTTTGATTTTGATTTTTGGATCAAAACTGCACCGATAGTTTTTTAAAATGGTGGTGCTGACCGAAACCAACCACCAGGGATAGTGAGAACTGGCTGGAATCTTACGGCCGGTACTAATTGGTTCCACGGTCGGTCCATTGATTGCTAAACTATCCCCAAATTCACATAAGAAATTCAAAACAAATCAATCAAAATTCACAACAAAATCAAAAATTCATAACAAAACCTCAAGAGGAGAGGTAAACGGGAGAAATGAGAGGAGAACGAGAGAGGCGAGGGACGTTTCAGAGAGTTCCGCCTCAGAGAGACGTTTCAAAGAGGAGAGAGTTCGGAAAGGTAATGGACAGGCAGAGGATGAGAGATCTCGAGGAGATGAGGGACATGCCAAGCGTTGGCGGTGTGAAGGAGGAGGGGAGGGGAGGGCTGTGGCGCTGTGCTGAGGGTTGAGAGAGGAGAGAGAAGAAAGAAAGAGGATCGGGATGAAGAAGAGGGGAGGGGAGGGGAGGGGAGGGGAGGGGTATTAAACCCCTTAGATCTAAACGACAATATTTGGTGCATTAAACCAAACGACATCGTTTTACTTATATGTATATATATATATATATATATATATATATTCTAACTGTTTCATGTGAAATAACGTTGTTTTACTTAATATATATACATATATTATATCATCCGGTTTGGCAGTATGAACCTAGTTAAGACCAGGATTGACCCGATCGATATTGGTTTCTTATATTTCCTACCGCCGGCGGACCGGTTCTCCATCGGTTTTGGCCGGTTCTTGACTCTAGTGGTTTATTCCCGTCGGTGATGGTCGGTCTCATCAGTTCTTGTACACCCCTAATACAAACGCAATGCAATATTGTTGTAGGATGTGGGAATCACGTGTGACAGTGTTGAAGCTACAAGCATTATCAATATAACTTTTCAATTGTTGCTCGTTGATGGGGAGTCATGAAAAATTTTTAGAGTTGGTGGGTGGGATAGAGCATGGCTTTCACACTTTGAAAATAGTTGTTACACGCAAAATGCACTTGATATTCATGATACTTGTCAAATGATCATTATTTCTGATGTGGCATTTTAATGGTTAAAAAAAACTCCATATAAGTCACTAATTTGATGATTTTCCAAACTACATAGAATAAAAAATTCAGTTGAAAATGACATCGACTATATCTCTTATAGTAAAGTAAGTCACAAGGAGTCACACCTTTTATATTGCCGCTATATCATAAAATGGAAGCATGAAACGATTTGAGGGTAATTTTGCACTTGAGTCCATCTAGGGGGACTCTGCGCACATCCTAGATAATATTGTCATTTGTCATTTGTGGGAATAACATTAATGCCCTGCCCATGATTCAATCTAGTCGAGATTTTTTGAAATCGCACATCTGAAATCTTGCTCAGAATTTCCCTCCCTCCTCTCTTCAGTCTCTGGCCGGCATTAGGGCTGTACAAAAAACTGGCAAACCGACCAAGACCGACTCAGACCGGCCGCTAGAGCTCGAAATCGGCAGGAAACCGATCGGCTGTCGATGGTAAATTATCAAAACTGGCATCGGCCGATTCGGTCCCGGTTTGAACCAGCCAAAAACTGAAAAACCGGCCGACGTCATATACCTTTTTTTAAAAAATATATTCATTCATTAAATGACGCCGTTTCACTTATTTACGCTGTTTCACTTAAATAGGTGAAACGGCGTCATTTGCATCTTACGTTTTAAAAAAATAAAAATAAAGGGAACGGCGGCGCCGTTTCCTACTAGAGCATATTATCCCCTAGCCCAGTTTCTTTCCCCCTCCCTCTTCTCATTCGATTTCGACACTCAGCACTTCAGTAGTCAACGCCATCCACTCCACTCCACTCCACTCCAGTGACCAGACCAGCGACTCCAGTCTCCAGCCACTCACGGCTCACCGACGCCCAGTGGTCCACCATCCAGCAGCGGCGCAGCCTCCACCGCTCCACGTTCCTTCGGCAAACGGTGCAGCTCGAGAGCCTCCATTCTATTTTTTAGGTATGATTTTGTGAGATTTATGAGGATGAAAATTCTGAAAATTTGATTTAAATTTAGTGATGAGTGTCGATTGATGAGTCTGATTAGTTATTAGTGATTTTCTTGAAATTTATTTTTTGATAAGAGCCTAAGAGGACCAATCAGTGGATTAGGGATTCTGTTTTCTGGTTTGGTATTCCAATCTAGGGTTAGGGATTGTGTTTTTTGGTTTGAGATGGTGAAATAGTGAATTGATGATTGAAGATTGATGAAGATTGATAGTATTCCAATCTAGGGTTAGGGACTGTGCAGTGTTCACGGATTGAATGAACAATGAACAATCGGTTTTATAGATTTTTTTTTTTTTTTTTATAGATTTTGTAAAATGAACAATCGGTTTTATTGATAGTTTTGTTGATTGACAGTTTTGTTGAAAGTAAAATAATTTGTGATGTTTATTAAAAGTAAAATTTATGATATGTTATAAATAATTTATGATTTTTATTGACAATAAATATTCATAATTTATTGAAAGTAAAATAATTTGTAAGATTTATGAGCGATCTAAAATGTAGATTAGAATCTTAGATTTATGATGTTTGCCACGTTGTAAACTAGCAGCTGTGTAATTGACAATTGATCTTGATTCGAACTCCCAGATACCAAAACCTCCGGCTTCAAGTGCCCCTAATAGTAGTAATTGTCCACTTCTTAAGAAACGGAAGGGGAATGATCCGTCAATTGTTTGGGACCATTTTACAAAAGTTGAGGGTTGTTCTGTAGATGGTCCTAAGGCCACGTGTAATTATTGTGGCAAGATATAGCTTGCCACTCGAAGAGGAACGGAACTTCAACCATGCAAAACCATATACCTTCATGTCACAAAAATCCTCATAAACGTGGGCCTTTAGATAAATATCAAACAACATTGACAGGTGAGGTATCCTCGAAGGGGTTTGGAGAGAGTAATAATTCTTTAAGAAATCTTGTAACCCATAAATATAGTGAGGAGGCTGTGAGGATGACGCTTGTGGGGATGGTAATCCTCGATGAATTACCATTTAGAATTGTTGAAGGGCAAGGATTTAAAAAGATAGTTTGGTTGCTTGAACCTAGATTTAAAGTGATATGTCGAGTGACGGTTGCAAGAGATTGTATGAAACTATTTCCATATGAAAAAGCCAAACTTAAAAAGTTATTTAAAGATGAGTGAATGAGGATTTCATTAACTACCGATACGTGGACATCGGTACGAAATCTTAATTATATGTGCCTAACTGCCCATTTCATTGATAGTGATTGGAAATTGTAAAAGAAAATCATTAATTTTTATTTAATCCCTAATCATCGAGGGGATACCATTGGAAAATATGTTAAATCGTGTCTCCTTTATTGGGGCATTGATAAGATATTTACTGTTATTGTTGATAATGCTAGCTCAAATGATACTGCAATTGCATATTTGAGACATTTTTTGATGGAGAATATGTTGGAGGGGAAGTATATGCACATGAGATGTTGTGCTCATATTCTGAATCTTGTCGTGAATGGGGGTCTTAAGGAGTGTGATGATGCCATTACAATGGTTAGAAATGCGGTTAGATATGTGCGTTCCTCCCCTACAAGATTAGACAAGTTTAAGAGATGTGCAGAAAATGAAAAAATTGATTGTAAAAAGATATTGTGCCCTGATGTGCAAACCTGATGGAATTCAACTTACATGATATTGGAGGCTGCTGAGAAATTTGAAAAAAATTTTAGGAGAATGGAGAGTGAGGACTACAATTTTCTTTCTTACTTTAAAGATGGAAACATTGGGCCTCCTAGAGCTGACGAGTGGGAGACAATGCGGGTTTTTGTGAAATTTTTGAAGATGTTTTATGATGCCACTTGTTGATTTTCTGGTTCTTTAATGTCATGCAAACACAAGTTTTTTGAAGATTTGTAGGCTCCAAAAAGAGTTGGTTAGACTGTGTGAGAGTGAGAATACTTGTTTGATGAGCATGGCCATAAGCATGAGAATGAAATTTGACAAGTATTGGGATTCATTGGATATGATGAATTTGTTGTTGTTGATTACAGTTCTCCTTGATCCACGTAGTAAGTTGGGACTTCTTTCTTTTCACTTGAAAAAATTTATGATCACAATTGGGCTGAAGATTTGTTGTCGAGGGTGAGACAATTATTATTATTAGACATGTATGCGGAATATAATGCTACGTTCGGTTCTTCCTCGCTTAGTAGAGAACATGTTTCCCCTCCTTCATCTGCATTTCCAAATGATGCTGAAGACAATCATGAGTCACAACTTTTTTATGAGTGGTTGCTAGCATCGACTCTGGATCTACAGCTACCAAAACAGAGATTGACCGATATTTATCATATGGTTGTGAGTCATTCAGCCAATCTTTTTATTTGTTGAATTGGTGGAAGGTGAATGAGCCTAACTATCCTATAGTTGCGAGGATTGCACGAGACGTGTTAGCCATGCCTGTTTCCATGGTTGCATCAGAGTCAACATTTAGTACGGGAGGTCGTGTACTTGATCCTTTTCGGAGTTCCTTGGCTCCGAGAACTGTTGAGGCACTTATTTGTACTCAGAATTGGTTGCGACATTCATCAACGCCAATTGATATTCAAGACTCCATGGATAATGTTGAGAGTTTTGTAGTAGAATCTAGTAATGTGTTTTTCTCATTGAATTTCCATATTCATTTATTTTTATAATTTAATTTTTTTTCATTATCCTAATTTATTAATATTTATTTGTTGTTTTCTTATAGAGTTAGGAGCATCACACATCACAACTATTGATGATTGAAGAGTCGAAAACTGCAGCTGAAGAATGAAGATTTTTTGAGTTTTATTCAAAAACAATTGTTATTTGTTACTTACATGCTTAAGATAATTTAGTTTTGTTTGTAATGTGTATTAAACATCTAGTGGAGTTTTATTTATTTATCTAGTAATTAGTAATTTAGTATATAAGATAATAAGACTATAAAATATAAGTAGTATATATGTAGTAGTTATTAGTTACTAATAATATATACATGGCATGATTAAAATTAAAAAGAAATTGAATAAATAAATTAATTTTAAAAATTATGCAAAAAAAAAGTCTAAATGTAGATGATCTTGAATAACAAATTGAGCCCAAAAAGAGGTTGAATTGGGTCTTAAAATGACCCAAACAGAGTGGTTCAAACCGGTCCAAAACTTGTGGCCCAAACCGGCCCAAAACCGATGAACCGACCGTGAACCAGCCGGTAACCGAACTGGATAGTTTTCCCCTCATGATCGGCCGGTTTGGCCTCTCCAAATAAACCGACCTATCGGTTTCGGTTTGGGCCCAAAACCGAACCGATAGGTCGGTTTTTCAGCCCTAGCCAGCATCGACTTGATCTTCTCCTTCACTCTGTCAGCCGCTGACCACGCGAGGATTCAAAAGATTTTTATTTTTTAAAGCAAATGTTTGAAAAAAAAAATCAGCTCTAGTTTCACATGAGATCTTCTTGCTCGCAACTTTGCAATTGGATATCAAATCTGAAACAACATAAAATTGATTAAACTTGCCTGGATAGAAACCATTACAGAACAAAACGCAATGATTTCATTTGTCTCAAAGATTTGTACATAGAGAGAAAGCAAAACAAAACTATCAGCCATTTCCTTTGTAATTCAATCTTGTTATACTTCGTGTTGCTTGTACAAAACTTTTAATAAGATGAACTATTGTGATAGCCCACACTTGTACGTTTATTTTATTTTACAGAGAGAAAGCAAAACAAAACAAAAATTTATACACAAAGATGTGGATGAAAGACCTTTGTAAGTATCAGAAGGAGGGGAAGAATGAGGTTAGTGTAAGAATATTCCATTTATATAGCATTTACAGGGGACAAGAACAGAGGTCTACAACTATAAAAGAAATAAAGATGGAAAGTATACAACTATGAACAAAACCTATGGAAATGCTATTTACAATAGTGCAAGACTAATGTATTGCCAAAAATAAAAGAGAGATCATAGCAGCTGTTTATGAGAAGAGATGTGGGGAGAAGATTATGGAGAATCGAGAATTATGGAGATATGGCTTATATGTCTCTTCATTCCCTCTCAAGGTCAAGGAGGGATTGATTCTACGTAGAGCTTGCTACGATTTGGCATGAAGTTGGGACTACACAAGTACTTTGTGAAAATGTCGAAAACCTGGTCCTCACCCGAGACGTGCAAGTTTTATCACAACATGAACAACTTGTTCACAGACAAAATGATCATCAATCTCTATGTGCTTTGTCCGATGGTGGAAGATGGGATTCTTGGTAATGTTAAGAGTTCTCTTGTTATCACAATGCAGAGTTGGAGGGAGTTGGGATAGAATGTCTAAGACTTTGGAACTAATTTATATACCACATGAGTTCAATTTTGGTGGAGGTGAGGGCTTTATATTTGGCTTCACTAGTGGATCTAGACTTTTTTGTTTGCTTCTTTGCCCCCCAAGACAACAGATTAGGACCAATGAAAATTGTGAGATTAGTAATTGATCTATGATCATCATGAGAGCCTGCCTAATCCGCATCGCAAAATCCTGAAATAGTTGAGATGAGACTTTTAACATAGTGAAGACTGAGATTGAAAGTTCCCTTTAAGTATCGAAAAATCTCGAAGGAGCTTGCATGTACTGGCATACATAATGTATAGTGTAGGTGATGTCTGGCCTAGTGAGTGTGAGGTACTGGAGAGAGCCAACCATTTGATGATATATAGTAAGATCTGTGAGAGAAAAACCATCATGTGCAGATAGTTGCACACCAGACGCAAGAGGAATTGAGACTGGTTTAGCCCAATCAAGACTGAATTTCTACAATAAGGAAAGGAGATAACGTGTTTGACTAAGAGTAATATTGGAGGTATCCTGTGTGACCTGAAGTCCAAGAAAATAGTGCAAGTCTCCAAGATCCTTCATGTGAAACACTTGAGACAAATGAGATAAAAAAAAAAAAAGCATTGATAGAAGAAATGGAAGAACTAGTTATAACAATGTCATCCACATGAATTAAGAGAATAATAATATTCAAAGCTTGACGACAAAGAAATAATGAAGTATCATACAGAGACCGTTGAAAGCCCATTTGTTGGATATATGAGCTAAATTTCATGTACCATGCTCGGGGAGCTTGCTTGAGACCGTAGAGCGCCTTGTATAGGCGACAAACATAATCGGGATATATAGAATCCTCAAAGCCAGGTAGTTGAGTGAGATAAATTTTCTCTTGTAAGTCACCATGCAAAAAGGCATTGCTCGCATCAAGTTGCTTTAAAGGCCAAGCTTGAAAAAGTGTCATGTTTAAAATCAAGTGAATGGTTGCAAGTTTTACAACGAGGCTGACTGTGTCGTTATAATCAGGGCCTGGTAGTTGAGTGAAGCCTTGTGCAATAGGACAGGCTTTATAGTACTGTTCGATAGATCCATTGGCCTTTGTCTTGATTTTAAAAACTCACTTAATGCTAATCAAGTTCATGTCTTCGGTTTTTGGTACTAAAGTCCATGTGTGGTTGGTATGGGGAGCATCAAATTCAGACTACATGGCCTACTTCCAAAGAGGTTTCGTAAGGGCCTGTGTGTATGTGCTTGAATCCTTTGGTTGAGTGGCTAGATTTGCCATAAAATAAGTTAGAATAGGATGTCGTGTAGCTAAAAATACTTGTGGTCTTCGTGTACCATCATGTGTCCTTGTAACTATGGGATGGGTACGAAGTGGCACTGCATTCATATGAAGCTGAGAGGAAGCAGGGGCCGAGTCTGAAGGAAGGTCTAGAGGAATGGCAGATGGCACATCTTTTGGACTTGGATTGACATGAGGAGTGGAAGGCTGAATATAGATGAACTAGGAGGAAAGCTCATGGGTTTATTGGGTGCATTGTAAAGTATGGATGGTAAATACCAAAGTTTAAAATGCTGGACATTAGCATCAGACAAAGCTTGTTGTGTTGAGAAAGGAAATGTGGTCTCATAAAACAGAATATGTCGAGAGATGTACACACGGCCCGTGATCAGATTTAGGCAACAATACCCTTTGTGATTTGGTGTAGCCAAGAAAAATACATCTAGAGGTCTTGAAACTAGTCTAGTTTAGAGCGGCCAAAAGGATTTAAGTATGGGTAACATGCGTAACCAAAAACTGTCAAAGGGGTATAACATGGTGGAGAATTAAAAACAAGCTCATATGGAGACTTATCATGATGAATTGGAGTGGGTAACCTATTGAGAAGAAAAATTGTTGTAGTAAAAGTAGCAATCCAAAACTTGGACGGAACAGAAGCATGAGCCATTAAAGTGAGACCAGTCTTAACAATATGACGATGTCGGCGTTCAGCTAAGTCATTTTGTTCCAGAGTACTGAGACAAGATACCTATTGAGGTATTTACAAACTCACCACCCCGTCACTTTGAATAATTTTCATTTGAGTTTGAAATTGAGTTTCTAGCATTTTAAAAAATGTGAGAAGGATATGAATGACATCTAATTTATGAGCCATGGAAAAATACCATATGTAGCAAGAAAATTCGTCTATAACAACCAAATAAAATCGAAAACCATCATAAGAAGGTATTGGAGCTAGTCCCCAAACATCCATATGAAGGGTATGTAGAAAAGTTTGAGTATTAGTAGTACGAGAGGCAAAAGACAATTTCTTAGATTTTTCAAGACTGCAACTTTCACAAAAAACCAAAATGCTTATTTAAAGTAGACAAAGAACAGAGTGAAATCTTAATAATTCTTGAATTTGGATGGACTAGTCATGCGTGTCAAATGGTGATGGAAACCTTGGTAGCTTGGAATGCAACTGGAGGTAAAGAGAATGGAGTGGCACGTAAAGGGTACAAACCAGCATCAACGAGGCCTTTAAACATCACCCGATTCGTTTTCAGGTCCTTTATAAAAAAACCCAATGTATAGATCACAAAGCAACAATTGTGGTCAAAAGTAAATTGAGAGACTGAGAGAAGTCTCCTTTTAAAAGCAGGAACGATAAGAGCATTTTTAATAGTGAGAGAGGTATGTGGAACTTCAAAGTTACTAGCAGCCAAAATGGGAAAACCACAACCATTTCTAACCATCACAGTATCGGTACCTAAATATGGTAGTATACCTTTAGCATTAGTAGAGGTAAGAGTCATGTGATGATTAGCTCCAGTATCCAGATACCAGACGTCATTCGAAGTATCACCAGTTTGAACAACAAGAAAAGCTTGATAGGTTTTGGCGTCTTTAATAGTAGCACAACAGTTGTCGGCTTTGTGGTTAGGTCCACCACAACAGAAGCACGTTATACGACCAGTACGTACGGGAGGCTTGCCACCACCACGGGAGGAGTTTTGTTGAGAACGTCCACAGCTCATGCGACCTTGGGACCTGCCACCCCCATAGTTTGATTTATATTTGTTCTGATAATTATGAGAACGTCCACGAGAAGATGAGTTTCCAACATTACGATTTGCATAAAGAGTAGTTCTATTGGTGTAGAAAGCCATGATTGAAGAGGAATCTCTTATTGCTGAAATCCGAATACCAAAGTCTCTTAACTTGCTAATGACAACTTCAAGGGAGGGAAAGTTATCTCTTGCATTGAAAGCAACCACTATGGGATCAAATTCAGAGCCTAATCCTCTAAGTAAACATATGTTAAAATCATCATCGTCCATTGTTTTGCCGGCACCAAGGAGAGTAAGAGCCAAAGATTTGGCTTTATAAAGGTAATCTTCCATTAAAGTAGTACCTTTGGTGAGGGATTGGAGCTCACCTTTAGTCTGTTGAACACGATCCCGAGTATGTCGACCATACAATGTCTCCAACATGTCCCAAGCTTCATGGAAGGTCTCACTATTGATCACCTAAGAAAAAGGAGCAGTGGACACTGAGATGTTGATCCAGTAAGGATCAGTTGATAGTTAGACTACCATCAGTAGTAGTAATAATTGCAGACGGGTAAGGGAATTCATTTGTGATATAGCCAAGGAGCCCATGACCACGTAAAATGAGAACAACCTGGACTTTCCATAGGAGCTAATTTGTGGAGGCTAGTTTAATGGAAATGTCTGTGAAATTTGTTTTGGAAGAAAACAGATCAAAGGAGGCTAGCTCGTCCATAGGAAGAATCTAAGAGGGAAAGGAGGAAGACATTTTGACAAAGATCCACTCATGGCTCTTGATACCATGTAAGAAGGAGAAAAATAGCTGGCAATATGCGTGGCTCATATTCCATTTATATAGCATTTACAGAGAACAAAAATAGAGGTCTACAACTATACAAGAAATAAAGATGGAAAGTATACAGTTGTGAACAAAACCTATGAAAAAGCTATTTACAGTAGTGCAAGACTAACGTATTATCAAAAATAAAAAAGAGATCACAATAGCTGTATATAAGGAGAGATGTGGGGAAAAGATCATGGCGAACCAAGAATCATGAAGATATGGTTGATATGTCTCTTCAGTTAGAACTTAGGGCTCATGAGGTTAAAGCTCTGGAAGATGAGGATGGGGCTTAGACGATGCGTTTCATTTGGCTAAGGTTTCTCGACTTTCCATCCACTTGAATGGAACTGTGCGTTTCAATGGAATATTGTCTTTTCCGAGTACCCACTTAAATGAAATTGTGCATTTTATAATAGCCACGTAGGGTGTGCATCGGGAGTCCCCATTTGAAGACTGCAATAAGAATTTCTCTTTTACACTTACGGTGTTGGATTGTAACACCCAGAACCACCCACGAAGAAACAGCATACTCATTGAAAATATGTCGTTTTAAGTGAGGGGATTTCTTTTCCCTTTTTCCTTCCCCACCCTGATGGTTACTTGCTCCCCTAGATTTTTCCTCCCCCATATTCCCACCTTCCCACGCCTTTTTCAATCTGTTTTCTAACCCCCCACCCCCCACAACATATCACTCTCACTTGTTAGTCTCTGTCGAGTCTTCTCCCCTATGATTTTGGGTTTGCCGAGTTTCACTCGGTTTTCCCTGTTCTCCATCGCCAATTGCAGCGCCACCATCCACGTTGATCCACCCCATGCTCCTCCACACCAACCAACACCAACCCCTCTCTAGACGCCACCTTAAGTGACCAAACTGCCAAGAAGCCGCATGGGAACCACCACTTGAAGCCGCAGTTAACCATGCATGAGTTACACCATGCCAAACGCAAACTGAGTGGTTGAGTATGTCAGATTCGGTTGAGTTCCTCATCAGGTAACCCACTGGGTGCCACCCTCCAACCACCATGGAAGCCCCAGTTCGTCCATGCAGCAACCTCGCAAGCCTCCATGTTTGTTTTTCCTTTATTCCTACACTAAGCGCCAAGCACGCTGGAAACCATTCAACCAGGGTACATGCAACCCAGCACCGTTAACCATTTATTAGAAACAACCCAACGTTGTCGAGTTCTCTCTAGCACGACGGAAGCCGCCAGGCCCACTACTTCAAACCTCCAACCCACGCCACCATAGCCAACCTAGAACCACATGTAGGAATAGCCACGCTAGCCTCCATCATCCCCTATTTCCCCTACACCAAAACAGAGCAATCTAAACTCCTCCCAAAGCTCTTATTTTTCAGCCACAGTTCCTCGTCGGCAATAGACACTTGGCACCGTCGAAATTCCACTACCGTCAATACCCACTTGGCAGTTAGCTGCCGGTTACACCACAACCACGTCGGAGACTACTTGGCACGGGGTCCTCCACCGAAGAACCCCTCCAGCTCTACCCGAGATTCAGTAGCTCCTACCTCTCGGAAATCCCTCTCCCAATGTGAGCCTCTCTCATTTTCTCTCATATTTTATTTCTCTTTCTCTGTCTCTCCTACTTCTTTCTCTCTCTCACAACACCTTAACTTCCTGTCACAGTCCTCTCTCTATACGTAAGTTCGGGTCTAGATTAATATTAGAGGATCACAAATTGGCCATACACACACTGAAGGTAGGAGTCATATGGGTATGTTTCAGGGGTCAAAGAATTCGTGCATGGACAATATTAGAAGGCCAAATTATGGGGTTAATATAATCTTAGGTTTTAATTGTGTAATTGTTTGGAGAAATTATGTGGGAATCAAGGTATTTTGGGGAGAGTTGATATTTTTGGGTCTCGAAGATTTTAGACATTAAGGAAAATATTATTTTTTTTTTATCTCAGATTTTAATTACAAAATATGTGTTCAATTGAAAATTTATCCAGGTTACGTGACTATCTTATAGGTGAAGACTGATATTCCCTTGGCATTGTTGTAAGAAAATTAAGAGAAACTAAAAAGTTCAAGTAAGCGAGATTCCTATGTTAGACTTTCCATAAAAAGAAAGTGAACTGAGATTGGTTTATGAAAATGTGTATGATATGTTTTGAAAAGAAAATGTGAAAACAAACTTAGCTATTTGTTCTTCATTACTCATGAAATCTGTATGAAAGAGAAAAGTATTTTCTAACATGACTAATGTAGACATGAGCAATATTTTGACATGATATTTTTGAAATGTGCAAAAGAATGAATATGAAATATGAAAATTTTGTACATATTATATGAAGATGTTTTGAATCTGTTTTGAACATGTGAAAATGATATGAATATGTTCAGCACTCTGTTTGATATTATATGCATCTGAAAAACCTTTGGCAAGATTTTCTGATTTTGATCTGATTCTGATTCTGGTTTTAATATGATGATTCTGATTCTATTATATGGTTAGTACCAACATCTCTGATATAAGTGCACCTACTTTGAAAATAAAGTGATTTTTCTGCGTGTTCTTTCATGTGTGCACACTTGGGGTTTCGAGAATGAATAAAGAAAAGTTTCACATTTTGATACTGCCTGATTTGACCACCAGGAATAGCACAACCCTACCACGAGAGTTAAATATGATATATGATATGATATGATATGATGGTAGGATACAATATGAAATTAATGATATGACAAGATGAAGATGTTCAGTTATGTTATGCCAAAGAGGTTTTTGAATATGAATAGTTGATTTTAGATTATGAACAGTTTGAAATGTTGCTCTGATTTTTTGATAACAAGTTTTTGAGATCTGCATATTGGAACTGAAATGTTTTGTTTTTTCATTCTGAACTCAATGAAAAGGTTCATGTTTACATACTAGTATATGTTCTCTGCTTACTGAGTTGTTGATAACTCACCCCTTATCTCTATTATATTTTTAGATATTTTGGATGTTTCAGCTAAGGATCAAGAATAGAAAGCATGGGTAAGTCTATGTGAGCATAGTGGATTAAGTACAAAACGATGTCATAGTTATTGGATAATTTTATTCAATATATTTGTTGTGTTATGATGACATGGTATGTTGAGAGGTTGACGTTTATATTAAGAGTTTGTGGTGTTCCTAGTTAATTATTTAGAGTAATTGTGTTAAAATAGTGAGATCTACGTGTAGTTGAGGTATTGGAGATTTTATCTATACTGTGAGATATGATTTTAGGTAACGGTTAACTCTCATACCCCATATGAGACCGGGGCGTTATAGTTGGTATCAGAGTCAAGTTTGAGGTTATGCAGATTATAACATATGAGATTTTGGATATTTGTGATTATAGGAAGTAACTTAATATTGGAGGTGTAGAAATTTGAGGACTAGAGATGATTATGTGGTTATTTATGATTTGAGATTCCGCAGACTTTATGGATTGCATTTTTGGAAATTCGAGGTTTAGAGATTCTGAATACCTTAAAAATGATTTTGATAAGGTCTAAGGTTCTATAATTTTGTAGGCTCCATGATATAATTTTGATGATATTTAAGGTTTCCACATTTGCAAACTCATGGAAGGTGGCTTACGAATTCTGAGTTAAATTTTAAAAAATGATTTTTATAACATTTGATATTTTAGATTCGATAGGCTTATTCTTTAAACTTTAGAAAATTATTTTTATAAGATTTAAGGTTTAGATTTTGGAAGGTATAAGCTTAATCGAAAGCCAGGTTTGGCATTTTGCCGACTTTTAAAAAAAATTGAGGAGGTTGGGATGTAATGTTTGAGAATTTTGTGAATTTTTAGAGATGATATTTAACGTTTAGATTTCGGGTTGACTTCATGGAATGGGTTTTGGTTAGGAACTTGAGGTATAGACTTGTGACATCGATGTTTTAGAGGCTACAAACATGTCGTTGGAATCTATAAACTTAAATTTGGTGATTTAAAATGTGTGGACTGATTAAATATGATGTTTAGGTGTACATGAGTGAGATGTAATGCGTTTAGGACTACAAGTTGTGAGAGTGAATTCGAATACGTTTTGAAGGTATCAAATTCGTGGTTTTTAGAACTTAGGCTGAAGCATTAGGGCATATTTTAGTGAGATTCAAGGTTTTGATTATATGTATTTTTGTTTAAGCTACGGGTAGGACCGGGTTAATATATATATATATATATATATATATTCAACTCTTTTCTCTGTGAATGCTTTAGGGTAGGTTTGGGGCATAAAACAAAACACAAAATTCTTATCTCATCTCATCTCATCTCATCATTACACATTTTTCAAATTTCCATACAAAATATAATAAACAATTCAACTTTTTCAAATCCCAATACACATTTTTCAAATCCCAAAACAATAATAATATTAAAACTTAATATTTTAAACTTCAAAACAAAACACAAAATTCTCATCTCACCCCTCAAACCTACCTATCATCGCTACTCTTGGGTTTAGCCTAACTAATTTTAAGTTGATCCTCCCTAAATATTCAGACCTCCTTATGCTCATACCTGTTACACTTTTCGAGCAGATCCTTTCATGAATATCTTGCAAAATGGTCCATATTGCATGTCTTCCATTTATTATTAAGATACGGTCAATTTCTTTCAAAAGTTTCTAAGTTGTCTTTCTTGAAGTTTCTTTTAAATTTGACGTGAAGGAAAACTAACATTTTTCTAAACCTTCTTTGAGTTGGACTTTGAAAAAAAAAACCTTTTGGGAATTTGACATGAAGAAAAAATAACCATTTTTGATAATTCTTTTAGTTGGGCTTTTAAAAACAATTGCCTATATACATTACTTATTTATATTTAGTAAGCTAACAACCAACTTCTTTGTCCAACTTAACGAAATCTTTTTGGCAACTTAGTGTTCTGACAATAATATTTTGGGGGCTATTTTTGACAAAAGGTTTGAACTTTAATTATGAATTTCCAATAGAAGGACAATCTTGAACCTAGCTCCATCGTGTGATCCTCTTATTCTAGGTGCGAGTCAATTTCCTCCATAGTCACTTAGTGGAGCACAACATTTGTGCCTAAATGTGATTTCAATCATTAGATTAGTTCTCTTTCACCGATAGAAAGTATGTGAGAAGGTCCCAACTTCACTAGTTTATCTTTGATTTTCGACCATTTTGTTACGACTATCCAACCCTATCCACCTCATGGGCTTGATTTGGTGTATGGGTTTCTGAGTTCTCGAATCACTCCAAAATCAAAGGATGGTAAGGATGCTATGAGTACTAGTGTGTGGTCATCAGACATAAATGTGTACTTGATGGCTATTGATTGCAGTTGAGAATGGAAGAGTGTATCTAAAAGTACACGTGAGTGTGCATGGATTTGGTAGATAAGAAATCTAGTTGTTATCAAATTGTGGTAAAAGTTATTTTGGCAGATGCTGAAATGGATTAGACTCCGCGTTGATGTACTTATGGATCCTAGTTTTAGACATTTTGGTGAAGTTATTAGCGTTCGCAATGGAAGCTTGTTTTTGGTAATACGATGGTTGAAGAGTAAACTTAGTGAGGATTTTGAAATTAATTGTGACTTGATATCACTTAGGACTTAAATTTCATTATATAGATTTAAATTTTGAGGATTATTAAGAACGAGGGATATTTTTGGGACCAGAGGTAATAGATAATAGACATAGTGGTGTTATAAATATGAGATTGAGGAAGTAATGGTGAAATTTTTTATTGAGTACAAATGAAGCTTGGCATGATGAATTGAAAGTAAACTTCATGAGAGTTTAAAAATATGTTGACATGAGATCATTTAGAATATAAATCTTGTGGCTAGGGATTTTTAATTTCGAGGATTATGAGGAAGAATAAATTTTTAGGGACCACGAGTTGGATACCTTTTTGAATTAAGTGACCCTGAACTTGGGAAAGTTTAAGTTACTTTTATTTGAGATTTTTATATTAATTGGAGGGTTCTATATACTATTTTATATGAATTCAAGTTAAGATTTTGGATGAAATTATTACTAGGCTTTTAATTATGTTGTTAAGGGTTATATTTCTAGACTTGAATTGGACCCTAGATAGTATGCTGATTGATACTATGTGCGTGGAGGTCTACGCCTAGAGGAGTAGGAAATATGTGAGGCATCGAACTAAAATATTGGAGGGTTAGAATCTTAAAACGTTAGATTTGACAATATAACTAAGGATTAGAATAAGCATGGAATGAATGTGGTTGAAAAGTGTTTAGGCTTTGCTTGTGGTACTAGTAAATTTCAAGGAAGATTTTTTTTTAAGGGGGGAATGATGTAACACCTAGACCCCCGCCCACGAAGAAACAACATACTCGCCAAAACTACACCGTTTTACGTAAGGGATTTCTTTTCCCTCTTTCCTTCCCCACCTCGATAGCTACCTCCTTCGCCAGATTTTTCCTCCTCAATATTCCCACCTTCCCACGCCTTTTTCAATCTGTTTTCTAACCCCCACCCATCACAACATATCACTTTCACTCGTTAGTCTCTCTTGAGTCTTCTTCCCTACGATTTTGGGTTTGCCGAGTTTCACTCGGTTTTCCCTGTTCTCCATCGCCAATCGCAGCTCCACCATCCACGTTGATCCACCCCATGCTCCTTCACGCCAACCAACACCAACCCCTCCCTAGATGCCACCTTAAGAGACCAAACAGCCAGGAAGCCGCATGGGAACCACCACTTGAAGCTACAGTTAACCATGCATGAGTTACACCACGCCAAAAGCAAATCGAGCCATCGAGTATGCAGGATTCGGTTGAGTTGCTCATCAAGTAAACCACCGGACGCCACCCTCCAACCACCATGGAAGCCCTAGTTCCTCCACGCAGCAACCTCACAAGCTTCCACGTTTTTTTTCCTGTATTCCTACACTGAGCACCAAGCATGCCAGAAACCATTCAACCTAGGTACGTGCAACCCTGCATCGATAACCTCCCAATGGAAACAACCCAACGCTGTCAAGTTCTCTCCTACACGACGGAAGCCGCCAGGCTCACTACTTCAAACCTCCAACCCACGCCACCATAGCCAGACTAGAACCATGTGTAGGAACTGCCACGCAAGCCTCCATCATCCCTTATTCCCCTACACCAAAATAGAGCAATCTAAACTCCTTCCCAAACACTTAGTTTTCAGCCACAATTCCTTGCCGGCAACAGACACATGGCATTACCAAAGTTCCACCGCCGTTGATACCCACTTGGCAGTTAGCTGCCAGTTACACCACAACCACGTCGGAGACTACGTAGCACGTGATCCTCCACCGATGAACCCCTCCAGCTCTACCCAAGCCTCAGCCGCTCCTACCTCACGGCAATCCCTCTCCCAACGTGAGTCTCTCTCAGTTTCTCTCATATTATATTTCTCTCTCTGTCTCTCCTACTTCTTTCTCTCTCTCAGAGCACCTCACCTTCTTGTCACATAGTCCTCTCTCTATATGTAAGTTCAGGTCTAGATTAATATTAGATGATCATAGATTGGCCATACACACACTCAGTTATGTGTTCTGCATTGCTTATGTAATCTGTATAAGAGAGAAAAATATTTTCTAACATGACTAATGTAGACATGAGTAATATTTTGAAATGTTGTTTCTGATATGTGCAAAAGACCGAATATGAAATATGAAAATTTTGTACATGTTATATGAAGATGTTCTGAATTTATTTTGAATATGTGAAAATTATATGAATATGTTCAGAACTCTGTTTCATATTATATGCATATGAAAAACTTTTGGCATGACTTTCTGATTTTGATTCTAGTTCTATTATAATGATTCTGATTCTATTATATGGTTGGTACCAACATCTCCGATATGAGTGCACCCACTTTGGAACCAAAGTGGTTTTTCTGCGTGTTCTTTTCTATGTGCACACTCGGAGTTTCGAGAATGAATAATGGAAAGTTTCACATTCTGATACTGTCTGGTTTGGCAACCAGGGATACCACAACCCTACCATAAGGGTTAAACATGATATATAATATGATATGATGATATGATATGATAAGATGAAAATGTTCAGTCATGTTATGCCAAATGGGTCTTTGAATATGAACAGTTGATTTTAGAATATGAACAATTTGAAATATCGCTCTGATTTTTTGATAACAAGTTTTTGAGATTTGTATATTGGAACTAAAATATTTTGTTTCTGCATTCTGAACTCTTTGAAAAGACTAATGTTTACATACTAGTATATATTCTCTATTTACTGAGTTGTTCATATATGTTTACATACAAGAATATTGGGTTTTTGCGGCTAATTAATTTTCGTCCCTACAGAAATTGATGCTAAAAATTATTTTTTGTCCAACTTACACCGGTCACAAGTTTCCATCGTTAAGGGTGATTTTCAAGAAAACAAACAGTTCTGCATCTTTTGCATCCACAATTTTATCCTATTGCATCATTTTCCATCGACGCAAAAAATAGGCCTCATCATCGTACTGTAAGAGACAATTCGAATCTTTCACAACATTATACTGTATAATTGCGATGATACATATTCTTTTAGTGACGATTATTTTCGACACAATATGATTATATGGTTGTTGCGATCATATCATTTCCGTCCTTACACAAATTGATGCTAATACATGATGTTTGCGTCAGATTTAAACTCGTCGCAAGTTATCGTCACTAATACAAATTTTGTGATTCTCGCCGTTTTATTTCCGATGAGTAAAAATTCATTTCTAAAAATAATTTTTTGTGATCAAATTAAAATTGACGCAAATAATTTGGATGGAAAAAACTAATTTCGACACCTTTTGCATTTTTTACGGCAACATTAAATGGCCGCTAAATGTGTTGAAATTATTTGCGACTACAAGCTTACTACTTGCAATGAAATAAAACTGCTGTAAAAAGTCAATGTTAAAAATTAAAAGACAGAAAATCCCAGAACTTGTTTTGAGCTTGCCCTAAATCCCTTTTTCCTTCCGTCTTTTCCCCTACACAAGGTCTGTATCTCTATTTCTTTTCCTCTCTCCCCCATTTGCGCCTCACATGTCCATCGCCCATCCCATCGTCATCAGCGTGCTGCCGCGCCCATTTTAGCCTTGCCTAGCTAGTGAGTCACTCTCTCTCCTCTTTCTCTCCCCTTCTCTCTATCTATTTGTGTTTGTCTCTCTTTCCTCCGTCTCTTTTTTCTCATCATTGAACATTGATTGAAGGTTAGGAACAATGGACAGGGGGTTGTGGTTGTACACCACTTTTGCAGCTGTCTTGATTTTATCTGATTTGGTGGGTTGGTTTTTAGATTTGCTAGGGTTAGGATTGTTGGATTTGGGATTTTATCACTCAGAGTACTTGGGGAAATTTTCTTTCAGAATTTTCTTCCAATCGTTTGTCATATATGTTACCGACTTTGTAATGTAGAAGGTAAATGGGTGAAACTTACGGTGCTTTTCTATATTATAAGTTCAAAGCAAGCAAGAGGAAAAATCACATCCATAGCCAC
This sequence comes from Juglans regia, assembly GCF_001411555.2. Taxonomy (NCBI): domain Eukaryota; kingdom Viridiplantae; phylum Streptophyta; class Magnoliopsida; order Fagales; family Juglandaceae; genus Juglans; species Juglans regia. Next base: position 20,241,837 of record NC_049901.1, on the reverse strand, counting down.
CTTGTTAAAGCAGAAATCGTAATAAGAAGAAAAGTCAATCTTGAAATTCAGTGAGCTTGTGCGATTGAAAAAATCTTGTGGGTAAAATTATTGCATAATTATTCTCTTGTCGAGGTATAAATATATGCTATATGTAGAGGTGGAGTTATTGATTCCCAAACTTTTAGACATGCTTTGAGTTATTAGTATGTGAATTTAGAATTTCTATCATTAACACCTGTTGTGGTTGAGACTTGGTGTAACGCCCCGATCCCGCAAGGGTGGGAGAGTTACTTCCTATCACTTAAAACTCACATTTCAACAATATAATAATAAATTCAAAATTCCCAATATCATATAAAAATTTCGATTCAAACTAATTTTCTCAATAAACCAATTTTTCAAAATGCAAAGTCATCGTAACATAATAAAATTTCTTAATAAAAATCAACAAGACTCATAAATACTTTCTATACTTAATCCACTATATTTAAATCATCTCACCCAATGTCTCATAATCTTGATCCTCAGCTGAACTATCAAAATATCTGAAAAAATATTGTAGAGATAAGGGGTGAGTTATCAACAATTCAGTAACCAGAGAACTTATACTAACATGTAAACATGAACATTTATAAAGTTTGGTATGCAGAACAAAACATTTACTTTCAGAATGCAGAACTAACATATTTACTTTCAAAATGTATAAACAAAACTTGTTACAAAACATCAGAGCGAAACTTTAAGAAAAACATTCTTATTCAAAAATCATTCTCCATATCATAAACTGAGACATCATCTTCATATCATATTGGAGCATTGCATCGGGATAAATACCATGTTTAACCCTCGTGGTCAGGTTATAAACTACCATTATATTCGTGGCTTGGCTGTATACCATGTTTCACCTCCGTGGTAGAGTTATAAACCACTATTATACCCATAGCTGGGCCGTATACTATGTTTTACCCTTAAACCACCATTATACTCGTGACTAGGCCATATACCATGTTTCACCCCCGTGGTAGGGTTATAAACCACCATTATACTCATGGCTGGGCCTTAACAGAAACTAAACAGAACAATATCGGAATCAAATCATATTCAAATACAGAATCAGAAATTCATGCCAAGGTTTTCAGATGTCACATCATATCAAAACCGAAAACTGAACAGTTTCAAATCATTTCACATGTTCGAAATAAACAGAATCAAAACATCTTCACTTATTCACAACAAAAATTTTAGATTTTCATATTCACTCTTTTTGCATAATTCAGAAACATAATGCACAAAATTAGCTCATGTATACACCAGTCATGACAGAAAATACTATCTCTTATATAGAATTTATGCATTAGCAGAACAAACATCTGATGTCGTTTTCAAATTTCTTTTCAAAAGCAAACATGCATATTTTCAAAGTCAACCTCTTTTCATTTCTTTTATGCAAAACTAGTATATGAACCCCGCTTACCTAGGGTTCTTAGCTTTACATAAAATTCTCCACAACAATACTTAACAATTATCAATCATCACCTATAAAAATTCATGTAACTTAAATAAATCTCCAATGAACAGATAATCTCATATTACACCTGAAATACCTATTTTAATTCCTCAAAAACCTAAAATTTCTCTTAATTCTAAAATACCATCACTTTCTAAATTCCTCAATATCCACATAACTATTAAACTCAGAATATGTCTAAAATTGCATAATAATATTAATAATAAATACAATTATGCCATAAAATACATTTTTGGTTTAAAACTCATTAAAACAAAACCGATTAAAATAGGAGAGCAAATATTTCATTTGATAAAAGTAGACTAATTAGTTTCTCTTTAAAGAGTTCAAAATAAAAATTTTGCACTACTATGTACTTCTAAAAAATATATTAATGCTAATAATAGATTTCAAATATTTATTTAATCTGGATTTAAAACAAAACTCATACAAAATGAGTTTAATATATAAAAACTAAAACATGATCAACTTATAATTACTCTGTTAAAAGTATCAGTATACTGACTTAGTACTATAACTCCATACGTCTATGTCCAAATAATAAAAAAAAGGTTACTGCATGTAATATAAAACTCATGATTTCAAACCCAATATACATAATCAACTCATTAAAATATAAATCCATTAACCTAAACATCTGAAATAATATATCTGGAAACATCATACTAAGGGGCAAAATGGTAATAATACATCTCTTCTATTAGGTTAACAGAGACACAAAAATATTTCATTTTTAAGTAAACTACCACAAAAACAGAGGACCAAGACGTGAGTACAGCAGCAGCACTTAGCCATGGAAAACTAAGAGGCAGCAGCACCATGGGGGAAAGAGGTTGCGGTGGAAGGTGGCTATCCCAACAGCGGCATATTGAGAGAAAGAGAGTGAGATGAGCGAGAGAGAGAGAACAGTGAGAGAGAGAAAGAGAGAGAGAGAGAGAGAGAGACCAGAGAGATGAAACACGGTGAGAGGGATACCATGCGAGATACTCACCGAGGCAGCAAGGAGATAGAGTGGTTGGGGCGGCAGCAGATCACGAAGTGGTTGGGCATTAGTGTCGTTGGACCTCCCTTGCCGTGGCTAGCGGCATCGAAAGGGTTGAGTGGTGCTCTATTTTGAGGTGCAAAAATAGGGGTGTTTCGGTGATGCATGTGAAAGAGCTTCTATGTTGGGAGGCTAAGTGTGGGGTATGGTGGTGCAGGGTAGAGCAATGGAGGTTTAAAGTGTGGCTCGGTGGCTTTCAACATGCGTGGGAGACTTTGGCATGCTGGTCAGCTTTGCTAGATGTTGTGCATGGAGCTAGGCAGTTTCACACGGTGGCTAAACAAGGGTGTTGCATTGGTCATGCATGGAGGAGTTGGGGCTTACGTGGTGGTTGGATGGTGGCATCTATTGGAGGCTGTTGATTCATGCAACAGGAGGCTGAGGGAAGTGGCTGGCGGCAGCAAATGTCACAAAGGTAGTTTCTCTATGCATGGGCTAATATATGTGTATATATATGTGATGTGAAAACCCTAGAAAGGGAAGGGAAAAACTGAAATTTTGCATGAATATGTGGGTATATAAAGACGCTTTATCGTGAACCCTAGTGGGATGGAAGAGTGCATGGCGTGGAGAACGTGCGTGGTGGGGAAGTTTCTAAAAAGATTTGGATGATGGGTCTCTCAGTTTTAGAGAAAATAGGTCCTCTTACTTAATAAATAAATAAAAACCTCAACTCGACTGTAAAAAAAATAAAAATAGTCCAATCAGTCCAGTAAATTTTTGGGCCCGGGTGTTACACTTGGAGAAATACTTTTGGGTCCTTGTAGCTTTTATAGAGAACAAAAAAGGATTTACTATTTGAGTCCATTGAGATGAAAAAGATAAATTCTTGGTCTTGGATGGAATTGTGTGAACAAAACAGGCTGGGTATCATTTGAATGGAAGAGTAATGCATACTTAAAATCTATGTTGTGGATTCATTGGTGTGTAATCCTGTTCTACATTGATGGTCTTATTCTTTTGGTATGTGTGCACATGTGAATGGGCTGTCATGCGTATAAATACATATGTGAATATTATCTATGGGCTGTCATGCAAGAGTAATACATAGACAAGCATGTTGATTAAGATATTGAAATGGCTTTCAATCCTTTAGAGGACATGTTGAGGCTTAGTGAAGATTTGATCATGAAGGTTAGATAATCTCCTCATTCTTTTCTTTTTTGATTTATATACGTGCTTGGAATTTTCTCGATGCTATATTTGGTTTCCAACAAAAATTTAGGAAAAAGAATCCAAAAAGTTTTAGTGTTATTCCATAAATAGAATTATAGGTTAATGCCAATGAATGCCAGATGGAGAGATGAGTAAGATTTTTTTTGTGCTTTGCCTTTAGCATGTGTAGGAAGACATATATCGTGTGCTTGGACTTTCAGGTTTCTTTTTTTGTGGGACAACTTGATCATAATTGTTGCATTTGTATGACCACTGTTTTTTTTTTTCCTTATATCCGGAGATATTTTGAATTGATTGTTTATTTAACAATATGAGGATGTGACATACATGTATATATGATATTAGTTAAACAACTTAATATATATTGGATTTCTAGTCTTTTATTGTCTTTTTAATATTACTCAATTTATTTAATTGTAAGAAGAAATCATGTATGCAAAAAAAAATGCTATTCTACCAATCACAAAGCTGATGGGTGATTGAGAAGACATTGGATCGAAGGTTCTTAGGCAAAATCTAACTATTCTTCCATCAAGAAATTGTAAGAAGTTCTTGTAGTCTGCCACATATATAGTGTGCACAGCACATAGTGAAGTTATCTACCAAATATGTAGTATTAAGCTTGTGTGTAAGAACATTGTAAGAAGTTGCTTGACTTATATTGTTTAGGCACATTTTATGTATAATATATGATGGTACTTTAGTTGACTCATCATGAACACTAAGGGAAAAAAGCACTACTCAATAATTTCTATGCATATATAGATGAGATGAACTCTAAGTGAAAGCAGTTATATACTTCTAGTTCATTTGGAATCTGTGTACATATTTTGGTTTTTTTACCTGGCTAGTAGGATATAATGATTTGTAATTGGACTTTTGTGCTTACATGTATATGGAATGATTTTTTATTTGAAAATCTTTTTTTTTTTAAATCATTTCAGGTTCATTAATTGAATTTTGCATAAAAATTCAAGGGAAACATTAATGTTTATTTAATCTATTTTATGGATTATTAAAGTTCCTAAAGTAGTAAACATTTCAAGCATATTTATCAACGACCAGAAATTCAAATATGCTATCTCGCTAATAACTCATTTGCGGCCAAAAGACATTAATTTTTTAGCATCCAAAATATGCGTTGGGTAAACAGATATTTGCGTACATTTTGTTATTGTCGGAAAAATATAACATGAACCATTCATATCATTACCATCCCAAGCATGTGTGACGCCAAAACTATCGACGCAAATAACTTTTTGCTTTTTGTTGCACTATCTCTCATATTTGCAACAACCTACATAGTTGCCAAAGATTATGTATTGTGGCTCCAAATTCCTTTTGCGAACACATACATGTGCCGGAAATGAAAATTGATTTGCAGTTGTATGTTTTTACAACACCATATCACCATCGCAAATAGGTACTTTTGTCATTGTATCCAATATCATTTACGACAAAACCATCTATTTTTTTCGTCTCATGACGCAAATAGTCTTGTTTTTGCGACATTATTTACCTTCGACGTGAAAGTGCTTTTGAGAGTAAGTAGTACCGTCTCCCTTGCGTCGATGAGCGATGGATAGAAATAATCATTTGTGTCACTATTTTGGCATTTTTGCGTCGATTTCATGTGACTCAAAAAGTCAAATTTCTTGTGGATATAACTCACCTCTTATCTCCATAATATTTTCAGATATTTTGGATGTTTCAACTAAGAATCAAGAATAGAAAGCATAGGTAAGACCATTTGAGGATAGTGAATTAAGCCCAAAAGGATGTCATGGTTATTAGAGAATTTTATTCAATAAAATTATTATATTCTGATGATATGGTATGTTCAGAGGTTGACGTTTATATTAAGAATTTGTGGTGTTCCTAGATAATTATTTAGAGTAGTTGAGTTAAAACAATGAGATCTATGTGTATTTGAGATATTGGAGATTTTATCTATACTGTGAGATATGATTTTAGATAACAGTTGGTAACTCTTCGACCCCATCCGAGACCGAGGCGTTACATGGATGGCAAAGCTAATGATCTTGCATTTTAAGCTTGTATTTGGGAGCTTAGATCATTTCAAACTATTTCACTATTATTCAAAAATAGTTCACTACTATTCACAAATTATTCACTATTATTTATATACTATTTCACTACTATTCACAGATAATCTGATATACTCTTAACATCCAAACATATCCTAATGGTATTGGTTCTTAGTTCTTACGTTGGTTTCAGGGAGTAAGGCCGTATACCAAAAATCATCCAAAAAAGAAAAATCGAAATCTTAAAACTATATATACACATATATAGGAACCAAGCAATCATCACAATTATTTCATTCCTCTAAACTTAAAATATATGAGAAATACTACAACCGTAAAGATATTTCACAAAAGTAAACTCAAAAACTGACGATACTTTGTATGATAAGTTAGATCTACTTTACCAAAAAAAAAGTAACTTTATAATCTATTAGGCACTTGTGCATTTCTTGATAGCTACATTTTATTTTGGGACTTAAGTCCATCCTTTGTATAAGTTGATTTCTCAATATACTTTCATTATTTATGCATGTTCTAACAAAAAAAACGTTTCTAGAAATCTCTTGGATTTTTGAAAGGTGTTTGTAATGAATACTCACAACTATACTGCATCCAGGAAGTCAAAATATCTCATATTCTATCAAAGAATTTACATGTTAATATCCTGTGATTTGTGCCCTTTGTGTAGGACTAAACTCCTATACAAGGGATCTCCTGTTGTTTTTGGTGTTGCTGGCTTTGCTGCTTCCATAATTCGAACTGAATAATGCTACACTTCAGACTTCTCTCCTGAAGCTGCTCACAAATAATCACAAGCAAATTTTACAAAGGGCTAACATAGATTATTGCAATTAATATCCCTTCATCTTTTAATTCTTCATATTTTTAAAAGAAATAAGTCATGAAACTTACAAAAACTCATTAAAGTGATGGTTCCATGGAATTTTACCTCGAGGATAGATATGGTTCTGAAAAGTTCAAGGGCTTCCTCTAGGAGCAACTTTTCTTGGGCAACAACCTCTGCTAATTCGGATATCAGTGTAACAGTGTTCTCGGCCTGTTGAATAAGCAACTTGGAGTTCAATACCATAAGCACAAAGGCATGCAATTAAGAAGCATGAGAACAGTACATTCTTAACGATTAATGCATATATACCGAGGGTCCAAGACTTGTAAAAATCGACTTAATGGAAGTTGTGAGATTCAATGCATCTCCAAGTGTGTTTGTTGCTAATTGAATGTCCACCTGAAACAAACACACTAGTGTAGTTGAACAATATTTGACAACAAAAATATATACTGTTTATCATCGTTTTAATTATCAACTTTTCATCATCTCCTGATCATGCGACGAAAAATTTGTTATTTATCAACTAATCATTTGATGCCACACGAAAGGATGACAAAAGGGTTTTAGAAACTCAAAATTCTAGAGCCTACCTTTGCACCATCAGTTAGGGGGACTTTGCAGACAACAGTATGCAAACACTCCTTGGTCTTGGACACTGCCGATAGATGCTGCCTTTCCATGCCTCCCCAGGCTTCCAATAGCTTAATCTACACAAAATTAGGATCACTCATTGACTCATAACCAATACTACTTAGATTGATGGTTCCAGTGTTTAATAATCCATTTGAAGGTAAGAAAATTGTTTTATGAAGGGTTTACTGCTGCTGCTTACTTGGGAATGAAGTATATAGTTCAGCTTCATGCCAAGTTTTTCCTTTTCAAGCTGTAACTTCTTCTGTACCACAGAGTGTCGCAGCTTTGTGAGACCATCCCAGCCACACAACAAATTTCTCTGCCCACAAAGTAAATAAGTAAATATAAACATATACATTTCAGTTAAGATTGACACCACCCTAGTAACAACATTCTCATTCCAAGTAAAGGAAGAAACCTTAATCTCATCTCCAATAGTTTGACTAGTTGATCAAGTTAGGAGGGCAAACACCACCATATATACGTCTACACTTGAGCTGAGATTGATTTCTTCGCAGTGAATATTAGATTTGAGTTGTTGTTGTTAATATAGGATTTTGAAGTATCCTCTTGTACTACCACTGAACATGTCAACACATACGGCGATTTCATCTCTTGACACTCTGCTCTAGTTGGTGCTTCTCACATAACTTCTATGAAGACACCCATTGAGAAGCATTCTTTGAAGGGTGTGTATCAAATTAATTTAACTTTCATGAGTAATTGCAAGGAAGTGCATAATATCCCTGTCAATTAAGATCTATAATTTTCTTACCGAATTGGATGGTCAAATGTAAAGAGAGACACAACATTACATACTCATGCGAGTCTGCATTGTTTAGAGATCTAATGCAAAAGGTATTAAATGCTCAATGACTACCATAATGCGTCTATCTGTATCCATGGCATTCATTTCTTTGCCATTTAGTTCTTTCTTCCTAAATGACATTTCTCTATATATATCATAAAACATCCAATTACCATTAGCATATATATATGAACCTCGAACGAAAACATGACATTGGTCAACAAAATAAGAACCATGCTCACCTCAGCCTGAATAGCTATGCTCACTTTCACAGCCTCAGCTCTGGCATTGGCATACCGCCACTGCAACAACCGATTATGAAGCAGACGCAGTTGATGAACGCTCTCTAAACTACCCGGCACCATGGACATCGAGCTAGATGTAGAAGATTTCTTACGCTTAAGCAAATCCAATCCTATGTTAAGTAATTTCTCCATGCCCGTTGCCCTTGAGGGGCTATTCGGAGGCTTCAAACTCGAAAATGACATCGGTTTCGCCTTACTTTCTACTGACATCAGCGGTGAGCTTGATCTCCCCGGCGACAATGCCCACTGTGACTTGGCGTCTGTAAGCGAATTCACCCTCTTTATGACATTTTTTATGGTAAACTTGTTCGTCCTAGGAAAATTATCACATGATGTCGGGTGGGAAATATTTGAGTCTGAGACCTGCATTGCAGATGCATCTCTCGTATACTTGAAAGAAACTTCTGCTTCCGACTTCCGTGATCTCACCAAAATTTTTCCGATTGCCGGAGAACCAAGATCCGCGCCCGAGCCCACATCGCTAAACTCCGAGTTCAACTCTGAAGTGTTGGGAAAAGAACCGGATTTTCCATATGTTTTCCGGAATATCTCATTTTCATCTACGGATAATCTTCCAGGAAGAAAACCGGAAGACGTTTTAGCTGACGAATTCAATAACGAAGAAGAAGAAGAAGAAGATTTTCCTGGAAACGCTAATTTTCCGGTATACCTCATAGACCGTCCAAGACTTGGTCTTTGATTTTCTTTAGCGCTGATCTCCTTCTCATTCTCAAACCGACTATCAAGGAAAGGGCCGTCGCCGTTGGCCGTTTTCTTATCGTTTTTGCGGTCTTTGAGCCTCTCATTTCCAAGATGATCAGCCAGAGTACCCAAGTTCTTGGTTGGCTTAGTGGAGGAAGAAGTAGCCGACGAAGGCCAAAGTTGATGAATGAGTGCGGCCGAATCATCAAGGCTCCGTTGCCGGCGGGTATTGGTACTAGAAGTAGGACTGGAGGTAATGTGCTTGCGTCGAGTCGGGGAGAAAGACTGATTATTGGGAGATGGGATTCCGGTTTCATTGGAAGTGAGTGAAGATAGGGAGAGAAAGCGCGAAGTCACCTCGCGGGATCTCCTGCTGGCTCTTCGGAGTTTGAATGACTGATCATCACCCAAAAGCACCACCTGTGCATTATCCTCCTTCTTCATGTTCTTTTTTCCTCAAAAGATTTCCCAGAATTAGAAGCTTCTCTGATCTTAAGGGATGGTCCAGGAAAATAGAGACAGAAACGGAGGAAGATCTAAAGAGTTATAGCTACGGAGTACGAGGAACACTGTTTATTTTTGGGATTGTGTTCTGAAAAAAAAAAAACTAGATAACATGAAAAACAAGCACAGATAATATGTATTGTGTTCTTCTGTAAAAGGGATGGCATAAAAAACAAACATATGACATGAGAGTGCGGCAACTGCAACTGCAACTGCAAGCAAATATTGAGGATTTTTATGCCGGGCCGGGACGGCAAATCTATTGGTTTTCTTTCTTTGTTTTGTAATTAACGTCACTGTCGTTGTTGGCCGGTTCCCATAATTTATTTTTACAGTTAATGACATAGGGATGGCTTTGCTTTTCTAAAATTTGGTGCCGGCGGAGTCAGAGAGAAGAGTTCCAAATGGACATGAATTCTATACCCCACGTTGCATGGGGGATTTATGCTGCTTGTATTTGGTGAAAGAACATAAATTTCATTCCAGTTAAAACAAAAAAAGACCGCCGTTGCCGGGGATCGAACCCGGGTCACCCGCGTGACAGGCGGGAATACTCACCACTATACTACAACGACTTTCTTGTCTGTTTAATTCAAAACGTGCTATCTATACATTACAGATTAAAATTAAAATACGTTGTGAATCAGAGAGATTTAGCATTAGGGTATTTGAATATCATCTTCACACGTGCATGTATGAATCAAAATAGGTTCGGGGCCTCTTCCCTACCATGTCTTTCTTCACCTAAATAGCAAAATGTTTTGTTATACATCAATTATTATTTACCCTCATATCCCACACTTGACAGCTAATTTTTTTTTCTTTATTTATAGGATTTGAAGTGTTGAGTAATGAATAATGACTGATGAAAAGAATTATTGAATACCAATAAGAAGGATCGGCCATTCCCTTTCATTCCCAATTTTCCAACCCCTAAACAACGTTTAAGGGGCGCAAACCCAATTGGTACGATAAGCACGTTTTGCAATAATATAGTCAAAGAAACCTCTTGCAACCCTTAAACTTTTGAGGTGGTATAGAAGAAAAAAAGTTGAGTACTATAGAGATTCGAAAAATTGCATATATTCGACAATGGCTTGGAAAAGGTTCACTTGAAATGGGTCAAGGTACAATACTAAGCATTGACATCCTTGAATAATGCTATAAAATCAGCGAACTGCGGTACTAGGGACACAGAGAATCAATAAATAGTCATTTTACTAGAAATCATGGGCACAAATCTTCTTATGCACCAAACTTACCGTGGAGAAGAAAGATGTTCATTTCCCTCTTTATATAGAAACATTGTACAAGCAAGTCCTAAGCCACTAACGTCATGGTGAAGATTATACCTCAAGAAATTGGCGAAGCTAAGGTTTCATATGTATTATATCCTTTCGATCTAGTGGCAACTTCGAAGGAAGGCCTTCATTCTTCTTTGAAAAGAAAATAGCCTTGGGGAAAGACCGAATGCAAAATCAATGGAAATTGCACTGTTGCAATAGATAATGCGAATAATCAACATATTTCTCCCAAAGGGGCTTGTATTTTTCGATCCCAATCTTCAACCATGGCTTTGAGTTTCCATTGAAGTGCAGCACAGCACCCTTCAATATCACCTTGGGATCAACATTTGTGTAGCCCAACCCCAAAACATGCCATGAGGGGTCCAAAGGCTCTGTTAATCCATAGAATGTCAACAGTCCAGGTGGAAGTGTACCGAGTTTCCACAATGTCCGGTCAACATTCATTTCCTGCCAGTAGTGGTAGATACCAGTTACGTTCCTTTTCCTCCACTCAACCAGATCGAAAACATTCATCCCGAAAGCCCATCCACATGCATCAGGATCAAAGTGTGATCTAATGAGAGGGTGAGAGTAATTCAAGTACTTATGGTATCTATGAAATGTCTCCATGCATGTCTCAACAGCCCCATTGACATTGCCATTCAAATCAATGGAAAAAAGAGCAGATAGATCCTTTTGAACCACGACATCATCATCAAGAAATAACACCTTGTTCAGTGCAGGAAAGACTTCAGGGATATAAAATCTGAGGTGGTTAAGCATGGATAAATACTTTGGGTTTCGAAACTTGATCGGAGTCCGGCCATCATCACTATTGCCAGAGAAATAATAGCTCTGAGTTTCAGAGTCTTGGAGTTGCTTAAGAACAGGAACATAAGAAGCATTTAGCCAACTGAAGTCTTCAAACTTTTGAACCTCAACTGTCACTCCTCGAAAATCATTCATGGAAAACCAAGCCTTCATAGCAGCATAATTTATTTGATCTGTTACAAGATGGAAGACGACCATATCTGGATTTTTGGAACTTAAGGCAGTTGAATTGACCACGACTGAGGTTGCCAAGATGTTGTCAGAGAAGACGCAAAAATGATAGAGATTGTTATCCTTAAGTTTCATGTCTATTTGATTTCTTTCAATAAGCTTCCTCTGTAAGTTTGAGTTATTGAACCATTCAGTTGTTAAGCGCACACCAAGGCAATATAAACTTTTTGGGACTTCTTCAGCAGCTATTTGTCCATATTTTGAACTCTTTTCACTCACAGAACTCCTTTGTTCGTCAAGAGTTTGGATTTTGGCTTTCAGTCTCATGATCATTGTTGCACTGTCATAATGGAGTTGCTGACCTTGGTAGAGTAAGAGTGTCATATCACGAATTGCAGTTTCTGACTCTCTAATTGTCAGAGGTGTTCGCCTTATTGCAGCATCTGAGAGGAGGATCTGTGAAATGCGAATCTGAGCACTTAATTCCCAAGCAAATTGATGGTTGTTGCTTTCTTTTGCAATTACAACGAAAGCTTTTGCAAGAGAAACTAGATCACTGAGTTGCCTGGTGACCGAAACAGGACTCAACAATTCTTCAGTAATGTTAAGGCCTTCCATGATTCTATCATGCCTGTGTCGCTGCAGAATAGGAAACGTGCACACATTTTTCTTAGTTCTGCAACAGAGACTGGAAAATTGTAGTGTAATATAATTCTCACTTTGTGTCATAAGTAAAAGGGCGGGGGTGTAAGACTCAAGATTCCTTGTGTTCAGAGCCAAGCAACATGATAATAGCAGGGGTGGAATATACCCTAAAATTTTAAAATACAAATAATTTAAAAAAAAAAAAAACCTCAACCTACCCCTAAAAATTTATTTAAATAAGCTATTCTATATAATTTAAAATAATCCTCAACTCCTCAAAAATGGTCTCAAAACTTCTTTAATCTAAAAACTTTTCAATAACTCCGTAACTCTAAAAAGTCCCCAAAAAACTCATGAATCCCTATGAAAAACTAATCAAAAAATAAATTGAGAACTTTATAAAACCAAAAAAACATTACTTGAATCTTTAATGAAATCTTGACCTTTCTAACTCAAAAGTTTGACCACAAAAAGTTTCTAATAATATTTAAAAAAAAAAAAACATTTTTCAAATACTACCAACCAAAGCAAGATTTTCCTCTAATATTCTCCAGCAATTTTCTTGCCCTTTTTCACAGTAATAATTTTGAATGGAAATATTGTGTTTTTTGTTGAAGAGAGAAAGGCATAATTTGTAATTCATTATCTGTTACAACCATGATGTGCCTTAAGCATTTTCAGATTGATGAACATGTTGATATTTTTTTACATCTTCAATTATGTTTTTTCTGTTCCATTTTGCATTATACATATATATATATATTAATTATTGGCACCGGTTGTCCAGGAACAACGTCCCAACTAATCCCAAGGGTGCATAGGCCCTTGGCAAGGAGTTTCTCGCAAGCGCACCTCGGGTAATTCAAGGGGTTGCATTATATATATGAATAGCCCCCCCTCCCCTCCCCTCCCCTCCCCTCCCCACAAAAAGATAAATTCCTATCTCTGACACTATAATAGTGCCACCAAAAAACAGCAGCATCCTAACGACCAGTATTTGGACCAGACATTTTATCGCAATACATTTCCACTCTAAAACTAAAAGATTTAACATATTATTCTATTCATAAAGTTCAACTGTAAGATTACTGAAATGAAACCTAATAATTTGAGATCTACGAAAAGGGTAGATGCCACTGACCAAAAAGAGCTGAATGTGATTATAAGACTTTCATTCATGCATTCATGCCTATAGTCCAAGTGCATAATGGCTAGCAAAGTCATGTTTATATAAAGACTTCAGCATCTGCCTTTTCCATACTTGGCAGGAGAGAAGTTGAGAATCTTAAATGCATCATATAGGTTAAATAAAGCACTTTTGCACTTGAAAGTGATTATTATGTCCATCTGACTGATAAGTATTAGTTTTACCTCTACCCATCAAAACTCAAAAATGGTATTAGTTTTAGCTCTAATCATAAAAGAAAAAAGAATGCAGTAGTTTTACCTCTATCATGCCACATTCAACTGATGTATTCAGTTTATACACCTATTCCTCATGTCATAACATTTGTTCTTCCAGTTTGTTTCGGGATGATAAATAACCATAGGCAGTGCCTGCCTATTCTAAATTTTTCTATGAAAAATCCATCAGCGTGGGGAATCAGTTCAGATCAATTGTAAATTTGTAATAGAACCTATGAGTAAAAGCTTTTGGGCGCTGAGAGGTGCTTGAATCAGCCGGTGCTCGCTGACAATTAGAAATTTTGGCACTGCAAAGGATCTCTACCACACAATTCAATATTTGCAACTATAAGACAGCATCATTTTTTAAAGTTTAAAACAACAATAAGACAGACTAGCGAGCAAAGATAGATCGGAATCTCCAGATGTCTAAAGGATAGCCCTGGATTTGTCACATCCAGCTCAATTTGAGTAAAACGCAGTGTTACCCTCAACCCAATTAAACATTAAGTAGACTCAATTCTCACATTCAACATTTGAATTCCCTCATTTTTCCTGAATTTTTAACAGCAACCGAACAGAATAAAACTCCAAGGTCCAAACTAATGAGTAAAACCAAACATAACCCAGATCTTTTGTTTACCTTGAGTATCGCTGGTCTCGACTTACTCTCGCTTCCTCTGCTCAGAACAAAAATGAAAAGCAAAACCGCTATTGAGCACAATACCCACCACAGTACATTTGAAACTGACCTCCTCACAGGCCTCCGAAAATCAATCGGCCTCCGCCTCATTCTCAATCAGTCACTCCTTTTGTTTCCCCAGAAAATATTTTCCGTGAATTCGCCTTCCTGGTGAAGTTTAATAAAGGAAATGGAAAAGAGTTACGGTTTGGCGGGTGAGTGCTGGGGCATCTGTAATAGATCGCAAGCTAAGAATTGAGATCTGTGACAGAGGTGGGTATTGGATATGAAGAATTGGGTTTTTTCTCCATCTGTAAAGAGATTATTGGGGTTGATAATTAAGTGGGGTTTTTTGCGGATTGAAGTTTTCAATTGTGGACGAGAGCTCCTCTCAGGGAAGAAATCTCGATGAGGGAAGAAATAAGCAGAGAGAGATTCCTCTGTGACGAATAAGAACAGTTGGGATTTTGTCAGACTGTCGAGTTGGGTTGTACTTGAGATTCTTGTGTCATGTGTGCTTCGTAGGTTTAAAGCTGAGCGTCTCTGACGTGTTCTTTTTTTCTCGAAAGGTTATTCTAAAACTTTAGATGGATAAAAATTAAAAGTTAGGATAAACTATTATTATTAATTTAGAATTTTAAAAAAATTAAATTATATATTATATTTTGTATGAAAATTTGAGAAAATTATAATGATAAAATGAGATGAGATAAAATCGTTTTTGTATTCAAACGGGTTTGATTTCAAGATGTTCTCATTTCTAGCTCATTTTATTTTATCTTAATATTTAAATATCATAAATAATTTTTTTTAATTTTTAATTTTAAATATTTTTATTTAATCATTATAACTTTTTCTTAACTTTTAAATAAGAATAATGCTATTTGTCCCGATAAATGAATTCTCACATGGGTCTTGAATTTTTTTTTTTTTTATAGGAAGTGTTTTTTAATGATATTGTGAATTCTTTTAAATGTGTAAGGATATAAAAAAAATAAAATAAAAAAGGCCAAATGGCCTTATTAGGACCCATCCTCTAGCTACACCCTCAGTAGATTTGCTCCAAAAGAAGGACTCGAGAATCTTAAAGATAAAATATAAGATAAAAATAGTCCGTAGAAATCCGTAGAAAAATAAATTTTGGGAGACGTACTTGATCACGTTAGATGCGAGCACGGAGCTCAGCTTGGCGAGATAAGCAAGAAGTGAGCTCGATCGCGTGAGGTGCAAGCACGGAGCTCGGTTTGGCGAGATAAGCGGGAGGTTAACTCGACCGTGTTAGGTGTGAGTGCAAAGCTTGACTCTAGCAGGAGATGTGCTCGACCACGTAGAATGCAAGCGTAGAGCTGGTTTTGGGAGGAGATGTGTTCAACCGTGTTAGGTATGAGCACGGAGCTAGGCTTTGGTGGGAGATGGGCTTGACTGCGTTCAGTGCAAGTGTGGAGCTCGACTCGGCGGGATAAGTGGGAGGTGAGCTCGACCACGAAGCTCGGCTTTGGTGGGAGAGGGGTCGGGTAGTCAAGTGACATGCCTGCCTGTTGACTCTCGGCGATAAATTAGTAGGGACGGGCCGTCCTTAACCTTTCATGCCTGAGGGAGGTCGGGCAGTTGAGGGACTTGTCCCTCTTGTTGACTCTCGGCGAGGAAAGGGTAGGGTCGGGCAGTCCTTGACCTTTCCCGCCCTTGAGTTCGTTTGTATGAACGTTCATCATTAGCACAGAGTGTTTATCCTCTCGATGTTTTTGTTTTTTATAGCATTAGCGGATTTTTCCCTTTCAATGTGAGTCATTGATGTTTCTATTTTGTTGTTGGTAGTTACCCACACTAAATGGTCAGAGAGTCTGTCGACCCACTACGTCCATCTTAGGAAGTTACCGAACCCATCGACTCATTCCCGAAGGTAATCTGCACGAGGCAGTCGTGGAGCTCGGAGCCTTGTTCCTGGAGTTAACCCACTGGCGGCGGTTGTGGCACGAGCGTAAACACTCGGTATTTGCTGGAGAAGGTGTTGTGCTTGTGTTGCTATCAAGGCGAGAGAGATCGGATAGTGTAGAGATTGTCCTTGACCTTTCCTGCCCATGAGGTCGTCGTGAGGAAGGTCTGACAGTCAAGAAGGTCTGACAGTTCCTTTTGACTCTCGGTGAGAAACAATTTTTTGTTTGAAGGAGATGCTTGACTGTGTTACAAAAGCTGAACCGGTTAGCATATACTCTCAATCACAAGTGTGAGATTTGTAAACCTGAATCGTCTTGCTAGAGCATGGTAAAGGTCTGAGGCATGCTGACAAGGCCTGTGGGCAGCCATATTTTGGAGAGGATAACTGTCCGGGGTGCCTGTGATACAGAGCAGGGTTGTGTATCCAGTATCCTGCATTGTGAGGGTGAGTTTCGACAAAGTATGTTCCCTTTGAATCAGGGCGATGAGGCCGTTGTTCCTGATTTCAGCTTGACTGAGTTTGACCATTGCTATTTCTTCTTCTTCTTCTTCTTCTTTTTTCTTCTTTTTTTTTAGCCTGTTTACTGTTGGCGTGCCATGGAGGGTGCCCGCGATGTGTTAGGCTCTTCTTTGTGGCCAAGGGACTTTGAGTGGCAAGGCAACTCACTATGGCCGAGGAACTTCGTGTCTGAGCAAGTCTGTGGCTGAGGAGCAGCGTGTCTAAGTAGTGGCTGAGGAGCTGCATGTTCGAGCAGTGCATAAGGAGCTGTGTGACAGAGTAGTGTATGAGCAGTTGCTTGTCTGTTTTGTGTGTGTTTCCCACTTGCATAGCCGAGATGTGTGGCCCAGCTGCGTGTGCATGATCGAGGTGAGTGCCTAAGCTATGTGCATGGGACAGAGATGGGTTTGTTCAAGATGTTTGTGACCGAGACGAAGGTGGCCAAGAGTGAGTGCTCAGGCTAAGCAATTGATTGGGCTTGCTTGTTTTTGCATGTTCGAGATGGCATGGTCGAGATGTGTGTGGTGGCCGAGGTGGCTGGTTGAGCTGTGGAGCACTCCGCTGACAATAGAGATCTCCAACGGTCATGGCGATGGCTGGCATTGCCCGCCAGCTCACGATGGCTATGAGGGAGGCCTTGTTGGATGCATGTTGTTGGCCCATTGCCCACCGTGCATGGCCTTTGTCGTCAGGGACACCCACGTCGACCCTCATGGTGGCCACCTATCTCCTCTGTTAGGCCCATGGACAATGGGTGAGAAGCATCTCGGGTGCACGTCACTGGCCGACATGTGCATGACCTTCGTGGTCGAAGACCAGCACAACGGGGACAGAAGGCATCGGCGGTTCAAGTGGTGGCCAACGGCGCGTCAGTCGATCCCACGACCGGTGGGGAGGAGTATCCTTGGTGCATGGTGGCTTGCACCCACTAGCCGACGTTTGTGCGGTCCCCATGGTCGGAGCGACCTGGGAGGTGCATGGAAGTGCACAGTACTAGTGACTTGGGACGTGTATGTGTGTGTGCACAGTGCCTTCAAGTACACAGTATTCATCCATGTTCTCCCCTCTTTTTGCACAATGTACTCAATGTGCACTGAACACTTGCAGCTCAAGTGCCTGAGGAACTTGGCTTACAGAATTTACACGTTGGGTACATAAAAAGTACTTAAGTGCACAATGCACACTTGGGCGAGAAAAGTTTCACTCGCCCACTTTTTGTAACAGTGTTGTTCATAAAAATACAAGTTGAAAGGCTGAGAATCTTATCTGAAAAAATTTCATCTGCTCATTTAGAGATTATTTTGTGTGCTGGAAAATCATCATTCTCCCACTTTTAGTGTAGGATGTAAATCGAATCTCACAGACAGCACCAAGTGTTAAGGCCAAAAATTGCATAATAGGCCGAAAGAGGAGAAAAAGTGTTTTCTAGCCCACTGCAACGATTCGGGCCTTGATCGATGTGATTTGGAACCCCTGACGACAAATTGATGTAGTTGTACGACGTCCGTACGTACATCCATGATAGTGAATTGGAGATAAATGCAGAGAAAATAAAATAAATGGAGACATACAGATTTATGTGATTTGGCATAATGCCTACATCCACGGGTTATTTGGAGAGTAAATTTACTATAATATTATTATTTGATGGTCTCTCATCCTCTCTATACAATGGAAGTCTGGGATCTATTTTCTGGAGGAGATCTTCCTCTCATCGTGAGGTTGGAAAATCCCAAGAAGTCGAACCCGAAGTCATCTGGAAGTCCCCTTATTTCTTCTACCCCCTCCCTCCTTTACGTCACATCTCTCCCTCCTTTATGTCACATTTTCTCTTCTTACTCCTAACACAATATCTTTCCTCAGCCTTTTGTCTCATTCTCTCCTCCTTTTTTTCTTCCCTCACCCTTGGGTTAGGTTTGGAAGGTTATTTTGAGCCTGTGATATTATCCCTTTCAATAGACATGTTACCTACATTTGTCTTAGTGCATCAAAGGATGCAAATAACAAGACTACTTGACAAACTGCTCAAATATTCACAAAAACTAAAATCTTATTTGTTATAATTTATAGAGAAAATTATAATATATAATATAAAGAACTTATTTTGTTAAAGTGAAATAGCTGGTAAATAAATTTGAGCTCACTCAAATAATAAATGAATTGTTTATAAACATAAAATATAATTTTATAATAAACTTAAACTTGAATAAGAGTTAAATAAACAAATCTTAACCATACACTATTCACTCAAATTCAATCTATTTATACCCTTAGAAACATGTACATATGTCTTCGAGCATTGCCTTTTTTTCGTTATTTAAAAAAATTATTCTTTAAAATTTTAAAGACTTATTTTTATATTTAGTTTTTTAAAAAATGAAATGTGGCATGCGTAATTTTAAAATATTATTGATGGAAAACTAAGGAAATGATGGTTTTAATTAGCTGAAATTACAAAAAGTTCAAAATTAAAATTAAAAAGGGCAGACAGACGACAAAATTAATGAAATCTATTGTAACACCTGGGTCCAGCACGAAACTCGCATTCAAAAATTTTTATTTGGATTAATATTTGTAGAACAAGCTTCGAGCCTAAAATTTATTTTGGCAGAATATAGATTTTATTAGGCTTGATAATTAGGTTAACATTTTTAATGGACCCAGTGAGAATTGGCCTGAAATTTTTATGGGACAAGCTGTATTATTTTTAGAGGTTGACTCGAGGCTTATAACTCACAGAAAGGCCCAAAACACATAGGCCCAAAACCCAAGCTGTGAGAACCAATTTCAGACTCTACGCTCATGCATGTCTCCATGCCATGCACATTTCTCCCTACCCTTTCATTCTCTAGGGTTTTCCTCAACTAGGGTTGTCACACCTTCCCCATTGTCCACCAGTAAACTAAATTGAGCACCACTGCCCTCTTCACGACCTTAGCCATCCAAACTCCATAGAATAATGTCGCCCAAGCTACTGCACGTGAATTCCTTCAAGCACGGCAACACCACTTCAAGTCGTAGCACCTTCTTAGCCTGGGCTCACCACATAGCAACCTCAGTTGGAGGAGAACCAGATTCAAGAACCACCCAAAGTGATCGGAAGTCCCACTACCGTGAAACCAACCTCCACATCATGAGCCCTCCTTCCATTTAAAACCGACGCCACAGCTCAGCCATAGCCCAGCCCTTTGTCTCCCGTAGCATCACTACACCAGTGCGCCCCCATCGTAACACCCCTCTGCCCAGCCACCGTGTGATAGCCCACTATCCTGCTCCATGCACTACAACCACCTACATATAGAAACAAACGTATGCACCTATGTTTTTGCTCCTCAAAATAGAGCACGACCAAAGGAAGCAAGACCCCATATCCCTCCATTGTCAACCATCGTTTCTCACCAGAAATGGCCACATGACACGGCCACAACTCGGTCCTGCTACTCCCCATGCCACCAACGTCTAGGTTAGCACACTCCATCGTACATAAGTCTCCTCTATCTCTCTCTCTCTCTCTCCCTCCCTCCCTCCCAGTGCTCAACCATCTAGATCCACTCAAGTCTCCGCCACATTTGCCTCTCGATAAGCTCTTCCTCCCGACGTCAAACCTCCTTCTCCCTCAGTTTTTTGCTTTTTTTCTTTATTTTTCTTTTGTTTCTCTCATTCCTCCAGAAATGGACATATATGTCTTTGTAAAATAGTTTTTAGGCCTTAAGCCTTGATGGACAATGGGACATGATCTCATAATTAATTATGAAGATTTCCATCAAGCCTTTTTGTGAGTTTCCGTAAATCACCTGAA
Organism: Juglans regia; assembly: GCF_001411555.2. Taxonomy (NCBI): domain Eukaryota; kingdom Viridiplantae; phylum Streptophyta; class Magnoliopsida; order Fagales; family Juglandaceae; genus Juglans; species Juglans regia. The sequence goes on along the minus strand of NC_049901.1, from coordinate 20,221,007 downwards.
AAATTCTTTGAAATGATTTTACATTACTGCCCTTAATAGGTAAGGGCAGAATACTTGATTGGAGTTGGGTTTGACTTTTAAAATTTGACATGTATTTTAAGTTGAGATTGATGTTAAAAAGAGTTGCGATTCTGTTGGAGTTATGTTAAGTGAATATTAAGTGGATATCGATGAATTTGGTAGGTAACGATACTTTAGGGTTACGAGAATTTTAAATTTTTAAGAAAAATAGGTTATTTTAGTACTTTAGGCTTAAATATCAAAATGCGTGATTAATTAGATATTTAAATAAATTACGTGTCTATTTTAAAGGTGATGACTGATAATCATTTGGCATTTTTGTGGAATAATTCAGAAAGTTAAAAGTCCAGGTAAGTGAGGTTCTTATACTAGACTTTGCATAAAATGAATGAACTGAAGTTGATTTCATAAAAAAATATGCATGTTTTGTTATGAAAAGAAAACTTGAAAGCAACCTCGGTCGTTTTATCTGCATTACTCATGAAAACCGTGTTAGAAAAGAAAAGTATTTTTCTATCATGACTGGTTAGACATGAGCTATTTTTGGCATTCTATTTATGAACTATGCCAAAAAAGCGAATATAAAAATTTGCGCATGATTATGTGAAGATACTCTGAATTTGTTTTGATTGTGAAGATGATATGATTTTTTTCAGTACTATGTTTTGATAAGATGTGGCATCTGAAAACTTTTGATCTAACATTTTGATTCTGTATATGGTTATGTTTCTGCTCTACCCTGACCTTATCACTGGTGTAAAACAGTAGCCTCAGTTTGGGTTGGTACCAACTTTTATATTTCTAGTGCACCCTACGTGGTCTTTGATGTGTGCACACTCGAGGCTCCAAGAATGAATAAGACGAAGATTTCACATTTTGTTTCTGCTCGATTAGCCGCCAGGGTTTGCACAACTCTAGCACGGGGGTTAAACATGGAATTATGTTATGATATGATGCTCAGTTATGCTATGCCAAATGATTCTTTTGAATAAGAATATTTCTAAATTTTGCTCTGATATTTTTGATAACATGTAATGATTTTTCATTTTGAAACCAAAAATATTTTATTCTGCATTCTAAACTCTGTAAATGCTCATATTTACATAATAGTATATGTTCTCTGCTTACTGAGTTGTTGATAACTCAGCCTTTAACTCCATAATATTTTTCAAATAATTTTGATGGTTCAGCTGGAAATCAAGAATAGAAAGTATTAGTAAGGTTTGATAATCGTAGAAGAATAAGTATCACATGGTACTAGTATTTATTGGAGAGTCTTATTTAGTAGATTTATTATTTTCTGTTATTATTTTGAGACATGGATATTTCTGAGTCTTTGTAGAGATTTTAGTTTATTATGTAAAGGTATTTATACGGTGTCCCTGTGGAAGAACATATATATATTTTCGTTGAAAAAATAAATTAATATTTTATGGAGTCTTTGGAATATATATAATTTTGTTACGGGAGATGATTTAGGTAACATGAGCTAACTCCCTGTATTCCAGGACCAGGGCATTACATATATTAGAGTTATACTACTCATCATCCCACACTGCAAATGCTAAACTATTTTAAAAAGGAATACATATTTTAACTTTTTTTTAATTTTTTTGATTTTATTTCTTCTAAACTAATTGAGTTGTTCTACTTTATCATCCATTAGTCATGTACTTGTTATGAGAAAAAGGAAAAAAATTAAAAAAAAAATATGTTGAGATGCTAAATAGAATTATTCAATATATTATGGGTGATGTTATACCCACAAAGGATTCTCACCGAGAAATCCTCATCCAACGGCTAAAAGTTTTTTTTTTCTAAATATTTTTTTGAACACCTTAAATATTTTTAAAAAATACAAAAAAATCATAAATTCATTCAAAAATACTTTTTAGAGAAAACTTGAGGAGCGGTCTGATTGCTTCCCCTCATTAAGTAGTCGTCCAATGGTTGTGAGGCATGTAAGTAGTTTATAGTGTTTAGTCTGCACTTGCATACACCCAATCAGATACCCATACAACTCCCTCTCTCATTCCTTCGTCTTCCAGACCATCCCAACTCAAACAAAATCTCACCCCACACTCATCCCCAATGGTGCTCGACCCAGACAGTGGCAAGGACGGAACTCGACCCAGACGGTAATCTCTTGGTATTTTTCTCTCGGTAATCTCTCTCTGTCTTTGAAATTCCTTTTCTTTTTGGTGCTTTGTTTCATTTTTTTTTTATCTTCTTCCTATATGATGATTCGAGATACTTGAACTTTGGTTGTCAACCCAGATAGTGGACGGATATCGATTTATGTTTGGGAGATTTTTTTGTTAGGTTTTCATGAAAATAGAGTTAAAAAATATGAGTTCTTAAATAAAATTGAAGCTTTTACAATTGATGAGCTTGTAAAATTGAAGATTTCTCTTGGATATAATTTTATATTTGGGAAATTTTTTCTGTTAGGGTTTCAACAATGTTGATGATTACTAGCTGCTGAGTATGACACCAAGTAAGGCTATGCTTGTTATGAGAGTAGCTTTGTAGTGAAATCATGTGTTGCATTGTGACCTAAAAACATGTTTCTATAAAATTATTTCTTGCGATATTAGCTTACATTTGGTTGGGTTCTCTGAGCTTGGTCTAGCCATTGATGAGTGCTATTTGATGAATGCTCCACTAGTAGCCAATACAACATAGAGTAACAATTAGAAAAACAAAGATAAATAAAGGAGTACAAAAAGTTTTCACATTTTTTTATGGATGGATGCTTCTTTCTAACTTTTTTGTCCTAGGAAACAAAAAGTTCTAAATATTAAAGGTGTGTACGAGATGTACATTCTTGTGAGAATTGGATAATCTTTATTTCACTTAAAATGACTCCATCCACATTATGTTTTGCATTAAGTAGATACAGACTATGTTACTTGAAATCAAGAGACTCCTTATTTGTTTTAGGCATGAATGTTGAGTATTTATGTGAAGCCATCAAAATTCTCTCCCCCCCTAGAATGTTCCTTCAGGTTTATATGTTCTATCATTTTGAAGTTTCAAATGGTGGTATTTCATAGCCAAGTGGGATGACCCAAATGGAAATCAAGAAAATATTGTAGAATTTTTCAGAGGAAAAATGTCAACAAGGGTTGTGCATCATATCCTAAAGTTTCACAAAAATTGAGCACGTGAAGTTTCAACCAGAAAATAAACATAGAGACCCCTTTTTTTGTCCTTGGAGAAGAAGAGAACATTGAACACCACTCGTCTAATATTCACAACATCAAATCAATTTCCTTTTGTTGATGGTAATTCATGTCCTTCATACATTAAGCACTTTCATGTTTTCTCGCATATATGCGACTATGCTTACTTTCTTCCATATTTTCCAGCAAATGACAAGTTCAGATTCTCATTCCGATTCAAGTGCAAGGAGTTTAAGTGGGAAAGAGAAAGCATTTTGGATAGGCCACTTTGCTATTGTGGCATTCCATTGAAACTCCAAATCTCTGGAAAGGATAATAGTTTTGGCAGAAGATTTTACAACTGCCCAAACTACAAGATCAATAAACAATGTGGCTTTTTCATATGGATTGATCTTGAAAGTGAACAAAACTCATGCTGCAAGATGAAGTTGGAGTTAGCTCAACGAAGGAATGAGATGTTACTTCATGAACACCAGTTGATCGAACAAGCCAAGTATAAAGCGATGGAGAATAAGTATAAGGAAACCTGAAAGCGTTGTTAACATCATGGTTGTTTTTTATCACAATTTTTACTGTAATTTTTATGTATCCCAAAAATATTAGTGTATGTCGGGCAGTGCTTCAACTCATGTAATCTGTTTGAGCTCTTACTTTGGACAACTAATTTGTAATGAACTTGTTATGTAATTAGTCGTGTTGGGCTTCCGTGTTGTTTATTAAAAAATTTAGTCTAATTTCTTATATAGCATGCAACCATTGCTTTCCTGGATGTAACCAGATTTTTTTTAAAAATAGGATACTAATATGTTAATTGACTAACCTGATTCCATCAATAACACTAATTGAATGTTTTACAAACGGTTTTCAAATATTCAGAATGGAGATCAAATATTCAAAATTACATAAGTACATGTTGCTTGGTGCCAAATACATAAGTTCAAAATCAAAGATTCACAAGCGCAATTAAAACTCCCAAAAATATGAAGCTTCAATCCACAAAAGCTCATCAACTTCAAAACAAGAAAGTTTCACAACCTTCAAAAGCTTCAAAACCCTCCTGTCACATTAATCACAAAACCATTAGTTATATAAAAACAAAAAATCATTTTACATTTAAGCCATATCTCCATAATATAAAAACAATAGAAAAATCACAATCACATACATAAGCAAATTTCCAATAAGAATCCAAGTTAGTGCGCTCGACTTCAGGTGTATGCCCAATATCCCTACATAAGCAACAACAAACACAATTAAAAAATTAAAATTTTGATTAATACACCTGAATAAAAAATATTCAAACTTATAATACCTCATTGAATGATAGTTGTTCCTAGCAAGTCCTTCATTCTTGCAAATACCACAACACTTTTTCTTGGTTGGTTGACTCTTTTTTAGGTTATTTGCTATCAAAGACTTTGGGTGCCCTTTCGTGGGCACCCGTGGAGGATCCTGCACCGTTTGTGAAAATGTTGATACAACTTGACTTCTTAACATCTGCTCATCATTGGTTGACTCCCCTCTTTGTAAAAATTCTACATGATTTTCTGTTGCAAGTAACCCTTTATGAACCTTCTCCAATGCAAGTGTGAAGTGATTGTGTTTTTTTGTTGATTGTGATGAAAGTTCGACAATGTCATAAAGTTATATCATTGACTTGCTTTTTCTCATCGTAGACTCATTTTGTCTGTGTCGAACTTGCCATTCAGAAAATGGTATATTGGGAATGGGTCGACTCTTAACATTAACAGTCCATCTTTCTAAAACATAAAGTTGTGGTAATCTATATAACTTTGTTTTCTTGCCAAAAACACACAAGATATGTTTGCAAAGAATCCTCATAAACTCACATATATGGCATGTACATGTTTTATGTCCTTCATCACTCTCCAATGTCACATGATAAAGATGTGTTTTTTTCCCATAAGCTACCACTCTATATGTTTTGGTCTCACTCTTTTTGGATAATTTTTTTTGTTTAATACCGTAGACTATTGAACAGCTTGTCTTGAAAGATCATGAAAGACTTTCTTGTATAAACCGTTGATGCCTTCTCTTCGATTTTAAAAGGTGTTTTCAATATTGTCTGCATAGATTTAGTCCTGAAATCATTATCTTTCTCTTTAAAGTAACATGCATCTATAGTTTTTTCATACTAATATACAAAGTCACTAACCAAAGTGCTTGAACGAACATAATCTTTGAAAATTTTGATCATGCTTTCACTCTTTTGAGTTGTTTACATACCGGCATAGAATGTCGAACGCAAGTAAGCCAGTGCCCACTTATCCCGTCGGCTGTAAATATTTTGTAGTCAAATATTTTCTCCTAACTCATACTTCATTATTATCAAAGCTCATTCTTACTCGAACTTATTAGTTGTAATTGTCTCATGAATGTGTAATGAAGAAATTCATTTTGAAAATTGGAAAATTTGTTATGTACATAGGCCAAGAGTTCGGAAAATTTTTATAAAATGTGCCACAACCACAACCTATGAGTTATATTCGGGAATACCTCTACAATGGCTTTAGCTATCGCCTTATCATTATTGGTAATTATAGTTGAAGGGGCACGCCCAAGTATAGCCTATTGCCATGTTTTTAATAACCATGTATATGATTCGGCCATTTCATTAACTAACAAAGCACAACTAAACATTATGGCCTGATGATGATGATTAACTCTAAAAAATGGTATAAATGATATCTTATAAATATTGATCAGGTAAGTAACATCAATTGTAACAACATTCCAAAATATTGGTATGCAGCTCTTGATCGCACATTAGTCCAAAAACAACTTCTCATGCACCCATCCTTATCAACTTGCATGGAATACACAAATCCAAGTTCTTTGAGTTGCCGATCAATAAAGTAGGAATATAACATTTGTGCATTCCCCTCTTTAAATATTTTTTTCCTTGTGGTTTCCAAATAATTTTCAACATCCTTGCCAATACAACCAACATTAAAGTCACTACCTGATTGCTACTCAACACCGACATAATGTTTCTTGTCGGTATATCGTACTCATTCAAAGTCATAATAAGTTTTTTTTTAGACTTTTGTAACACCCCTATGTTCACAAAGCAAACTAGTACTTTTTGGTGTAAGCAGAATATGGTTATGTCTGTAGAAATCTAAGAATGATAGAATTGAAGTCTAAATTTGCATTTCAATGATTTATACGAGTACAGCAGATTCTTTTAAATAATACAATAAGAGTAATCATATCGATTTAAAATACAAATTCAAATTCAAAATTCAAAAACCCAAGATTACACAACTCCTCCTCATGTTTCAGATACTCTATTTTTCTCCTTGATCTTCGGTTGCTTCACAAGATACTTGGTTATAATTTTTATCTTCAGCTTGATCTTCGGTTGCTTTAGTTACAGATGCTGCTTCACTGCTTCAGTTACAGATGCTCCAATATGCCCCCGCAATTGAAAGGGCAATTCTTGAACTTGAAGATTGTTACGTAGTAGAGTAAATCGAGCTGCATGCAATGGTTTGGCAAGCAGATTAGCCAGCTATTTTTTGTTGACAAAAATGAAACGTCAAGTTTCTTTTGAAGTACTTGATCACGCACATAGTGAAAATCAATTTCAATGTGTTTAGTCCTAGCATGAAACACCGGATTAGCAGAGAGATATGTGGCATCAATATTATCACACCATAGTTTTGGACAAGTCGGTAATCGAAAATGCAAATCACGAAGTATGGATTGAATCCATTGAATTTCAGCTGCTGTATTGGATAAGGATTTATACTCGGACTCGATGCTACTTCGTACTACCGTTTGTTGCTATTTGCAACTCCATGAAATTAGATTATTACCATGAAAAACACAATAAGTGCCAACACTTATGCGATCATCATTATCACTTGCCCAATCAGCATCACTAAACCCATGAAGAGAATGATCCATTTGTTTCGTAAACCAAAGGCCAAATAAAATTGTACTTTTTAGATATCGTAGTATTCTCTTTACTGCCTGCCAATGAGGATCCTTTGGTTGATGCATAAACTTGCTTACACGATGAACACAGTAAGCAATGTCTAGTCGGGTAAACCCAAGATAATGCAAAGCTCTTATTGTGCTTCTATAGAGCTGTAGATCAATAAAATCTGCACATTCAAATTTTGAAAGATGACAAGTAGTTGACATCGGTGTTGCACATGACTTTACTTTATCAAGATCGACTTTGCATAGCAGCTCAGTAATATACCTCCTCTGTGTCAGAAATAAATCATTACCATCATATAAAGTTTTCACCCCCAAAAAGAATGAAAGTGCGCCTAAGTCTTTCATGGGAAAAACTGTGGATAGGCTTATTAATTCATCAATAGCCTCTCAATCCGAACTAGTCACGATGATATCATTGACATAAATTAGGATGATTAAATGAAGCCGATCTTGGTGAAGGGTATATAGAGACGTATCAGATTTAGAGCCTTGAAATCCAAGTTGCTGTAATTGATTAGCGAGCTGAGAAAACCATGCTCATGGGGCTTGTCGAAGACCATAGAGACTCGTTTTTAATTTGCATACATGATTTGGATAATCAGGATGAATGAATCCTTGCGGTTGATGCATATAGACATTTTCTTGAAGGAATCCATGAAGAAATGCATTTTGAATATCCAATTGCCAAAGTGACCAATTGTAAGAGATTGAAAGAGAAATGACAAGGCATATGGTGCTCGGTTTTACCACTGGACTGAAGGTCTCAATGAAATCAACACCCTTTTGTTGATGAAATCTTTTCGCAACTAGGCGTGCCTTAAACTATTCAATGCTGCCATCTGCATTTCTTTTTACCCGATAAACCCATTTATTTCCAACAAGATTTTGGTTCAGTTGTGATGGAACTAAATCCTAAGTACTATTTTGAATAAGTGCATTGAATTCAACATCCATTGCTTTACGCCAATGAGGAAATTTTGAAGCTTTCGTGAAGCAGGTTGGCTCTGTAGTTGATGAATTAGCTTCAAATAAAAGTACCTGCGAAAGGGGATATTTAATATATCTAACATATGGTTGTTTTGGCCCGAGGCTATTTGTCTAAGATCTTGTGGTCATGCGCTGGGAGATTGATGCTGTGTCAATGGAGTGAGGAACATGTGGGACGTCAGCAGCCATTGAGTTGAGAATAGCATGTGGGTCTAGAGCATTTGCATGAGGTGTGCCTTGTTGTGCCGTGGTAGAATTAGTTGGCAATTGATCAATTGCAAGTGGTGTTGGAATAGTTTGACAAATATCATCTCCTGCATGCAAAGTTAGAGTACATGTAGGGTGCAAATTTAAAGGTAGAGAAATTGTTTCAGGTTGATTTTGACAATATGCGGAGGTTTCAGAATGTTTATATGGAAATGAAGTTTCATCAAAGATGACATGTCGAGACACATATTTTTCCTGTTGATAAATCAAGATATTTGTAACCCTGATGTGAGAGACTACAACCAACAAAAATGCAAGTTTTTGACCGAAAGTCTATTTTATGGCGATTATATGGTCGTAAATTTGGCCAACAAGCACATCCAAAAGCATAAAATCATGATTTGGTTTTTTGTTGTAGGCTTTTTCAAAGGGAGATTGATTGTTTAGGATATTTGTAGCCAGACGATTAATAATGTAAGTTGCAATTTGGAAAACATCTTCCCGATAAGGTTGTCAAAGATTTGAGTGGGCTAATAAAGCAAAGCCCATTTCAACAATTTGACGGCAACGCCTTTCGATTGAGCCCATTTGTTCATGTGTATAGGGACATGCAATTCTATGATCAATGCCACAAGATTTAAAATAATTATTGAGACGTTGAAATTCTTCACCCCAATCAATTTGAACAGCTTTAATTTTGGTATCAAAGTGGCGTTCAACATAGTTTTGAAATTGTAGGAAAATATTTTCTATTTCAGATTTTTGCTTTAGTGGAAAAAGCCAGATCAATTTTGTACAATCATCCAAAAAACAAACATAATAGCGAGAATTATAACTTGACAGAACAGAATAAGGTCCCCATACATCTGAAAAAGTTAGCTCTAAAGGTCGAGCGACACGATTAATAGATTTTGCGAAAGGCAAATTGTGGCTTTTAGCCATCTCACAATTAGGGCAAACATATTGTCGTTTATTTAAATCAACAGGAAGATTATTTGAACTTAAGACATGATTAATAGTACGAAGAGAGGCATGTCCTAGTCGACGATGTCAGTCAGAGAAAGATACTTGAACACCAACAAAAGCGGAAGAAGCAATTTGTTGGAGAGGTTGTGAAAAGCAGTACAACCCATCTTTGCTATGACCTTTATGTAGGATGTTCCCCGAGTATTACTTAATAAGAAAAAAAGTGTCATGAAACTCAAAATAAAATGATTATCTTGAGCAAAATTTTGAATAGAAATGAGATTTTTTGTGATTTGTGGAACAACAAGAATTGTATCAAGAACAAAAGATTTGGAAGATGCAGTATGGCCAGATTTTTCACATAATTGAAAACATATGGCCATCTCACAATCAAGGCAAACAGGGCAAACATATTGCCGTTTATTTAAAAAAGCACTAATAGCATCTAGATGCAGTATGGCCTAGCTTTTTCACATAATTGACACCAAATATCATAGTTGCGAGAGGAAGAATTACCTCTACCAAATGCACGAGATGCACCTCTAGAGTCACGACTCCTGCGAGAAAAATTTGAGAATTTCCCATGGCTCTGGGTTCCAAAGTAATTTTGCCGCGCATCAACATTAGCCGAGACAGGGGACAAAGGAATAGAGTGGGAATGATGATGGGTTCGGGCCTCACAGGTTAGTAACATAGAGTAGACTTCCTCCAATGTGAATGACTCGTCACGAGCAGAAACCGTGGTTACAAGGGAGTCATATTCAGGCCCTAAGCCAACCAGTAGATAGGTGATGATATCATCATAGTGCAAGGGTTGTCTAGCAATAGCAAGATTATCTGCCAGCCGTTTGATATGCATGAAATACTCACTTTTCGTCTAAGTGGTTTTGCGAGTTGTGGAAAGCTAAGACCTTACTTGGATTGCTTGAGCCCTGGACTGGGAAGCAAAGGCTGAAGTGAGAGCTATCCAAACTACATGAGAAGTAGTGCAGTGAGCAACCTGCGCAAGAACTTCATCAGTAAGAGAGGGATTAAGGCAGCTGAGAATTAAGTTGTCTTGAGTTTCCCAAGTGTCAAAATGGGGGTTGGGAGTTTTGATGTCATTTGCATCAGTAAGTTCCTTCAGTGGTTGTTTGAGAGTACCATCGACATAACCAAATACTTTCTAGTCTTTCAAATATGGAAGCATAGTAGCTTTCCAAGTAGAATAATTGTTACAGCTAAGTTTAGAGATATTGAGAGATCAAGTTGGATTGAAGAGAGGAAGTAGGCTGGGCTGTGTATCAGAGGTGGATGAATCAGGAGAGGCCGACATGATGGAGAAGGAGAAGGAGAGGATAAGGACATTGGTCGATTAGTCTGATACTATGTAGAAATCTAAGAAGGATATGATTGAAGTCTAAATTTTCATTTCAATGATCTATACGAGTACAACAGTTTCCTTTAAATAATACAATGAGAGTAATCGTATAAATTTAAAATACAAATTCAAAATTCAAAAACCCAGGATTATGCAACTCCTCCTCATGTTTCAGATACTCTATTTTTCTCCTTGATCTTCCGTTGCTTCATAGGATACTTGGTTATAGTTTTTATCTTCAGCTTGATCTTCGGTTGCTTCAGCTACAGATGCTGCTTCGCTGCTTCAGTTACAGATGCTCCAATAATGTCCAACCACAAACTTGTTGACTATCCACTTTTCACTATCTTTTTTTTATCCCTATTATTGCTTTACATCCATTCTTTGTCTCGATAGGTTCAGGGATTGTTCGATCTTTTTCTTTCAAACTTACCCGCCAGAATCCTGCCCTTGTGCAAACATAGTCTACTGCTCAAAGAGTTTTATTATCTTTCGACAACCAAGTATGATTCATCCGAATTGCAAAACTTTTTCGTCTTGCATATGCCTTGTAAAATGCTTGGGCGTCTTCCAAATCCTCAAATCTCATTCCAATGAATGGCTCCAAAGTACCACTACTCAAAGAGACTCATCCATCTACATTCACTCCATCTTTGATATTCACTCTATCTTCGACATTCACTCTATCTTTGAAATTCACCACATTTTCGACATTCACCCCATCTTCGACATTCACATTAGATTGAATGTCTACATTTTCAGCCTCAAGTTCATCACTATCAACCCAAGAAATTTGTTCCTTTTATATAAAACCACCACATTATAAATTCAGTAGTTATTCAAAACAATCACATTAAACAATGAACTAAAAAATTATGTAAATATCAGTAAGTGAATAGTGCAGATTGGAGTTTAAAGTTTATGTGCTGCTATATTTCCCATTTAAAGGATCAAGCTGCAGAAAGATTGCTATAAAAATTAGAAAGCTGCAGCAGTAGGCTAATAGGTATTCTCTTTATAATAGCAACTTCATCATAGGAGTTCTCTTTAATCTAGTCACATACATGTTTGGAAAGGCGCATTAATTGTAGATTAATAGACATTTTACAGTTCATTTTCTCCTAGACATTTAATCAAACACATATAGGGTAATATATTAGAATGCTGATTGAGACAAGGGAATGGTGAAAATTACCTGAGCAACACCAAGGTCACCTTTCTCAGCCATGAAAAACCATTAATTGCAGCCTGGGATGGTGCGACGGTGGTGTGAAATACGTGTGGGTGAGATGGTGCTCAATCGGTGTGGGTCAGGTGGTCTACACAACCAAGCTAGGCAACGGATGGTCGGCTTTGAACTGAGATGGTGGCGGTGGAAATGAGCTTCGTCTTGGGCAGCGGGCTTGGTGGCGGTGCAAAGAAACCTAGACGGGAGATTGGAGACGAAGACGAAATGAGGAAGGCGCTGCCGAAACGACGATTTCTGCCTCTTTTGCGTGTGGTGAGGTCTAACTAGTCTATTGTGTTTTTTCTTACATGTCATTGTCTCAATGGAGGGCTGCTCTTCTATCTATAACATCCCGATCGTCTCATAGCGCTTCTGTACTTTTTAATCATTAAGTAGAAAAACAAAAAAAATCCAATCAGTAGGTTTTGTCGGTAAATTTTATGGATGAACGTGGTGTTTTCCATATATTATAATTGGAAAGAGTCCTTCTATAGTCACTGAATAAATCTTCCGAAGATGTGTCCCAAACAGTACATTTCTTTTTTTATTTTTTTTTTATTTTTTATATATTTTTTTAATCATTATAAAAATTTAAAAAAATAAAAATTTATAATATTATTAAAAAAATATTCCTTTAATTATTAAATAAAAAAAGGAAATTTTGAGATCCAAGTTTCGATGGATTTAGCATTTCTGTATTGGAAAATGATAGGGACCTTTTAAGTCGGTGATAAGAACTCGGAGTCCGTGTTATATTCTACAGTTCTAAACTTCTACAGCCCTCTAGGCTCTATGGGGTACGTACCGGCAAATTCAAACAATCAAAGGGCAAAGAATAAATATTTTCAAATAGCTTTTCGGTCCCCAGTATATACATATATTCTCTATCTCGTGATCTTTATATTCTTGCATGAGAAGCAAGCTTCCAAGCGGTGCTAGCTCCGAGAGTTGGTCAGTGTCTCTAGAGTTTTCGATACCCACCAGCCATGTCTGCTATGGCTGCCGGCGCGGCTCCCCCTGCTAGCAGCTCCCGTCTCCTCTTCAATCCTCCGCGTCGGCCTCTCCTCCCTCCCGCCGGTCTCGCTGCCTCCCTCCGTTTTAGGTGCGCTTCGTTCTAACCTTTCGCTTTAGTTTTAGAAAAAAACAATCGCAGAAGGGAAAGACAAATGGAATCCGTTAAGACTCGATCTCTACCCTTTTGTTATCTTTCAATTTCCTTTTTCCCCTTTTCTTTTTGGGTGCAGAACCGGTGTTTTCACAAATATGTTATGTTTAGTAGGTAGAAATATAGGAATGATGGGGAATTCAAAGAATAGTTATAGATGGTTTGGTTTGCCCCCACGTAATTTTACTTTCTTCTATTTTATATCATTTCTCATGTTTGCACAAGTATAATTGGTGTACTTAAGATCGTATTCTAACATCCCGTGGACGTTTTGGAAAACTTAGTAACAAAAAGCCTTTTTTTGTTGATCATATAAAGGAGTATACTTGAATTTATAAAACAGTGTATTTACTTAGAGCAGATTTTTGTTCGGGAAGCTGATTGGACAATATGAAAAATTCCCGACAAATTTGAGTTTTTTTCCCGAGCGTGCATTAAAATCCGCTCTATTAAAGTGGCCGTTTTATCATCTATTCTTACCAGGTATCACTGCTAACATATGAATGAAGATCGTGTCGTGAAATTTATTTTTCTCCCGAGTTTTTGTCATTGAATTAACAACCCTCTTCCTTATTATCATATTAAAAATTTGAGATAGTTGAAAGAACTGGTTTCATTGGGTTGAGACTTTCTGGAAATAATATCTGTTAGAATACGATGCAATCGAGTTTCAATGTAAGAGAAATATAGAACATATATAATGTCTAAATTTTGCCCTTTTACTTTGAAGATCATCAAGCTGTTTTCGTTTTTCTGGATTTTTAATTTGTAACTAAAACGGAATACTAATATGTTGATATATATTTTAAAATCAAGCAGCTCGAACATATTGTAGAATTGTGAGTTTTGGACAGATTGATACAGTAGCGTGTGGGGGAAAGATTCAAAAAAAATCTTGAAGACATATAGGCAATTTAGGTTGTTTGATGGATTGTGGTTTAAATTTTTCTTGTTTTAATTTAGAAACAAAAGTATTTCATTTTCTTTTTTTGAATAAATTTTGACATTTTTTCTGGTTTTCACTCTTGATAGCATGATGGCATATAATTAAGTTTGCATTCATTATCTGGAAGACCTACTCTCGGTTGTAATATGCATGGGCATTTTACATGACTGATGCTTTCATTCCATCTAATGTTAATTGCCAATGACCAACCTATACTTGTATTGTCCAAGAGTTAAATCTATCATATAGATTGATGTTCAGAAAAGATGAACTCCGTTGGGATTGTCATTCACATTATTTGGCTATTGATTTGTACATTACATACTTTTGCATAGGATGCTGGCATTTTTTATACACCTTCTTTTTTATGGTTTGTGTGTGTGTGTTTTTGGTTGTCTATTCATTTCTACTCAGTTTAATAAAAGTATTCATACCTAAGGCAGGAAAAATGTGGACACATGCACAGAGTGGCTGAATTATTTTTTTGTGTTCAGAGATAATGGACATAACTGCTTTTGAGTCTGCATAAATCCCTCCATTTTGTGGTTTCAGACAAATTTCAATAGAAATCCAACTAATTCTAGGATAGGGCAGGATGGTCTAATAAGATATAAGAGGGTCTCTTGCTCTAGATAATGGATTTCCAAATTATTTGTACTCGTGCTAATGTTGGTGTTTTTACCAGGTATAAAGATACAATTCCAGAAAGATTTTCCAAGATCTGCAAGGTACATGAGCCCTTGGCCGGTCGTACAGTTGTTGCATGCAGATCTAAAGGTATATTCATGTCCTTCTTAGCTCTCTGCGTGACGAACTGAGTCAATCAGTTATCAAGGGGAGGCCCCAATTCCTTTTGATGATGAATGAGTTCTTAATGAGGCATTAGGCAGGGCTAGACCCAAAGGAATCTATCAAGTCTGGATTGAATCCTTTCTCTTTAAGCCCAAAAAGCCAGTAGCTGATAAAACAGACTCTCCCTCTGTCTAGCTCCCTCCCCTTTCCTCCCTCCTCTTTTAGCTAAGTTTTGACACTTAAAGATAAAACTGATTGACGGAATGCTGATTAGTTACAGAAAATTAGAAACTAGTCTTGGAACCATTAAGAGAAATGGTATGATTTTGCAAGGGGAATTGGCTTCGGACTACCCTGTCAATCTCTTGCTCTATCCCCTGGTTCTTTCTTTTGCCGTTTGCCTTCAGAAATGCTACGTCATTGAGAGAGGGAGGGTTGCTTACCTGGCTAATTCATCTCACATTTTTCATGTCTTCCAATAATAAGGCATGTCTGACTGGTAAAAAAGTGATGGTTATATATAATAAGGCACATCTAAATATCATAACCAAAGAACTATGTTGGTGGTGATATAGATCATTGAATGCAGAACCTCCGAAAGATTATTGGTACTTTCTAATTCCTAATCTTATGATCTGCAGGAATATCATTCCCACACCTCTCTGCTGCATCATCTACGCTTTTAGGTGGGGATCAAATTGGGCTGTCACATGCAATTCCTATCTTGCCAGGACAAAGAAAAGCTCTAATACCCGTGCGAGCATCCAAAAATAATCCATTCGGTTATCGCCTTCCAACAATGAATGAGAAGCCGGAATGGTGGCATAGAATTTTGGCATGTGTTCCATATCTTTTAGCTTTGCAGATGTCCGACACAGCATTTTATGTCCTACCTTTCCTTGAACGCTATGAAGTCCTCGAGAGTTTGTATTATTATATCCCAGGATCCGTTAGGAGGTTACCTTGGTGGTTCCAGTTTGCACATTTCTACCTTGCATACTTAGGAGTGGTGAGGAATAATAAATGGCCTCATTATTTGAGATTCCATGTAGCAATGGGCTTTTTATTAGAATCGGCGCTGATGGTGGTTGTGAATTCAAGCAATCTAATGCCCCTTATACACTTCCAAGGTACGTTTGGGTTATACTATTGGGCAGCTGTTGGATTCATATATATTTTTGTCATGTTGGAGTGTGTAAGGTGTGCTATTGCTGGTACGTATGTTAAACTCCCATTGATCAGTGATAGTGCATTTATTCACACTCTTTTCAGAGTAGGGGGATATCAGAGGCCTTTCTAGTAAGTGGTATCAAGTCCTGTAACATGGGGTTTTGGGAAGGGCCTCGCCCATTGTGTAGCCCAATATGTTCGACAAGAAAGGGGTGGGAAAGAGAGAAAATAAAATGTTAGAATTTGTTTTCTTTCATTTCATGTTGTTGTTTCTTTGTTGGAACCATGATGTTGCTGCAAATAAATGTCTTGAAACTATGATAATTAGACACGGTGTTTATTTGAGTAGTGATTAGTAAAAGAAAATTGGATTGATCAGACAGTGTTGAGAATAGCATATACATTTGAATCTTTGATACTGTGAGTTGTAATATAGGCAACGCCGTGTTATGTTGCTGCACTTTTTGCCAATACATGAGCTGAACGATTTGCTTCTCTATTCACGTGACAAACAGAACACTCATGAAAGGTTTTAAATAGTGATTTTGTGTCTTCAATTAACTGTCAACCCTCTATAGACTTGGATCTGCCCCTTGTAGCTCTTTTACAACCTGCAGCGAATCCAAAGGGCGTTGGAACTTGTAAAGTTGAAATGTGTGTTGAGTTCATGTATTTCTGAGTATACAGATGGTTGTAAGAGAGTCAAGGCTTAAGATTACTGTGTTCTTCACTGTCTTGCAATTGTTTGGAGTGATACTTGGATATTGTGAATTTGAGTATTATACAACTCATGTAAGGACTTCAAAAAATACTCATGTAAGCATTTAACCTTGAAATGGCTCGAGCAATGGACGGGAAAAAACTCAGAAGGGTCTTGTGTTTCCCATAGAAAATGTTTCCCATAGAAAATCCTAGAGGATGATAGAGCTATTTGAGGGCGCTAAAGCATGCAAACTATTAAACTAATGATTGCATTTAGTTTGAGCTTCGTTATCCCACGAGACTGTCAACATTGAAGCCTGAACGACTCGTCTGAGTTGTCTAAAACTGGTTAGCAGAAGAATTAGGAGGTAATTTGATATGGAACGAACAAATCTGCAAGCAGGCAACTGCAGAGCGAGTATTTGATGTTCGTGACAAACCTTTCATAGCCAACTTTGTCGGACCTAGTAAAGCATCGTAATCAAGCAGAAGAAGATTCGATGTTTGCAGTTTTCTTTGGAATTAAATATTTTTTTCACTGCAAATACGGTGTTCTCTTGGTCGAAATAAGGAGGTAAATGGGTTGTTCAATTGGTAGCCTGCAATGCATGGGGTTCACATGTTATGTCAAGCAAAATCTTTGGATGGTCAACAAGTAGAAAATATAAAAATAAACACTGATAACAGAGAGCATACACTACTAAATGGACACCAAAGAGAACAACTATCTCTTCTATCCATATTTTCCTTCTCATTGTCTTTTTTTTTTTTTTTTTTGGCTGTTTGCAATTGAGGATGCATGTTTTGATAAGAGCTTCAGGAGAGACAGCATGGGAAGCATTAAATTGGCCAAGAAAAAGTTCACACCTAAAGGACCTGGCCATCAAACTTGGAGACATCTTGCCATAAAGTAAAGACATGCATTCAATACCTTCAAACACAATAGATGTCCCCTTAAACGAGTTCATTAAAAAAGATGACTGAGTGAACAATCCCTTAAGCACTTTACTTTCAATCATTAGCTTTTGAATAATGATATATGCTTTAGAGAACTAGCATTGGCTTCTTCAAAAGTCAATAGATCTTCAAAATTTAAAGAAATATAGATAAAATGATCTACATTGGCCTCTTCAAAAAATAAAAGTTTGAATTAAGAGCTACAAATTTGAAGAATATCTTCAAATTTGAAGATGTACTGTTCATTTTCAAAAATAATATTTTATTATAAAAATTATCCTAATTGTTTTGCTTTTCAATTTTTATTTCCAATGATTTTCATTTCCATCGAAGGCCCTTTCATTTTCATTAATTAAAAATATATTATTAATTGATATATAATTAATATAATTGTAAAATATTAAAAAAAATAAAAATATTATTATTAAAAAATAATATTATATTATTATTTTGATTAATCTAATATGAGATTATGGTTAAAAAGGTTTTAAATTTATAAAAAATATATATTTTTTATAAAATTTTAAAGATGTCTTTGATTAAGTCAATATTAATGCTCTTATTCCGTAGTAAGTTGGGATTCGGGGAGAGGATCCCTATGAAACGGGATTCGGGGGATGTGCCCCTCAAAAAAGTTAAAGAAAACGTATTAAATAGTTACAAGAACAAATGCTAACAACTCGTGCATATATACTATCAGCACGAACGCTCTCACAATAGTAAGCTCAAGCAATCTCTGAAGCGGGTGAAAGGGAGAGATGCAGGGCCTCTGCTTCTTAACCTTACCTTAGAATGAAGTAAATGACGTAGTTGCTTATATTTGAGAATTTCAGGAGAGATGACAAGTTGCAACCAAAACGGAAATCTTTTCTAGAAACAATTGCATATTTACAAACAGGTTCAAATATATCTCAGGCATATTTGCTGTCAGAGGAACAGGTTGTAATTTCAGCTGTAGCTTCATATTTCTGATTGCAGCTGTTTCTCTATCTCTACGTGAATATCAAATGGAAGCTTTAGCCGACTGTCCAGAGTGATGTGTGTGCCTGACGTTTATCCCTCCTTTGTCGAGGAAAAAAAAAAGCTCAAAAGTCACTCTTCTCAATCCTGATACACTACCCAGCTACTACCAGGGGCAGCCTTCACTCCCCTTTTCTTCATTTCCCTTCTCATCCTTTCTGCTTCCTCGTGTCTCCCTAGACTGGCATATATGCCAGCCAACAGTACATAGTTGGCAGGATTATCAGGTTCAATCTCAGACAAAGCTTTTCCTGCAATCTCCGCTAGCTCAAAATCTCCATATGTTCGACATGCCCCCAGAAGTGCACCCCAAGCTTTTGCAGTCACCTTAACTGGCATTTCTAGTATTACCTGATATGCCTCGTGTAATCTC
This sequence comes from Juglans regia, assembly GCF_001411555.2. Taxonomy (NCBI): domain Eukaryota; kingdom Viridiplantae; phylum Streptophyta; class Magnoliopsida; order Fagales; family Juglandaceae; genus Juglans; species Juglans regia. Next base: position 20,201,956 of record NC_049901.1, on the reverse strand, counting down.
CCAGCTCTGCTTAACACATCCACTAAGCATGAATAGTGATCACTACTTGCTTCCACGCCATATTCCGTTCGCATTCGAGCAAAGTAATCCAATGCTTCATCAGCTAAACCCGCATGGCTACAAGCTTTCAGTACACCAAGAAAGGTTATGTCATCAGGCTGTACTCTAGCCAATTCCATCTGCTGAAAAATATCCAGCGCAATTCTGGCCTCCCCATGAAGCGCGTATGCCGATATCAAGCTACTCCATGCAACCACATCTCTTTCCATCATACCTCTAAACACATTTTGAGCATGTACAAGACACCCACATCTGCCGTAGGCCTCCACTAGGCCACTACTCAATTGGGTATGAGAGTCAATATCATTCCTAATTGCATAGCTGTGAAGTTCCTTAATCAGATTCAATGCTGCTAAAGCAACACAAGCGGGTAACAGAGCAAGAAGCGTAATCAGATCTGGCTTCAACCCCATTTCTCTCATTCGCCAGTAAAACTGAATCGCCTTAAATGACCCATCAGCCAAACCTACGGAACCCGCTATAATGGAGTTATAAGTTGACGCATTGGGTGCAACGTCCATAACTTCAAATAATCTCAAAGCATCAGGAACACAATTACATCGAGTATAAATCGATATCATAGAATTCCACACGACAACATTTCTGTTAGGGATTTCATCAAACAGCTGGCGCGATGAATAAATCGAGACGCATTTACCATACATGTCGACGAGAGCGCAAGCGACAAATGGATTTGACAGGAATGAGGATTTGGCAACATGGGCATGGATGGAGGTACCAAGTTGCGGGCGATGGATAGCTGAGCAAGACTTAAGGACGAGAGAGAAGACATGGGGATCGAGAGCAAGGGCCAGGGAGGCATGCATGTGGTGGAAAACAGCAAGAGCACGCTCATGATGGCCTTGGTTGACGTGCGATGACAGCAGCTTGGTTAAGGAAAGGAGGCGCATGAAGTTGGATGTGTATGAGCCCATTTTAGTTAAATTCTGGGGTTATGGGCGTTGGAGGGAGTGCTTTATTAAAACCGTAGAGTCTAAACAAACAAGTCCAAGTCCAGCTCTATCAAGTACAACTGAATCGCCTCTCGCCAACGTCCTGGCCTCGTTCAGAAATGGCTCGTTGCCACTTCCGGCGAGGTAAACCATGAACTCTAACCCCTCCCCCTCACCCTCTGTTTCCCTCTGGGGACTTTTTCTTCCATAATTTATGTGATACCCATATGATATAGATAAGGGTAGATGTTGTATGAGATCCTACATTGCTTGAAAATGAGAAGTTATTGCTCTTTATAAGGTTCCATTGGAGTTCTAATTGTATCATTGATTAGTCATTTTGGAGTATAGGCCATGTGATTTGAGTCTTTCATTGGGACGTTATAAATGGTATCAAAGCCTATCCCAACCAGAAATATAGGACTTGAGCCGTGCCACGTACAATGGACAAGCCCGACGAGAACGTCGGGAATTTAAGAGGGGTAGATTGTGATACCCCATATGATATGGATAAAGTTAGGTAGTGTATGGGATCCCACATTGTTTGGGAATGAGAAATTCTTGCTCTTTATAAAGTTCTAATGGGACTCCAATTGTATAATTGACTAGTCCTTTTGGAGTATAGGCCATGTGGTTTGGACCTTTCATTGGGGCGTTAAAATGTAATACCCGGACCCAAAATTTGTATAGTTGGACTATGGATTTTATTTATTTATTTATTTATTTGAGCTTGATATTTTAGGTTTTTATATTATGAACTTGAGTAGTGATTTTCCTTTTATTTGGAGATCTTGGCCGTTTGTTTTAACCTTGGAAAAACTTTCGGTTTATGAATAGTTCCTCACCCGTGCGACTATTTTCCATCCGCATGCACGTTACTCCCTTTTCTCTAGGGTTTCTCCATCGCCAATAAATACATATATATATATATATATATACACGCACCTGCATGTTAGTTTACAAAGCCTTTAGCTGCCGCAAAAACTCCCACGGCAATCTCCACCCACTCGTGCACAGAAGCTCCATCCACAAACCATCGTCCGTTTCGATCATGTCCCTCCTTCCCTCATCCTCCAGCGTTGCACGTCGCGTGAATCCCAACAGCCGCATCTCTTTGTGTCAACCACGGGACCACCGTGATACTGCCACCAGCAACCTCCTTGCCCAGACCTGCATGAGTCCTCTGTCTATTTGCCATATGACGCGACCACCACCTTGTAGAAACCGTAAGCCAGCCCTCTTCAACCACCACTCCACTGCCACAAACGAGACTGCCGAGACGCAACTTGGCTTCATTTTTCGAGTGTAGCTGCATCAGAAAAACCAGTGCCCATGTGCACGCAGCCGAATGGAAACCACCCCCGTGCAAGCTTCCCCCTGCACGACGGAAGCCTCTGGCCTTTGCCCAGCCCCTTGTGGAACCATAAGCCATTGTGCCCAACCACATGAAGCCTCCGCCCAACGCCTCCTGCAACCTCCGTTGCAAACCATGAAATTTCCTTATTTTTGCTCCCCGAAACAGAGCAGTTGCACCACGGCCAACCCCCTATCCTCCACGCCATCGCCTCCCTAGAAGCCTAGCCTCCACGTTCTCAACCCCCTAATCAACCCCTGCATGACCTTCAACACCGCAAGCCTCCACCGGAAACAGCTTGGCCCAGCTACCGCAAACACGTTCGCCCTGCCCTCGCTCTTTCTCTCTGTTATCTCTCTCATCGTGTTGTTCTCTCTCTCTCTCTCTGTGCTCCGCCGACTTCACCACCTTCCACCGCCAACCTCAGCTAGCTCTGTGCATTGTCGCACGTTCCCTTCCCTCACGGTGTGCCTCTGCCGCGTAAACTTACCTCACGTAGTATGAGCATGTTTTCAAATAACAAAGCTTACTATATAGTTAGTCAAGCATATATTATTTTAGATAAGTTACATCTTTACCCTTTTGAGTACAAGCTATATTAGCGTGTTTTAAACTTTTAAATATGTATTAGTGTACTCTATTTTATTTTTGTTTACAGAAATCTTTTAAAAAATTTAAATTGTTATTAAGCAAAGTTTTCTTTCAAAAGTAATCGATAATGATGTAATTTTATTTTTAAACATTTTTAGATATGATCTAGTTTATTAAATAAAAGTTGTTGTTTAATTTAAAATATTTTGGTTTAGTTATATGATCTAGTATTAAATTTATAGTCTGATTACAATTGTAAATAAGTTAGATTAATTTTTAATGTTTCAGTCAAATTTATTAGATGGGCATTGATGATCTTAGAAAGAGATGATATATTTTGAGGTTATAAGAATTTTAGGTTTTGAGAAACTAATAGGTTATTTTAGAAACTTAGGTTTAAATATCGAAATACGTGTTCAAATGAAATTTACAAGAATTACGTGATTATTTTGTAGGTGACGATTAGTATTTGTTCGGCATTTCTAAGGAAATTTCTGAAAAGCTAAGAAATCCAGGTAAGCGGGGTTCCTATGCTAGACTTTACATTAAAATAAAATGAACTGAGGTTTTTTTTGGGAAATATACATATTTGATTTAGAAAAGAAATTTGAATTACCTCAGTTATTTGTTCTGCATTACTCATGAGATTCTGTTTAAGAAGAAATTATTTTCTGTCATGATTGGTATAGACATAAGCTTATTTTTGACATTCTGTTTCTAAACTTTGAAAAGAGAGCGAATATGAGATTTTGTACATAAATTATGTTGCGATATGATTTTGTTATGTTCTAAAGATTTTCTGTACTCTGATATGATCTGATGTGATTTCTGAAAACCTCTGGCAAAACATTCTATTTCTGTTTCTGTTCCGTTCTGACCTTACCACGGGTGTAAAACTGTAGCCTCTGTTCGGGTTGGTACCAACTTTTCTGTTTCTAGTGCACCCACTTTGAAAATAAAGTGGTTTTCTGCGTTATCTTTCCTATGTGCACACTCGGGGCTCGGAGAATGAATAAGGGGAAGATTCACATTCTGTTTTTACTCGGTTAGCTACCGGGATTTGCACAACCCTACCACAGGGGTTAAACATGGTATTTGTTCTGATATGATAAGATAAGATGTGATGTTTCAGTTTATGCTATGCCAAATGGATTTTGATTATGAATATTTTTCGAACTTTCGCTCTGATATTTTTGATAATATGGTCTGATGTTGCATTTTGAAAACATTATTCTGATTCTGTATTCTGAAAGAAAATATTTTTGTTCTGCATTCTGAACACTGTAAATGGTCATGTTTACACACTAATATATGTCCATTGCTTACTGAGTTGTTGATAACTCACCCCTTATCTCCAATTATTTTTCAGATAATTTTGATGGTTCAGCTGGAGAACAAGAGTAGAAAATTTAGCAAGGTGTGATGATCGTAGTGGAATAAGTGTCTGAGGGTACAAATGCTTATTTGAGAGTCATAGTTAGTAAACTGATTTATTTTTCAGGTATTTGATTTGATGAGTTGAGGATGTTTTCGATTTTTGGAGAATGTCAAACTTATGTTATTGAGAATTTCTTTATTGTCGCCATGGAGGAACTTAGATTTTTGGATCGATTAAATGGATTAATATTTTATGGGATTTTATGGATTTTATAGTTGTGTTATTTAAGTTAATTTTAAGTATTAAGAGCTAACTCTCCGGACCTCCGGAATCGGGGCGTTACAGTTGGTACCAGAGTCAGGTTAGAGATTCAGCATACTATAAACCTTGGAGGTTTAGATATTTGTGGGTTTAGGAAGAAATTTCAGATTTGTGGTTTAGAATTTTAAAGAATAAGAGATGATTATGTTGATATTTAAGTTTTAGATTTAGTAAGACTTTATGATTGAGTTTTGAGATTTTGATGTTTAGAGATTTTAGATCCGACAAGCTTAATTTGTGGAATATAAGAGATAATATTTATAAAGATTAATTTAAGGTTTAATTTTTTAGGTTTAGATACTAAGACTTAAGACAGTTTAGAGCGATGTCGGGTTTACAATTATAGATGGTAGGATGAAGTATATGAGTTGGTTAAAGAAATGGCTAAGAATGGTTAAAACAAGTTCAAGATTTTAGTGATCCATTTATTTATTTATTTATTTTAACTTGTTTTTAAATATTTTAGTTGGTATTTAGATTTTGTCTATACATATTTTGTTTTCTTTCCCTAGAACGTTTAACTGAGTTTAAGATCTTAGGATGACTGCTCGTCGTCGAGTTCGAAACTTTGGAGATTTGAGATTCTTCAGATTTTATGGACTAAATAGGAGGCTTGAGGTTTAGAGATGGTACATAATTTAAAAATGATTTTGAGGAGATTTAAAGTCATAGAATTTTGCGGGTTTCACGATATGATTTTTGATGATATGTAAGGTTTTAACACTTGATGATATGTAAGGTTCCACAAAATCTGAGGTTTTAGATTTTGCATAATTTAAGGAAACAATTCTTTTGACATTTGAGATTTTAATTTCAGTAGGCATATTCTGTGGACTATAGAAAATAATTCTGACAGTTTTTAAGGTTTAGATTTTAAATTGACTTCTTGGAACGAGTTTTGATTAGGAACTGAAAATTTAGACTTGTGATATTGATGTATTAGAGTCTACATACACGTTGGGAGACTTTGCAAAATTAAATCTGAAAAGTGTATGGACTAGTTAAATGTGGAGGTTAGTTTTTTTCAAATGTACTTGATTTGAGATACAATGTGTTTAGGATTATAAGTTGTTGGAGTGCTAGAGTGCGCAGCAAAAACACGGTTTTGGTGATATGATAGTGAGTTTATTTTCGTTACTCATTAAGGTTTTATATTAGGTGGAGAATTTGAAATTAATTTTTGGGTCTTTAATTGTATTATTAAGTTCATATTTTAGACTTGAAATGGTAGTGTGCGAGATAGTGAATGGCTAGGGAAAATGTGGGAGAATATGATCGACAATATTGGAGGGTTAGAAGTTGAAATATTAGGTTCGACAATTATGGAATTTTAATTAGGTTCGACATTATGATTAACGAATGGGGTAGGCATGGAATTGTTGCAGTGGATAAATATTTAGGCCTTGCTGGTGGTACTAGCAAATTTCGAGGATGAAATTTTTTTTTAAGGGTGGGAGAATGTAACACCCGGACCCAAAATTTGTATAGTTGGACTATGGATTTTATTTATTTATTTATTTGAGCTTGATATTTTAGGTTTTTATATTACGAACTTGAGAAGTGATTTTCTTTTTCTTTGGAGATCTTGGTCGTTTGTTTTAACCTTGGAAAAACTTTCGGTTTATGAATAATTCCTCACCCGCACGTATACTAAATAAAACTTCAAAAACTTTATTAGCAAAGCTCAATCTCATGTATACTAAATAACCACATTGAAAACTCCAAAAAGTCAATTCCGTAGCAAAATAAACTAAAGAGTCCACAATCTCCTGATAGTCATAACAAACCAAACTAATAATTTCATAAGTCTTCTTAAACCCAAGATATAATTAAATCTAAAAGACATTAAAACTAAAGGACATCAGAATTCATTCTTCTAACATTATCTCCTCAGCTTAATCATGCTCACCATTCTAATCCAGATCCTCAGTTTGACTCTCCACATCATCTGAAAAATATTATAATGATAGGGGGTGAGTTATCAACAACTCAGTAAGCAGAGGACATATGCTAGCATGCAAACATGAGCATTTACAAAGTATAGCATGCAGAACAAAATATTTTTCAAAGTTATCATACAGAACAGAACATATTTTCAAAAGTAACAAAGCGATGATTTTAAGACAAGTAAAAACCCATAGTACTTTGGCATAACATAAACTGAGCATCATCATCAAATCAAAACAGAGCATCATACATAGCAGAGACCATGTTTCACCCCCGTGGTAGAGTTGTGCTATCGCCGGTAGCCAAACCAGGCAGAGACAGAGGTGAAATCTTTCCCTTATTCTTCTCGGAGCCCCGAGTGTGCACACAGGAAATACCACAATAAAACCACTTTGTTTCCAAAGAGGATGCACTCAGAGACAGAGAAGTTTGTACCAACCCAAACATATCAGAGCATAATAGAGCAGAGCAGAGACATAGTCAAATACAAACTCAGTACACCATGCCAAAGGTTTTCAGATGCCATATTAAAATAAAACAGAGTACCAAAACATAATCAGGTCCTTCTTACATACTAAAAACAAAATTTAGAGCATCTTTCTAAATAAATGCACAATTTTTCAGAATTCCCAAATATCGCTCTCTTTTTTAGATTTCAAACAAAATTTAGTTCATGTCTACACAATGCATGTCAAAAAATAATTTTCCTTTTCCACACAGATTTCATGAGTATGCAAATAAACGATCGAGATTGGTTTTGTTTTTCCCAAGTTCTCATTTCATCACATAATATGCAAAGTTTTCAGAAAATCAACCCCAGTCTCAATAATTCGTGTAAAGCCTAGCATAGGAACCCCGCTTACCTGACTCCTGTAGCGTATTATCTATGCCTTGAATACGGTCTCTAAAAACCTCGTCACCTATTGATAGAAACAAAATATATACACCGAGTATTAAACGACAATTCGCATAACTTCCATCTAATAATTAAAAACCCACAATCCCAAACCATATAATAACAAAAACAACACACTTAGACAACCAAATAATAAAATTGGACAGCCCGCATTGCAACCCAAAGTACCATGTACTAATCTTTGATATTATCCTAAACACCCATCAAAGTCAACGTCAAACATAAATAATAAAATATCAATCCCACTTCAATGGCCCCTAACTCCAAGCAATCACCTACAACTCAACCAAAACAACCATAATATTACTCCAAATAATTTAACCTCCACTTCAACGATCATATAAAAACCCGAACAGTACAAAAACAGCACCTATTCAACTCTGAGTATCCATTTGGTTTACTGCACATCCAACCCAAATAATTCAAAACTCAGAATAGCCAACACAACCCTGAACAGTTACAAACTCCTCCCACACAACCACGTCAAACCCAACAATTTAACCAAAACAACATTACACAATTTCAAAACTCCTCCCGCACCACCTCGTCAAAACCCAAAAGCCACCCTTTATAATCCTTCTTCAACAACAAAACACCATCAGATTACAAAGCGCCCAAATTTGATTATAAGCAGTAGAAATTTTCCAAAGATCAAACAATTAAAAGCCACTAATTTACACCATGAAAAGCAATGTAAAACGGCACACGGTTTCCTTACCCATTCAACAGAGCTCAACGTCAACACCACAGCAAGGAGATTAACCACTTCGCAGATGGAAGAGAAACAAAGAGAAATGGAAGAGAGTGAGCGTCTAATTAGGGAGCTCGGAGTGGGGAAAGACACAGCGGCACCACCTAGAAAATTCAAAGATGGAAAATGCATGAAACAGAGAAAAAAAATAAGAGGAAGGCGTCGACTTGTGGGAGAAGAGAGAGAGATATACCTGAAGACGAAACACTGCGCAAGAGAGAGAGAAAAGCCGAGTCTGAAAAGAGAACATCAACCGCAGAACTAGAGGGACGCGAGAGAGAGAAGCTTAGTGATCTGCTGCAATGAAGAGGTGCGACAGAGTGAGAAACTGATTTTGAGGGAAAAATCGAAAGTGAAAAATGTGTAGGAAAATTAGGGCATGAATTTCGGACTCACAAACAGACCCAATTGAAGAGAAGAGAGGAACTCGGTAAGGGGAGTGGGTTACGGGAGAGAGAGGGACACGGGTGAAAACCAGAAAATGAAACCGAATATGAAAGAGAGGGAGAAAGAAACGGGGAGCTGAGGAAGGAGATACTTAACCCCAAAAAGGGCGTCGTTCGCACACCTCCAAGGAAAAGGGCTGGGCCCTCGAGCAAGAACCGGGCCACACAATAAAAGAGAAAAAAAAAATGGGCCTTACATCCTCCTCCCTTTACAAAAATTCCATTCTCAGAATTTGCTGCAAGCTATAAGAATTCCCTTCGAACAACTGAGGATACTTAACTCGCATCTCTTTCTCGAATTCCCAAGATGCTTCATTGATAGCATGATTATTCCACAATACCTTAACCAAAGAAATAGCTCGAGTCCGTAACACTTGCTCTTTCCTGTCCAAAATCCGCACTGGTTCCTCGGTGTAAGTCATATCCTCTTGAATCTGAAGGGGTTCATGATCTATAATTTGGGTGGGGTCATGGGTGTACTTTCTCAACAAAGACACATGGAACACGTTATGCACTCCCGAGAGTGCCAGTGGTAGAGCCACCCTGTATGCCACTAGTCCAATCTGATCAAGAATCTCAAACGGTCCAATATATCTAGGGCTCAACTTACCCTTCTTTCCGAATCTCATAACTCCTTTCATCGGTGCAATCCTAAAAAATACCTTATCTCCAACCTCAAACTCTAACTGGCGACGGCATTTATTTGCATAACTCTTCTGTCAGCTTTGAGCTGCTTTCATTCTAGCCCGAATGGTATCTATCTTCTATGTGGTCTGCTGAATAATCTCTGGCCCTAGAAGTTTCCTTTCACCTACTTCATCCCAATGCAATGGAGATCTACACCTTCTGTCATACAAAACCTCGTAGGGTGCCATCTCAATGCTAGCCTGGAAACTATTATTATAAGCAAACTCAACCAATGGTAGATATCGCATCCAAGTTCTCTTAAAATCCATCACACACGCCCTCAACATGTCTTCTAAAATCTAAATAGTTCTTTCTGACTGTCCATCTGTCTGAGGGTGAAAAGCAGTACTAAAACTTAACTTAGTACCCGTTGCCTCTTGTAAGTTTCGCCAAAACTTAGAAGTAGAACGGGGATCTCCATCCGACACAATGGATACCGGTACTCCATGCAACCTCACTATCTCTCACACATATAGCTCCGCTAATTTCTCCAGTTTATAAGAAACTTTAATGTGCACAAAACGGGCGGTCTTCGTTAAGCGATCCACGATCACCCATATAGCATCTTGTCCACTTAAGGTCCTTAGTAAACCCACGAAGTCCATGGAGATATGCTCCCACTTCCACTCTGGAATCTGGAGTGGCTGTAATAACCCTGCAGGTTTCTGATGCTCCGCCTTCACTTGTTGGCAAGTTAGGCATTGCCCTACGAATTTAGCAATTTCTCTTTTCATGCCATTCCACCAAAAAGACTCTCAAGTCCCGATATATCTTGGTACTCCCTGGGTGAATAGTGTACAAAGAACAGTGTGCCTATTCAAGAATTACCCTTTTTAGTTCATCATCTGCAGGTATGCATACTCTACCTCTAAACCTCAAAACTCCATCCTCGGAAATGCTAAAATCAGGTTTGTCCCCGTTCCCAACTTATTCCACTAGTTTCACCAACCCTGAGTCCACTTTCTGAGCAGTTTTGATTCTATCTATCAAGGCAGGTTGAATTACTAAACTGGCCATGAAAGAATTATTATCACTAGCAATGACTTCAATACCGGCTCTTTCTAAGTCCATTAACAACTTATGCTGAGTGGTAATGGCTGCAACTGTCAGTCCTATTGACTTCCTACTTAGAGCGTCGGCTACAACATTAGCTTTGCTGTGTGATAATTAATGGTGCAATCATAATCCTTGATCAACTCAAGTCATCTCCTTTGCCTCATATTTAATTCTTTTTGGGTAAAGAAATATCTCAAACTCTTGTGATCCGTATAAATTTCTCAATTTTCTCCATACAAGTAGGGTCCTGTCTCCAAAGCTTGAGTGCAAAAATGACTGCCGCGAGTTCCAGATCATGTGTGGGATAATTCTGCTCATACACTTTCAATTGGCGTGAGGTGTAAGCTATAACATTCCCATGTTGCATCAGTACACACCCCAATCCAAGCCTAAATGCATCGCTATAGAGAACAAATCCACCTCTAGCTGTGGGAACTGTTAACACAGGAGCTGTCACTAATCTCTGTTTCAACTCCTGGAAGCTTTCTTCGCACTTTGCTGTCCATTGAAACTTATTATTTTCATGGTGAGTGCAGTGAGAGGAACTACTATCCTGGAAAACCCATCAATGAATCGACGGTAATAACCCGCCAATCCCAAGAAGCTTCTAACCTCATGAACATTCTTTGGTGCCGACCAATTAGCCACTACTTCCACTTTTCCTGGGTCCACTGAAATGCCATCTTTCAAAACTACATGTCCCAGAAACGTTATTAAATCAAGCCAAAATTCACACTTCTTCAACTTAGCAAACAACTGCTTATCTCTGAGTGTCCCAAGTACCAACTTCAAATGTTCTTCATGCTCGGTCTTGCTTTTGGAGTATATCAGTATATCATCAATAAAAACCACCACAAATTTATCTAAAAATTCATGAAACACCCAGTTCATCAAATCCATGAATACTGTTGGGGCGTTAGTCAGGCCAAAATGCATGACTAAAAACTCATAATGACCATACTGAGTCCTGAACGCCGTCTTAGCCACGTCTTCTGCCCTGATCTTCAATTGATGGTAACCCGATCGAAGATCAATCTTTGAAAATACTTGAGCACCTTGAAGCTAATCAAACAAAACTTCTATACGGGGTAGCGGGTACTTATTCTTTATGGTCACCCGATTAAGTTCCCCCTAATCGATACACATTCTCATCGATCCATCATTCTTCTTCACAAAGAGGACTGGAGCTCCCCAAGGTGATACATTGGGCTTGATGAAACCCTTGTCCAACAAATCTTGCAACTGCTCCTTGAGTTTCACTAGTTCAGACGCCGCCATACTGTAAGGTGCTTTCGAAAGAGGTCCAGTGCTTGGGACTAGTTCAATAGCAAGCTCTACCTCCCGCTAAGGTGGAAGTCCAGATAAATCTTCTGGAAAAACCTCTGGATATTCACTCAAAATAGGTATTTATTCCAACTTCAACTCTTCCTTTGGTGCTTCAACCATTGGTTGAGTTTGTTTATAATAATAGTTTCTAGGCTAGCATTGGGATGGCACCCTACGAGGTTTTGTATGGCAGAAGGTGTAGATCTCCATTGTATTGGGATGAAGTAGGTGAAAGGAAACTTCTAGGGCCAGAGATTATTCAGAAGACCATAGAGAAGATAGATACGGTTCGGGCAAGAATGAAAGCAGCCCAAAGCCGACATAAGAGTTATGTAGATAAACGCCGTCGCCAGTTAGAGTTTGAGGTTGGAGATAAGGTATTTTTGAGGATTGTACCGATGAAAGGAGTTATGAGATTTGGAAAGAAGGGTAAGTTGAGCCCTAGATATATTGGACCGTTTGAGATTCTTGATCAAATTGGACCAGTGGCGTACAGGGTGGCTCTACCACTGGCACTCTCAAGAGTGCATAACGTGTTCCATGTATCTTTGTTGAGAAAGTACACCCATGACCCCACCCACATTATAGATCATGAACCCCTTCAGATTCAAGAGGATATGACCTACACCGAGGAACCAGTGCAGATTTTGGACAGGAAAGAGCAAGTGTTACGAACTCGAACTATTTCTTTGGTTAAAGTATTATGGAATAATCATGCTATCAATGAAGCATCTTGGGAATTCGAGAAAGAGATTCGAGTTAAGTATCCTCAGTTGTTCGAAGGGAATTCTTATAGCTTATAGCAAATTCCGAGGATGGAATTTTTGTAAAGGGAGGAGGATGTATGGCCCAGTTTTTTTTTTCTCTTTTATTGTGTGGCCCAGTTCTTGCTCGAGGAGCCAACCCTTTTCCTTGGAGGTGTGCGAACGGCACCCATTTTGGGGGTAAGTATCTCCTTCCTCAGCTCCTTGTTTCTTTCTCCCTCTCTTTCACACTCGGTTTCATTTTTTGGTTTTCACCTGTGTCCGTCTCTCTCCCGTAACCCACTCCCCTTCCCGAGTTCCACTCTTCTCTTCGATTGGGTCTGTTTGTGAGTCCGAAATTCATGCGCTAATTTTCCTACACATTTTTCACTTTCGATTTTTCCCTCAAAATCAGTTTCTCACTCTGTCGCACCTCTTCATTGCAGTAGATCACTAAGCTTCTCTCTCTCGCATCCCTCTAGTTCTGCGGTTGATGTTCTCTTTTCAGACTCGGCTCTTCTCTCCCTCTTGCGCAGTGTTTCGTCTTCAGGTATATCTCTCTCTCTTCTCCCTCAAGTCGACGCCTTCCTCTTTTTTTTTCTCTCTGTTTCATGCATTTTCCGTCTTTGAATTTTCCAGGTGGTGCCGCTGTGTCTTTCCCCACTCCGAGCTCCCTCATTAGACGCTCACTCTCTTCCATTTCTGTTTGTTTCTCTTCCATCTGCGAAGTGGTTAATCTCCTTGCTGTGGTGTTGACGTTGAGCTCTATTGAATGGGTAAGGAAACCGTGTGCCGTTTTACATTGCTTTTCATGGTGTAAATTAGTGGCTTTTAATTGTTTGATCGTTGGAAAATTTCTACTGCTTATAATCAAATTTGGGCGCTTTGTAATCTGATGGTGTTTTGTTGTTGAAGAAGGATTATAAAGGGTGGCTTTTGGGTTTTGACGAGGTGGTGCCGGAGGAGTTTTGAAATTGTGTAATGTTGTTTTGGTTAAATTGTTGAGTTTGACGTGGTTGTGTGGGAGGAGTTTTGTAACTATTCAGGGTTGTGTTTGCTGTTCTGAGTTTTGAATTATTTGGGTTGGATGTGCAGTAAACCAAATGGATACTCGGAGTTGAATAGGTGTTGTTTTTGTACTGTTCGGGTTTTTATATGACCGTTGAAGTGGAGGTTAAATTATTTGGAGTAATATTATGGTTGTTTTGGTTGAGTTGTAGGTGATTGCTTGGAGTTAGGGGCCATTGAAGTGGGATTGATATTTTATTATTTGTGTTTGACGTTGACTTTGGTGGGTGTTTAGGATAATATCAAATATTAGTACATGGTACTTTGGGTTGAAATGCGGGCTGTCCAATTTTATTATTTGGTTGTCTTAGTGTGTTGTTTTTGTTATTATATGGTTTGGGATTGTGGGTTTTTAATTATTAGATGGAAGTTATGCCAATTGTCGTTTAATACTCGGTGTATAAATTTTGTTTCTATCAATAGGTGACGAGGTTTTTAGAGACCGTATTCAAGGCATAGATAATACGCTACAGGAGTCAGGTAAGCGGGGTTCCTATGCTAGGCTTTACACGAATTATTGAGACTGAAGTTGATTTTCTGAAAACTTTGCATATTATGTGATGAAATGAGAACTTGGGAAAAACAAAACCAACCTTAATTGTTTATTTGCATACTCATGAAATATGTGTGGAAAAGGAAAATTATTTTCTGACATGCATTGTGTAGACTTGAGCTAAATTTTGTTATGATGTCTCTGAAATCTGAAAAAGAGAGCGATATTTGGGAATTCTGAAAAATTATGCATTTATTTAGAAGGGTGCTCCGACTTTTGTTTTTAGTATGTAAGAATGACCTGATTATGTTTTGGCACTCTGTTTTATTTTAATATGGCATCTGAAAACCTTTGGCATGGTATACCAATTTTATATCTGACTCTATCTCTGAGTGCACTCACTTTGGAAACAAAGTGGTTTTATTGTGGTCTTTCCTGTGTGCACACCCGGGGCTTCGAGAAGAATAAGGGAAAGATTTCACCTCTGTCTCTGCCCGGTTTGGCCACCGGGGATAGCACAACCCTACCACGAGGGTGAAACATGGTCTCTGCTCTGTAAGATGCTCTGTTTTGGATTTGATGATGAAACTCGAGTTATGTTATGCCAAAGTACTATGAGTTTTTACTTGTCTTAAAATCATCGCTTTGTTACTTTTGAAAATATGTTATGTTCTACATGATAACTCTGGAAAATATTTTGTTCCGCATGCTATGCTTTGTAAATGCTCATGTTTGCACGCCAGCATATGTCCTCTACAACTGAGTTGTTGATAACTCACCCCCTATCATTATAATATTTTTCAAATGATGGGGAGAGTCCAACTGAGGACCTGGATTAGATTGATGAGCATGATTAAGCTGAGAAGTTGATGTTAAAAGAAGGAATTCTGATATCCTTTAGTTTTAATGTCTTTTAGATTTAATTATATCTTGGGTTTAAGAAGACTTATGAAATTAGTAGTTTGGTCTGTTATGACTACCGGGAGATTGTGGACTCTTTAGTTTATTTTGTTGCAGAAATGACTTTGTGGGGTTTTCAATGTGGTTATTTAGTATACATGAAATTGAGTTTTGCTAATAAAGTTTTTGGAGTTTTATTTAGTATACATGTTGTGTTGTATGAGATCTCACATTACTTGGGAATGAGAAGTTCTTGCTCTTTATAAGGTTCTAATGAGACTCCAATGGTATCATTGACTAGTCATTTTGGAGTATAAGTCATGTGATTTGGGTCTTTCACTGGGACGTTATAATATCTTCCTTTTTTTGGGTGCTAAGAGAGTTGGAAACACGATGAATTGAAAATATGGAATCATGGCCTCTTCAATTCTGAGGACTTGGGTTGAGCATGTCCAATTCCTCACTCAGGAGAAACTTTTGTGACTATTTGACTTTACTTTTAGCTGAGGTTTTCACTTTTTAGATGAATTAGAGTAATACTAGATACACTTGTAGAGTGCATAAGCACCATGCAATCTTTTTAAAAATTAGTAACATTTACTATTAAAAATTAATTTTTAATCACGTGGGTCTTGTAAATACTCATTTTTTTCAAAAATATTGTATGGCGCTTACACATTTCACGATTGTAAATATTATTTCTCATTAAACAAATAGTAAGTTAATGACCCTTAAAAGTTTATGTTCTTATTCTGAGTGTTTAATGAAATAGGATGGTTGCATTTGCTGGTTTGATATGCGATGCAAAGATGTGCAACCTGTATGGATGTTGCAAAGGAACCCATTTCATCATTATGTTTCAAGTCAGGTTGGTATCCTTTCAACAAAAGGAAAAAAAAAAAGGTCTATGTTTTGTGTTTTTTTTTTCCCTAAGTAAGCATATTATATATATATATATATATATATATATATATATATATAATGGATACAATAGCCAACTGGATGGGAAGCTCCAACATTCATCTTGAACCAACAAATACGACACAAGAAATAAAAAAAATAGGGATATGGGGTAATGACTTGACCCTCACCCACCCATTTCCCATAAGGGAAAGCCACTTGAAATGATTTTGATATAGTCTGAAAAACATATTGTAATAATACGATTGAAGGCACAGTGAAGTGATTTGTGTTGCATTTCACTGGTTTGGATTGACTACAAGAGACTTCCATTATCTCTTTTTCACGAGAATTGGTTAAGAGAAGCGAAAATATAGGAATATAGCAAACAATAGATGTGTCGAATCGCCTGCAGACAATTGTCAGGAATTGTGGCAGTGCGTGGAGGCCATGCGTCACTCTAGGAGAATGGAGGTTGGTCGAATTTGAGGTCGTGGTGACGCGTGGATTTCACGCGAGGATTAAGCCGCACGTGTGATGCACACGCTACTCCGTTCAATATTCTGCTTTGGCCGTCTGAATGATTGGCGACTAGAGAGTCCTAGAGCGAGGCGAGTAGGGGTCGTGAGGGACTGGAAAAAAATTAAATCGGCACTTCTTCTTATTTTGACTGAAAATAAAATAAAAACCGAAAAAAAAAAGGAACTAAACAATTTCTAGATTAGCCATATAGGGGAGGAGGGAGGAGCCAAACCTCCAACTCCTCCTAAAGCTCCAACTCCTCTAGGCGGAGAAAGTATGATGTTTTTATTTTTTGTTGAGAGTAACTCGCCTGGACAGAGAAAATACAAACGAATCTCCGTATGATTTTTGTTAATATATAAATATTTTTTTGTGGATATTAAATCCTAATATCTCGTTAGTAGTTTCAAAAAAGGAAAGTGTTTTGAAGTGGAGCACTGCTAGGTACAATCCCCGTTGGGGGACTGCTTACGGACGACTGGGTTTTCAGTAAATTCCTCTCTAATTTTGGTCAAATATAAAAACTGACATTTTCAATAAATTCCTTCCAGGCTCCAGCAATTATCCCTCCCGATGGACATCTCAGATCCCTCCATTCACAGAGCCAACTTCAACGCCGTCGGCCGCCTTCGAGCTTCGTCCGCCACAGTCGACGGCAGCTTCTCCTCCACCATCTTTGGCCACCATAACGTAAACCATCTGAACAAGCCAAGTTTTTGTAATTAACTTTATTTTAGATTTGGGGGAATTTGGTAGATTCTGGAGCTCTTTGATTTTCTATGCTCTTTGATTGTCTTGTATACAAATTACGGATCTCGCATTTAGTAGCTTAGCAATTTGATTATATTTTTTAAGTTATATTTTTACAAGTTATAGGAGTGCTGGATCTCGCATTTAGTGGAGGGTGGAGCCTTGTAAAATGGATAGAGGGAAAGCAATTTACCCTCTGAAAGCAAACAAAACCCAAAAAGCAATCGCCTTTCAAGCTAAAATGCATACACCTAGAGTTTAACGTTACAAATCCCTCTGAAAGCAAATCCTTGAAATTTACAAATCTCAGCCAGCAATTTACCCTCTGAAAGCAAACAAAAAGGATTTTAATGTGAAAATACCAGATGGGAGAAAATTTAACGAGAAATCAAAATAAAAAAAAAAAAAAAAAAGAAATACTAGATGGGATAAAAAAAAACTCTGGCAAGTTTTGGTCTGATTCAAGGTGTATGCATTTGGTAGACATCAGATTTGAGAGAGAGAGAGGGTGGTCTAGGTAAGTTTTGGTCTGGGTTTGGTGATTAAACTCGCCTTTCAATCTTCCGAATATGCGTTTGGCGAGTTTTGGTTTGGGTAAGTTGGGACGTCATATTTGTGTGTGTGAGAGAGAGAGAGAGAGAGAGGGAGAGAGAGCCCACCTTCGAGCAGTGGCTAGGCAAGGGAAATTTGAGGTGTTGGGAGGGGTTTGTGGGAGGGAGGGTCAGGTCATTTGGGGGAGACTAGTCTTTGGTGCTCGGTATTAAAACATAATCATTTTAATTAATTAAAACTCTCCGTTTCATTAAATCGTGTATGAGGAAGGCTTCGTTTCAGGATTGTATTTAGAATTATTCTTTGGAGTACACATGGTATGTTCCTTTCAGAGTCGTGTTGACTTTTTATGCATTTCTGATTTTTATGTCGAGAGTTCCTAAAAATTACCTTTTCAATTTTTTTATTTAATGATAAAAAAATGATTATTAATAAAAATATATTTTTATTTTTTCTTAATAATTAAAGATGTTGAAAAAATAATAAAAAGAAAATGAAAGAAAAAAAAAATTAAGGCACGGCAGCGGCCCATTTGGAGTATCCTTTTTCTTTACTGTGGTTAGCTGCTCATCATATGATCACTATGGCATATCATTGACATCCACCAGCATTACCATTATTAAACACTAAGGGCTGGCCATTCAAGTGTATCCTGGTAAATCTAAAGTATTCCCTGCTCAGTAGACCTTCACCATGTGCCATCTATGTAACTTGAGGTTGGTTTGTTAACAAATTTCTAGATCTGCATTTTTTTAAAAACTTATTGTACTTGCTGCTTCTTTCCCACATGTTTTGTTCTTTTATGTTGCTTGAATTGTCCGTTTTGAGACATTTATAGTACTTCTATCACCTATACTAGATCTGTAGCAGAGTGCAATTTCTTCCTTGGGGAATTTGTTGGGAAGGTACTTCTTGTATTTATTTTGTAAACATCTCTCTCTCTCACGTCTATCAGAACCGTCCGTAGATTCATAAAGATTTGATGGGAGCATAAGATGCTTGGGCAATAGTTACCAGTTTGTAAAGTTGTCGTTAAGAATTGGACTTCACAGAAAGCAGGTGAATTTGTGGTGGAAACGGAATTTAACCATAAAATTTATATATTAAAAGATGAATAGACCTAACATTTGTCGCTTGAATCTACTAGCGATTTTATACATCATAATAAATAGAGTCCTGGCGTAGTATCAATGCATGAACTAATTCATCCTTGCCACGTCTTGTAAACTGCGGACACGACCAGTTGTGTCAAGATGTGTACTGTCGCCAGGGGTGATGCTGTGCTGTCGATGTGATTAATACCGAGTTGGAACTTGCTTCTATAAGGTCAAAAAGCTCTACAAAATAATCACAATCAAGGCAGAAAAAAAAGATGTTGCATTTGGATCTCACTCATTTGGGGGTCATACAGCTAAACGAAAGACTAGCAAAAGAAATTAGTTGAACGAAAAATGTAAACATTTGGCTGGTAACGAATATTTTAGGACCATTATTGTTTATAATTAGAATATAATTATTAATTAATATGCCTAAATACAAAAATATAATAGATAAAAAATATTAAACTAATAATCTTTTATCATTATATATAAAGTAGATGGATACTCAATGTTGAAAAAGGTTTAAGGAAATAGAGGAAACAAGCCAATTTTTGGTGATTTTAATCAAAATTTAAAAAAGGCTCATTACAATCAGAATCAAGATAACAATAAATCAGCAACCCAGATAACCATATTAATTCAAAAAATTAATCAACGGGAAGGAAACTTTAACCAGACAAAAAACAAAAAACAAACAAAAACCCAGAATTAAACAAGGAATTATTACTACAAGTCAGGAATATAGTGCCGTTATTTAACTCCAGTCTCGTAATGTACAAGAGAAGAAGCTGATGACCACACAGAATTTCCGAGTTTTTCAGACCCTAGTCCCATTAGGGGGCTAGTGTATAGTTAAAACTCGATATGAAAATAGAATTGGCAGAGATATATGAAGTAGTACACATAGTTACCGCAAAAGCAGTTCTACATTCAAAGCTGACAAAGGCAACAGAGAAGATAGAAATCAGGAACCTCAGTTTCTGTATTTTCAGTCATTGGAAACGCAGATTCACCAAGTAGGTTCTCCCCATAAGATGGGGGGACTTGGATCTTGCGTACCAAATACAAGTTGGATTGTAAGTAACATCATTGGCCATCGATCAAACACCAAATCATAAAGCATATCAACATGACTAAAGAGAGGAAATAGAGCCAACAACAAGCTCGCTTATAGAAGAATTAACAGAATTTCAAAAGAATAAAATTCCCTAAATCTTTTAAAATTCCAAAAAGTGACGAACATACGTTAAAATAATTAAAATTCAATTTAGGTAGAGCCTCAGTTAAATCCCTTGAATTATCATTTCAAATGTAGCTTCACCAACTAGGTTCTCCTTGCAAGGCAAGGAATTGGCTCCACAACACCTCAAAAGAGTTGGGTCATCATTGGCATCCTAAGGCATCAAGACCAAAATTATAAGATAGAATTGAACGAGAACTTGAAAATGATTGAAATTTGCCTGGTTTGGCAAGAGTATTCTCAGAATGGTCCATTACTTTCAAGTAATGATATAGCAGCCTCAAGTAGGTTCTCCCTGTAAACAGGGGCTTGAAGCTAACTAATCTCATGTATGTGGACAGTCATCATTGAATTAAATAAATACGCCAATCCAATGAACGAAATAAAGTACACAAACAAAATCATTGAATAAAACCAACACTTGTAACGAAGAGATGAAACCAGGTTCAACACAAAAAGCTGAGAAAACATTAATTGACATATATGATGTACCGATGGGCTCAGATCACATAACAGCTCTATCAATCAAGAATCTTCAGAAGCAGAACTGGCATTTAAAGCTGAAATTTCATCATCACTGCCGATTTGTACATTAGAACTCACTCCTACAATTAAAAAAAGAAATAAACCAAACCCGAATTTAAAAAACGAAGCATAATTAAAAGTCGGCTCATATCAAGAAATTCAACCATTTTTCCGTTTATGCTTCATCGATTATTCTCAGAAGCGCGGATAGTGTAATCATCGCCAAGACAAGAAATAAATTTATGCCTTCGTTTTCTAACCAATTCAATGAGATCCATGGTAATAAATGCAGTTGTTAAGAAGAATATGATGAGGAAAGAAGGAGAAAACCTGTAGCGGATATTTTTAGAGGCAAAACCATTGAAAAAATAAACCCCCACGTGAAAACCGCCAAAGAGCAATCAATATCTGCCTCAAAGACTAGCCTTGTTTTCATATCGCTATCTATAACAAGAAAACAAGCTAAAGGTGTAGCGAGGCAAAGATTAAGGAAAGAAATAACAGATTTATTCTCAAGAGAGAGAGATTGAGATGTGGGCGTCGATTTGACACAGCTCAGCCGTGGAGAAAGAGAATGGCTGAACTGCAACACTTGACGTCGGATTGTTTTGGCACGAGCAATGGGGCTTTCGTCGTCATCGATTGATTACTCATTCAGGGAAGCCCGGGGTAGTGCATCGTGCAGATTGAAGCAGCCAAGAATCTCAAAAGATAAAAAAGAAGAGGTACAGAGTCACAAACACAGAGAAAGCGAGAGTGAAAGGAACTAACAGAGGAAGTCGAAATGAAAACATAACCCCTAAGAGAGGTCGCAACGATACCATAACCTAAGAGAGATTGCGAGCTGTGTGTACGCTACGTTTGTCTACATATTTACATATTTATAGGCATTCTTGTGAAACCCTAGCAAGTTCCTCCTGCGTCTCGGTGACATCCGGGTCGGTGGTGGGCTACTTACCGGACCGGGCGGGTCGCCTAATCGTTGCTCGGCTCGAGAATCTGATTGGGCCAAAGCCTTGTTTTAAACCTCTAATACTATTTATTAATGGATTTCTCCTTACGACCCTACTGTAACCAATTTGATTTTTATAAAAAGAGAAATTGCATTGTGTAAAAAAAAATTATAAAAGTAAATTTGTTATCTAACGCGATTTTATATGATCTATTAAATTTTTTTTTAATAAAAATACTTTTATTATAAAGTTATGTTAATTTATAAATTTATTTTTATAAAATATCTCGTGACTAAAAAATTTCTCTTATTAAAATCATAAAGACTGTTAACGTCTAAAAAAATTATGCAACAGTTCGGAAGGGGAGAAAGATCCATTTTTGGCCTCACTGAGGTTGTTCTGGGCCTAGATTGATATTGTGTGGAGCCTCCGATAGTGGTTCAATACAACTGTACGCTATCCGTGCTTACATTCATATCAGTGAACAGTAAATAAATGCAGAAAAAATAAAGAGATGGAGACAGAGATTTACATGGTTCGACATTGGACCTACATCCACAGGGGTTCGGGGAGGGGAGAATCCATTATAATAAGCTTGTTTTAAGTCTCTCATAGTCTCTGATCATCATTGTACAACGGAAATCTGAGTTCTATCATCTGGTTTTTCCCCTCTGGCTGGAGTTTTTGTGGTGAGGTTGAAGAAGGTGAAGTTTCAGAGAAGCCTAGCCAAAAAGTCCCTGAAATCGTATGTGTCTTTGCCTTTTATCTTATGCCCCCATTTGCTTTGTGTCACTTACTTTTTGTTTATATCATATCACCTCTCATTTATATTCACTCATCTCTTTTCCTCCTAACACATTTTTTAGCCTTTTGTCTCCTTCCCTCTCTATTTCTTCTCTCCTGATAAGTTCTCCTATGGGCTGGGCCTAAGAAATACTATGAGTCTATTATTTATCCCTTAAAATGACTAAAAAGTTTGATAAAAAAACTCAGGATTAATTTTATTTCAGAATAAGCTACGGGGACATTTTTTTTTTTTTAAATCCTATTATTTATATACTATAATTTTGCATACTCATTAATCATTATATCAAATCTCTATTATTTTAGATAAGATAAAAATGAAACAAAAGTGTAATAAGCAGCATTTTTCTTTCTCATTAGTTTGTTTAAAAATATTTTCGAATATTATTTTATTTTGCTTTCAGAAGTAATGTGAAAGACAGGGCTGAACTTAATTGGTTAGTCAACGTGTGAAGTCATTGGCACACTGAATCAAAAGTACTTGCCTAAGAGTCTGTAAAGTCCTAAAATTAGTCGAGATGGATAGAATTTTCCCGGACGGAAGAAATGAGAATTTCAGAATTCTGCTGTGTCAGTGGTTCTTTTGAGAAACCAAGAGAACACTTGTCATACTTTTGAACCAATCATATATCCTAAACAGCCAATATACAAACTTCTCTATCGATCAGAAGGGTATCTGAGATATCTCCCGTGTTTCCAGAATATATTCTTTGAATGCTGATCAGCATGAACGAAGAAGGAAGACGGGGGAACAATGTAAGCCAGATATGATAGTCACCGTTTGATTCTACAACATGACAAGATTACTGGAAGTAATGACAAGAAAGAAAATTAGATTGATTGCCGCCAAAACAACTCCTCACATGAAATCTCCAAAATATACATACAAGGGCAATTTGCTCAGTATCTAAATAGGTACAAATCAACTTTCATGCTCAGACTATCTTCCACGTCAAGTGCCGGTACCCAGCCCAGTTAGCGGCAAGACGGATTCCAATGGCTAAGGCTACACCCAGCAATGGCAGTGGAAGCCTCCCATGTACTGGTACAACTTCTACTTCTTCCTTCTCTTCTTCTAAAATCTTTTTAGAATGATGAGAAATAGCTAGAGCTAGATATGAAGCCATTACCAAAACCCTAACCCATGGTTCTCCAACTGCAGCAAGAACAGCTGCAGCAGGCAATGCAGATGAAACATCATCTCTCTTTTTAACAAACCGTGAGAAACCACACAACAGCAACAGAAGGGTCCAGAAGAGTGGCTCAGAGATGTAACCACTTACAGCTGCATAGCCAAGTAGGCCAGATACTGTAAGAAGATGAGGTTGGCTACTTACAGAGTTGGGAACAACAGCTTCTGCAATAGCAAGAACGGCTGATGCAAGTAAAATAATTGTGGTCAACTCTCGAACAGGTGCGTATGCCACTATGCCAGAATAAAATGATCGGATGGTGTACAGAGCAGTCTCAACACATCTTATCAGAGAAGTTATGGGATCGCCAATGAAGTGGAATACAATAGCCAAGGCAACTTTCAAGAGGTATCCCGCAAAAGAAATTATACCAAGTGCAGCCTTTCGCCAGTTACCAAGTTCCAACAAGACTGCCCTCCATGCATAGACAAGGAAAGCCAGGGCTGCATAGTAAACAACATTAAGTATTATAGCAGAAACTAAGCAGAATATGAATTACATTTTCTTATAAAGGAATAAAAGGAGAAAACATTGCAGATTATTCAGGCAAGATCAAATATCTATCACAAAACAACCCATAGGGGTTGGCTCAAGTGGTGAAGGCCTTGGTCTTGGTGGTATGCCCCCTCCAAGGTCTAAGGTTCGAATCCCATGGGTGCAAACAATCTCTAGGGGCCATCGAACTGGAGGATTTTCCCATTGAATTACCCAAGGTGTACTTGGGGGAAACTTCTTGCCGAGAATCTGTGCACCCCCGGGATTAGTCGGGAGTCAGGGGACGCTGTTCCCAGACACCCAGTGCCAATAAAAAAAAAAAAAAAAAGTCTATCACAAAACCTGTGCAAGCATTGGACAGAAACTTTAATGAAAGAAGGCAAGGTTCTACCGACTAAGTTCTTCATCAGCAAGTGTAGCTTATACATAAGTGGAACAAATACCATCCCAGTGGCTATGTACAGTTCTTAATAGAAAAAAATTACCATACATGTGCTTTTTTAATTAGATTGTGTAATTTATAAGCACAGGGATTTTCTCCGTACAAGGAAAATCAAGTTGTAAAGAAAAGCAATCAGTTCCCATCTCATTCAATATAAAAGATGCAAGTCAGCACTTTCTAGGCTCCCACCCCACTTTCCCAACAGCTTTTAAGGTAAATATCATCCACAGATCATAATCAAGAACTTATTCCAACTGTATGCGGGAGTGTGTCAGCATGTGAGCATTTCTTCAACTCCATTATATTCTAGCTTGGCAGCCTCTCCTAGGGGTGAGCACCGACTGAATTGAAGTCGGTATCCCCTAAATCCGACTCTGTCTCCGACTTCTATAGGTTCTGATCCGACTCCGACTAGGATTTATTGGGGCGGAGTCAGATTTACACATCGTAACTCACTTTTGATGATGAAAAAAAAAAGATCAGAATCCAAACAAAATTAAGAAAAATTACAAGAAGCAATCGATCGGGAAAAACTTGCATTTCGTCGCAAAAAGAGAACAAATCTACAATATAAACGAAATAGAAGATATAATGTTTACATTAAACCTTATACTCAAGCTTGAAGCTCCTTCGAAATCAATCACTGCTCTTCAGGTACATTTGAGAATGAAGTACCAAGAAAAACCGAAGGAAGTGCCAAGAATAACATAAAGAAATTGAGATACAGCGGGCTTGAGGAATCTAGAGACTATCGTCTTCAACAAATGAGGAAACGACGACAAGGGGACGCTTTAGATAATTTTAGGAGCTTTCGGTGGCAAGCATGGCAGCAGCAAGAGATAAAAGAGAAAAGAACGGCGACTTGAAATTGAGATGAGAACTATTTATTAGTAATCTAATTGTTAGTATTGATTACTAATAAATACTAATTCACTAGTGTCTAATTAAATGTTATTATGCTATAGCATTACAATTTACGTGTTAAACTTATTATTCTTAACTTATTTCTATACTAATATCTAACTTATTTTTATACTAGACTTATACTATAGTGTCTAATTACATTTATTATACTATAGTATTATATATTATTTCTAGCGTCTAATTACATGTTACATGTTATTATACTATAGTATATTACATGTTATTAACTCATTATAATATTTTATCCTAATGTCTAAATTAATCCTATTATAGACTTGTACTATAGTGTTTAATTACATGTTATTATATTAGTTTCTAACTTATTTCTAACCTAATTATATACTAGACTTAGTATTATATGTTATTATACTAGTGTTATTCTACGTTAGTATACATGTTATTATACATTAGTATTTATACATTAATATGACATGTTATTATACATTAGTGTTATATGGTAGTAATAGTATGATGTTTATATATACTAAACTAGTGTCTGTCAATTTAGTCTTTTTATATTATAGTATAAGTAAGTTTATAATAACTATCTCATAGTATTATTGAATTTAACTAATTTTCTGAGTTATAGTTATATAAAATATATATGATAAATGTATAGAAATATACATATATTTTTATAACATATGTACAATATTAGAGTCGGATTTGAAATCGAAGTCAAAGCCGGAGGGCAGAGTTGGAGTCGGAGTCGATCCGACTCCACCTCCGACTCCAACTCCGACTTTTTGGGGGAAAAAAACTCCGACTCCAACTTGTGAGTCAGAGAGAAGCCGGATTTGGAGTCGGATTTTCAGATTTTTGCTCAGCCCTAGCCTCTCCCACTACATTACTCCATTTACAAGGGAAAACATTCTTTGAAAACCAGTTCAACACATTAACCACAAAACTTATCCATAGTATCCAGTGCATGACTCTAAAAATTCACGCCTATAAAGCTTTCAACAAACCATCGACATCAAGTGTGCTAGTGCATTCAATCAAGTCAAATGATTCTGGAAGGATACGCTGTAAATAGAACCATCAAAATGGTAAATTAGGATCTGGAACCTCACTAAAAGAAAACACTTTTGTTACCCTACATTTCTTCCGTTACAAGCCTCCTCCAACACATTCTGCCTTGCCATTATTCTCTTTATGCTAACTGTGTTTTATTTCAGTATAGAAACTTGACTAGATATTCAAAGACCTCATATCTGAGTACATATAACTAGTACAGAGGAGCGATGAGATAAGGCACATTCATATGGTACAAAACCAAAGGTTACTATAAAAGATGCTTTAGGCCTCGTTTTTACAACCATTCTCATCTTATCTCATCTAATCATTACAATTTTTCTAAATTCACATATAAAATAAAATAAACAATTCAACTTTTTCAAATTCTAAAACAAAATTAATATTAAAAAAATATATTCTAACAATATTTTATTCAACATTCAACTTTTATCTCAACGCATCTCATCTCATCTCGCGAAAACAAACTAAGCCATTGGCAAACAATGGCAAAATATATTAAAAAAATATCTTCTAACAATTAGTGTATATTTTCGGCTACGTCCCCAAAACCAGTCCATTGGCAATTATCATACACTGAAAACCACACTACCCGAAAAACAACAGTCAAATTTATTTCTTTCCCTTTCATTCATTTCTCTGAAACCAAATGATGGCAAAATAAAATCCAAGAAATAATCCTCATTGGCAAGTAAGAAAGATGGGGAAAGCATTTTTAGAAAAATGGAAAAAACTGAGTTTTATTTTCCTCAATCTTAAACGCGATGGAAAACCCAACTCAAACTAAGCTCAATTCTTGAGTTAGACACAGATGCGGAAAACCAATGACCATAACTAGCATCCAATTGGACATTTCTTCTTTTTCCCCACACTTTTTCACCAACAGACAGATAGAAAGAAAGTGAGAGAGAGAAAGTATTTACCAACAAACCAAGGCCATCTGACTGGTGGGTCAGGAGCTTCTTTGGTCAAGTACCTGAAACGCTCAGGCATAGTGCTCTCTCCCCGAGCCGCTCTCTCAGCTTCTTCATCATCATCAACACCAACATTCCCTGCACTCGCACAAACCGCCAACTTTCTCTCAAACACAAAACCCAGTTTTTTCCAGGAAAAGCCAGGAAAATCTTGACCTGGTTTGGGGTTAAAAGAACGGGTTTTAGTGGGTAAAGAGCAAAATGGAACGGTTTGATCACGGCTATTGACTCTGAGTCGAGAAAACGCAGAAATCTTGAGAGATGGATTTGGATATGAGAGAGTGGGAAAAGTCATGGACATGGTGGTGGCTGGGGTTTACCGAGGTTTTTGCCTTTATCAGAGAAACAGAGCAAAATATTGTCTAGACCATGGGTTTTTAAGAGTTCGGATCACCTAGCACCCGGATCTTACGTATACCCGGGTGTAAGAGCACTGGCAAATGTGTCCAAGCTTGATGGTTTTTGTTTTAAGATCTTCGTATTGGATTCACTATATATGTAAATCTCAAACTTTAAGTTACAAGACATTATAATTTATCTTTAAATTTAGAGATCTATTATTGATGACTATTCACATTATTTAATTAGTAAAATTAGATTTTCGCCGGATCATTTCTTTAAAGGTGGATTCAAACGTAAATTTCTTTAAAAGATAATTTTGATGAATGTAAAAGAAATTTAACTTTTGACTATTACATTCACATAAATCTCCACATTGAAATAGTTATTTTTTTATTATATAATAATAAAATAATATAAGATGAATTTGATTTTAGTTATTCACATCAAATCTACACATTAGATTATACATTTATTCATTATATGGTAATAAATAACTAATAATTTAAAAAATATTTAATTTTTTTAATTATTAATTTATTTAATTTTATCATATTTTACTATTCTACTTATTATATATTAATTAATAATCATGTTTTTATTAAATTAATATATCACTAAATCAAATTAATATATTAACTATGATAAAATATGTGATAAAAAAAGAGATAAATAATTAATAAAATATATATTTTATGTATGTACAGTAATTTTAAATTTAAAAAAAAAAATTTAAAAATTACTATAATTAAATTCTAAATATTTAAAATTTGATTAATCTAATATAAATATATTTTACTCTTTAATAATTAAATACTCATTAAATTTAACATTTAACTATCTCTAACAAAAGTAAATACAAAGGAATTTCACTGACATAACATCGTATCATGTCAATTATTTTTTTTTCGGAACGAGACCCCCGCTGCCCATCCCTTTCCCCCTTATCCCTTCCCAGACCCCCACGCAGACGGAGACACAGCCCATCTCCCCCATCCTGACAGCCCTCGCCGACGTCAAATATCTCTCTCTTTCTACATTTGAGTTGCCCTAACTTTCATCACACCCTAACTGGAAAAATTAGGCTTATTCAGTTAGTCAGTTAGGCATTTTTGTGACTGGATTTTGGTTCTGCCAGTTGGGATATACACCATAGTTTGTTAGTTTGTGATTGGATTTTGGTTCTGTTGGCTGTAGTTTGCTACTAGATTTTGGATTTTGAGTTTGAGATATAGATGTTTTTATGCTGGGTACATTTATTTTGAGTTTGAGATATAGATTCTTGATGCCGGGTATATTTTCGTCTTATTGATGGCATATTTTCTGTGATTTCTTTGATGGCTAGCATTTTCTATAATTTCTTTCTTTATATTGCTGTAAATTGTTTCTAGTTTATTATTGCCCCAAACTATTGAGGAAATGACCTATTGAGGTTCACGAAGGAAATGAACTATTTAGGTTTATACTACGGTAGCTTGTTTCTGTGATTTTTGTTTATAGTGCATATGGAAAGGACCAATTGAGGTTCATGAAGGGTACTTTGTAAACTTTTACAAACCTACTCTAAGGTTTTAAATGTAAACCTCGGTGATTGTTCCAAAATATTAGCCAAACTTTTGAAAACCTACTTGAATGGCTATTAGGCAAAATGTTAAATTCTTGAACTTGGTATTATGGTGCTTGTAAGGGGATTTCCCTCCCGGGAAAGGCCCATCGGGTTTCGACCCAGAACCCAGCTCAAAGGCTCCCATATCTATGTAGGGGACAAAACTTCTACTAGGGAATGCATCGAATAGTCGACAAGATAGATCAGTCTGACATCCTGCGGCCGCCTTCAAAACCCAGGTCATCTACGGTTTGTATGAACCAGGTCAGGGGTCAGGGAACCCGTTGCATTAATAGCATTGCTGTTAAGTTACATGCCACATTTATGAAGTAGACGCGGAGCCACGCCGCATTAAATGAGGTCTAACAGTAGATAAAAAAAAAAAAAAAAAAAGGAAGGCACAAACTTTGTGAAGAGAAGACTATTTGCACCTTCCCCTAGACCACAGTATAAATAGCCAGCTCCAGGTACCGAAAAGCTCTCTAATCGCTAGACTCCCTTACTTATTTGTTACCCTTCAAGAATATTTATTAACTTTAGCATCGGAGGTTACCCGACCCTTAGGCTGCCATTTCAAAGCTGGAGTCTTTTCTACCTTTTTCAGACCCATTTTTGAAAACCTGAGTTGTCGAAACTTGACCCAAATGTAGGCGAAACACGAAGTTAACAGTGGTGTCGTATGTGTGATCATAATGGATCTTGCATGTCCTTCTCATACCCGAGATAACCTGTTCCTAGCAACTCGGAGGCTCGTCGAAGCTATCCAAGACATGAAAACAAGCCAGGAAGAGAACCAGGCATGCAAAAATGGAAAGATCGCAATGGGAGAAGACCATGCGTATGCGGATGAAGCGCAACACACAACAGAGGATACCAACGCTCTACGTCCGGCCCCCGATCGCGTGGAGATTATAAGCGAAGTTTGAGATGAGCAGGAGTCAAGTTCGTGGTAGTGGGGAGTCGATTTGGTCGGCCCACTTCCCCCAACAAAAGAGGAGTCAAGTTCGTGGTAGTGGCCATGAATTACTTCACCAAGTGGGTTGAAGTTGAAGCCTTAGCTACTATCACTGCAAGCAATATCACACGATTCCTATAGAGGTCAGTGGTTTGCAGATTCGATGTCCCACACACTATCATCTCAGACAATGGAAGACAATTCAATTCTAACCACTACTGAAATTGGTGCTGAGAACTGGGGATACTCGTCCCCGGGGCATCCTCAGTCCAATGGGCAAGTCAAAGCAACCAACAAGACACTAATGGGAATGTTCAAAAAGCGACTTGAAGATAGAAAGGGAGCGTGGGTCGAGAGCACCCTATCGTGCTATGGGCGTACCGGGTCACGGTGAAGATGTCGACTGAGGAAACTCCCTTCACCCTCGCTTATGGTCACAAGACAATGCCGCTAGTAGAGATTGGACTCCCTACATACAGAGTTCAACACTTCGAGCAAGAATCCAATAGCAAACGACTGGAAGAACAACTAGACCTAATGGAAGAAGTCCGATTGGAAGCTAAAATAAAGGCAGCAGCCAACAAAAGAAAGATCGAGAGGTGCTTTCACAAGCATGTGCGGCCGAGGACATTCAAAGTTGGGGAACTAGTACTCAAGGAAACATGAACTACAACGCGGG
This sequence comes from Juglans regia, assembly GCF_001411555.2. NCBI lineage: Eukaryota > Viridiplantae > Streptophyta > Magnoliopsida > Fagales > Juglandaceae > Juglans > Juglans regia. The sequence continues at coordinate 20,170,978 of NC_049901.1, read as the reverse complement.
ATGAAGGAAAGTTAGGCCCCCGCTGGGAGGGCCCTTGCGTAGTCATTGCCACAAATCGACCAGCCTTTTATAGCCTCAAAGACTTCCAGGGAAACGAACTGCCACACCCGTGGAACGCCGAGCATCTGCGAAAATATTATTGCTAAGCTGGCTTTCTTGTCATAGCTTTTATATATCTCCATGCACTTGTTATCGGCCTTAATAAAAAAATACTCTTGTCTTGTATAAATGATTAATTTCAGGGTCATAACGTAACGCATCAAGTGAAATCTCTCCCTCAAACAAATCAGTCTGCCCCTCAGCAAAGTCGACTTCGCTAAAAGAAAACGCCAGCAACTTACCTCCCTACGAGATAAAAAGGGAAATGAAGGCCTAAAGGGTTGCCTTATCCCTCTCACAGAGGGGTGTGGGTCGGTCCTCGACCACCCAAAGACAGAAATTTACCTTCATCGTAAGCTTCAACAGGCCGAAGCGAGTCCAATAACAGACTGTCTAAACGACTTACCTCCTTGCGGGACACCATAGGGAAAGGTAGGGCTAAATGTTGCCTTGTCCCTCTTGTAGTGGAGAGCAAGATCAGCCTCATGGCTCCCTGAATGAATTACCCCAACCTCCACTATGACGAAGTGTGGGACTAGCACCAGCCTGACTCAAATTTACACTTCCCTGTAATGTCAACTGGCGGGAGCGGGTCTAGAACAAACTGCCTGAATTATTTACCTCCCTGCGAAGGATGATCGGTGAGTAGGCGGCTGACCTCCTCGTCTGGGAGAGCGATACTAGCCCTGAGGCAGCCCAAATAACTTACCATGACCCCATTACGGTGAAGGAGCGAATCAATCGCGTCGCGGTTTGAACTACCTCCTCGTGGGACAATAAAGGGAAAGGTAGGCCTAAAGGTTGTCTTATCCTTCTCATGGCGGAGTGCGGGCTAGTCCTCAGCTACCCAAAAGAAAAAGCTTTTACCTTCCTCTTGAGCGTCAACGGGCGGGAGAGGGTTCAATAACAAAACTGCCTAAACAATTTACCTTCATGCTGGACACCATAAAGAAATGTAGGCCTACAAGGTTGCCTTATCTCTCCCGCAATGGAGAGCGAGATTAGTCTCACGGCTACCCAACCCTCTGACCCAAAGCACAATTATAGCGAGATTAGTCTCACGGCTACGACGAAGTGTGGGGTCTGCTCCACCTTGACTCAAAGTTATCCTTCCCCAATGTGTCAACAGGTGGGAGCGGGTTCGGTAGCAAACCACCCAAACAGCTTACCTCCCTGCGGGATATTATAGGAGAAGGTAGGCCTAAAAGGTTGTCTTATCCCTCCTGCAGTGGAGAGCAGGTTTAGCCCTAAGGCTACCTAAATACTTATCCCGACTCCCACCATGGTGAAGGAGCGAACTAACTACATTGCTGTTCAAATTACCTCTTCGGGAGAGAAATAGGCAGTTTGGCATGAGACCTTCCGACCTCTCCCTAACGAAGAGCATGCTAATTCTACGAACCGCCCGAATAATGAAGAGCAAAGAAACGAGGGCATCATCATCATAAACAACGGCGGTACAGGACGAACAATATCAGCAAGTACCATCCATCATAGACTGAGAAGCTTAGGTTTTTAACACTAACTTATGAAGAGAAGGCAAGCATAAGGCCCTCACGGGCTCCCAACGACAATGTGAAGAACACAAATCTGACAAGGAAATTTTGAAAAAACAAAGCGCCACAAACGAGGCCGACAGAAAAAAGCCAAGCCGAAAGGCCACCAACAGGCAAGGTCATCGATTGCGACCTAGAGCTGGTAGGGTGGATTGTGAGAAATACAGTGAGGCAAACCCCCACGACCAAGCTCTACCTAGGGCTGGGCTCCGACTCCGACGGAGTCGGAGTGCTTGTTTCCGACCTCCGACTCCGACAAGAGTCGGAGCCAAATTGGAGCTCCGACTCCGACTCCGAACTGGAGTCAGAGTCCGACTCCGATCGGAGGTCGGAGCTCCGACCTCCTATCGGAGCTCCGACATAAGATCGGAGCTCGACGTGCGCTCGACATGGTGCTCGAGCGGAACTCTTTCAGAGAGGTTTGCTCGACTTCCGCTAGAGCGGAGAGGTTCGCTCGACTTCCGCTCGACCTGTCGCTCGAGCAGAACTTTTCCAGAGAGGTTCGCTCGACTTCCGCTCGACATGTCGCTCGAGCCAATGTTCAATATAACATGTGCTCGACTTGCGCTCGACACCTCGCTCGAGCGCAAGTGTTCAGTAAAAAAAATTTCGGAGTCGGAATCGGAGCTTCTTGGATCTCCAACAACGACTCCGACTCCGAATAGATATTCGGAGCTACTCCGAATTCTGACTCAGAATTCCGATGACTCCGACGAAGTCGGAGTCGGAGCGGAAGTTGGACGGAGTCGGAATTTTCAGAATTTTGCACACCCCTAGCTCTACCCAAGCTTTCCATCTAGCCAGGAACAACGAGAAGAGCATAGAAACCATCTAGCCAGGTACGATCAATGAAAAATAATTTTATTGATTACCAAGGACTACAAGAAACAAGTTAGATCATAAAGCCGCATAAAGTCGTCGGACTACAAGGAACGAGTTATATCGTAAAGCTCACGTTTGCAACAAAAAAAGTCTCAGTGCCTGACCGTAGACCTAGACGGTAAAACGACTAGGGCTAACCTAGAAATACCACAATACCCCATTGTTCTCGAACCAACGTAGAACGAGATAATCCAAAATTCTCCAGCACGTCGAAGATACGGTCAAGAATAAGAACATCTAGAAGTTGATTTCTATATTGAGAATTGCTTACCAGACGAAGGTCGTTCACTACTACAACCAAGCCCGATCGAATCACTCCTCCATGCGAAGCAGCGGGCAAAGGTCTCCACCATTACGACTTGCCAATAACGCTCAAGGTTACCTCGAAACATCAACAGGGATGTAATAAGGCAACTAATTGAGTCGTACGATGATCGCATCATCTGAGTAGCCCCCAAGATAGCCTGCCGGCTGTTGAGAATGGCTTCGAAGTCAAGCCCCATAAGCAAATGCGTAAGAACGAGTGAGGCACAATAAGCAAAAGGGAGAGAACGAGAACAAGGGGTCCGAGACCCCGACAGTAGAGGACTGGCAAGGAGATTTGCCCTGAAAATCTACCTTCAACAGGCTGGTTCGTCCCCTCGCAAGACCATCACCAAGGTTGCTCGGAATCAGACCCTTCTTGAGAATGTTGCGCCGCCGCAGGGACTCTTCGTGTGGAGGAAAGTCCCCCACACCGATAGCTCGGAGGTCAAACTGGGGGTTTTGAAGAATGTAGGTCTTCATATGCTCCAAGCCTTCCGTATAGCCTAATTTTCACGCATCTTCGCAGACCCCATGGACATAAGATAGCTCATCCCGCAAGCTTCGAGGACCATCTTATTCACTTCCAGGGTGGCCTCCGCATCTATTCTTCGCTGCCTCTCCTCCTCCAAGGTGTTCCTCCTCCTTATCACTAACTCGTTAAGATTTTGAACTTCGGCCTCGAGCCATTTGATTGACCAACCATCTGTGTCCCACTGTAGGTGCAGTTCCTGGATATCAGCTTGCAATCACTCTAACTTCGACTGATACTAGTCAAGGGATTGCTGCAGTGTGTCCCTCGCCTCACAAGCGAGAGAGGCCTCAATGCGGAGCTGGCCAACCTCCCATTGGGACTTGACTAGGTTGGCTAAGGTTTCTTTGGCCGCCTCCTTCTGCTTACGCTTGGAGGCCACATGGTCCAAGGCCACCTAAACCAAAGAACAAAGGTCCTGGTTCTCATTCCTCAAGTTCGCTTGGTTGTCCCCAATAAAGGCCGCCAAACGCTCCAACCTCTACCACAAAAAGCCAAGTTGAGAAAAAAAGAAAAAAAGAAAAAGAGAAAGTCTGGGGAATTGGCAAGCAAATTTTACCCTGCAAATAGCCTCCAGATTCTACCCTCTTCCTTGTGAAGACGGTTGGTGCAGCCATGCAATGCAATCATCTGAAGGTCTGCAGGAACTTCTTCGACGGCCTCCACACCCACTCCATCGTTAGGCACACCAAGTGTCGAGATCCCTTTGCCTGGAACGTTGGCCTCCTCCACCTCGGCGATGCCCGGGAGAATAGCTTCGGTCGCAGGGGTAGCGTTGACTGTAACCTTCTGAGCCGGCAGCATAGCGCGAGGAGGATTGGCTATCGGCACCTTCTTTTTTAGGCACTTTTGGAGGCGCAAGCACAAGGACGGATGGCCCCCCTAGAAGAAATGGGGACATTATCAGAGTCGACAGAAGTGGGTGAGGCCCTACGAGGTCTCTTCCCCCTTCCCTTGACCAGCAGACTCGGGGAACGGCTACAAGTAGATGGAACAGCCGGGTTCATTGGAATACCCACATTAGAGCGTAGGTTAGCAGGGGGAGCCAAATATCGACGAAGGTTGCCCTCCGTCAATAGAGCCTCAGAAGAAACATCACCTGGATGCGCCCTCACCCAGGCTCGAACAATCTCAAGTCTCAACTTCTCATTAGAGAGCGGTTCAGGGTGGCTGATCGAGTTGCCATCTACCATACCCCAGTTGGCACGTACATGAAACATGGGGTGACTGTCTATCCAGCCGGGTACTCCCATCTTCACCCCACAAGAAAAAGAATATGTGGGTGTACACCTTCACCACCATATGTCGCTCCTCTACCCGGGCCAGTTCCTGAACCGGCTGGAAACTATAGATGTGCCGGCCCTTCCTTCCATACTAGGTTATGAGTAATGAAGAACTCGCGAGTCGTGAGGTCAGGGAAATCCGCTCCGGCCTCCTCTAGAGCGCGGCGCCAAATGACACAGCACGAGACTAGAATCCTACATGCAAAAGAAGGGATCTAAGCAGGCGCCAAATCAAAGAAACTCAGCACTTCATGCACTAGTCGGCAAAATGGCAACCTAAGGCCACATGAGAACATGGTGGGGTACATTGCCACTTTAGTATCATAGCCCTTAGAATCCACCGCTCCCTCAGTGGGGCAAGGCACTACGAGCTCCACTTTCGAGGGGTTCCTGTAAGTCACTCTCAACTCCTCCAATTCGACGGAGGTAACCCTCGACCACCATGTGTATACAGCAAAGCTGTCTGGGAGAAAGCCGCCACGACCTGTGGCAACATGAGCAAAACCAGAAAGCCTCGCTCAATCAGTAAAGCGCGAAGATTTCTTTGGAGCCATGAAGGACAGGAAGAAATGGTAAGGAACTTCGGAAGGGAAGACAAAAATAACGGAATAATAGGAGAAAGGCAAAATGAATATAATGGGCTTTTCAAAGTGAAAGGGAATTCTTATATAGGCGGGGTTGACGTTCGCCCTCCCAAGGTGTCTAACTCTGCATATCTCCACGTTCCCTCTCAAGTACTAGAATCCCTCGATTAATGCAACCGCTGTAAAGCGTATCTGCTGATATGATGTGCAAAATTAATGGCTATGAAACACGGAGCAATGATGCAAAAATCAAAGGAGCACCATTCAATGCCGAAGCGTAACTAACGTCGTGTTGCCACGTATGTGAAATGCAAGCGGTCGCTCAGCGTGAGGCAAGGCGGGCCGAGAATTTGATGGGATAAGGGGTCAAAAGAAATAAAAGGAATTCCTCCTGGACTCATCCGGAAAGAATTGGCAGGGTAACTGTAAGGAAATTTTCCCCCATGAAATGCCCACCGAGCTTAGGCATCAGGTCATCTACGGCTCCCCTATCCGTGCAAGGGACAGAACGTCTACCAGGGAGGGGTGACGAATAATCGACAAGACAGATCAGCCTGATATCTTGCGGCCAACTTCAAAACCCAGGGATCTGCACAGAACGCAACGGGAAACACGGATGGCCATCAATTATTCGGCATTAGGTCATATACGGCTCATATGAACCATATTAGGGGTCAGGGAACCACGTCACATTAATGGCACTGTTGCTAAGTTACATGCCACATTTATGAAGTCGACGCAGAGCCACGCCGCATTAAAGGAGGTATAACAGTAGATACAAAAAGGAAGGCACGGACTTTGTGGAGAAAAAGACTATTTGCACCTTCCCCTAGACCACAATATAAATAGCTAGCACCAGGTACCGAAAAGCTCTCTTATTGCTAGACTCCCTTACTTATTTGCTACCCTTTAAGAATATTCATTAACTTTGGTATCTGAGGTTACCCGGCCCTTATGCAGCCCTTTCAAAGCCCTAGTCTTTTCTACCTTTTGCAAGCCCATTTTTTAAGACCTGAGTTGTCAGAACTTGGCCTAAAGGTGTGCAAAATATGATGTTAACAGTGCTAGTTTGTCCTAAAGTTATATTCTCTCAACTTATGAAGAGGTGAGTCTTTATTCAAAGTTTCACTTGTGCTAATGCTCTTCATTCTCTTATATTAGTCTTTATTCATAGTTTTATGGTGCTAGTCTGTCCTAAAGGTCTATTCCGTTGTGCTAATGTTGTCCATCATAGTTTCACTTGTGAAAAGGTGAGTCTTTATTCATAGTTTTATGGTGCTAGTTACTTTTCAAAAAATAAAGTTTTATGGTGCTAGTTTGTCCCAAAACTCTATTACCTTGTGCTAATGCTCTTCATCATAGTTTCACTTAAATTCCCTTTTACTTAACTAGGTATAAGTTCATCTTTGACACGTTATTAACATAGTTTTTTTTCTACCTACTTCTCGGTGCGCTATTTATTTTCACTGTTTATGTGTTTGGATTCATTTCACCTCTGCTTGTTCAAAACTTGAGGTTTCATATAGTGTAGAAACTGGGGCAAAACCTCTTCTCTTGTCTTTTTTCTTTCTTTTATCCCCTCATCATCATGCTCAAAATGAACAAAGCTAGTTGGCTCTTGCACAACATCCAATCACAGGCTATTTTCGTGCTATTGGAGAATGTAGCTTCAGCAGAGCTGTGAAGTTCAAGTTACTAATTGGAATAAAGTTCTTCAATACCCTGAAGCTATTGTAATATTTGTATGCTAGACTGAAGCTATTGTATTATTTGTCTGTTGTTTGGTGATTCATGGGCAAACTCCAATGACCCCTTAGTTGTTTGGTGATTCTTGGGCATACTTCAACCTTTTGTCATTTCTTTCAATCTTTTACTAATTGGACTGCAGCTATTGTATTATATGTTTGTTGTTTGGTAATTCTTGGGCAAACTCCAACCTAACTATTCGGTGATTCTTAGGCAAACTCCAACCACCCCACCAACTAGAAAATTTGCTGCACAATGTCAGGGTCAAGCAGTAGCATTAACTCTTACAAAGCAAGGTCATGTCTAGAAACTATTGTCATTGTGGGATTGAAGTGTAGTCAAAGAAGTCGAGAAAGGATTACAACTATGGCTGTCGTTTCATGGGCTGTAAAAATTGGCAAGTATCCATCATGAATATTGTAGTAAGAGACATGTATTTCCTTAATTCATTAAATTTCTTGCAATTTGAAAATTTATTGTGGTATTATGTTTTAGTTTGAAATTTCTTACTAGTTTTTCAGATGGGGCTGATCTCGAGATGCCTGATTATGCAAGAATGCTGATTAAGCGCCTTTTAGAAAAGAATGAGCAATTAGCTTCTGCAGCCAATCATATCGATATACTAGTTAAGCATAAGTTTACATGGAGTAACATGCATGGAGATGAGACTTTCACAAAGGAAAGATTAGACAAGGTTGTGGCAACCAGCATGGTTTGAAGTGTACAATGAGATGTGGATGGAAGTGTTTGCTGCCAAAACATCTAATCACAAACCACTACTGGTTCATGTAATAAAGGGAAGGGAAAAGAGTTGGGTTAGAAAAAAATGGTTCAAATATGAAGCAAGATGGTAGGGCTTTAAATGAGCCATTCGATAACCCACTCTTAATACTCGCTCAATTTAACTAAAATCAAAATCGACTCGTGAGAAAAAAAGAAAAAAAAAAAAAAAAACTCACCCGTGAAAGCAGATATCCACTCGATTAGTAAATAATACATACCCAACTAAACTCAATTGGCTAAGGCTCATTAAACCTTGCTCATTTATGCTCAACTCGATTAAAGTTCATTCATACATCAATTAGTGTGTGTGTGTGTGTGTTAGTTAATAATATAAGCATCACACTTTTTATAATTAAATATATAGTATATAACCTAATTACTTGTGCTTAATCGCTTTTGTTTATATATTGAATTTACTTCATAACTTTTATAATTTATACAATAGTTAGTCAATAAAATTTAATAATTTCATATATAAGTAGTAGGAACCATATATGGAATGTTAATACATACTATTATATTATGTCTAGATATTAATAATTTTTGTAGACATATAATTTATGGTTATAATGGATGAATATAAACTAGTTACGTATTAATTATTTAAAAATTTTTACAATTTTCAAATTTAATAAAGGATCTACTTGTTAGTTGTAAAAATCTATTAAATTTAGAATCTTTCTTACAATTTCTCCAATTCTTAATTATTAAGGTCTCATTTGGTTACAAAAATGAGATGTGATGATATGAGAAATCTATGAATAATAGTGAGATAGTTTGTGAATGGTGGTGAAATAGTTTGAGTGTAGAAGCACTACTGAACATAAGTAAAGAAGCTTTTGAAAGGTGGAGCCGACAGACAAGTAGGGTGGGGCAGAAAGAGATTAAGGAAAAATAGCAATTATGTAGCAATTCCAAGCTGATAAAGGTAGGCACAATGTAGAAGAGATAAGGGTGTGAAAGAAGAGTTAAGATTGTTGCTTGAAAAAGAAGATATGAGGTGGAGACAAAGAACTAAGAGGAATTGGAACAAGCTTGGAGATAGAAACACGAAGTATTTTCATGATTGTGCCAATCAAAGGAGAATGAGCAATATTATAAAGGAAGTACTGAGATTGAAAGGACTTTCAGTAGGTACTTTGAGAATTTATTCACCACAACTTACCCAACCCGTAAAGACATAGAAGAATGCTTAAAGTGCATAGAGCCAAGGGTCACAACAAAGATGAATGAAAGTAACTCAAAGCGTTTCACTAGATTGGAGGTGGAAGAGGCAATAAAGCAGATGACTTCTCTAAAGTTTCCTGAACCAGATGGATTTGGAGCATGCTTTTATCAAAATCACTGGAGCATAATTGCAAATGAAGTGTGCCATGTTGTCTTGGCAGTTCTAAATGGTAACTCTATGTACCCCTTTGTCAATTACACTTATCTTGCTCTCATACCAAAGATAAAAGAACCTAAGCTGGTTAGTGATTGCAGACCTATAAGTTTGTGTAATGTCTTGTATAAGATAATATAAAAAAAAATCACTAACATATTCAAAAAGGTGCTATCACTAATAATTTCCCCCACACAAAGTGCCTTCTTACCTGGAAGGTTGATTACCGACAATGTAATGGTTGTCTATGAGGTGTTCCATTCTATGAAAACTAGGAAGAGAGGCACAACTGGGAGAATGGCCATTAAACTTAATATGTCAAAGACATATGATTGAATTAAGTGGGTATACTTGGAAGCTGTGATGAAAATGTTGGGTTTCTATGATAAATGGGTAACTCTCATTATGAACTGTGTAACATCTGTGTCTTACTAAATTTTGATAAATGGCAAGCAAGGGGTAAATTTTACACCTTCGAGGGGGTCTAAGACAGGGTGATCCTTTGTCACCCTATCTTTTCCTAATGTGTTGAAGGGCTAGTTCCTTACTTAACAACTCTGAGAAAAAGAGAATTACAAGAGGATTACAAGTGGCAAGAGGGGGAACTAGCATTAACCATCTCCTATTTGCAGATGATTGCCTTTTATTTGGAAGAACAAAGCTAGAAGAATGGAACAGTTTGCACGGGGTGCTGAAGAGGTATGAAAAGGCCTTAGGACAATTTCTCAACAAAGAAAAGACCTCAATTTCTTTTTCTAGTAGCAATACCCAAGCTAATGGAAAAAGAAGAATTCTAGAAGTAGGAGATGCAACAGTATGTGGAAGTTATGAAAGGTATTTAGGTCTTCCTGCTATGGTAGGGAAATCTAAGTATAACACTTATAAAAATCTCAAAGAGAGGGTATGACAGAAGATTACTAATTGGAAAAACAAATTCCTCTCACAGACAGGGAAATAGGTGTTGATAAAAATAGTACTACAGGCTATTCCCACTTACACCATGAGTGCATTTAAGTGTCCAAAAAAATTGTGCAATGACATAAATGTTATGTTCTCAAAGTTTTGGTGGGGGAAAAACAACAAAAAAAGGGTGGGATACAATGAAGAAGATGGGAAAAGATGGGTTTGTAGAAAGTAAAGGGAGGATTGGGTCTTAGGGACCTAGAAAGTTTCAACTTAACCCTATTAGCAAAACAAGGGTGGAGATTTACTCAAAACCCAAACTCATTGGCTGCAATGGTGTTTAAAGAGAAGTATTATAGGAACTCGACTCTCTTGGAGGCAAAACTAAGCACAAAATCCTCTTTGATATGGAGAAGCATATGGACAACAAGAGATTTGTTAAAGGAGGGGTTGAGGTGGATAGTGGGAAATGGGAGCAAGATTCAGATTCGGGGTCATAAATGGCTGCCTACACCATCCTCTTATTATGTCCAGTCACTAGTTACAATTCTAAGAGAAGACTGAAAGGTAAAAGAGGTTATTCTAAAGTAAAAAGGTGAGCGGAATGGGGAGATGGTCATAGCTATATTTGCAAGTAAAGAGGCGGAACAGATTCTTAGTCTATCACTCAGCAGAGGTAGTCCCGAGGATAAGATTATATGGGGCCCTTTTAAGAAAGGAGTATTCACATTAATGAGTGTTTACTTTCTACAGTTGGAAAGAAAAAGAAACATTAAAGGATAATCTTCAAAGGAAGAGCTAATTGATAGCAGATAGAGGAGCATTTAGGATTTAGAGGTACTAGGATTGGTGAAGGTTTTTTTTGTGGAACGCTAGAAATGACCTATTACCAACAAAAAATAATTTGTTTCATAGGAAGATTGTTGAAGACCCTTGCTAACCAATTTGTCAAAGAGAAATAGAGTCAATAATGCATGCTCTATGGGAATGTTCAGTAGCCAATGATATATGGGCAAATGATCAAAGCTATGTATAGAAGTGGAATGGTGCAAAGAATGATTTTCTACATTTATGAGAGAAGCTGATGGAAAAATTGAACAAGGCACAGTTGAAGGAGTGTGCAGTTTAGTTAAGGAGAGTGTGGTTAAGAAGAAACGAATTTGTCTTTGAAAAAAAGGCTTAACTGTCCAAAAAGAGTGTTGAAAATAGGAAGGGAAGGACTGGAGGAATTCCAGCAAGCACAGAAAACTCAGAAGAATGAAATGTTGTCACCAGTAGCTGAAACCAACAAGCTGGTGTGAGAGAAACTAGATTTGAACTTTGTGAAGGTGAATTGGGATGCTTCCCTAAATATTAACAAGAGAAGGATGGGGATGAGGATAATAATTAGAGATAAGAAGAGAGAGGCCTAGGTAGCTGTATGTGATCAAAGAAGCAACGTTCAACAACCTGAAGTAGCATAATGCTATGCACTGTGGAAAGCTATGGCGATCTGCAGGGACCTTAATTTCCAAAAGGTAATACTAGAAGGGGATGCAAAAGTTATCATAATGGTAATGAAGAGTGAAGATGAAGTTATGACTTATTATGGTCATCTAATTGAAGATATTAAAAAGGTGTTAAAAAATAAAAGTGAGTGGAGGTAAGGGTGTGCATCCGGACTGGTTTTTTTTCCGGTCCGGTTCGGAACCCAGAAATTTGGGTGTATCCGGGCGGTTTACACCCAGGCGGGTGAGAAGAATCCGGATCCGGTTCTGTGACGTGGTGTAACCGGGTCATTAAAAAAAAACGCCCCACGCTGTAAAAGTGCAAAATCCCTAACTGGATTCTTCGAATCCCTTCTGCATTTCCCCTTTTCGAATCCCTTCTGCCTACTCTCTTCGACGCAGGCGTCTCTTCTCCTTTCCGAATCCATTATGCCGTCTCTCTTCGACGCAGGCGTCTCTTCTGCTAAAGCCCTTCGTCTTTCAAAGTCCTTTACAGTTTGCGCATTTGGGAAAGAGACGCGGAGGCTACCATCCAACATTTCTGAAGTCTAAGCTCGTAAGGTATATTTCTCAAGCCCTTCTCTACTATGTCATCTCTCTTTCTCTACTCTGTTAGTTTCTGTACGGTATGGTCATCTCTCTTTCTCTACTTTGTTAGAGTCTTGCTTAGCGGATTGGGAGATTAACCGCCTTGTACGATCAACATGGATAATGCCTCCTCTAATGATGTTGCTATTGATCATGTAAGGAGGAACATAAGAGATAATGAGTTCACAATTTTGGGGGCGAGTTCATACATGTGCGATGTGCTGCACATATTTTAAACCTTATTGTATGTGATGGTTTAAAAATTATTCATGATGCTGTAAATAAGATTAGAGAAGCAATAAGATTTATGAGGTCCTCACCGGCAAGGCTTGATATGTTTAAAACGTGTGCAAATGAGCTGAATATTATGTGTGGAAAAATGGTGTGTCTAGATGTTTCTACTAGATGGAACTCATCATACCTAATGCTTAGTATTGCTGAAAAATATGAAAGAGCTTTCGTACTAATGGGAGTGAATGAGTCACAACTTTTGGCGCCTCCGTTTGAAGATTGGCAAATGGCTCGTATTTTTATTAAGTTTCTAAAAGTTTTTTATGATGCCACTTTGAAAATCTCTGGCTCATTGTATGTAACCTCTAATATATTATTTCAACAAATTTGTACAATTGAGAACACTTTGAACAACATAAGTCAGAGTGAGGATGATATGTTGATGAAGATGGCTTCTACTATGAAACTTAAGTTTGATAAATATTGGGGAAAACAGATAGGATGAACATGATTGTTTATGTAGCTTTTGTCCTTGACCCTCGATATAAGATTACAGCCTTGTCATATTAGTTAAAAATGTGCAAATGGGATGAATGCGGAGATAAAATTGAGGCCAAAGTAAGATTACTCATGAATCGTTTGATTGAACAATACCACAAGTTTTATGGGCTAGGTAGTGGAAGATCAAATATGGCTCATAGAAGTTCCTCAAGTATTATTGGTGATGACCTGGACTGTGAAGATTTTGATACAGCTCTAGAGCAATATCTTGAGAAGCAAAATAGTTCAGTACTTAGCTCGGACATGGATATGTATTTGTCGGATGTGATTGAACTAAAAATACCTGAGTTTGATATTTTGGATTGGTGGAAGAAGAACTCATTTAGATATCCCATCCTTGCGGAGATCGCACGTGATGTATTGGGCATCCCTATTTCCACCGTCGCATCCGAGTCTGCATTCAGTACTGGTGGACGTGTAATAGATCCATACCGAAGCTCATTAGCTCCGGAAACTGTCCAAGCACTAATTTGCACGCAAAATTGGTTGACTTGTGAACCACTTAGTTCTTTGGAGGTCGAGGAGTATGTAGAACGCGTTGACATCGAAGGTAAATACTTTTATTTGTTAAGTTTGATTTTTTTATTATTAATTTATCCATTTAACTTAACCTTTACATTTTTTCTACTTAAGGTAACCATCTTCCTTCAACTTCAGCAACTTAAGCAACTTTAACTTCAACTTAACCCTCTTTTTAAGGTTCCCTTTATTTTTGTAATAATTCATTATAATACTCTGTTTGTTTGGTTTATATTATTTTTCCTTCTGCATCAAGATTTCATTATCTTGTAGATTCTCTAGAATGAGCAAGAAGAAGCAGATTAATGCAGAGAGTAATGCTGGTTTGTTTTGATTTCTGCTATCTTTGCCATATAATGATGAGTTTATAATGATGAGTTTATCTTGTTTCTATTTTTTTCTTGGAGCTGATTGATTTGCCTTGTAATGTATATGGTGAACACCCCGTGTACTTAGGCTTGCAGAATCTATGTACGAGTACGAGAGTGGAAATGACAAAAAGGCATTGGAATTGCTTGGTCCAGATTTTGATGCCACTAACTGCAAGGTATGATCATATAGGAGAGATCTTGAGCTCCAAACTCCTGATTTCGCCACTAGTTCATCTTTTAAGCTCATTTACCAGAGATAGACATTGATGCAATCTTAACGTATGCAATCCTGATGTAAAACAGATTTTGAAGTAGTATTAAATATTTAAATATTATCTTTTATGATCTCATTTCTATGCTCATAAATCCATTTTGCTTTGCCATACTTTACCAATGGCTTAAAGATAAAATGCTAGCCTCAAAGAATTATGCAAGTTCTATTGGTGGAATATACTCTTCAAAGAAGTAGCTTTTCCAAATTAAGCCTCTTGGTTACCACGATGAAGTACTTTCTGTCAAAGTTAGTCTGAATGCCCTTTCCATAGGGATTGTATCTTACTTATATAGAAAAATATTTACATAGTAGTGCCAGATTTCCTGGTTTCATGGGTTGTGATGATAATATAGACAAACATCTTATGTCAAACTTGTTTGTTGCAGTTGAGCATTGGGAAACAGTGGAAGGAGCTTCTCGATTACAACGAAACAATAAGATTTATAATCCATGTAAGGATGCATTATTCAAGATGTGAAGACTAATGCATTTTGATCTTTGTAAATTTATGTTTTAGTTTAATTAGTTGTGATGTATTATTATTATTTTTTTTTTGTTCTTTGTAAATTTATGTTTTAGTTAATTAGTTGTGATGTATTATTATTTATTTTGTTTTTTGTAAATTTATGTTTTGCATTGTGATGTAACAACAATATTATTTATTTTGCATTTTTATTTATTTTGTTTGTTAATTGATTTTTTTTATAAAAATCTTTTAAAAAGTGTTTAAATTATTATTTTAAAACAATCTGGGCAATTTAAGGGTATCAGAATTAAAAAAAAAAAACAAGTGCTATACAACCAATTTTTTAAGTTTTAAAGTATTTTAAAAACAAATAAAATAAAATAAAAATCGGATTTATCCGGTTATAACCCGGATTAAATCCGGTTATAATCCAGATTCGAATTAAATCCTGATTTTAGCATCTGGATCTGGATCCGGTTATGGCCGGATATCCGGATCCGGGTCCTGATGAACACCCCTAAGTGGAGGATACAATTTGCTTATAGAGATAAAAAAGATTATGGCTTATACATTAGCTAAGGCTGAATTTGGTAATACAGTTGGTAAGGTTGAGGAAGTGGATGTTCAGGAGGATGGTTGTGGTTGGGGGAGTTATCTGAGGGTTCGGGTTTGTGTGAATTTGACATAGTCTTTGGCAAGAGGACGAACTCTAAAGGTGAATGGAGAGAGTATATGGATCCCTCTTAGTTATGAGAAAATGCCTCGCATTTGTTTTTCTTGTGGATGCATTGTTCACGGGATTAATGGATGTTGCAGTGTCATAGAAGATTCAGAGAGTAAGGAAGAGCAATATGGGGCCTGGTTGAGGGCTACCCAGTTTCAAAGAAGTAAAAACTTTAGTAACTTGTCTAGAAGGGAAGATGGGTTAAATAAATGGAGAAAGGAAGAAACTAGGCTGTTTCATGGTGAGAAAAGTAGGGATAAGAAAGAAGAAGAGGAGGCTAGAGGGGAAGATGAAGCTGAGGGGGAAAAAATGAGAGAAGAGGAAGAGAGGAGAGATGACATTTCATAAAGTTCTATTAATGGGAGTGAAGGGGAGAATAATATTTTAATTAATAAAGAGGAAGTGAATATATGGGGGGAGGACAAAATCATATAAAGAAGGGTATGGTAGAACTGTTTGAGGTGGAACTGAGAGAGGAGGTGGCTTTTCCGGTTGGAGGTATGATTACTAAAGATGGGGAGAGAGAGTTGAGTATGAGTGAGGTTGCAGTTCAGAATAAGTGCAGGAAGGGAGCAGTGCAGGCCATAAAAAAAGGAACATGGAAGAGGAAAGCAAGGAAAAAAGAAATAAGGGAGGACTTAGCAGTTATGTCTGAGAATAAAAAGGGGAATGTGGAATCTAGTTTAGAAGGGAAAGGAAGGGGAAAAAATAGAAAGAAGTGGAAATGGAGTACAAGTGCAGAGGGAGAAGATAGTGTGTTTGTAGTGGCAGACAGTTTAAGATCTCTGCATTATGGC
Organism: Juglans regia; assembly: GCF_001411555.2. NCBI lineage: Eukaryota > Viridiplantae > Streptophyta > Magnoliopsida > Fagales > Juglandaceae > Juglans > Juglans regia. Next base: position 20,154,908 of record NC_049901.1, on the reverse strand, counting down.
AGAGAAGAATAAATCCAGTTTGGTCTTCATTATAGAAACAAAGATTAGAAGTAGTAGGATTGAATGTTTAAAGAGAAGATCAGATTGTGAGGGCTGCTTTAGAGTGGATCCAGTGGGGAAAAGGGGAGGACTGGCCTTATTTTGGAATATAAATGTGGGAGTAGAAATTGTGAATTATTCCCAAAGGCATATTAATGCTTGGATTATGGATGAAGGGGTTGATAAGAGATGGATGTTGACTTGTTACTATGGACAACCTGAAACTGCAAAAAAAGGAAGGAGTCATGGAATGTGTTAAAATCCTTTAAACCCCAAACCCAGGTTGGGTGGTGTGTGGTGGGGAATTTTAATGAAATTCTTGTTAACAGTGAAAAGGAAGGGGGAAGAGTTAGACCACAGGGGCAGATGGTCTTATTCAGGGAGGCTCTTACTGATGGTAATCTTTATGATTTGGGTTGAAAGAGGGATAGATTTACATGGAGTAACCTGCATGGTGATGAATCATTTACCAAAGAAAGGTTAGATAGGGATGTTGCAAACCCTGAATGGAAAGAGGAGTATAAGGAGTCATGTGTTGAAGTTTTGGTGAGTAGTACTTCTGACCATAAACCTTTATTAGTTCACGTACAGAAGCAAAAAGAAGTTGTTGGGGTTAAGAGAAGATCCTTTAAGTATGAAACAAATTGGGCCTTAGAAGATGATTGTGAACTAGTTTTAAAGACAGCATGGAAGAAGGAAGTTGAAGGGAGGAACCCCTCGAATAAGGTGGTTAAGTTACTTGACAACAACAATGTAGCTTTTTAGAAATGAAGCAGAAAGTTAAAAAATGGGGGAAAAAAGGATATTGATGAAAAATCAAAACTGTTGTAGAGGCTACATGAGGATGAAAACAGGAGTAATGCAAATGAGATAAGGAGAGTGAAAGAAGAACTGAATATGTTGTTGGACAAAGAAGATCTGAGATGGAGACAGAGGACAAAACCAAATTGTTATAAGCTTGGAGATAGTAATACAAAGTATTTCCATGCTTGTGCTAATCAAAGGAAAAAAAAATGAATCTTATTAAAGAAGTGGTGAATGAAAGTAGTAGGAGAGTCACTAGGCATGAAGAAATCGAGGAAACCTTCAGAAGGTATTTTATGAAACTATTTCAGACAACTAGTCCTAATAGAGAAGAGATTGATGATTGTATTAAAGGTATGGTAACCTCCTGAAATGAATGACTGGATCTCAAGGAGTTTTTTAAGGATAGAGGTTGAAGAGGCAGTCAAGCAAATGGGACCCTTGAAGTCCCCTGGTCCAGATGGGTTTGGACCTTGTTTCTTCCAAAACCATTGGAGTGTGGTTGCAGAGGAAGTGTGTCATGCAGCTTTATCTGTTCTTAATGGTAATTCCTTGGACTCTTCTCTTAACTATACCTTCATTGCTTTGATACCAAAAGTAAAATATCCTAAGATGGTGAGTGACTTTAGACCCATAAGACTTTGTAATGTCATTTATAAACTTATATAAAAAACCATTACGAACAGATTCAAGAAAGTGTTATCAACTATCATTTCTCCCACTCAAAGTGCTTTCCTACCTGGGAGAATGATAAGTGACAATATTATGATAGCTTACGAACTGTTACATTCTATGAAAACAAGGAAGAGGGGAAAGGTGGGAAGCATGGCCATTAAGTTGGACATGTCCAAGGCCTATGATCGAGTGGAATGGAAGTTCTTAGAGGTAGTGATGTTAAGGCTTGGTTTCTGTGAGAAATGGGTGAAGCTCATTATGAAGTGTGTCTGTTCAGTGACCTTTTCAGTGTTGATTAATGGGAAGGTAGGTCACATTTTCAAGCCTTCAAGGGGGTTAAGGCAGGGTGACCCTTTGTCACCCTATCTTTTCATTATCTGTGCTGAGGGGCTTAGCTCGATGCTTAATTTTCATGAGAAACAAAATTTTATTAGAGGGATGCAAGTGTCTCGAGGGGGAATTAGTATCAATCATCTTCTCTTTGTAGATGATTGTATACTATTTGGAAGAGCTAAATTGGAAGAATGGAATAAGATGCAAGAGCTGTTGAATAGATATGAAAAAGCCTCAGGATAGTTTTTGAACAAAGGGAAGACTTCAGTTTTTTTCAGCACTAATACTAAGGAGGAGGATAAGAGAAGGATCATGGTGGCTAGGGCTTCTGTGGCTTGTGGTAGTTATGAGAAATATTTAGGTCTTCCAGCTTTGGTAGAAAGATCTAAATACCATACTTTTAGAGCTTTAAAAGAAAGGGTCTGGCAGAGGATTTCTAGCTGGAAAAACAGCTTTCTTTCACAAGCTGGAAAAGAAGTTTTGATTAAGGCTGTGCTCCAAGCCATTCCTACATATACTATGAGTGTGTTTAAGCTTCCTGTGAAGCTGTGCAACAATATGAATGGATTATTTTCGAAATTTTGGTGGGGTAAACAGCATAAGGATGGGGGCATTCAATGGAGGAGATGAGAACATTTGGGAAAGTAAAAAGGAAACGGAGGCCTGGGATTTTGGGACTTGGAGGGTTTTAATTTAGCTCTCTTAGCTAAACAAGGGTGGAGGCTTCTAAAGTATCCTGATTCTTTAGTAGCTGTGGTTTTCAAGGAAAAGTATTTTAGGCAATCACATTTTTTGGAAGGAAAACTTGGTTATCAACCTTCATTAATATGGAGGAGCATTTGGGCTGCAAGAGATCTGCTTCAAGAGGGATTAAGGTGGAGAGTGGGGGATGGAAGTAAGATTTAGATTTGGGGATCTAAATGGCTGCCAACTCAATCATCTTTTTCAGTTCAGCCTCCAATTTCAGTATTGAGGGAAGATTCAAAGGTGGAAGAGTTGATTGACAAACAAAATAGGGTATGAGATTAATGAAGAATTAGAGCTATTTTTTCATGTGAAGAGGCTGAGCAAATTCTTAATATTCCCTTATGTAAAGGCAATGCACAAGACAAGTTAATATGGGGTCTATCAAAGAAAGGAGCTTTTACTGTCAGCAGTGCCTATTATTTGCATCTTGAAAGAGTGAGAAACAGAAGAGGTACATGTTCAAATGAAGAAATGGAAGATAAGAGATGGAGGAATATTTGGGATCTTGAAGTACCAAGAGTGGTTAAGTTATTCTTATGGAAAGCAAGAAGTAATCTGTTACCCACTAAGAAGAATTTATTCAATAGAAAAGTTGTGCAAGACCCAAAATGCCCCATCTGTTTTGCAGAAGAAGAGTCAGTCATGCATGCTCTTTGGGAATGCACATCAGCAAATGATATTTGGGCCGATGAGAGGAGTATAGTTCAGAAGTGGAGCAGTAAGGAGGAGGATTTTATGCAGTTGTGGGAGAAACTGATGGCAAGAGTGAATATGTCCCAGCTTGAAGAGATGACAGTTCTGTTTAGGAGAGTGTGGTTTAGGAGGAATGAAAGTGTTTTTGAGGAAAGACTTTCTTATCCTACGAAAATACTAATTTCAGCTAAAGAAGGTTTGGAAGAGTACAAGAAGTCACAAAGGAGGCAGAGGAAGGATGACCATCCATCAAGTGCAGCTAGTAACAAACATAAATGGCAGAAACCAGAGGCTGAGTTTGTTAAGGTCAATTTGGATGCATGACTAGACTTGAAGAGTAAGAGAATGGGAGTGTGAATTATGATTAAAGATGAGAAGGGAGAGGCAATGGTCGTTGTATGTGATTAGATGAAGTTTGTCCAGAATCCAACAATGGCAGAATGTCATGCACTCTGGAAGGTAGTGGAGTTGTGTAATGATTTAAACATCCAAAAGGCTATGTTTGAAGGAGATGCAAAGGGCATTGTTACAGCAATTAACAGTGAGGATGATGATTTGTCCAGTGTTGGTCCTTTAGTTGAAGATATACGTTCAGTGTTTAAAAATAGGACAAATTGGTCTTTACAGTTTGCATATAGAGAAAAGAATACAGTGACTCATACACTAGCTAAGGAAGCTTTGAAGTTAGTAGAAGCTAAAATTTGGATAGAAGAAATTCCAGCTTTTATTGTAAACTGTCTGGAATTAGACAAACTTTGTAACACTTAGCTACATTTGGGTAGTGAGAATACTTGAAAAGTATTGAGAATATTTGTGAATAGTTATGAGTAAAGATTGGAATGAGTTTATGGGTCCCATTGAGAGTATTTTGAGTTGTTTGGATGTGTGAAATATGTTGAGTTGTTGACTTTTGGCTAGGTAGTTGAAAAATGTGTGGGTCTCATAAATATTATAGTGATTTTATTTTTAGTAATAAATATTATAGTTATTTTATTATAGTGATTTTTTAATATTAATAAATATTGTAGTGATTTTATTTTATTTTTATATATAATAATGATTTTATTTTTAATTTATATATAATAATGATAAATATTATAATGATTTTATTTATATATATAATAGTGATAAATATTATAGTAATTTTATTTTTTATTTATATATTATAGTGATTTTATTTTTTTATTTATATATAATAGTGATAAATATTATTGATTTTAATTTTTATTTATATATAATAGTGATAAATATTATAGTAATTTTTGGAAAGATTTTGATACGAAGATGGTTCATTGCGTTTGGCATGTGAAGTATTTCTAATAGTACGAGAATATTTGAAAAATGTTGAGGTATGCTGGCTATCCAAACGTAGCCTTAAAGTTTGATTAATAAAGTGTTGAGGTTTATTTCAAAAAAAAAAAAAAAAAGAAAAAAAAGAAAGGGTTTTGATAGAAGAAGTTCCAACTTCATTTTAAATAGTCTAAAAAAGACAAACATTGTAATGGTTGAGTTCATATATGATATGCAGACGTTTACATTAAAAAAAAAAAAAAATCACGATCATGACTCATGAGATGCTAATTTTACAAAAATTACGCCGGATATGAGTACAAAGAATTTGACAAAAATAATTTTGTGACTTTATCAATATGTGGGACCTAATGTGACTTTGTTTTATTTATTTTTAAGAAATTTCACTTCACACCATGAAGCTCTTTTACTAATTGAAATTTGAGTAAAATGGGATGAGATGATTTTAAATGAATTGAATAAAATATTGTTAAAATATTATTTTTTAAAATTATTATTATTTTGAGATTTAAAAAAGTTTAATTATTTTTTATATTTTATGTAAAAATTTGAAAAAATGATAAAAATAAAATAAGATGAAATAATTTATGTATCCAAACAAGCCCTAAATGTACAATAAACTATTAAAAGTTGGCAATTGTCACCTTTAAGTTCATCAATCTTAATAGTCAGATCTTAATTAAGTTATAAACGATCAAAATCTGATAATTTAAAACACCATTTATTAATTTTGATAATTTATAGTATAAGGATATGTTTAGATATTTGGAGTATGTCATAATTTTATAAATAATAATAAAATAGTATGAGTGAAGATGTTTTATTAAATTTTAGAAAAATAAAAAAAAAAGTTGAATAAAAATATTATAAAGTTAAAAATTATTTGAATATTATTTTTATTTTGAAGTTTGTAAAAGTTGTATTGAGTTTTGAGTTTTGTTTTAAAGTTTATAAAAATTATGTTAATTTTTATGTATAATTAGGTAATGATTAGATAAAAAAAATTAAAAATTAAAAATTATTTTATATGTAAGCGATGTTTAAAAATAAATTTATGATAAATTTATAAATTTAAAAAAATATCGTAAATATTATTTGAAGGTAGAAAGTATAGATTTTATTTATTGTGGGTGTTGCCCTAATCACATCAATTAATATATTATATTTTTGAGTGATTTTATATGTCAACCACTTAAATAAAAAGTCACTATATTGGAGATCTTAAAACTTATATGAAGAACAACATTTCTCTCCATCATTATATTAGATACAATATTATAAGATCATGACACTATTTTGCGAATTTAAAAAATAAGTGTAATTAAGTTTGAGATACGTTTAAAACGAAAGACGAGTAGAAATATTATTATTTTTTAAAAATTTTTGTTATATATAATTATTTATATATATTTTATTAATATGATTAGTCAAAATAATTATTTTATATTAAAAAAATAATACAGTTAATTATATTAATAAAATACGTAAAAAAAATATGTAAAAATGATTCTACTGCATCTTAATCCGGTCCGAGTGAAACATACAAAAATCCAATCTCCCAGCAAAGAACTCAATAAAATACAGCGACGTGTCCAACCTTAATCATTTCTTTCAGAATATCAAGTCCAGCCAACTGTAAACTAACATTTTACCCTCTGTGACCTCTGTCCGTCGAACAACCTCCTTTTATCTTAAAAAGATCGTCAAAAGTCTCATCTTCTTCTTCTTCTACCTTTTCCAAAACTTTAGGCTCTCAGATCCGTTAGCAGATTCTGTCCTCTGCACTCTCAGATTCGACCTTTTTCAAAATGAAGATTCTGTCCTTCCTTAGCAGAGCTTCAAAAGCATACAAAGACTACCCTGCTTACTCTAAGCTTCTGGTCCTCTGCACTCTCAGGTTTCTCTTCCCTTCATATGCTTTCTTACTCGTTCTGCTCTGCTAGATTGGTACTATTCTCTCGTTTTTTTTTTTTTTTTTGGTCCTCAAGACACTTCAGTGAAATACATGAAATAGGAAATCTGAAAATTCCTTTTTTTATTTCTTCTCCCGGACTTGAGAAAACAAAGTCCTGTGATCAATCGTGCGTAGTATCGGTTTGGCTAGTTATGTTGTGTGTAAAATTTTAATATTTTTTTGAAAACAAGAATGCCATATTTTTCAAATTTCTCTTCCCCGTACAAAGATATCTATCCTTTAAGATTTTAGTTTTTGGATTATAGTTAGTGTTCATTATCTGGTTACTGAAGAAAACGATGGTTTTCACTCGAGTAGCACATTTTACATCTGTAGTTATCCCAACAAAGGAAATTAATTTAAAAACTATGGCCCTTTTAATGTGAAGAACATCCAGGGCTATCAAAGGTTCTCTGTTTTCTGTAGCTCGTATTCTAATCTTCTAGTCCGGAAATAAAGAACCTATCCCCCCCATTGACGATATGCTTCCTATTCCGAGAATTATTGCAGTAGTGGAGGTCTTTTGGCTTACTCAGAATCAGGACCTGACACTGGCACTGCTGGTGTTGAAACAGATCAAAAGCTGCCCAAGAAAAAGAGGGTGTTGGTACTTGGAACGGGATGGGCTGGTACTAGTTTCCTTAAGGACGTGGACGCTACGTTATACGATGTTCAGGTTGTTTCACCCCGGAACTATTTTGCATTTACTCCTTTGTTACCCAGTGTCACATGTGGCACCGTTGAAGCACGAAGCATTGTGGAGCCAATTCGAAAAATGGTGAAGAAGGTGAGAGACAAAACAAGAGCTTCGGAAATTCGTTTAGCTTTTATATTTATTTATATGATATGGTTGATCATACTACATTTACATATATCTATTTGTGTAGCTTTGTGTCTGATCGCGTGTGTATAGATTATTAAATTGGGCTCTGATGGATACGTATACATTTACATATATGAATCCTGAAATTTCAATGTTCACTCTAATTACAAGCAATTTTTTAATGAACACTTTGATTGCCCTTGAGAAATTCTTTTTGGTTTGGTAACGCATAGCAGAATATCTTTATTGTTTCTTTTCAATGACAGAGAAGAGGGGAAATTCAATTCTGGGAGGCAGAATGTGTTAAGATTGATGCGGCAAACAAAAAAGTTCTATGTCAATCAAATATTGACAACGACTTGTTGCAAAAGGGAGAATTCTTTCTGGAGTATGACTACTTGATCATCGCATTAGGAGCACAAGTAAATACTTTTAACACTCCTGGTGTCGCGGAGAACTGCCACTTTCTGAAGGTAGCCATTTCAATAGAATGGAGCTATACTGCATTTTGTCTTTGGTTCTTTCCTCCTGAGACTCTTAGATGATTGCATTATCTTGAAATTGAATAATGTAATGTACTAATTGTAAGTGTTTGATATCAATTGAAGAAGCATGACATCTCGTGCAGGAAGTAGAGGATGCTCAGAAGATCCGTAGGAGTGTGATAGATTGCTTTGAAACGGCTGTACTTCCTGGTCTCAGTGAAGATGAGAGAAGAAGAAATCTTCATTTTGTAATTGTTGGAGGGGGTCCAACAGGTATAGAATTTGCTGCAGAGTTGCACGACTTTTTTGAAGGAGATTTGGTCAAATTATATCCGACAGTTAAAGATCTAGTGAAAATAACAGTGATTCAATCAGGAGATCACATCTTGAACATGTAAGAAAAGACTCAAGCTTTTTTGCATTTTTTCAATCTTAGGCTACCACCATAAGGTTTCTTCCGTTAGTATTTAGTAATCCTTGTAATTTTCAAGATGCACTTATCTGAATCAAAGTAAAAATGTATTAGAATGGTCAAAATTCCTTCAGTTTTTCGTGTCAATTAGCTCAACTGGTAAAGTTTTTTCTTATTGTACAAGGGACTTGGAATTGAGTACCTCCTAGCTCATGTTGGGGAGAGGATTAAGGAAAAGCAGTGGGCTTCCTCTCACTGCATAGCCCATGGGTCCAATGGGCCTGCTGCATTCAAAAAAAAAAAAACAAAAGAAAGAAAGAAGGGAAAAGTGATTTTAGAAACTGCAGTCAAGTTCTCTCTTTGAAGCAACTTGACCTAATTCTGTAATTCCTTTCTGCGTAGGTGTTCATGTGAGTTGCAATTCCAAGAAACTCTAGTCAAGGGCCCGTTTGGATTCAGATATGAGTTGAGATGATTTGTGAATAGTTGTGAGATTTTTAGTTGAAATTAGATGAGATGAGATGAGGTGAGATGGTCTCATCTTACCTCTGAATCCAAACAGGCTCTACTATGTATACTTACCCTATACTGGTATACTTTTTTTAAGTTTAGTTTCATTACTTAAGTGTGGTCATTATATTCCAGCTATATCTTCAAGCTATGTAGAGCCATACACAGATTTAGATGCTGATACCCTTATGTCTCAAGCTGTCACGCATAAGTTGAAAAGCCCTGTACCAAGAAGGTCTGAAAGTATCTTTAGTGGGTTTTTGAAGCATCGGAGATTCAGATCAATCACTAAACTTTTCTAGCTTCATTCTAAGGTCAACCTTTCTGCACCGCAAGTATGTAAAGAAGATCACAGCTTAAAACTAATAAAATTTCACATTCTCTGTCTCTGTAGGTTTGATGGAAGGATTAGTTCATTTGCTGAGCAGAAATTTAAAAGAGATGGCATTGAAGTTCAAACAGGATGCCGCGTTGTCAGTGTCTCTGACAAGGAGATTAAAATGAAGGTGAAGTCAAAGGGAGAAGTTTCCTCCATGCCCCATGGATTGGTTGTATGGTCAACTGGAGTGGGGACACGTCCAGTTGTAAGGGACCTTATGGAGCAAATTGGGCAGGTTTGTTACATAAATATAATACAAGCATATGTCAGAAATAATATTAAATAGTGTGTTATGCAGTTATGGTAACTGAATAATGTAAAAGATTTAGATAGTCGATCAGTATTCTTTAATCCAATATTTTGGTTGATGTTTTACTATATTTGGAGTAAACATCATTCTTACTCTAAGCCAAGAGCAGTTATCACCATGATTGATCTGAATGCTCTAAGCACTTACAAAAAGCTCTGCTCCATATGCAGGCTAATAGACATGTTCTAGCAACTGATGAATGGCTCCGAGTAAAGGGATGTGAAGATGCCTATGCCATTGGTGACTGTGCTACAATAGATCAGCGTAAAATCAGGGTACGTGAAGTCATTAAGGCCCCGTTTGGATAGTGAGATGAGATGAGATGAGATGATTTTATATGAAAGTAAAAGTCAAATAAAATATTATTTTTTAATATTATTATTGTTTTGAGATTTGAAAATGTTGAATTGTTTATTATATTTTGTGTGAGAATTTGAGAAAGTTGTAATGATGAGATGAAACCATTTCTGTATCCAAACGGGGCCTAACTATTTGCTTTTTTTTTTAACTGATAAAAAACCCGCATGATTTTACTCTAGGACTTCAGTAAGTTCAGTGGTTCATTTATTGTGCAAGTTATCATATCACGGCAGCTTATCTGAGCTGTTAGAGGTTTAGGATTTTGGTTATGTTACCAAGCCGAATAATGCTACATACCACACTCACATCCCACTATGTATATTGCGTCACTTTTTATCACCCCTGAATCAACTTTTTCCTTCTTTTAAAGAAACAATCAAAGGTTGATGGGCAATGTAACCTCATTATTGTGGGATAAAAGTGATATGAGAGTGTGGTATGTAGAATTTTCCTACCAAACCCCTTGAGCCATAATTTGTTGAAGTGTGTTACACGTTATCTCTAGTTCATCTTTGTTTCCTTTGATAATTTTAAAACTAGCATACATAGTTTGTTAACTGCTGTCTTTGCTTCTTGAGGGTGGAGGTGGAGGAAGTTATCTTGACTACATCCAACTTGATATTTGTAATTAACGGTAATATTAAATTTCAAATCATGTTGTCTTTAGGATGATATCTCAAGCATATTTAAAGCAGCAGACAAGAACAACTCTGGTACCTTAACACTTGAAGAGTTCCGAGATGTAATAGATGACATCCGCGTAAGATATCCTCAAGTGGATCTCTATCTACAAAGCAAGCATATGAGGGATGTGACATATCTGTTGAAAGATGATCAGGGGAATGATAGGAAAGAAGTGGATATTGAAGGATTTAAGTTATCCCTTTCTCATGTAGATTCGCAGATGAAGAGCTTGCCTGCCACCGCACAGGTATGTGTCTGTCCTGTACTGGTTGGGGGTAATTTCATGTAGATTTATATCGTTTTAATATCTAAATAAGGGACTCAAAGTGCATTCTCTTATTTGGGTATTCAGGTTGCTGCTCAACAGGGTGCATATCTTTCAAGGTGCTTTAACCGCTGGCAGCAGTGTGAAGAGAATCCAGAAGGTCCTCTACGTTTTAGTGGTTCTGGGCATCATCAGTTTCTTCCTTTTAGGTATTCCATTTACTTTTATAATGCTAATCTATGTTAATTAATTATTTGGGTCATCCTACAACATATAATTTTTCTATAATGTTAAGTGAATTTGTGGTCAAATAAATTTTCTCTCAAGACAATGCAGTTACTGTATTGGAAAGTGAGATACAGTCCAACTATTACTGGCATCATTTTCTATTTAGTGGCATCTATAAAATTAAAAACATTAGAGAACAACAACTGAGAAAAACATTGAATGGTTGTGGCTAGTCAAAACTTAGAAACTAGATTGCTATGTGGACCAGTATATGGTAATGAAGTTCATCACGATCTCCATCCATTTTAATCAGCTTCCTTTGGGTAGGTCTTGGAAAACACAAAAGGTTGGAACAAGCATGGATAGGTCATAGGAGAGGCCTCGTTTGTTTTCACAATTCCTCTCAACTCATCTCATCTCATCTAATCATTACAATTTTTTCAAATTCTCACATAAAATAAAATAAACAATTCAACTTTTTCAAATTTCAAAACAAAAATAATATTAAAAAAGAAATTCTAATAATATTTTATTCAACTTTTAATTTTAATCTAAACTCATCTCATCTCATTTGCGAAAACAAACGAGGCCTAAATTTGAAATGGGAAACAAGGAATATCATGTGAAGATATTGTTTGGGACAATTGTACTAAGCCAGTATGAGTAATAGTAACAACTTCATCTGTTGGACTGCCATTAGAAACACTCACGAGGTAAATCAAAGAGAGTGGAGTTCATGTGATATGATGCCCCACTATTGGTAACCCAATCTGAGGATGTAGAAGGCGGAGCTAAATTGCAAGAGGAAGAAGAAAACTCCAGCAAGGTTGGTTGAGGGTGGTGTGGTGGGTGAAAGAGTCCCATTAGCTGGTGATATTGATATGGTTGAAGGAGATCCATTACCAGCAAGGCAGAACAAAATCAAAACACATTCTTATTCCTGCAAGGTTGTAAGGTTTGGCAAAGTACCTCAAGAGCATGTAGGAAGAGTTAGTAACGTGGACAAGTCATCCCAATGATGGTTGATATATTGTAGTAAGTTGATGGACTTTTGTTCAGTTGTTAAGGTGCACATATCTATCTTCCAGAAAATAATTACTCTGGAGAAAACTGTTGCTCTAAATCCAGCCGTGCGTTGCGAGGGCTGTTGGAGTAGATGATTGTTGACAAATGGAATGGAATTTAGAATCCAAGACAACTCCATATCATTGCATCTGTCCCATGGTGTAAGATCGGGAGATGTGGCATTAGAATGAGTGAGAGTACCGTCAACAAAGCTAAATTTACTTTTAGCATTCAACACCATTTTCATGACATGCTTCCAAGTGTATTTTTTGGCAGTGAGAGGAGATGAGACCAAAGGGATCCTGGATGTTTAGAAGAGTGGAAAAGATACAGAGAAGACACATTATGGATCGCAGTGATGCTCCAGTCCTGGAAGGTTCTGAAGAAACAGTTAGTGGACGTATTATTGATATACAGGATGGAAAATCACATAAAAAGAAAAGAAAAAGAAAAGGGAAAGAGGAATCAATCTCTGATATAATATTGAAGAATGCAAACCGAAGAAAAAGAATGATTTCTTGTGTTTTGCTTTGTGTGGACTTGTATTTAGGTCTCCTCCCATTGTCATAGAGACAATGGTATGGTGACTTTAGGGGAGAGAAAGATAGAGGATGGATCAAGTCAGATCTTTTATTTCTCTCTCTTAAAGTCACCCTGCGATTGCCATTGCCATAAATGGACAGGATCCTCTTCCATTTCTCTCTCTCTCTCTTAAAGTCAGATCATAGGCAGTAGACACACTACTCATCTCTTGAGGTTCGTCGCTACTCTCATCGGAAATTTTCAGTTCAGGGGTTAGTTTCACAAAAGAAATCTCATAGCAGAGAAATTGAGACCTAACAAAAGAAGTAAACCTGAAGTGTCCCAATAGACTGGGATGGGAAACAAATGGGTTACCTATAGTTTACTTGGCAGGCAAACTGTGTTATCATATATTGTATTACCTTCGACTTGGTTGATTAGAGCGAGACTGTCGAGGAACATCTTGTGTGTATCGTGATGCATGTGGAATTATGTGGATGAAAATCTTATTTGATGAAATTCATATGCATGAGTTGGAGGTCGGTCAGTCTATCTCATCACTCTGTCAAGTACAGAAGCTAGTTTTATTCTCTGGGATATGTGAATATGCAACTATCCTCAAAAGGATCAAAACATAGTTTACCTAACTACCAGCATGCTAGATCGTTTCTTTAGCCTTACAAGTGACTGATGTCAAAGAGTACTAGTTGCAGTTTTCTTATTACAATCTATGCAAGAAAAGGTCACTTCTGAAGAAGATGTTACATTTTTGCTAGATATAGTGGAGAAGATTATATATAGGGAGAAAATTATAATTTTTTCTTTTTTTATTTATATTTCACTCCTTTGCTTTTCATTTATCCTTCCTAACCAATGGGGTGCTGATAACTTGCAACTGCAAGGTACAAGCATTTTGGGCAATTTGCTCCTTTGGGAGGAGAGCAGGCAGCTGCAGAGCTACCTGGAGACTGGGTTTCAGTAGGTCATAGTACTCAGTGGCTCTGGTATTCTGTATATGCAAGGTAATATCATATTCAGCTGTTTGTGTTTTCCATGTGCTTGATTGTTCAGATATCAGCAGTGTGTGCATCATTATTGCATCTGATTTTAGAATAATTCTTTCCGAAATTTAGCAAGCAAGTGAGCTGGCGGACAAGGTTTCTGGTTGTATCTGATTGGACAAGAAGATTCATTTTTGGAAGAGATTCAAGCCGAATTTGAGGCAACATTTGGGAGGCCTATAAATAATATCTGATTGTACCAGTTGCAGATGCAGTCTATTTATGCACCTAACACGTACGTATATATGCTTGTGATTTTCTGTGTTTATATTCTCAATGATTGATAAATAATTGGGACACCATGTCCAGATACCATGCAATGAATGCATTGCAGACTGAGAGCAGCATCACGTGTAATAATTTAGCACCTCCTGTCATTTGATGTTATACTGCGTTGGCATCTCTCTTCTCAGATCTCCAAAGACCAGCTCTTTATTACTTCTCTAATATCAAGTTGTGCACGTCAATGCCAAGCATCCGTTCTCACAGAAGGAAAGTATTTTCTTAACGGACCAACAGGGAAAACTGTCGCCCAGTAAGTCAGGATTTTAGTTCTTTTAATGCTTTTAATGACACCATCAGAAATTTGTAAAATATAAAAGAAAAAATCTTCTTCACACTCTACTGTTGGTAGAAGTCCCAGCACACCTAACGTGCTGGGTTGAAAAAAAAAAAAAAAAAAAACTATGTGAGGTGTGTGGAGAGGGCAATGTACAGTAGGCTGATCTCTAGTATTTCTCAATATAAAAATAATATGTGAATAAAGAAAAAAGTTCAAGATTTAAGAAAGATGGCAATTCGTAAAACTTAATAGTTAAACAAAAATTACTGTAATTTTTTTATTGATAATTATATAAAGAGTTATATTCATCATTTCTATACCACATACCTGCTAAGAAAAAAATTAAAAATATACAAAATAAAAACAGATGTATAGAAGTTCTTGAAAAAAAAATAGCTAACATTATTTAAGAAAACAACTCCAATACTGATTTGGTGAAAACTAAATACTTTATGCCATTCACATGAGTATTTTATAATAAACAAAAAACACACGGAGCCCACATCTATAGACCTAAAAAATAATAGAAAAAAGATATAAAAGAATATAAACAAACAACCCTTCATTATCCAATCTCACGCAATAGGTAAACATTTTCTCTCTCCAGAGGAGTTTTTTTTCTCTACCAAAGATCCTGCTATCCCAGCTTCTCCGTCCAGAGGGGGGTTGGAGGCTTTGAGCTTCGGCTCCTTCCTCTCTCCTCCTGTCCAGCCAACCCCTCCTCTTGTCCAACCAACATCGGAAATGTATTTAAGTTTTTTTATCTGTTTTTTCTTAGTTTTCTATCTATAACATCAAGATGCGCCGATTTGTTGCTTACAGACCTCCTACGACCGCCACGCAGCCCACTACCAAATTCTCCAATTGCCGATCTGTCAGATGGCAGAAGAAAACTATCAAACGAGTGGAGCGTGCATCTCACGCACAACTCATAGTGCACATGAGCCTCACGCGCCGCCGTGCCACGGGGAATCTACTGCCACCATCGGGGTCAGCGATTTCGGATCTCTTAGATCCGACTTTTACATTCTTTCTAAGAGTGACGCGTGTGCTACTCGCGCCTCCACCTCTAGTGACGGTCCTATGCCGGCATATCACCCCATCTTCCAGTTGCTACTTCTCTATATTCCCACTTTTCCTAACCAAAGATCAAGATAAAGCAGTCTTGAAAGTCTCCTCCAACCAACCCAGACCAACTAAATGCAACAACAATTCACTACAATTTTTAATCATAATTTTATAGTTTATTTATCAGAATATGCAAAAACCGCTTCAAGCGATTTTCTCTTAGTGGAAAATGGGTGTGAGCCAAATTTTTTGCTCCAAATTCCTCTTTTATTTCTCATGTTGAATTTGCTTGTTTTGAGATAGTTGTTGGAGACTCCACCCCCATTGAATTTAGTGTCTTGTAACTATTTAGTTTATTTATGAAAAAAAAAAAAAAAAAACCCTTCATTATCCAGTCGTTGAAAGGACCGGAGTGTATGTAGTTTTGAAACCTTGATCGGACAGTTCACGAGCTACTGGAGAGATGCTCACCCTACGGAGGAAAAAAAATACAGAACCCAGCCTTACCTAGTTTCCGGTTTGACAAGTATTGCGATTATTCTTTAGCTTTGTCTCTGATCTAGATTTTTTAAAATTCATGAATGGATTATGGGAGATTAAAAGTGGAAGAGACAATATTGAAGGTGCTCTACATTATGCCCCAACATTCCTGCCGTCTGTAAGTAAATAAGGAAGTAGTGATTGCACTTGTACATAGTCCTAAACAAAACCTTTTTCTTGGATCACTTTCTTCACCCTTTTGCTTGTGACCATTTGTACACTCTTAAATCACATTAACATATAACACATATTCAGTTTCTAGTTTTAACAAATGAAAGGGAAGGTAGTTAGCAACAAGGGATGCTATAGCATTAGATAAGGATCGCAAATTAATAAATCAATCTAGATTCTAGACTCCACAATCTTATGCTTCCGCAAGGGTCAAAACCCAAAAAGTTGGTGTCCATTCGTCAGATTCTTTTAGAAAAATCAGAAGAGTTGGAAGCCACTGAGTGAATTGTGTGAAAGCTATTACCTGTTGTAGCATATTTTAAATGGTTCATGGAGCACACTATCTGATGGCATCGACCACCATGCTGAGATTATTTTGCACGCCTAACTTGTGGAGCAAATCCATCTCTGACAAATTCCTAGCTTCAAAACCTTGAAAATAATTTCATCCGAGGAAATGTCCATGACGAGGCAACTTAGTAACAGATCCTTCAATACAGCATATGCGCTCCCTTAAATCTTGGACGGGTACCAGCAACTGATCATCCTCAGATGATATCAACCTCTAGAAGCATGTTAAAAATTTGCAAATGGTTTCCGAATTAGCAACCAGAGTTTACACAGCAACACAAGCCAGTCAGATGAATAAGCAGGCTGCCCATGGGCATCCTCTAAACGTTTTTCGGGTACACGAGATATATCAACACAAGCTTCAGTACCTATCACCACAGGGGAAACAATAATTCGTTATTACTGTTTATTGAACTTTGAATCACCTTCTTTGGAACTTCCATTTAAACCAAGTCAACTACAAATGAAAGTATATCAGTTCACATGCATTCATCATTAAGATGATGCTAATAATAATGATTCCATCATGCTGATAAGAATGATGGAATAGTTCTTGTGTGAACTTCATAAGCAGTCTGTGGTTTGGGTTGTGGAACAAACCCAACAGAATGAAACAAACTAGCACTCCATCTTATGATCAACTGAGCGTTGTATTGAAAAAGAAGGATAGAAAGAGAGCAGAACCACATACCACTACCACCCACACCACCAGAGACTTCCAGACATATCTTGGCTTGAATTAAACAAAGAACATGGAGACCTTGAAGTTATCTGAGTGCTCAACTACCTTTTTTTCCGTTTGAAATCATTTGGACCAGCAAGCTCTGAAAGACATGAATTCATTTCCTCCAAATATTTCATCGCCAACTCCACCTTCCCCATCTTCTTTAAATTATTTATTAGTGAACGATACAAATAGATAGAAGGACGGATCTGCATCAGCTTCATCTTGTTGAAGAGTCTTATAGATTCCTCAATGTTACCTGATCGACCAAAGCTCTCAATCAATGCAGTAAAAGTAAGCAAATCTGGCTCAATTCCATTCTCACCCATTTCCCTGAAATATACTAGGCATAAATCTAGTCTCCCAACTTTCCGCAAGTTGTTTAATAATGTATTGTAAGAAATGATATCTGGCACAATACCAGCTTCTTTCATGGACGCAAACTCACGGAGCATTTCATCGGTGCGTCCTGCACGACCCAAGATATCCATAATGGTATTATATGTTACTAAATCTGGTTTACATCTTAGACTCTTAATCATATCATATATCAGAAGGGCCTTATCAACCTGACCACATTCAGCAAACGCAGAGATTATTCTGTTAAGAACTGTTACGCTTGGAGAGGTCAGAGCCGACACTTCTTCGATGAATCTGAGTAGCTGTACACTATCATCTGTCTTTGTAAAAGCCTTGGCAACCATAAGATAAGAGGATGAACTCAAGGCTCCCCGAGATACCAATAAATCTTTGAAAGCTTGAGACAAAAGATCAATGTCATGCCTTTCACTCGCCGCCACTAGCAAGAGATTATATGCTATAGGGCTCGGAAAGATGTGTTTATCACGTAAGGATTGAAGTATTCTAGCAGCAGCAGAAAGATTTCCCGATTCACACAGCTTGTTAACAACAGTACAAACTTTTCCATTTGGCCTTTGAGCATTTATTATGGTGGTAAGAATATGACTTATGACTTCATCTGTCACTTCCTTTTCATTAGGAGAGGCCTGGGTTGTAAGCAAATGGTATTTTCCAATAAAATTATTTATAACAGCAAAGAATGGCCAGATCAAAGGGAAGCCAACCGTGCTGGAAGTGATACAGTTCTGTAAGAGAAGCATAACAATTAATTATTAAACAGGGAAATAAAACTCAGGAGAAATCGAATTTTACAAATTACATATGATATTCATCATACAGAAGTCCAGATCATCTATGATCTATAATAATTCCCTCTCTCTCTCTCTCTCACTGCTATTCTCCAATGATGGCCGTTTCTGGTGACTCACACGTAAAAACTTTCAATCTTTTCACGCATCTTAGCAATCATGTTTTTTATATCAACCATGGTTTCAAACTTGGTTTCATCTCGGTTTTCTGTTTGTTCTAAGCTTCTTGAACTAGTGGTAATGGGGAGAATCTCGGCACTAAGTGTCATTCAGAAGAGTAGGTGCGTAGTAAGAAAGTTATCCTTTAGCAGAGTTAGCATGGGTTGGTTGCTGGTCACCATGGAAGTGCGTTGAAGTCTGAGGGGTCGCTATAGTTTAGAAAAACTTCTTGCATAGGAAACAGAGCATAGCTTGAGCAAAGATGTGTCAATCGTCATGGATGATACTTGGCCATAGTTTTTTTCTCTTCCTTCTTCTGTAATGGGTCTCGGCCTATACAACCAACCACCTACAGTTTTTCAGTCGTTTAAAGTGGAAGACTTCAACTCTAGGGGTATGGCAAAATTCATGACCAGCACCTTGAAGGTGAAGTTGTATACAGAGGTTCTTGAGGGGACCGCTTTGGTGCCAGTAACCAATGTTGGAGACGGGCAATATGGGTAACATTGTGGAGGAATTTTCTGAAAAACAGCTGGAAGTGTTGCACAAGAGAAAAATCCAAAACATCCATCTGTTGATTCCATTGGAAAGGGCTCTGAGTTTTTTTGCCAGGAATAGTGTGCATGGTGTATTCGGTGTAGTTGTAGAGAGTGGAATCCATAGCACTCTCTTTTGGCATAGAAGCCAGCTGGATTCTATGAGGGAAGGTGGATCAGTTAATTCATGAGATGAATATGGGATTGAAATTGTGAGGGCTGGTTTAAAACAAAGAAGGACCCAAGCTAAACAGAGGGGGAGACCTCAGTTTTGCGTCAATCGGATAAGGTCTCTGCACAAGATAAAGGGAAAGGCCCTTTGGCTCTAACGTGGCCCAATGTGTCAATTAAACAAGTAGGGAAAATTAAGGATTTTCATAATCCTCGTATTGGGTTTTACAGAAAATTAGGGATTTTCATAAGTGAGTGGGTGTGTCTGGTGATGGGTTTGAGAATGATTAGATGGCCTTATTTATGGCTATTGAAGCAAGCTGTATCCCAAAGATTCCCAATTCTAAGTCTGTGAATAGAGGGAGTTGGCAATAAAATCGGTTAGCATGTTCTATAAATTATGATTCTGAAGTAGGCCAATCTAGTAGAAGCAGAGGAAAGGGGTGGGGTACTATTTACTTATGTAGCCGGCAATTTTGAAATGTGAGGGGACTGAACAAGGGTGATAAACAGCTAAAGGTTAGATTTTAGAGAAATGATACTTGCAGTCATAGGGTGCGCAAGTGCCACGCACTCCTTTTGAAAAAAAGTGAGTAAATATGAGATCTACATGAAAAAATTAATTTTTTAATGGTGGGCCTGTGCGGTGCTTGCACAACTCATAATTGTATCTAGCATTACTCTAGATTTTTTCTCAAGGAATGGAAGGCTGATATTGTGTGCTTACAAGAAACAAAGACGGAGAATGCTGTTTAGGGCAGATTTATGTAGCTTGTGGGGTTGTCAACATGTGGATTACTATTATCTAGGATCAGTAGGGGCTGGTGGTGTTGTGTTGTTGATGTGGGATAGGAGGGTGTTGGAAAAAATGGAGTTTTGAGGGAGTTCAATTTTTCCTGTATGTTAAAAAATGTGAAGGATAACATTCAGTGGGCGTTTGCAGGAACTTATGGCCCTATCATCAATGGTGATAGAAGTTTCCTATGGGATGAATTGGCTGGGCTCATTAGCTGTTGGAATGTACCGCGGTGCATTATGGGTGGCTCAACATGATTTGGTTCTAGACTGAATGATCAAGTAAGACCCATTTGTCCGCTTCTATGGTGGAGTTCATGGATTTCATTTCTGAAAACGACCTTTGGGAAATTCGTTTGATTAAAGGGAATTACATGTGGTCCAATATTTAGATCCCCACGACATGATCTAGAGGCAATAGATTTTCATCTCCCCTGATTAGGAAATCTAGTTACCTGATTTGTCACAGAGAAGACTACCTTGATTATTATCGACTCACTTTCCTTAGTTACTTGATTGGGGGATGTTGAAGGAAGTAGGTTACTTCGATTCAACAATATGGGTTAAAAATTGAGGCTTTATGGGGCTTTGTTCTCGGGCACCCAGAGCCAATAAAAAATAAATAATTGAGGCTTTATGGACAAGGTGAAACAGTGGTTGCTTTCATATAGTTTTCAAGGCTCCCCTAGTCTTGTTGAGAGCATAGAAAAAAAACTTGAAGATATGCATTTAAAAGGAGTTAGGCCATCTTGGGAAAATGAATATTCTTCTTTTGAATGAATTATGTTGTGTTGATGTGTTATAAGAAAGAAGATCCTTGCTTAAGATGGAAGAGTCGAGAAAGGAGATTATCAATGAATTGGATAGAATCACTCTTTTAGAGGAGTTGAGTTGGAAGCAGAAATTCAGGGCATTGTGGTTGTGTGATCATAAGCACTTTTTAGCTAATGCCCACTTACCATGGGTATATTCCTCAAGCCGGCTGGTGTGGTCAATCATATATATAAAATCATAAGGATTTCTTATGGGGTGGAATTGACAAGAAGTTGAAGTTTCATCTAGTCAGTTGGCCCAAGATTGCACTCCAGTCTATTCATGAGCATTGGGATTTAGAAATTTCCTCCTAAGACCTCTACAGAACAAGGGAGTTCCCATCGATCATTCACATGAAAAAATCATTAGAATTTAACAGAAGATATTGACAGATGGTGTTTATCCATGAGCAGCAATAAGTACACCTATAACATCCCTTTTATTTTACAATTTGTAGATATGACATTCTATCTGGTCACATATATCTTACACCAAACTAGTGATAAAAATATCTCCTTATTGCAAGACGATTTTTTTATTATTACAAGATTCTTTAAACGTATCAAGTATCTGCTATCTGAAATCACTGTACCATTATAAGAAAATACCTTTACTTATTGGAAAAAAAATTGCCAGCCCACCCATGTATAAGTTCCCCGTTGACACTAGAGATATGCCATTTTATTTCCATCTTAAAAATATTTCTTTCTTTCTCAGATTTTCGGCACGTTTCTACAAAATAAACAACCTATCAAGCAATACAGTACACAACACTTTCAGCATCTTAACAACGTTCTTATGCAAAGCCAACAACAAGGTTTAATCAATCCCAAATTAAGAATAAACACCACACCACACATACTTTGTTTAGATGAGTAACTAACGGTGCCACAACAAAACACGGATTTTAGCTTTGGAGATGAAGAAAAGCAATTCCAGAATGATAAGTTTGGTACTTTCACTTACATTGTACCGGCAAAGTCTGCTTCCTATGATGGGAATCTGACTTCTAAACCGAGTAATCGCCGAAGAGGAGCATGTCTTGCTTTTGTCGCATTGAAAAATGTGCCTGAGGTGCATTGAAGCGGTTATCATGCTCGATTCTGAGACAATTAGAACTAGGAAGAGAGCGGTAAGGAGTTATAGAAAAAGCAGCTCGGCAGCACTCAGATGGCTTATGGGTGAGGGAATTAGGATTTCGATAGGAGATGGGAGCAGAAAGAGCCGACAAGTCTGAGAGTAGGGTTTAATGAGTTTGGTTGGGGTGAGAGAGAAGTTGGAATTCCTTGGACCTTGATGACTTCCAAGGAGGGCATTTCGTTCATCGGAAACCTGTTTTCAAAGAAGCAGAAAGAGCCGAGTTTGAGATGAACTGGTAGGGTTTAGACTTTAAAGTGCACTTGTATTCAGAGAGAGAGAGAGACAGAGAGACTGGTGAGGTGTGGAGGAACGGCTGCTTGCGGGCTGGAGTGGAGTGGCTGGAAGTAGCTTAAGGTTTGAACTTTGAAAGATTATTTGCGTTTGAGTAGTAAAATGATATGTGATATCATATATTTTGCGACGAATAGTAATAAAAAAATATTAATAAAATATTAATTAGTAATAAAAAATAAAAAAAATATGTAAAAAAATAATTATGAAATAATAAATAGTAGTAAAGGATTCTTAGAACATTCTAATATCTAAATAGAGTATCTTATCATTATTTTATTTTATGAGATGAAATGAGAATTTTGTAAAGAGAATACCTTCCCATCGGTCGGGCTGTCCAATCTCAAATAACAGCCCTCCACGTAAGTCTTTTAATTTACATGTCCTGCTTCTGCTTACACTTGATCAAAAAATCACAAAACTCCCCAATCTTTCTCCCATGCCCTCTTCGTCTTCCACCAAAAGGACCTTGACCAAATCCAGAGCTTGACCTTGCTGAGCCGCGATGGACCTCGACCTTGCCAAGCTGTGACGGACGGAGATCGATCCCCAAGCACCCATCCCAAATCCAAAGCTCCATCTACAGATTGATTTCGAATTGGGTACTGCAAAGGATTGATTTCGATTTGGGTATTGCGCCGAAAACCTTTGTTGTTTATTTATCCAAAGGTGAAAACTCATTTCCTTAATTGTTTAAGATATATTCTTATTTTCTTTTTTAATTTTGTACTATATATATATAAATTTTTTATTGAAGGCAAGATAGCTATATTGTATTAAACTAAACAAAGAGAACTCTTGATAGACAAAGCTACCTTAGTTACATATATATAACAGGTGGGTCTTTTCCACTATGAAAATCCAAAAGACAGGGGGGTATACTAATAATGGATATGCTTCCAAATAGATATTTTGAAGCCGCTCATTGCGCTATATTATGCGCACATCGATTATGATCTTGATGAAATTTTTTAATACACCAACTCTCAAAAGATCGTAGGAGTATTCTTGTATCTCTAACTATGAGTTCGATGATCCAATCAGTAGCTTTCTCAGGATTTTCAATCAATTTAATAACAACTTTTGAATCACCACCGATAGCTAATTTCTTTATCCGAGTGCTCTAGCTTCTTCAATTCCTATGAACAGAGTTATTGCTTCTCCTTGGTTGGCATTCTTGGAATTGATAAATCTGGTTTTAACAAAAACCATCGAATCATCTGATGTTTTGCACACTACAGCTGTAGTACTGCTCGATTCCCGAACTACTACATCAAATGTTAAAAAATAATGTCCTACAGGTATAGCCTTTTCATACACAGGATTACAAAGATGTTTATTGCCCCATGCATTACAATGATCCCTGAAATTCTTGATGGTTCTTGTCACAAAAGTCTCAATTTTAGGAGTACATGATTCATGAACAACTTTGTTTCTAAGAAACCAGATATTGTCCATTGAAATGATGGCAAACAATTGGAAGCTGTGTTTATCCATATTTGGAATACCAATGTTTTGGGGGGGAATTAACAAAGCAATCAATCCAATTAACAATGCATTTGCTTGCAAAGAAGGAAATATCAAGGGGCCAAGGTGCTTGTCTCCATAATATTCTAGAAAAGGGGCATCTCAGAAATAAGTGGTTAAGTGTTTCTTCCTCAGATTCACATATGGGACAACAAGATTGATCATTTGTTAAGGGAATGAATTTTTTTAGCAAGGCTCTTGTTGGAAGGATATTGTTCAAGATTTTCCAGGTGAACGTCTTAAGTCTATCATGTATCTTGATTTTCCACACATTCTTCCAAGTTTTTTAATTGATATGCGATTGATTGCTCTCTGTGGGTATGTTAAGGGCAGCGTGAGCAGATTTCACAGAGAAATTTCCTGAGGTGTGATTGATCTAGATTATTCTATCCTCCCTAGAGTGGAAATCAAATTGAGCTAAAGGGATCTTGATGATCTCATTAACAATGTTTTGATTGAAAAGGGTATGAAGAAGCAATTTATTCCACCTTCTAGGTTCCTCTAGTGTGAGTTCAGAGACTTTAAGAGTGGGATCTTTGAAGATAGTCTCATTTTGAGAGGTGGGAGTGAAAGGAGTTAAGATTGGAGATCCATGGGTCAATCCACACTTTAGTGTTGGTACCATTATTAATCTGATGAAAAACACTTCTCCTAAGAAAATCCCTTTGTTTTAAAATCCCTTTCCACAACGAAGAATCTGTCACTTTTGGGGAGGTGTCAAAGAAATAATTGTTTCTGAGATACCTATTCACAAGAAGAGTTTTCCAATTTGAAGTGCTACCATTAATCATTTGCCAGCTTAACTTGCAAAGGAGAGCTTTGTTGAAGTTGGTTGTTAATCTAAGACCCAGACCTCCCATAGACTTGGGTTGACAAATAGTTTTCCAAGATTTTGGTGTGAGATTATGAGTTTTATTCGATTTGAAACCCCACTAGAAATTTTTGAAAGACCTATCAATGCTTTTTGAGATGTTTTGAGGAATCCACATTAGACATTAAATAAGATGGAATGGTACTAGCAACAGCTCTAATCAAGTTTTATTCGATTAATTTTGTACTACATAGTTTTAAGGGTTTGGGATTGAATTTGACCCTTTGATTCAAGTTGTTTAATTCTAGAATGCTTTGGTAATATGGAACATTTAATTGTCAAATGTTCCCCATCCAATTGATGTAAAAGTAATTGATTGGGGTCATAATGTATGTGTGAGGATTACGTTCTTTTGCCTCAAAATATTGAACATATTTGACAGCTTTTATTTGAAATCAGTTTGTCGCAGCACCCAATTCAAAATCAGTCCGTCGATGGAGCTCTGGGTTTGGGATGGGTGCTTGGGGGTCGATCTCTGTCCATTGCGGCTCGGCAAGGTCGAGGTCCGTCGCAACTCGACAGGGTTGAGCTCTGGGTTTGGTCAGGGTCCTTTGGTGGAAGACGAAGAGGGCACATGAGAAAGATTGGAGAGTTTTGTGATTTTTTGATCAGGTGTAGATAGGCGCAGGACATGTAAATTAAAAGACTTACATGGAGGGCTGTTATTGGAGGTTGGACAACCCGACCAGCAGGAAGATATTATTTTTTGTGAATATTAAGATAATTTGTGAATAGTAATGAGATAGTTTGAGTTGATTTAGAAAATGAGAAAAAAAGTTAAATAAAATATTATAAAATTAAAATATTGTTATAATATAATTTTATAATATAATTTTTGTTTGAAGATTTGAAAAAATTTAATTTATTTTTTATTTGAAAGCTTAGGAAAATTGTAACGATTAGTTTGAAAAACTTGTAATGATTATTTTAAAAATATTTATATTTGAATTATATTTATGAAGGAAATGAGATTAGAATTTTAAAATCAGAATTTTGGAATGAGATCTTTGATGATGAATTTTTTTTTATTTAATATTTTCTATATTTTCAAATCGATCTATCCTTTTACCCTTTATTTGTTAAATTTGTAAGTTGACACAGATTTATCATGTCATCATCAATTAAATTTAGATGCACCGGAAAAATAAACAAAATCATAATAAAAATAATTAAAAATACATAGTCACCCTTCACATTGTAAAAAGATTAGGAAAACTAACAAGTTTTTTTAGAAATTTTAATTTGAAAAACCATTAACAACTAAGAAATGGTTTTTAAAAGAAAAACCTATTAGCTCCCCATCTTTTAAGATGTGTAATTTCTTTGGTCTTTAGCACATATTTCAAATTGTTGGTTCTGTTTGTTTGTAGCTTAACGACAAACTAAAAGCAGCTGAGCTCAATGTAAGTGCTATTAATACACAAGTAATCATGTTATGGTGGTAATAAGCGCCCTACATGCATACAGATCCCTTTTCTCTATCGCTGTGTTTTTTGAATTTACGAACTACAGGAAAATATAAAAGAAAATGTTAATACAAATACGCGCACACAATATTACTAGGGTCACCAAACCCACAAAATAATTAACAATAATGCTGATGAGTTTTGCAAATAACCTGGAGATATATATATATATATATATATATATATATAAGTTTAATTACTCCCAATAAAAAAAAATAGCAAGGCAACCTTGCAGGCAACAGCATACCTCCCTGAGAACACAGGCACAACCTAGGCAGACATGCTATTATCATACAGGTAAAGAAAGGCTCCTCTGGTTTCCAAGATTATGTGGTTTTACTTCCCATGACATAACCTGCTGTGCTTCTTCCGGCAGGATAAAAGGCAAGGAGATCTCACGGATCATCAAGTCACCACAAAATGGGCATTCGCTGGCTATGGCGTCATCCAGCTGTGATCGGAGCTGCCCATTAATTGCATAATAATTAGTCAGTTTAGCTTACACTTGAGAAGCTATGGGCTTGTGTTTGAACACTGACAAGGAAACAAGACTTGCAATTTTTGTGAAAAGTGATGGTGGTCTACAACAAAGCCATGAAACTATGTTTGAATCAAATCAGATGCCTTCTTATACACCAATACATGCTGCCTAAATGCAAATCAAGAACCACATGGAAATACAGACCTTATCTGCAGGGGCCATGCTAGTTATGGAATCCTCAGTTACGCTTCCATTTGAATCCTTCCTTGCTTCCCCACCCAGTAAAGTAAGTTGCTTCTGCAGGTCCAGTATAGACTCTGCCTGCAACATTCATCCAAAAAGGGAGGAGAGAATTTAGATCGTGCCAGAGAGACCCTGTTACTGGAATATATGTCAAAAACGACAATACCAATCCTAAACAGTCAAAGACATGTATTCTCTTGACAGTACAAAACACATTGCGAAGTTTGGATAAGATGGAATTTTATGAGATGCCAAGAATGAGTGATTATATTATGGAATTAAGTAATTGAATCTGTTTGCTTTCCATGAGATTCAGTAACACTGGTCACTAGCCAGGCAGACAGATCAAGAACCAAAATTATTGATTAGGCTTCCAACTTTGCTTTTCTTTTCCTCCATCATAATGGCCACAGAAGAATTAAGTAATATAACTAACTGCACATTCAGAGGCGCCAATGGTCTTGACTATGTGCATGTTTCTGTGATAAAAATGAATCTATAAACAAAAATTTCTAATTTAGAAAAAGCTTCCAATATTGTTTGCTGCAGCATACTTTAAGATATGCTCCATCTAGTTAACTACCACATCTTGCTAATAACATTACTAGTTACTAAATAATAGAACATGATGATTTTACTTCAATTTTGCGCAGTAAGAAAATCTTTTGACTGGGCTAGTGATAAACTAACCAGAAATGATGGTAGTTCAGCCATACAACACTCATGCTAAAATAAAATCAACTAATAGTGCATAAGGAAAACACCACAACTTACTTGAGCTTCGTTGGTACAACGTGTGACATGGGCAATCAGGCATTGTGCATGGAAGGCATGTCCGCATGGAAAGACATAGAAAGGGGCTAGTGGTCCTATTGATGAGTAACCCTGAGCCATCTGGTACTCTCTACCCACAGTTAAAATTTTACGCCTACAAACCTGATAATTGGCATACAGAGAAGTCAACTCCAGATATAGGCACACCATCAGTTCACAACAGCAGATAGAATTAGTCAACTCTGGAGGAAAAAACATATTACTTATGAAAGTAATTAATAAATGAAAGCATCAGAAAGCTTGCAAAAGAAGTCCCATTTCAGATCTTAAGGGGGGAAAAGCTCAATTATTAGTTGAGACAACTATATAGCATATGGTGCTATAAACAAATTTTATGCAGCCACTCTCAACCCTAAATGTGACTGCTGGGTGGGGGAAGGTGGTTGGGTTGGTTTAAGGGAGGCTGGTTCGGAACTCTAACTTGTTCTTAGGAAACTAGATGTACCACTGTCTAAGAAAACCAAATCGAGCATGATAATTTGCTTCAGCTCCAATCTAACACAAGTGGCACATTTGTTAATGCACATGCATGCACACAAAAACACCAAAGTGGAGCTTGATTCATTAATTATCAGCTTGTCCATGGTAACTGAAAATTAGGATGAGTAATACCCCACACTCCCCATCACGATCAATCACAGCATATCTTTGGGCAAGTGCATTTATATCATTTCTGATGTTGTCTGCACCATGTGTTGCATCGTTCATCTCCTCTTTAAGTAGTTCAATTTGCTTGTTGTAATCCTCAAGTGATGAGCAAATTGCCTCCTACATACATATTACAGAAATTTAAGAACTAATTGCATCAACAGGAAATTTAAACAAGGTAAAATATCTGAAAATTGGCCTGCATTAGAGATAGGAATTTAGACAGATCATCTTCAATCTTGATTGAAAAGGGAAAAAAACTATTTCCAGAGAGGAAATATGTCACAATTTATTTTTATTCAACAAGAAACAAGGAATAAACCAGGTCTCTTATTTTTTTGATAAGTGGAATAAACCGGTCTCTTATGCCTAAAAAAACAGGTCTCTTATGAAAGCAAAACAAAGAGATACCTAAAGCTTCATCCATGGAAGAGAAAACAGAGAACCCACCACTACACTCCAGAATTGAAGGCACATAAGAAAATTGAGTTTTTCTAAAGTAGGATAGCACATTTCTTTCTTTTCTTTTGTTTGATTGTATTTGGAGAAGTGTGAGATTAAAGATATACTACAAGATCAAAACGCCAGCAGCAAGTTTACAGAAGTTTGATCGTCTTCTAAACCTTATTTTCCTATTGCATTTAACTGCTCTCTGATTTAAGTCTTGCTTTCCTTAATTTTCCTACCATTTCACCACTAGATTTATTTGTTTCTTTAAAAAGAAGATTGATGATGTCACATACAAAAGACAATCAACCTAAGTCAACTCATTCAGTATCTTTTAACCCGCACAGCAGAACACTTGAGCTAATTGTGGCAGTTAACGAAATTTCAGAAATTTTAAATCTTCAATAAGTTAATAGTTCTTTCCAACTTTGAAGTCCTCATCGCATTCAGTTGTTGGTATCCTTTGTTTAGGACTAAGGCCTTTGGTGCAAAACAGCAAATGCACAAAAGAACAAGGGCTATGTGAACTAAGTGAAAAACAAAAGAAGGATATGAGGTTCAACTACTACAGGAAAGATGCAAGGAAGTCCTAAATGCCTTGGCCTTTAGAGAAAACAAACCCTCTTGCAAATTACGAGCTTATCCGATTGCTGAAAGGGAAGCTCATACATTCGTTCTCTGGTGCAAGATGAAACCCAGACTCCCAAAAGGGGAAAAACCCAACAACCCTCTTGCACATTACAAGTTTATGGGATCGCTGAAAGGGCAGCTCATACATGCATTCTCAGGTGCAAGATGAAACCCAGACTCCAAAAATTAACAAAAGGGGAAAAACCCAACAATATATACACAAAGTTAAACCACAAGCTCTTCAACTTTGAGACCCCAGAAAACTTCCACTACACTTGGACAATAAAGAAGAAAGAAATCCACATATTAAACCGATGAATTTGCCCAGACTTAATGGTAGAAAAACCATCTGGATATGAGAAGAAGAGAATTATTTGAATTGGACTCACTTGGTACAAAGAACTGTTGGATAACTAAAATGAACCGTGAGCATAATTATAGAATATATATTTAACTTGTAATAAAATATCATTAAAAAGTTCAAAAGTCGCAATCCAAGTACAAAATATGTACACAATAGAGACATCAAACTAGAAAAAGAAAAAGATACAGCATAATCATGGAAGTTATGCCCATTTAAAGTCAATAGAAGCTGTCCAAAGGAGGAGAATGCTGAAAAAGATTGATTTAAGAAGCCAAGAACTGCTACAACAGATTGATTTAATTTTCCAAGAGAAGAAAAACAGCCTTATGTAAGAATGGAATCATTGTGACCAATAGAACAAGAAGAAGAAAACCATAGAAATAAATTCTCACTTTGAAGTCATCAATCAGAGCAAAGTCTGGAAAGAATGGTAATATATCCTCAATCTTTAAAAGGCCATCCGTTTCCTTTAGAAATGCTATAGCCTTTCGTATGTTCTCCCTTTTAGCTCCCTTTTCCTGTTCAATAACATGCTTGGCAACCATGAGCCAGAGCTTTTTTCTCAAGTCTTCGTCATCTTCAACCTTGTCTGCTTCAGCCATTGCGAGCTCAGGGTCAACCTAGCACACCAAAAGGAGAACTACTCAACAACCATGTAAAAATGCCTTCTAAATGAAAGAAAAGATAACCGTTAAAGGTTCAAAGCTAGTGTCTAATCTAAGATTCTGCATAGGTTTACACATAAGAAGACTAATGACACAGCTACAGCCAAAAAAAAACCTACAACAGACAAGATACAAATTAAACAAAGTGTAAGAACAAAATTGTTAGCATTGAACTGTCACCTGTAGGGCAAGAGCAACTGCTTCTTCATGCATAGACATCATACTGTATATATGTACACAGGCACGCATTCGCTTTTCCTTGAGGCATAGGCGCAAGGCATACTTGGGATCATAGAAGAACTCAGGGCCATTTTCCTGTCCTTTTCCAAACTTGCATTGCAGGAAACGCAGAAGTGTGCTATCATCTTCCTGAATAGAATTTTGAAAGAAAAAGAAACATTCAAGTTCCAAGTGCAATGTGATTTATTATGAAGATAAATTCTATAGGATGTCAATAAGATTAAAGATCTAGAAGGATGATGGATGAACTTTAGCCAAAAGTTATGCATATATATAAATATATACGTATATACATTCATATACATGTGTCTGTGTGCAACACACGTACAAGATTAATAAAATGAAGTACATAGGTTTCAAATGTAACACAAGCGTGACCAACTTCAAATGTATATGATCCATAGAGGTTATTAATGGAAAAAATGATACGTTTTTCAGAAACTAACACGACATTGAGTTCATAAAAACAGGAGACATGCCAAGATTTGATAGTAATGCTTGGACATTTTGATTTCATTTATAGCATGCATCAGTAAAGCATATCCCAGCACACCATGACACCCGTACAAAGTGCAGTGATTAATGAAACATATGATGGAGCATGCAAAAAGTATTATGCCACCATTCATTTAAAAGCATACATTCAAGGAATTATTTCAAAATTCTGAAGTTAGCAAATCAACCTGCTTGGCATAAAGAGAGAGCAGCAAGTTGTGAACTCCAGGATCCTCATTATGCAAACGATGAACACAGAATTCCAAATATTTGATAACTTCATGTGTTTCATTCCTACAAAAGATTTGGATCCAGGGAATTGTAAATTATAAACTTTTGTATTTCTACGATAATCAAAAGTTAGAAGTCTTTGAAATTTCAAGAATTGAAAGTCCATTGGATTCAAGGGGTGGAAAATTAATAATCTTGGCATTTCTGACACTTTCCAGGATCATGCAAGGTTTATCAGGTGCACAAGAAATTTGTGAACCCAGGTCTTAACATTGTGAAAGGAACTTATAGCTGAACAAAGATGCAAGTAGGTGCGCATTACTTGGCATGAGGCTCACTTGAATAACGCATCATTGCAGGAATCAGTTTCCTCGGATTCAGGTTGTTTGTGGCCATCCATGACTCCACAGTTTCATATGCATCAAGCATGATGAGGTCTGGGGCAAACTTGTACTACAAAAGAAATTCAATCATTATGGAGGTCAACAGTTGGTGAAAAAGAGCAACCAACACATATCTTGTTTTTGGGGGGGAATGTTCTGACTCTACCTGAAGGTCTATAGGAACAGCAGGTTTTTGGAGCACTTCCAATGCTTTCTTTGCTTCTCCTTGCTGAACCCAAAAACGGAGGGGGAGGGGGGGGGGACATGGTGTCAATTATAAGAATCATATCAACCAATTGGATTACAAAATTAACAGTTTCTACCTGATAAACTATCAATGTAATGCATCATCTCTATCTTAAAGCAAACCGAGTAAATAACTTCTCTCTTCAGCCTATCAGTACCAATCCATACAATAAGCTTCTATGACCTAAATATTCAATATTATAATTTGAAAGGGTACACAAAAAAATTGGCAAATCGGACTTCCATTTTAACTAGATTGCTATGGATCTCATTAATCAAACTACTATATCAGCTTCTTTAAACCCTAGGGGTTGGCTAAAGTGGTAAGGGCCTTGGTCTTGGTGGTATGCTCCCTCCAACTCTAAGGTTCGAACCTTTGGATGCAATCAATTTCTAGGGGCCACATCCCGTTGGCGAAAATACAAATATTTACCTGAACTATATCAGCTTCTTTAACCCCTAGAGGTTGGCTAAAGTGGTAAAGGTTTTGGTCTTGGTGGTATGCTCCCTCCAAGTCTAAGGTTCAAACCCTTGGGTGCAATCAATTTCTCAAGGTCATGTCCCATTGGTGAAATGTTACACAGGTCCAGGGTTTAACCAAGTTAAAGACATGTTGCATTTGCATGGTCTCCAGGTTTCCTCGTCATAAGAATAAAAATATAAAATATAAAAAAATATAATTTTTGTTTTCCACCATTCTTATTTGTTTTTGTTTCCAGCCAAAGAAATACTGCCCAACTCACATCTAAGTGCCCAGATCATAAAGCTAAGTTCTATGGGGTGTGAACTAACATCAAAGGCAACAAGCATGGTTATGGTACGTTAAGAAGTGCATGTATTGGTCCCCAGTTGTGATAGACTGGGGTTCTTACTCAAAATAGAAAAGCCGAAAAAGGATTTACTGGTTTCAGGATTTTTCAAGCCTCCTTTGACAAAACACTAAGTTTAATATTTCTAATTCAGTGCCATCTATGTCATTATTAAAACCAGTAGGAGCTAAAGGTCAGTTTTCTAAGACTCTTTAAGACTTGGTATGCAGTCCAGAGGTTTACCTGCCAAAGGAGGATAAGTAGGAGGTGTTTCTTGGACAAGTACTCATCCAATTAATACTGGTGAATATACAACTACTTGTTCGTAGGGCTTTTGTGTTGAGAATCCCTCACAACTATGATCTTTTTCTATTAATCCAATTAATGCCTATCAAAGTGGTGCTTGGGTGAAAAGACTGGGAGGGGAGAGGAAAACAAACTGCAGAACCAAAAACCCATATTTTCCAATTGAATTACAAGGCTGGACTAAGTTTCCCAAACCAAATAAAATAAAATCTCCAAGATCTAAGATGAGGAAAAACATAGCAGGACTGGGAATGAGAAAATTAAAATCAAAAGATTACAGAAACTATGAGTAGCAGCAATAGGTAACAACAACAACATTCCACGAGAAATTCAAAAGGCTTCCGAAAGCACCTGAATATAGTAGTGAACAACAATTTCATACTGCTCCCTCAGACTAGCAAAATATACTAATTCTTCAACCCGACCATAACTGTAGCATATTTCAAACAGAAAACAAGTTTATTTTAGCATTCTTATAACTGACTAGAAATCCAAGATAAATTGACATATATGCAAAATGAGTGTCCGTCACAGTACTTGAGAAATAAGTAAACATATACAGCAATAATACACTTTACCACTAAAAGTGAACCAAGTTACCATAATTTATGTTAGCAACTTAACTACACACTATGCATTTAAAAGATTAAAGCTATTTAAGAACACAGTCAAAATCTAGGATAATTTATTCACTCTTTCTAAAAAAAACCAGATATTGGGACACTTACAGCAAATCTCACATGCTGAGACAGAATAGTTCATAAACTTTTTTTTTTTTTTTTGACATATCTATAGTGGCTTCTTATAAAAGTACCTTTCCAAAAGTCTCATTGTAGTTGCTTCATCCAATACATCCTTGCAGTCACCAAGAAAAGCTCGAAACTCTTTAATGATCGATTGGTACTCTGAACTACGATTATCGACAGCAGTGTCATCTTCCAAGAGTAATCGGTTTATCTACAAGTTATTTTATGAAATCTGAATTTAGTTTTGAAACAGCAACATATAAATAAGTGCTTTGTAACTACAAGAGTGAAGGGATGGATGAAAATTTTCAGATGAAATAAGACATGTTGAAGATATCTAAAACTCAGATACAGATTTTCAAAATGGCTTTGATGCATTTGCACCAACTTCTCAACAAGATAAAGGCATAAGAGGGGCTAACAAGACCACTGGTTTGCCTATCAGAAATTGTGAATGTACAAAGAACCCAAGAAAAACTAACACACTGTTGTTTTGGCCAGAATTTAAATGTAGAGTAACCATATATGATCCTTGATTATTTTAAAGAAGCAACAAGAAGCCACATTACTCAGATTAAGAGAGACAAAAAGAAGGTTCAAAAGAAATAAAAAAACAGACACATTTACTTTTGTGCTGAACATTTTTTGAGCTGTTTAGTGCAGTTCTTTCAAGAAAGACATCAATGGAAAGAAATTGCAAGGAAAATGGTATCAAAATACTTCTCATTTCATAAGATGAATCAAATTAAACCAAAGCATCTTGATCTCCTAATTCGTACTAACAACAAACAAGTTTTACAGAGCAGTCTAGCATAGCAGACACAGAGAGAGAGAGAGAGAGAGAGCCAAGTTATCCCTCCAAAAGCCATGCATAAAAAGAAACAAAACCTTGTCCAAGTACAATTCAGTAGCCCAAGTGGAGATCATAGTTATTTGGCATTTATCATCCTTTGCAAGACTATCAAGCTTCCTCAGTAAGAAAGTTCTCAAAGCATCCTGCAAGCAAGCAAGTTGTAAGTGTATGTTTCACTATTCCAGTCCAAACAAATCTAGTCAAATTCATGCATATTATAATTAAAACCATCATTTAGGAAAGCCCATAGACAAAAGTCAAAATATGCATCCATCAGGGAGCGGCCTAATGGTCAAAGGGCAGGCTTGGGATGAGCTGTAGACTCAAACATCCTGAGTTCGATGCTACACTAGGAGTTCCCCGTACTACCTGAAACATGGTTCCAACAGATGGGGTCGTGTATCCAGTGTTTACTCCCTAAGGGTGGGTTCGAAAGACAATGCCTTGATGAGATTCCACATCATAAAAAAATAAAGTACAGATTATGCCAGATATCATCTACAATAGAAATCCTGCCTTTCTGTTTTTTACGTAGGTAATGGCAGTTATAACTGAAAGCTGAAAATATGCAGCTTGCACGAGCCTTCCACAAATTCTCATAATGAGTTGGCTTGCAGTCAAGAAAATATGTAAACTAAATCAAGGGTATTTGACCAATTGGAATTAAGTTAACAAAGCATGAACCCTACAAATTTCAAAGGCAATATGAAAGCTATATTCCATACAACTCTAGTTCCAAAAAGTAACTTGGTGTGAAATAACTGTCAAAATTGTGTTGCAGCCAACATTATAGAATGCATGCAGCAGGTTAGATCATTTGCCCTGCATCTTCACAAAGCCACATGAACAAAATAGTACTCCAGTTACCTGTTCGCTTATGCTAATAAACTTTAGAGTGATCTCCTCGAATGATAATATATAGTTAATCTGCAAAACATTTGCCTGTCAGCTACAACATTCTCTTCTGGATAAAAGAACCAAAAGAAAGAGAGCATAATTCCATATTGATATAGAATCAAACTTCTCAAGAATCAGTCTTAAGTACTATTCAAAATTTTTCTGATTTCTCCAATAAAGATTTGTCAAGAAACTCCCAGGCTAGGTAAAGGATAAAAGCTTCAATGTTCTTGCTGCATGAGCTAATAAGAGTTATAAAAACTTGATATACATTTATTTATCGAGTTAGAGCCAATTCAATGATAACAAAATGAAGCAGCATAATTGGAATTGAAGAAATGTGAAGATACAGAGCACCGAAAGAGGAAGTGAAGAAAGATAAGTAAATAATAAAGGTATCTTCATCTCAGGCATAAACTAGAAATGGTAATCAACAAGACCATGGAAACCAGTAGGAATGAGAGGGTAGCGTCATAAATTAAGGATTACAACGAGTTGTATCTATGTTAAACACCCTCATGATCAGAGGACTCACAGATGAAAATCAAAGTTCTATTTGAAGATGTATATTACATAAATCACATGTAATATCCTTCAAAAGATCGAACAAGGGTCGTGACCATACCAGATTGAGGAAGGAGTGGCTTACTCATCTAAAAATCAGGTGGCTTTGTCCAGACAGGGAGCAAGACATTTCATTTTAGTCAAGTGTAATATCAAAAATTCATTGACAGAAATATTAAGAAATTTCTTACCGATTGAGGACAAAAAAGGTTGGAACTTTTTGGGTGATCAGGTAGTGGGAACCCTTTAGAGTTATAGCCATTGTTCAAAATTGATTGAGCCCAATAGGTGAAACATGTATGGGATTTTTCAGTATGTCTTTGGGATGATATCATGAATATCAAGTTCATCGACAAGAAATCAAATAAATATAACCAAATCCAAGGCAACACATCAATATTCTAACTTAAATATATTTTTTGATAAGTAGTTCTAACTTAAATATATTGACATAATAAATTATCAATCTTCTAACTTAAATATATCGACATAATAAATTAAGTAATAGAGAGTTCACTTTTGCAAAGAAAGATGCTGCTCTGAGATAATCCTTGGAAGCAAATGCAGCTTCAGCCTGCACCACCAATAACTCTATTATACACTATCAAGATAACAAGATTTAGTAGGTGAGTGTATGCTGAGCATAAAGAACATAAATTGTGTGACAACAAATAACAATAGAGGTCTATAATCAGAACCAAGTGTTTAAAGCAATAGAATCAACTAGTCATGACCTGTACTAAATATACTTGGTCCCTCTGGAGGGCGTCACGACAATTTGCCAAAGCTGCAGCATACTCTTTCATGTCCAGGTAAACCTTCCACATATCTCGACCTTCATCATTGACAGACACCTAACATTGTGTTCTCAATCAGGAGTATAGGGAAAAAGTACTTTCTCATGCAACATGCACCAAAATACAGGAGATAAAGTCAAAAGAAGATAAAAACCTGAAATATAGAGTTCTGGTCATATGCGTAGAACAATCCAGCAGTGGCATCACTACATAATCCAATGATTCCCCTTGAAACGGACTCTGATGCCTGATCAAACTGAAGTTCCTCTATGATTTGCTCGCTAATTCTATTTACAACCTACAAACATAAAAAGGTAC
The DNA here is from genome assembly GCF_001411555.2 of Juglans regia. Taxonomy (NCBI): domain Eukaryota; kingdom Viridiplantae; phylum Streptophyta; class Magnoliopsida; order Fagales; family Juglandaceae; genus Juglans; species Juglans regia. Next base: position 20,117,697 of record NC_049901.1, on the reverse strand, counting down.
TTAGCAAATGTGCTGTGCAGGCATTTTTATGTAAAAAACTACAAAATCCCATTATAGACATTACAAGATTAATGTACCTCATATTTATTTATTTATTTTGATAAGTAAAATAACATTTATTGAAGTAAATAAGCATAGCCCAAGTACACGGGGTTTACTAATGTACCTCATATTTAAGACCAGAATTGATTCAGAACATAATACTTATTACCAGCACCAAGAATTATCTAACAGTCATGAGGTTGACAAGAAATGGGCTTCTTGATAAGTAAAGGTACATGAGTGTTAAGTAAATACTCACCTTGACCCTATTCCCAATAAGAAGCAAGAAATGAAATTCAGACACTGCCATTGAACTGGGTTTAACAACTTCAGCACTTTCAGACAATTTTGAATAGTCCAATAGAGCTTTGTTCTCCACAAAGTTTTCATCTCCATTTGGTGAACTGCCAAAGAGATTTACAAATTAAAATGAATGAATAGATAAATGGGTTAAATACTAAATAGTCCCTATGATTTGCCTTTTGGACAGGTTGGTCCCTATACTCTAATTTTGAACTTTTTGCTCCCTATACTTTCAACTTTGATCATTTTAGTCATTCCTTTAGTAAACTATCAATAATCTACTAAATATGTCATGTCAACACTAATGACTATGTGCCACGTGCTCCATTACTGCCACATGCAAAATAAAAGATCATAATTAAAAACTAATGTTAAAAATTTTAAAAATAAAAATAAAAAGGCAAAAAAAACTGTTGGGACGGCCAAGGCCTAGGTGGCCCAGCTAGTGAATGGGTGTGACCTAGGCAATGCCTAGGTCATCCCAAGCCACATCTAGGCACAGCCTTGATGATGACTGGGTCACACGACTCGAGTAGTGTCTGGTAACACCCAAACGATGCCTGGGCCAACCCAAGTGACACCGGATCACATAGCCCAAAAATGGTTGGGCAACCTAGGCAATGCCTTATTTTTGCCATTTTTTCAATTTTAGTTTTTAAAATGACTTTTTTACAATTTTTATAAAATATTTTTTAACATATGGCATGCGAAAGGACACGTGGGAAACATTCATTGATGTTGGTGTAGCTTTTACAATGGTTTACTATCGGAATGACTATAATGATCAAATTTCAAAGCACAAGAAACAAAAAGTTAAAATTTAGAATATAGGTGCTAGTCTGTCCAAAAAGCAATTCATTGGGACTATTTTAATATTTGACACTGTATAACAAAGGAAAATTTCATACTGAAACTACAACTGATGCAGCATCAGGTAAAAGCATGTTCCAAAAATTAAACCACAAAGCAAGTACTAGCTAACGTAAGAAATCAAATTGACATAAGTCACAAAAAATCAAGATTTTCATCCTTTACCTATTCTGCGATCCGAAATTTAAGCCACCATTATAGATACCAGCTCCAGAAAGCCATGCAAAATGTATGGCTCTTCTTTGCTTGATGAAGAAATGAAGTTCACTGAAAGTTAACCAAAATGTCAAGGGGCTCTCATATTCATAATGTTCAAAAAGAATTAACAGGAGACAAACTTCCAGGCAAACAGCACAACTATGAAAGCATAGACGAAATAGAGAAAAAAAATATCGAAATAGAGAAAAAAAAATATCTCCAATTTAAAATTTTGAAAGTACGAAAACATTTAGTTTGTCAATGATTTTGTCCATAAGGTGCTAAAATAAATTTGAATAAAAAATAGCATTTACCTGTGGGGTACTTCACCAGGAAGTTCCATGAAATGCACAGCACGATCTAAATAACTTGCAAAAAGAGCCTAAATTTTAAAATGGACAATAAGCCCAATATTCAACTATACCACACAATTATAAGACATAAACTATAAGCATATAACAAATTGCTACAGAGTACAGTGCACAATCTGACATGTTCATTGTAGAAAAGTTATTCACTTCTAAAAGACAGATGAAGAATGGATGTTAAGGTTATTTTATACAAGTAATCTAAACTCACTGAAAGTGCAAAACGCACACTCCAACTCCAAAGGTTAGAATGGGTGTTAAACTTACCTCCAGTGATCCAGTTCCAGTGAAAGAGTAAAGTCGTGTGGGAGTAACAGCCATCACATAGTATCTAGTTCCACTGAGTACGCTAGCTGTTTCCATCTGCAATAAAAAGAATATGACTAAAATGATGAATTCCTTACAAACAGTTATAGATCAATATATTCCATTTGCAAAGAAGCGGAATTTCTGAAAATAAGACAAATTTGGTTTAATCTAGCTTTCTAGCTGCTATTTCAATTCCTAGCAACCCCCCACCCCCTCTCCCTTTCTCTCTCCCTCTCCTAATGAAAAAGGCATTCCTGCATTTTGTCTACCTACAGATCTTTCTCAACTTCGTGAATCCAAAAAGATCATAGAGAAAAAAGAAACTTGTATAGCACATGCACTTGCAGCCCTACATGTACAAGTATTACAATTCAGACAATCGAAGTAAGACTAGTACAAATGGGTTAAACAGAAGCAAAGAAGTAAAATTTGGCAACCAACAATCATTGTTCCAGAAGAAAAGGCAGAAAAATATAACACCTGCAAACCCATGAAATCTTCTGGAAGTTCGCTCAATTCAAATAGAAATTTGATATACTTCTCCTTCTTGTCCTTCTCATCCACAGCAATCTCATGTAGTTGGCCGTTGTCTGTACCAAGAATGACTTCCTTTGTAGAAGCTGTTTTTCAAAACCACCAAAATAAAAAAATAATAATAATCAACACGAATATTTATGATTCACATTTCGAAAAATCCCAAGGCCAACACAGGGATAACTTACCTTCTGTAATCTGTTGTCTATTCCAGGCAACGGCATTCACCACGAGACCTTTCAATTTGCTTAAAACCCGGGGCTTGGTCCACTTTGCGTGAGTGTAAAAAGTATCAGCACCTCCACTCCCAACAATGACTGCAAGACAATGGCTCCCTCCCGGATCAACAAAAACCCTATGGATCGATTGCTCCCCAGGACGACCCACAGAAAGATCAATCTCTATAGCTCAAGTAAACAAGAAAATATCAGACATTACCTTATGCAACTACATATTGAACAGCTCACGTAAGAAGTACAAACGGAACAGAACCAAGCCATGCCAATCCACTCCAAAAAAAAATGTGGATGATTTAAAGCTCCGCTAAAAATTGAAGGCAAGTTCAAGTTGATCACGAGATGCAGAAAATTTAAACTATTTAGGTTCCGGCATAAAAAATCACTTCCCGAGTCAGTCTTACAACTAAAAAGTGTTTCCTAACGACAGCATCTCAGGTAACTAAGCAGAAAATTCAGAATCAACCAGCTGTAATTCTCCTAATCTCACTAATCGAGCACACGAAACAACGAATTAAAAAAAAAAAATCGATTAAAGCAATCTTATAGCAACCCGGATTCCCATTAATGAGCTACAGATGCATTGGCATTCACATACGAAGTGAAACAAGCAAAGAGTGTAACTAAGAATCTAATATACCTTTCTCAGCATACATCTTTTATACGAAATGAATTCGTCCATAAAAGACAAGCAATTCAGTTTAAAATTAGATCGGGAAATTGGAAAAGAACAAACCGGACGAGTCGCCGACACCGAAATCGTGGCGAATGACCCAGCCTTTGCTGGTGCCCAATACAATGACGTCGTTCCCGGCGGCCATGCAGGTGATAACACCGCGACCTTTCGCCGCGTACCTCTCTAGAAGATCCACCATAAATACCTGTCTCCCTGAATCCATCTTTGAGTTCTGAAGGATTTCAAGTCGTATCAAATGTCAATCATCCAAGAACCCCCAATTCACTCACTGTAAGACCACCTTGCCGAAAATCAAAGTCGCAGAAATATAAATCGGAGAGAGGTTCAAAATTTCTAATCAGAGAACACACAGAAACAAACAGCCGACGTCGTTTCGAGCTCCCGGCTCGAAACTTCGTATGGGTTGGGAATGAACTTGAGGAATGAATGAAAAATTGAAAATCATTCGTGAGTTTATTGCTATTTCAGTGTTAATTTTAATATTGTTCGTGATGCAATTTAAGTATCTAGAATTATTTATAAAAGAGTTGAAATTATGAATTTACTGACTCGTTATAATAAAGATAATATATGAATCTAAATAGTTTTTAAGTAAATAATTTATATATTTAACCTTAATTTTTCTCAATTTTTTAAAATATTTTCGTGAACGAAAAAGATAAATACTATTAAATTATAAGCATATGACAATGGCATTATTTAGTGCACAGTCACAAATTTAATTCAAAATACTAATTTCTCTCTTAATTTCTTTTATTCAACTAAATAAAGTAAAGAACTTCATGTTGTACTTTTTATTTTTCTACCTTTCTCATTGAATTAATGGTTGTGTCAAGAACGTGTCTCACCCTCGGTTGTGACCGTTCACCTATAAATTGTAACATTGGCGGCACAGTGTGCCTGAAACACCTTCAATATCTAAGTCAGCAACAAATTAGGAATAATAATTTAAAAATACTCAATCAAATCACTAGAGGGTTACATGTTGTCTCTATATATAGGCGTTAAGAATATTGAATGAATACTATTAATTGATCAACTTCGCATAAGACTTAGCCATAATAAGGCTTATCCTTGATATCACGGAAATATCTGTTCACCATTCTATCTATATACACAACGCAAAAGTCTATCCGCTCTAATAAACATGACAACTAGAGTCCATGCACGATTCACAACTCTTTTGAACAGTTATCCTTTACAGAAGATGGGCATTGGGCACTTAGCACGGGCTAGACCAATATTGATTCCTCTAGTTATCCCACTAATTCCTCTCGTGTACGTGTGGGGAATTTCATAATAAAGGATTTCTTTATATCTATATATATATATATATATATATACACACCTCTTTTTGCTCAAAAAAAGGGATTCGAGACCCATGGGCTACCCCGCTACCCCCTTGATTACCTCACTCGTCTTTTCCACTTATCAAGAGGTGAAAATTTTAAACTTGAGAAACGTACATACGCTACCCCCTAACCATCACCACGTTATCTTCCCGTCACATCATTTAGTCCGATAATGATGATCCGTAGTCATTACCTTTCTTCATTTTCCTGCCCTTTCTCATTCTTTCATCTTCTTCATGTTCTTGAGTTCCCACTACTTTAACCTCTCTATCTATGACCCTTGGCTTGCAACCTTCCTTCTTTTCCCCTTCTCCTCTGCTTATTCACCGTACCAATGTCCCAGCGAAATGTATCCCAGACCACTACTCACAGCCAGTCCCCCTCTATTATGGAGTCTTCCTCTGTGAAAGACATTTCACATTTCAAAGGTTTCGGGTGGCGTTCCACCTTCACCCCTAAGAATTTGTTGAATCTACGCAATTCCTAAGGGATCCCAGACTCGATACTCCTCGAACTTCCTCGTCGTGGTTGTGTTGATGAAGAAGGGTTCATCGAAAAGGTTGCTTAACATGGTTGTGCTCTCATGCATGACGGGTTCTTCTCCGTTCTTGCATTGTGTTCCGTTTGGTCTTGGAGCCCGCTCAGGAAGAATACCCAAACTTAACTTAGTTTTTGAATCAAAGACCAGCGGTTGGCTCGTTTTGAGAGTTGCCATTCGAATGCTAAGCAATGGACGAGAAAGTTTTTCTTCATTTTTGGTGTAGGTTTGGAATTTCCTCATTCAAAGGTTGCACGCCGAGAATTCCCTATTAGAGCCACCTGGAGTAAGGTCCCAGATGACAAAAGGTCTGGCAGCGGCTTTAGGCCCTTTGTCTGAATGGGAGCAATCCCGTGTTGACATGGTCACTGCCTAGGTAGCTGAACATGAGGATGAGATTTGGACAGAGTTCCTTCTGACGCCCGCCAATATTGACCGTTTCTTGGTGATGCCTAACCATTCGAATGTTCGTGGTCGCAAATTTTTGACCAAGGTTGCCGCCCCATCTCCCACAAAGAAGCCTCCATCTGAACTCCCAAGGCCTCGCAGAAGCGTCCTTGCCTCGTAGCCACGGGTACGCCTTCTCCCAGGGCAGAAAGAGGGGTTGCGGGTGTAGGTGTTGGCACCTCCCCTGTGGTCAACCAACCTCACAATATCCCACCTTCTACCACCTATCATTCACCGACTCGCACATCTTCTCCAGGTCTCGACAACCTCAAGGGCTTGATGGGTCAAGCTCTTTCTGACCTGGCAATCGCTTTCGATTTTGACCTTCCTTCTCAATAGCTTGATTTGGCATCCAACCCAACATTTGAGGCTTCCGATCTACCGAGGGAAAGCAACGAGGTCAATTTGGATGTGGACACCGCCTTTTATTCTAGCCTTGGCGACTGGGCAGCCTCCGTGGACACTTGGGGCAATCAAGATGGTGCCCAGGGTGACTGCAATGCCTAGGGCGACAATTAGGGTGATGAGCCTCCTATTATTGAAAAGTCTCAAGAAGCGTGTGGGGACAAAAGTTCAACTCCCCACTCTTTGCCTACCACTATCTCGGGGGGAGAAACTCCTCCACTTGACTTGGAGGCTGGCAAAGACTAGGTTTCTATTCCTTCTCCCTTTGTCTCCTCTTTTGGGGATGAAGTTAAGTCCTCTCCCTTAGAAGAGGGTGTCCCCACAAGTGGCGTCGTGAATGAGGTTGTTGAATTGGAAGATGTCGAAGTCATTCCCACCAATGTTGTTCGCCTGTTGGAAAACTTGGGTGAGGCCCCTAGAGCAGGATGGGCTTAATGGCGGCGTCGTCTGAAACTTTCTTCCTTGGTTCCCGTCGTGGTTCTGAAGCGAGGGATGATGGAGAGGTGTTGGGAAGAGCTTCCCCTCCCTCTAATCTTGCTAGAGATGAAGTCGTCAGCAACATGGTTGGTCGCTAAGAAATTTCCTATCTGGGATACTGTCATTATTGTCACTCTTGTTGCTCTCCCTTCTTTTCTTTCATTTTTTTTAGCTCCATTTGATTTTGCCTTTGTAAGGTGTCGATGATTTGGCATCCTAGATCATGGCGGATCACGCTAATCTAGAGGATGAGGTTCGCTCTACACCAAGAGGGAATTCGAGATATGGAAGACTGTGAGGGTGGAGTTGGAGATTCTTCTTGAGTAGGCAGACGTCTATGCGCACTCGCTGGAAGGCGACTTAGATATATTTCGAGATGAAGTGTTTCACCTTTGAAATGAACTTCATCGTGCTGGAGAGACGAACGCTTGGGACAGCTTCACATTGGGATTGTTGGAGTCAGAGCGTGACTCCGCCCATGCTCAACTTTCCTTTGTCCAAGGGGAGTTAGAGTTAGAGTGGGACCATGCACACACTCGACTCTATGCCCTCGGGGAGGAGATAAATTCTGTCTGCAAGGAGTTGTTTAGTTCCCAATAGCGTTGCTTCGAACTTGGGGAGGCGCTGGTGACTTTAGAAGAGGGCAAGCGGCAAACTAATCTTGACCTCTCCGAGGTGCGTGGTACTTTAAAGGAGTTGACCAAATGGCACGAGAAATACAAGAAAAACCGTGCCGACGCAGACAAATAGTAGAGGAAGCATTAAGGGTGTAACCAGTCTGGTTTGGTCCAGTTTTGGAAAAATTTTGGGACCAAACTTGTATAAACTGGTTTTGCATTTTCAAGAACCGATATTATACTGGTTACCCACCTAAACCGGTACTTTCGATTTTACAGGTTTCGGTCCGATTTTCTGGTTTTAGTATTAGTATTACTAATGTATTTATCAAAAGGAATATGTTGAGAATTTATTAGGTCATAAAATGTAATTAATATATATACTTTATATATCTAAAATATATGATCAAACAAATGCTCATGTTTAAGATTTAAATTTTATGTTATAAATTATAATATGAGATTATTTCATATATAATTATATATTATATATAATCATATAATATATAATACAAAAATATAATATATAATATTAATAGTTAATTAAATATATATATATATATATATATATATACGAACCGGTTCGGTGTCGAAAACCTAAAACTGAAACCAGACCATTTTTAAAATGGAGGAACGGGTCCCAAATCGAGCCAATCAGGGTAGACCGGTTCTCCGGCTTATTTTTATAGCCCTAGGAAGCATAGGGAAGCACTTATTCACATGGATACTCGGCTGAAGAAACAGGCCTAGCAGGTGAAGCAATTGGAGTCTGACTTAGCGGCTGCAAGGGAGGAGCTTATTCGCCTCTCCCCTTAGCTAACATCGGCACGTGGCGTCAAGAATCGCTCTTTTGGCTATGGATATGGGGCCGACGTGTTGCAGCTTAGGTTGCACTTGTTAGCCAATCCTAGCACTGACTTGAGGTGCCTACACTTTGAGATGTTTAAACCTGATGCGGCCTCGCATCAATTTATTGACACATTTGGTTGAAAAACCATGCCCAATGCTTTTGATAGTTCTCATCCACCTCCACCTTCCAGTGGTCCTAGCACTTAGTTTTTTATGACAGTTGTCTTCTACTTCATCATTGTAAATATTGTGAACCCTTATGTATTGTACACATTGGGAACACTTGGCCGGTTTTGGCTTTTTATTGTGTCACTCTTTGTTTTGATTTTACGAGGCTTTTTCTCTTTAGTTTGTGAGTGGCTTGTCTCCTTTTCATGGGCACCGCAAGTCTTTGGACTTGTTGTCAGTGTTTTAAGGGCCGCATGGCCTCTTGACCTTCGAGTCCATTTTCATGGGCACCTCTAGTCTTTGGACTCGTTATTGATGTTTAAGGGTGGCGTGGTCTATTGACCTTCGCGCCCTTCTTCATGGGCACCACGAGTCTATTGACCTTCTCATGGTCTGTTGACATCCGCGCTCTTCTTCCTTGGCACTGCCAGTCTTTGAACTCGTCATTGGTGTTTAAGGGCAGCGTGATCTGTTGACCTTCGTGCCCTTCTTCCTTAGCACCACGAGTCTTTTCGTCATTGGTGTTTAAGGATCGCGTGGTTTGTTGACTCCCGCACCCTTCTTCCATGGCATCGGGAGTTTTTGGACTCGTCATTTTTGTTTAAGGGTTGTGTGGTCTGTTAACCTCCGCAACCTTCTTCATGGGCACCGTGAGTTTTTGAGTTTGGACTCATCATTGGTATTTAAGGGTCGCGTGGTCTGTTGACCTACATGCCTTTCTTCATGGGGTGAGTCACCACTGTCCCGAAACGGACGCTTTACTACGAAAATAATCAAGAACTTAACAACAAAGTTATGAAAAATACTTAAGGACAAAACTTATTCAAGTGTTCTGCATTTCAGGGGTGTTGCAGATCCTTGCCTTGGCTATCCTTCAAATGGTACAACACAGGTCTGTGGTTGGTAACTACCCGTATGGTCCTTCCCATCAAGGTCCGAGCTTGCCTTATTCCTTCATGGTGACCCCCCACTTTCCCTTAGCACCAGGTCGCCTATATTGAATATCCCAGTCTGACTCTTTTGTTGAAGTAGTGCTCTGCCTTTTTCTTGTCAAGTATCATTCTAACTTCAACTGCCTCTCTCTTCGTCTAGGAGGTCGAGGTGTTCTTCCATGGCTTTATCATTCTCAGGTATTGAAAAATGACAGGTGTGGTAACTTAGCAGACCGACTTCTACAGGGGTACTGCTCACTCTCATATGCCAAGGCAAATAGTCTCTCCTATTAGGGGCTTTGTCGTGGTTCTGTAGGCCCATAATACTCCTAGCAATTCTTCCGCCCATTCCCCTTTCTTGTATGTAAGTTTCTCCTTTAGAATTCCTAGCAGTGCTTTGTTTGTGGCCTCTGCTTGTCCATTTGCCTGTGGGTGTCTTGGGATGAATATCTGACCTATATCTTTAACTCGACATACCACTCCCGGTAGTGCTTTGAATCAAACTGCCACCCATTATTAGAGACTATGCTTTGCGGAATTTTATTTAGACAAACGACGTTTTTCCACAAGAATTTTTCACGGCTCTGGTCATGATGGTTGCCAAAGGTTCCGCTCCCACCCACTTCTAAAGTAGTCCACTGTTACAATCATGAATTTTAATCCACCCTTCCTTGGTGGGAAGGGCCCGACTAAGTCGGCCCCCCATTGGACAAATGACCAAGGGGCGGTTATGGAGGTCAGCTCTTCTAGCCTTCATTTATTTCTGCTAAAACGGATTATGCTTCTTGCGGTGAGATGCATCACAATAGGGGCAGCAAAACCCCTTCTTGCGGTGAGATGCATCATGTATTTCTGCTAAAACGTGTTATGCTTCTTGCGGTGAGACTTCTGATCCTATTGTTGGGACTTCTATTACTCTTCTCTTGGCTTCCCAGGGGAGGGGGAGTTTTCCATGCCCGAGGCTGTATGCGCTAGCCTGTCTGCCATGACGTTTTTTTCTCTAGGCACTTTTGTTATGCTAACAATAGGAGAATCGGTTGCACGCCTCCCAGACTTGGCTCAGGTATTTCTTTAATTTTTCTCCCTTTGTGGCGTATGTTCCCAGCACTTGGTTGACTATTACTTGTGAGTTCGACTTTACCTCAACCTCGGTCGCCTCTGATGCTTTGACCATTGAGAGTTGCTATAAGTGCCTCGTATTTCACTTCATTGTTGGTGGTTTTGAACATAAGTCTCGCCATATAGAGATGATCTTGCCCTTTGTCATTGATTATGTGGATTCCCACCCCTCTGCTAGCATGACAAGAGGAGTCATCCACAAAAAGGCTCCATAGTTTCCCTGTCAAGGTGGTGACCATTTATAGTGGGAAACCTAAGAATTTGGCAACGAAGTTTGCCAATGCCTATCCTTTTACGACTTTCCTTCATAAATATTCAATGTCGAACTCGCTGAGTTTGATTGACCACCCGACTAGTCTCCCCGAGCTATTTGGTCTCTATAGTACCCTTGCAGCGAGCTTTCTGTGAGTACCTTGATGGAGTGGGCCTGGAAGTATGGGCACAACCTCCTGGCCTCTGTCACCAAGGCAAACACCAACATCTCTACTCATGGATACCTGACTTCTGCTTCCTTTAAGGCGTGACTCGTGTAGTACACCGGTAGTTGTGCCGCCCCTTCCTCTTTGATGAGGACGGTCGAGATGGCGTAGGGGGATATTACTAGATATGTATAGAGTGTGTCTCCCTCTGTAGGTTGCCTCGAAAGCGACGGGTTGGTCAAATCCTGCTTCAACTTTTGAAAAGCTTGGTCACACTCCTTGTTCCAGGGGTGTACCTTCCGTAATACCCTAAAGAATGAGAGACATTTATTTGTGGATCGAGATATGAACATGTTTAAAGCCGCTACTCTTCCTGCTAGTCATTGCGTATCGTTTAGATTTTTAGGCGACTTCATGTTCATGATTACTTCAATTTTTTTCGGAGGCATCAATTCCTCTTTCTGACATGATGAATCCCAAAAACTTACTTGATCCTACGTTGAACGCGCATTTCGATGGGTTCAGCTTCCTCTTGTACTGTCATAGTACTGTGAATGGTTCTCTTAGGTCAGCTAGGTGTTGGGCAGACTCTTTGCTTTTGACCAGCCGATCATCCACATACACTTTCATAGTCCGTCCTATATGGCTTTGAACATCTGGTTGCCCAGCCACTAATATGTTGCCCTCGCGTTCTTCAGGCCAAACGACATGGCTTGATAACAACACAACCCCGGTCTATGATAAATGAGGTTTTCTCTTCGTTCGTTTGGTGCATTCGAATTTGGTTATAGCCTGCATAGGCATCCATAAATCTCAACATCTTGTGCCCCGTTGTGGTGTCTACGATGACATCGATTCACGGCAAGGGGAATCTATCTTTTGGGCAGACTTTATTAAGATTAGTGAAGTCCAAGCACATTCTCCACTTTCCATTTATTTTTTTCACCATGACGACATTGGATAACCATTTGGGTTAGTGAGCTTTGATTGAACTGAATTATTGCATATTTTATACATTTAGAACCAATATATTTTATTTATTTCATTATATTATTATTGGTTTTAGATGAAAAAATAGTTAAGATGAATAAATCCGAGTTGTGATTTAAATTGATTAATAGCATGATTTATGATTAATTTTATAACTTGTGATTTAATTGGACAATGTTCATTCATATGCACAACATATTTTTGATATTCTATTATTCTTATTTTATTTTATTTCTAATTTCTATTATTTTATTTCTAATTTTAAATTCAAAGGATTTTCAAGTGGGTAAGACGTTGGAACAAACCTAAGAACTTTCAACGAGTGTAGGACCCTTCAAATAATGATAATGATGGGGTTTGATAGTAATTCGGATTAGAGTCTAAAATGCGTTAGGAGACAAAATGGACATACTTTAGTATTTTAATCATAACTTGTCGCTCCAATATTGGATTGATACAATTCTTGATGCGTTGGAAAGTTATCTTAAAGGGCTACAAAGTTGTCTCAATAAGGATTTCTAAATTCGAACTCCTGAAGCATGTACGTGGCTGTCAAGTTGAGTCCTAAAATTTAAACGATTTTGTGTGCGGGAATATGAAGACATTAGGATTTCTTTCGTACCATATTTAAGCATATCATTAGCACGAACTTGTGGACTTTTTGGAGAGCAGCGCTGCACATTTGAAGAACACTTCCAAGGTCCAATTGCCGCTCCAGCCGCCACCTCCATTGCCTACCACCTTCATCTTCATTCATTTGGCTTGCTCTTTTCATTCCATACTTTTTATTTAATTTCAGTTTAAAGTTTATGGAATATTTTTGAGATATTTGGCTTAGACTTTTGGGCATTTTATTTGTTATTTATTTACTTCGTGTTATTTATATTTCTCGCTTTTTTAAGCTTTCATTTAACAGTGATTACAATTGCTATGAATTAATTTTGAGAATTTGTGATTTGAATACAAGGATGAACTCTAGAATCTTGATTTTGGAGCTTTTCAATTTTCAGTTCGTATTTTGTCAATTATTTTCTAATCTAGTTTAATTCTTAGATTAGGTTTATTAATCTCTCAGTTTCATTGCATATTAGATCGATTAAAGCTTAATTAAGATTTAAATAATTTCTGTTTTATTGTTTAATTTTCAGATTAATTAAGATTGTTTTGTTTAGTTGATTTTTTTTATTGTTAATTTCAAATTGTTATTTTTTTTACATTTCATTTCGACACTCAAAAATCCAAAAATATGAATCTAGTCCATGACTAGTGCCCTTTTCATTCTTGTTGCACTGTTCCATAAATTGCAGATACCATCATTTTTATTTTTTCTTTGCGAATATTTTCACAATTTTAAACGAGTTTAATTTTAAATAATTTTCACTGAGGAGACGATCTAGGAATTTATTCCTAATTATTACTCGACATCCTCTTGCACTTGGGATAGCCTTTGTGCTACTCATTTTTGAGTGAGTCAAGTTTTTGGCGCCGTTGCCGGGGAATAGTTGCTTGACGTAAATTTAGACTCGTTATTTTTTATTTTTTATTTATCTCAAATGTTTCTTTCACTATTTTATCTCTGATTACACATTGCACTTGTCATCTACTACTCAGTCATTTGAACCTTACTTATGCTATTTGGACTGATGTTTCATGTTATGGATGAGGGACAATTTAAATAGGTTGGTTAGAGTTACATCGAGCACTAAGAGTAGTATACACAGTCCAGAGATAGATAGCTCTTCTGTTTTTACTATAGACGAGGACATTGAGATTGAACAAACCATGGTTGCACCTGCACCACGCACTCTTAGGGATTATTTGCAGCCCACCTGCACCACTACACCATCATGCATTATTTTACCTGATGATGTACCTAATTTTTCTATTAAGCATGACATGATGTTTGTGATGCCTAAGTTCCACGGGATGGATTCTGAGAGTCCTTATCAACACTTGACAGATTTTGAGTTGGCCTGCACTACTTTTATCAATAGAGCCACTACTGATGAATTTATTAGACTTCGTTTATTTCCTTTCTCTCTAAAGGATAAAGCAAAGATTTGGTTTAATTCTTTGAAGCCTAATTCTATCTCTAGTTGGCCTGATATGCAGCGTGAGTTCTTACAAAAAAATTTTTTTTTCTTCAGAGAACTCAGTATTTACAAGAGCAGATCAGTCAGTTCAATCAGAAATCTGACGAGACTTTCCAGGCCAGCTGTGAAAGGTTTAAGGATTTGGTGAACATCTTTCCACATCACTGTTTTGAATCCTGGAGGTTGGTGAATTATTTTTACATTGGTCTCACTCCACAATGCAAGCAGTTTGTTCAGACTATGTGCAATGGAGAATTCTTTAGCAAGGAACCTGATGAAGCATTGCCATTTTTTGACTATCTTACTGAGAGCGCACAACAATAAAACACTTGCACTGATCAAGTTTCATTGACAGCACAACCACTGAGGGCTATTGCTGGTGGGGGCATATGAAGAGGATTCATGAGGGCTTTCGCCTGGGGTGAGACGACATATGAGCTTAAAGAGGACACTGACGTTCAAGACCGAATAGCAGCATTGACTAGAAAATTAGAGGTCATGGAGATGGAAAAAGTGAAGCAGTGAAAATAGTAGAGGCATGTTCTTTATGTGCTGATTCAAACCACAAGACCCAAGATTGCCCAATCATGCCAGTATTTTAGGAGAGTGGCTCTGAGCAGATGCAATCAGCAAACTGGGTTAATAGAGCACAAAATCAAATTTTCTCCAATACATATAATCCAGGGTGGATGAATCACCCAAATTTCTCATGGAGGAATGATTAGCCTGGCCGGTCTCCATTACCTTCTCAGCAGCCATTTCATCAGGCTGCTCCTCAGCACCAGTATTTTAATCATATTAGAGTTCTCATAGCTATCCTTTTGTAGCACCTGCAGGATTTCAGCCTCATGTAGCTGCACAGAGTTCTCAGACTCAATCATCTGTGAAGAAGTCTCTAGATGACAGTATGGCACAGATGACCAATACACTTTAGCAATTCATGCAGATTCAGGCCACCACAAATAATCAGAACACTCAAGCCATAAATGACTTGCGTGGTACCATCAATAAAATAAACAAAATATTGAGCACTCAAGAGAAATGAAAATTTCCAGCACAATCTCAGTCTAATCCTCAAGTATACCAGCAACAACAACAACAAGAAGTGCATAATGTCTCAGGGGAGGTTTTTGAGACAGCGAAGGCCGTTCTTACTTTGAGAAGTGGAAAGGAAGTTCTCCAACTAGAGATGACCATTGACAGATAGGTAGTTGCTCCTACACCTGAAGATGTAACAGAGACTGATGAAGCTGAAAAAGAACCAGAGGTAGTGAGACCAGAGTCGAAGAAGCCTATGAGTGCAGATGCTGAAACTAGTAAGGGTACCAACCTGTGGTTCCCTATCCTTAGAGATTGGCAGCTAGCCAAAAGAACAAATATCACACTGAGATTCAGGAGATTTTCAAGCAAGTAAAGATTAATATTCCACTCTTGGATGCCATACAACAAGTTTCTTCATATGCAAAATTTCTAAAGGATTTGTGCACAGTGAAGAGGAAGCTAAATGTAAAGAAGAAAGCTTTCCTAACGGAGTAATTCAGCGCATTGATATTTAGCGAGACTCCTCAAAAGTTTGGAGATCCCGGCTCTCCCCACATTTTCATTATGATTGGTGAGTCACGCATTGGGAGAGCTTTACTTGATTTAGAGAGTAGTGTGAACATGCTACCATTCTCAGTGTATGAGTAGTTGGGATTGGGTGAGCTGAAAAAGACCTCTATCATGCTACAGTTGGCTGACAGATCAGTTAAGGAGCAAAGGGGTATTGTTCTGGTCCATTTTACTACCTAATGGATTTTGTAGTTCTTGATATGCAGCAGTCAGCCTCCACTATTTACTAAGCTCCTGTCATCCTTGGGCGTCCATTCATTCTTACCTCCAATGCACTGATAAATTGTTGAAGTGGGGTGCTGTAACTCACATTCGAGAATATGACATTGGAAATAAATGTGTTCAATACTTGCAAGATGTTTGGTGATTGCGACGAGTCAGAGGTGCATGCTGTTGAAGTGATTTCAGAGCTTAAAAAAATAAAGATAGAGGCCTACGATAATTCCCGCTTGGTGAATGAGCGAATGAAGGCCTTGCATGACAAGAAGATCCATGACAAACATCTTGTCCCTGATCAGAAAGTGCTCATCTACAATTCAAGACTACATCTTTTTCCCAAGAAGCCGAAATCTCGATGGAAGGGGCTGTACATTGTAAAGAAGGTTCATCCTCACGTGGCGGTAGACATTGTCAATCCGAAGAATGGAAATAGCTTCACTGTCAATGGACAACGTCTAAAGCTGTTTCTGAAGGTCTTTGATCCACACGAAGAGATCTTACTTGTGCAAGATTCCAGGGAAGTGTTTTGATCTTTTCACCCTTTACAACTTTCTTTGCTTGTATTTTGTTTTTTTTTATTTGTATTATGCTTTGATTTTATATTTCATGTGTTTTTTTTTTTTGCTTGCTTATTCATGTGCACTTTGTTTTCTTTCGTTTGATTTATTAAGGACCATGTCTCTCACTAGTTGGGGGTAGCGTGTGTGCACATAATTAAAAATAAAAAATAAAAAAAATAAAAAAGAAGAAGAAGAAGAAGAAGAAATTTGCATTAATGTGATGTGCATTGATACACATATAATTGACACACACTCTATTTCTAGTATTTTATGAAATCTAAGCATCTTGGTGGAGTAGTTGAGCAGAATCATTTTGTGAATATTTATTTTCAAGCTTTAAGCATAGAGTATGATTTTTTATGCATCCTATTTTGTTGATGTGTAGCTTGAAACACCGGGATGCTATACTTATTGAGATGAGACTTGATAAGATTTTTGTAGAACGAATGTCAAATTTTGAAGGACATTTTGCACATGCTTACGCTTGTAGTGTTCCTTATTTATTGTTCATTGATTTAACATAAGATAAGTAAATTGCACGACTACCAAGCCATGCTTCAAAAAGGAAAAAAAGAAAAGAAAAGAATAAAAAGACAAAAAAAATAAGAAAGAAAAAAATAAGAAAAAGGAAAAGAAAAAAAATAGATTTGAAAAGAATAGAAAAAAAATAGGTAAAGGCGGCTTAGTGAGATTTCCTAAGTAAAGGGCTAGAAACAGTTACCCAAGACTTTGGAGGTTGAGTGTTCAACCTTTAAAAACAGAGCTGGCGTGAAAACTGCTAGTCCCTTGGGCTTTGAGGTAGTTAGAATCAGTAATGATTAATCTTAAGGTTGAAAAATCCTATGACAAATCATGGCTAGTAATGAGGAACACACAACCAGTTTAGCTCCACACACACATTTGAGTTCTGAGACATTTGCCTCAATTCTATGTGAAATATTGTTGAGCTAGTCTTGGTGGGTATAGCTCCTGGGGGTTAAGTAGTAACGTATCACTTTTGTGAGAATTCAGAATTGTGTTTGATTGTTTTTGTTTGGATTTCGATTTTTATGCAATGTTCATCTCAATTAATTTTCACTATTTTGCTCAAGGATTTGCAAAACGCAAGTTGGGGGGTGTGATTGATATGAATTATTGCATATTTTATACATTTAGAACCAATATATTTTATTTATTTCATTACATTATTATTGGTTTTAGATGAAAAAATGGTTAAGATGAATAAATTCGAGTTGTGATTTAAATTGGTTAATAGCATGATTTATGATTAATTTTATAACTTGTGATTTAATTGGACAATGTTCATTCATATGCACAACATATTTTTTATATTCTATTATTCTTATTTTATTTTATTTCTAATTTCTATTATTTTATTTCTAATTTCAAATTTAAAGGACTTTCAAGTGGGCAAGACGTTGGAACAACCTAAGAACTTTCAACGAGTGTAGGACCCTTCAAATAAGGATAATGATGTGGTTTGAGAGTAATTTGGATCAAGTCCAAAATGCGTTAGGAGATAAAATGGATATACTTTAGTATTTTAATTATAACTTTTTGCTCAAATATTGGATTGATACGATTCTTAATGCGTTGGAAAACTATCTTAAAGGGTTACAAAGTTGTCTTTAATAAGGATTTCCAAACTCGAACTTCTGAAGCACGTACGTGGCTACCAAGTTAAGTCCTAAAATTTAAACGATTTTGTGTGCGGGAATATAAAGACATTAGGGTTTCTTTCCTACCCTATTTAAGTATATCATTAGCACGAAATTGAGGACTTCTTGGAAAGCAGCGCCGCACATTTGAAGAACTCTTCCAGGGTCCAATTGCCGCTCCAGCCGCCTCCTCCATTGCCTACCACCTCCATCTCCATTCATTTGGCTTGCTCTTTTCATTCCTTACTTTTTATTTAATTTCAGTTTAAAGTTCATAGAATATTTTTGAGATATTTGGCTTAGACTTTTGGGCATTTTATTTGCTGTTTATTTACTTCGTGTTATTTATTTTTCTCGCTTCTTTAAGCTTTCATTTAACATTGATTACAATTGCCATGGATTAATTTTGAGAATTTGTGATTTGAATACAAGGATGAACCCTAGAATCTTGATTTTGGGACTTTTCAATTTTCGGTTCGTATTTTGTCAATTACTTTCTAATCTAGTTTAATTCTTAGATTAGTTTTATTAATCTCTCAATTTCATTGCATATTAGATCGATTAAAGCTTAATTAGGATTTACATAATTTCTATTTTATTGTTTAATTTTCATATTAATTAAGATTGTTTAGTTTAGTTGATTTTTTTTATTGTTAATTTCAATTTGTTAGTTTCTTTTACATTTCATTTCGACACTTAAAAATCCAAAAATATGAATCTAGTCCATGACTAGTGCCTTTTTCATTCTTGTTGCACTCTTCCATTCATTGCATATACCATCATTTTTATTTTCTCTTTGTGAGTATTTTCAGTATTTTAAACGAGTTTGAATTTAAGTAACTTTTCCTGAAGAGACGATCTAGGAATTTATTCCTAATTATTATGCGACATCCTCCTGTACTTGGGATAGCCTGTGTGCTACTCATTTTTTAGTGAGTCAGGCTTCCCTGATGAATCCTGCAGCGAGCGAGTGTTCTACTTCCTCGACGATGGTTGTATATTTCTCCGTGCTGAACGATCTTCTCTTTTGACCTTTTTGCACATGAGATCCATGAACAGTTGGTGCTCGATAATGTTGTTGTCAATCACAGGCATATCTTTTTTACTCTAGGCGAATGCATCCCGATGCTCTACTAACAGTTGCTTTAGGGACTCTCAGTCTTTCGAGGGGATTTGATTTTCAATCTTCGTTGTTGCATTGGGGCAATTTAGGTATAGTGTTACGATCTCCAATGGCTCATTCGTCTCTACTTGCTACAAGTTTTGCTCATCCTTCACCTCCACGCCTCTGTTCAAAAGGACTTTGGGTGGGGGTAATGCAGCCTGGCCGTCCTCCTGGATAGCTTGGTCACCTTTGTCTGCAATAGTGCATATTTCTCCCCCTTTACTCCCAGTTCCTGCACGTAACATTCTCGTGCTAAGGCCTGCTAGCCACGTGCTTCTCCCACTCCTCCTTCAGTTGGGACTTCATTTTGAGGTAGTATGTGGACGTTACTGCCCTAAGATTATTCAGTATTGGCCACCCTATATAGCATTATACGAGGAGGGTGCCTTCATGACCAAGAAGTCGGTCATGGTGGTCGTAGTGCACATTCCTTTTCCTGTCGTGACTAGGAGGGTCATGGCGCCTACAGAGTTAGATCAAATCTCTGTAGAAGCTCTTCAGCGGCGTTGGAGATGGTCTTAGCTTAGTGGCGTTTATGCCCATCTTTGTTAAAGTTTCCCAAAATAATATATTTGTTGAGCTCCCATTGTCAATAAGGATGCACCTAGTAGTGTAATTATCAACTAAGAGGGTTAATACCAATGCATCATCGTGAAAGTATAATACTCCCTCCCAATCTTCTTCCTCGAAATAAACAGCTACTGAGGTGTCGCATTTTTGGTGCTTGGGCGGCCTGTCCACTACATAAATTTCTTCGTTTCTCGCCTTTCTGATGTGTGCCCTCTTGCTGGACGAGGATGCACCATCAAGTGTTATGTTCCTGTTGCCTTTCACACCTCCTATCTTGGTGGTTTTGTGAAGCATTCATGTCCCCTATTCTATTTGTACGATTCGCTTTTGACTCCCCCTTCCTTGGTTCTACAAGAGCCTATAATATATCTTCGATGTTGACAAAGTCATCAGCCCAATCCATAAACTCTCTCAAGGTAAAGGGGATCTTTCTAGCTAGTTCATTCATGAACGGGCTGCACGGCCAGATCCCACCCAATAGGGCGGTCACGGTAATCTTCTCGTCTTGATCATCCGTTGTCAACCTCTTTTTTTTTTTAAAACGGGTGAGGTATGTCTTTAGGCTCTCCTCCTCTCTTTATTTAACTATCAGGAGGTATGTTGTTGGGCGCCTCCGCCTCCCACTGGGCATAAATTTTGTTAAGAACTGTCTAGCCAACTCTTTAAAGCTATCGATCAACCCCAACCGGAGTGTTCCAAACCATCCTTTCGCCATCCCCCTTAGAGTCAGAGGAAAAGCTTGGCAATCAATTTCTCCTAAGAAACCGTGGAGTGTGATGTGTGCCTTGAAGTTCTCCAGGTGATCTACAGGGTCTTTAGACCCGTCGTACATCTCTATATGTGGCACTTTAAACTTCGGCAGGAGTGGCATAGCCATTACTTCTGCGCTGTAAGGCAAATCTGTGCAACTCAGCAGCTGTTCCACTTAGGAAGATCCCCTCATCTTCTTCACCATCTCCTCGTACTTGTCGATAAGGCTACGCATCTCATCACGCAGCTTTTTCTTTTCCACCTCCTCCGCGTTTATTCCTCCATTGCTATGTGCTCCTCCTTCTCCTTGTTCGCTATGACTAGGCATGGTAGCGTCAGTGAGTTTGGCATTGCGGCGCTTCAGTTCCTTGTTCTCTTCTTTCAAGTTTTTCATGCGTCCAACGCCATCTTCAACTTTTCTTCTGTCGTTGCTAAATGTGTTTCCATGTTTGCAAGAGTTTCTTGAGAGCACGTCACAATCGGCATGAGGGAACCACGTTGAAGTCCGATGAGAGACTGAAATCACAAATTACAACAATCACACAGACGGTGCCACTGTCAAGGACGTGTCCCACCGCCAACGATGACCGTTCACCTATAAATAGTAATGTTAGCAGCACGGTGTGCTTGAGACAGCTCCGATTTCTAAGTCAGCAACAAATGAGGGATAGTAATTTAAGAATCCTCAATCAGATCACTAAAGGGTTACATGTTACATGTTGTCTCTATATATAGGCGTGAAAAATATTGGATGAGTACTATTAATCGATCAACTTCGCATAAGACTTACCTATAACAAGGCCTATCCCTGATATCACAAAATTATTTGGTCACCATTCTATCTATATCCACAATGGAAGGGTTCTATCCGCCCTAATAAACAGGACGACTAGAGTCCATGCACAATTCACAACTCTTTTGAACAGTTTTCCTTTACAGAAGATGGGTCTTGGGCCCCTAGCTCAGGCTAGACCAATATTGACTCCTCCAAGCACTACAAGAAATATATCCTTTACCGGCGATTAATAAACCACTGCAAACAATTCGCTGCAATATGCAATATATTGACAGCGATTTTCAACTCGCCGTATGTTTTAATACAAAACAGTGCACTACTTCGGTTAATTTATTAATTACGGCGATTGTGAATGTTTTAGCAACAAATTTATGTGCTGCAATATGTTTTAACTTGTTGCGACAAACAAATTTACGGCGGGATTGATTCTGGGCGGCAAAAGACGAAAATATCGCTAATTTCCCCCCAAACATTTTCGCCCCACGGCCTGTTCTTCTCCACTTCGACGAAATCCAAGAAATACGAAAACCCACTCGCCAAACACCATTCAACGGTGCTTCCAC
Organism: Juglans regia; assembly: GCF_001411555.2. Lineage (NCBI taxonomy): Eukaryota > Viridiplantae > Streptophyta > Magnoliopsida > Fagales > Juglandaceae > Juglans > Juglans regia. The sequence continues at coordinate 20,095,842 of NC_049901.1, read as the reverse complement.
CTCCTGCTTATGCCGATGATCACTCCTGTTTGCGACGGACGGAACGCCACTTGAAGGCCTCACTGCCGAAACTCCTCCATTCACCTTCGGAGTCCCATTTCCCATTTTCCTATACTTTCATGTTCCTCCATGAACAGCTCACCTGCAACTTAAAGTGCCTCCTACCCCAGTTTACATGCTGATTTTTTACTTTCCCGACGGTATCGCTTCAATATTTCCAGTCGTTTCCTGCCCCTTGAATTAGACTGGGAAATAGTGCCTCCATATTTGGCTGGGAACTAAGTCTTTGGGCATCTATCTTGCGAACGACTGAGGCTGATTTGTACGGAATAAATTCCCTTTCAAGTATATTTTTGTTGTCTAATTTTTCTATTAGAGAAACCTTCCCAAATTTCTTGCAGTGCTTCATAGGTTTTTTGTTTGTTTCTACTATAATTTTTTGTCACTGTCAATATGATTCCCGTGTCCTTCCTTGAGGTTTAAATTTTTGTATACCTGCCTTATGCGTACGTGGTGGTCTAAGCTGTGGATATTACTATAATGCAGCGATTCGTGGGTGATATTCTTGCAAAAACAGAGCCTTTTCAGTTGCAGCGTTTATGGCCCTTTACAAGTAGCTTTTAATACAGAAATTAGAAGATTTCTGTGAATAATGTTGCGTTGTTTGAATGTGCATTTTTTAGAGTTTTGTGGGAATTGTTTTGCTGATCTTGAATTATTGTACGTTAACTCTTTCTCTGATATCCATAAAGAATAAATGCCTTTTTCGAAAACCCATTAGATTTTCTGTTTTTGATATATACAAATACTTAGATCCAGCCCTCTCAGTTCTGTATGATATATTGATCATCTATAACTATCAGAAATAGAAATAATGCCTTGTGAACAATCAAAGTAGATTAGAAAACATATAAGTGTGGAACTTTTCTTGCAGAAAGTAATATTGACATTGATTTGTGATGAACCTTATGAAGATCCTTCGCTTCTAGTTAAGGCTGCAGTTAGGGAAGATTGATTTAGATATTTGGCTGAATTTCATTGTTTTTCTTCCAATTCTTCTTTCTGTTTGCATGCATGCATTCTACCCTTTAGACTATGCTAGCTAAAATATTCAAGGGTTAATTAATTAGGTTTAGAACTAGCTACTAGATCTTTGTGCTCAACATGATTACACAACCCAAGCTGTTTATTTGATAATTGGTGTAAAGAAGTAGAAGTTGGGGGTTAAATAAGATGAAACAGTTCATATGAATATTGGTAGAAATAATGTAATAAATAACTAACTTCGACAAGCTGGCTAGGAAATGAATTGTCCAACTTGATCATGTTGACTTTCATTTTAAGCTGAATTTCAGATTAGTTTTAAGTGACAGGATCATTCAACTTATATTATTACTACCCATATAAACATTTTAAGTAGCAGTAGGATAAATATACAATCTTTAATACCCATAATATTTATCTATATTTCTCTTATTATTTGAGATCGTGAAATGCAAAAAAGACCTAGATCCTTGATGATAAATGTGCTGTTGCCCACAATTAATGGGCTAACATGGAGGATTATAAGCTTATTTTAACTATAAAATGTAACTCTTTTGTGCTGATAAAACTGTCACAATTGTCTCAAAGATGGATTTTCATCATGAATAAAGTCTCTCTCTCTCTCCTTTTTTTGTTGCCTCTGTCTTTCTCTTCTTAAATCCTTTTTTTTCTTGCGGGCTTCTTCATTTAGGTAGTACTGGATGTGATGCAATATTGAAAGAGGTACACTTAACTGGTGGTGCACATAACAATGTTTTTATTGTTCATAATATAAATTGAATAAAAAGCAATGCTACTCTTTATTGTTAATTTTTCATGCTTTGTCACACCAAATGATGTGACACATTTTAAGTAGCTTCCTTGAAAGCCACTATATTGATTACATTTTACGTAGCAGCTTCACTACAAGAAACAAATTTCCTTTACCATGCATGAAACAGCTTCACACCAACTGTATTGGAACAGTTCATATGAATATACTAAGGTGCAATAATGTAATAAATACCTATTCTATATAGTTAACCTTTAAATTGGAATTAGGTGTAGAGACACAGATTGCAACAGCTGGTATCTGACTTCTACTTTTTTCACCAAGACAATTAACTGGCCTAAAACTAGTTGCTTATCATATATATATGCAGGTTATTGAGAAGATCTTCTGTTTTAAATACAGTGGTTTGAATCTTTTTTTTGACTATGTTTAACCCTTTATGACCATGTGTTAAACTAGTGGAGATGAGAATGTATTATTCTTAACACTTTTCTGATATGATAATACCCTATGTAAGCAGCCGAGGATTTTATTCAAACTAGTAGGGAAATTAGAATTTCCTAGTTTTTCGACAGATACGCTTGCTGTTTTTGCTATGCTTTCACACATAAATAATGTGAATTCTTAGGTTTTCTTCAAATCTAGTATGCTTGGGTTATGTAGTTCAGATTGTGGTTAAATGAGGGATGTTTAAGAGCATGAATCTACCAAAGCTGCTAGTTGTCCATGGAAGTGCAGAAAATATGGCACTGCATTCTGTATTGCTTCTTCAACCAGTCCATTTCATCCCCATTTTTTATTTGCATCTTTTGCTCAAACAAAATTATGTCTCTCTCCAAAGAGTGAAAATAAGGGACAAATACCAGTTCCGAGTGAGCTTTATTATTTCATTTAACTTTGGTTCCAACAAGTTACTAACAAGTTGTCAAATGCCATTTCAATAGTGAAATTTTCAGATTTCACTATTGACTTCCTTGCTCTCTTCCATTTTAAGTCAATTCCTATCATTTGTACATTCGTTAACCCACGCATGTACCCATTTTTAAGTCAATGGATTTTAACGTCGAAAACACCGGGCCGGTCCATATGTGCTTATTTATTTCTACTTTTTTAAATATTGAGAAGATCTTCTGTTTTAAATATTCTGTTTCAATCATGTTTTGACTATCTTTAACCCTTTATGACTGTGTTAAACTAGTGCAACATGTTTATGTATTATTTTTAACACTTTTCTTCAATGATAATATATGTTGTAAGCAACCGAGGATTTTATTCAAGAGGGTAGCGCTCGATTAGAATTTCCTGCCTTGGTGCTGATAGTTTTGTTGCTGTTTATGCTATGCAAATAGACCCAAAATGATGTGAATTCTCATGTTTGTTTCAAATCTAGTATGCTTGGGTTGTGTAGTTGAGATTGTGGTTAATTGAGCATACTCTATGTTTCCGTTGAGCATGAATGTCCTTTAGCTGCTGGCTGTCCATGGTAGTGCAGAAAATTTTGAATCGCACTCTGTTTTGCTTCTTCAACCAATCCATTTCATCCCCATTACTCATTTGCATCTTTTGCTCAACCAAAGTTATTTGTTTCTATGAAAAACTATTGCAAACAAGGGGCAACAACCATCCATCTTGTAGCACTTGCTCTTCATTTAATTTGGTTGCAACAAGTTACTAAAAAGTTGTCAAATGCCATTTTAATGGTGAAATTGCCAGATTTTTGTAACTTCCTTGTTCTCTTCCATTTCTAAGTCAATTCCTATCATTTGTTTTGATTCTTAACCCACGATCTTCATATATCTGTCATGTAGAAAATTCAATGGCCTTTATTGGATAGCAAGCATGGTATTAGTCATTTTCATTAATTCCTTCCAAATTCTTGAAATGAGGAGTTTTAAAGTTTGAGCTTAGTGCTAAGTATGGAGAGAAGTTAAATGAGAGGGAGGTTGTGCTTTGTAGTTGATTAACCCTAAGTGAATGGGAGGTCAGGAAAGTGCTTTGTATTTATAATTGACAGGATTTTTTTGGGTGGTTATGGCTCTATACCCTGAAGGTACACACTGAATTGGTGTGTTGTTTAGTACTGGTACTTCATATAACACAAACTGATTAAGTGTTGTTGCTAGGAATTTTTGTGTGCGTGTGGCATGCACAAAAATCTGAATACACTTTCTAAGCTGTCTTTCTCATCATATTTCTCGTGTATCCACTAAAATCTGGTTAGGATGCAAGCTACCATTTTTCTTTTGGGGCTGAAATGAATCTTTTCCTCTTTTTTCTCTTTCAAATAACTATTAATAACTATTAAGATATGGATGCAAAGAAAATCTTAACTAAGGATATGAACTTAGTAAGAAGGTTTTATGGATTGGGTTATCTTTCTTGATGGAAGGAAATTTTTCTTGGTATGATACTTGGAAAACTAAAGTTTTGACATGTCTATATAAAAGTTTGTCTTTTGGTTATATTTCCTTGTATCAGACATTATGCATGTGATAGATTAGGTTTCTTATGGTGTGCTTGCTTCTGATATCAAATTTCTAGGTTTCTTATGACTAAATAATCAAGCCCATGAGCTTCATACTCATTGGAATCACACTATATATTTACTGATTCCTTAAGGACAACAAATTGCTTTGAAAATTGTTGCTAACTTCTGTGGCAACTTTGTCACATTCCTACCTTCAAACTTTTGGTGAATGCTCCCTGCCAAAAGTCTTTTTTCTTTTTACTTTACTATATATATTTTTAAGTTCAATGATCTTGCTCAACTCTGTTATGGGGCTTTCAACAAGTCTGGGAGTTAGTTGCAGGTGCATGCTTGGTTGTGTAGTTACAATAGATCGATGGGTTCCTTATTTAAGTTGCAACCATAAAATGCCAATCAAGAAGTCCCTTAATGGATTTAAAATATTGTGAACTTGGGTTCTTCATTGGTGCTTCATTAAAACTCCTGAACACTTAAACTTCTTTGGTACATTTGCATAGTTGCTTGGGATATTTAGTCATTTAATTATTGGCCATGTGTGCCCACCAACCCCACTCCGTCCTTCTCTCTTTTCCTGTCAGGGTGGAAAACTGTAAATAAATATATTTTCAACTGTTTTAACGATATTGCTTTCTTTAGGGCTATTCATCATACAACTTTTTTTAATCATGCTCTTATTCCAGGACCATACTAAGTATGCCCTTTTTGCCTTCAACAAGTGCCTCCCTTTAGCTCATCCCATCCTACTAACATAGACCTTCATATGCAAAAATTAAAAAGATCAAGTTTGAAATTGGTTTATTTATGTGGCTTTTGCTTGACTTGATTTTGAGGGCTAAAATGCAGAGAGCAATCATGCCAAGGTAGGTAAGAGCCATATAATGCGTAATCTCTGTATGAAGTTCAAATAAAAATTCATTTCCAACTATGCTTCAAAATTCCCAACTCCTTCCTGAACCCTAAAATGCAAATATTCATTGAGGGAAATGAATAGATACCATGCATGTACCTACAACAATTAGCTTGCATTTGTGTATATATGCTATTAATGTTTCTAATACCAACAAAGTGTATATCGCATACTAAATTGAAAGCAGTTTGTTGCAATTTCAGGGTTACTTTTAGTGTCATGTAGTTGAGATTTGCTCTTAGTAATTTTATTAATTGGAGTGATTTAGATCGAACTCAAGTATTGATTGATGTTTTATTCATTAATTGAAAATTTTATTCATTAAGCATTGAATGGATTGTTTAGCCCTTGGTATTAATATGTACGTTGTCTGAGCCGATCTCAAGCTTATAACTAGCTTTCCTACTTTGTGCACTAGTATACGGGACATCCTATTTCAAATTGCTATTTTTTAAAAAATAGCTCTACACTTACAGAAATATTGAAAATACAATACTACATGAAATACTATTGAACTTATAGGAACTCAACCCAATTGTTGCTTCCATCCATTTATCTTTCATGTACAAAACCCAATGGCCTTTATTGGACAGCAAACATGCAATAGTATGTATGCTCTAGTTATTTATTTAGGATGCTTGGAATAAGGACTTTTAAAGTTTGGCTTAGTGCTAAGTATGGATAGAAGTTAAATGGTTTGATGTTGTGCTTGTTAGTTGATTTTCCCTAAGTTGACAAGATGTAAGGAACGTGCTTTCTAGTTGAAATTATATAGTTGGTTTATGCAGTTAAGCTTCTGATTAAAATCATTACTCCTATATTTGTTTGCTTTTATTTGTATATATTTCTTTTGTTTATTGATTTCGTTTGTGTTAGGCTCTTCTATTAAGATTTAATCTGACACTTTATGTTTCATTTTTGGGTGCAGATTGTAGGACGGACGTGCTGTCATTTTGATTGAAAAGCACTTGGCTGAGCCCGACGGCCTTATTGGTGGCCATTTCACCCAGGGGTGAGCTGAAACAATTTGTATTGGGGATTGAAGGTAACGAATACCCATACACGTCCGTAATTCCTTCTTCCGTTCATTTCATGAATTCTCAAAACATAGATGGATGTTTTGTTGTTAGTGTTATTATATATGCTAGACATTCTAATGATTGGTTAATATATATGGTTTATTATTAGATAATCCATCTAATAATAATTGTATTCTACTTAACAAATTCCACATGTTGTTTGTTCTTTGTTTTGGGTGATGTTGTTTGCCGGTAAAGGTATTTTTCCTTGTAGTGGCTAATTAATTAATTTGAATTTGAGTTAGAGTGGTCAGTGCTATGATTTAATTTGCTTTACTTAATAACACAGTTGGTAGATATAAAATAACAACAAAGTACTCAAGGATCCTTAAGCAAGACCATGCAAAAGATGTCAACCAAAAGTAATTCTGCATGCAAACCCAAAAACAATTATTACCAAGTCAGAATGAAGCTGTTAAGTACTGCTTAATGCATCTATATTTCAATCCTTGGATTAAACAATGTATTTTCTTAGATTATATATATTGGACAAGTATTATAAGGAATTGCCTAAAACAGTATGGAGTATATAAGGTAGATAAGCAGTTTCTGCCGACCAAACAAGAAAAGTGGTCAGTGTTATGGCCTCACAAACGAACAAATTCCCAACTGAGATGATATCAAGAAAACCTGATTACTTCTTGAATCTTCTATCTTTTCTTATCTTCTATATATAATCTTCAACTATAATGTCGGACCAATTATAGTTGTTTGCTTACTTTTGTTAGGAAAATTGCTTTAACAATATTACATCATCTATCTACGATGAATTGTAATTTCCATAGATGAAAACATAAATCGGAACTCACATACAACCATAGAATGAAATGGACATTTTAGACAACATAATAAAGCATGAGCTTCTGATTCAAGAAGTGTAATTTTTTTTTAATAATACAAGTAAATAGGCATTGCCCAAGTACATATGAGGTACTATACAAACACCATATCTTGAATTCAGTATTTGTTACATGATTCCAGTGGTGTATGCAAACACCATAGCTTAGACCACCTTCCTATATCTTAAGAAAGCAACTTATTTGTAAGTTGTAGGCACGAGTAAGCAACACAATTCATTGCCTTGAAAAAATGAACTGTTACACACATATGCTCTTTAAATAAGCTATATTACACTAACCTTTGGTATGCAATAACTGAACAGGAAAACACATATATGCTCTTTAAATACGCTGGCAACCTCTATAACATCCTTCACAGTCTTGATTAGAGTTTCCTGAATTCCACGTAAAGGTTACTCCCATTGGCGCCACGCTCTAAAAGCCTAGTGTCTCAACCACCTTCTAATATGCTTTTTATGAAGTGAACTAGGTGCCTCCAATTCTCTTCTTCAAACAACTTATTCATTCTTCTAAACGTGAATGCGCACTATAGTGAGTTTTTCATCGAACTTAATTGTTTACGGTCCATGCTTAACTAACTTTCTTCCCCTCCCATATCGTGCTTCAGATGGACAAAAGTTGGATGAATGACCCCGATAGGCTTGTATCACCTACATATGCCGAAGGCGTTAAATATTTCCTCGCACAAGCACGAAACCATGCAAGTGGAAGGGATCACATCCGGTGTCCATGTCGTGCATGCCTTAACAATCTGTGGCTGCCTATATTTGAGGTGGAAATTCATTTGTTTATGAAAGGGATCAACCCAAATTACACACAGTGGATATTTCATGGGGAGGAGGATACAACATGGAACGTGAGTGATGAAGATATTGATGATGATATCAACCAAGAAGACGATTACATAGATGACATGCAGGATATGTTGGATGACATCCGGGCAGGCACCTTCGATGATGCGCCCCAAGATAGCACTCCTGCGGCAAACAGGCCACGAGAGACGGTAGATTCACCATCTTTCGAGCAGCTACTAGAGGATGCCTGACGTCCATTATTCGATGGGTGTACAAAATTTTCAAAATTGTCATTCGTTGTCAAGTTGTTACACATCAAATCGATCGGTGGGTGGTCAATTAAGTCATTTGACATGCTACTTGATTTGTTGAGGTCTGCCTTTCCTGATGCCCTATTGCCACAATCATATGAGGAGTCAAGGTCGCTGGAGTGCGGTTTAGGCTTCAAATACCACAAAATCCATGCGTGCCCCAACGACTACATCTTATATTGGAAGGAAAATGCAGCTCTTAATGAATGCCCTGTATGTAAGGCTTCGAGGTGGATACCAAATACACACGGACAGCGCGCGGTACCTCAAAAAGTGTTGCGTCACTTTCCTTTGAAACCGAGATTGCAGCGTCTCTTCATGTCTGCAAAAATAGCAGGTGATATGCGATGGCACAAAGAGCAACAGACGAAAGAAGATACTTGTATGAGACATCCGACTCTGAGTGCTGGAAGAAATTTGATGAAGACTATGGCTGGTTCGCTTCGGATCCTCGCAATGTTAGGCTCGGTCTGGCAAGTGATGGCTTCACTCCATTCAACAACTTGGCTAAACCTCATAGCATTTGGCCAGTCATCCTTGTCCCCTATAACTTGCCGCCGTGGTCATGCATGAAAGACCAATTCTTCATGACATCTCTGATTATTCCTGGCCCAAGGTCACCAGGGAATGAGATTGATGTATACTTGCAGCCGTTGATCGATGAACTGCTTGAATTTTGGGAAGATGGGGTACCTACATATGATGCCTCAACCAAGGAGACGTTTATGTTGCATGCTGCCTTATTGTGGACAATCAATGATTTTCCTGCCTACGGGAATCTGTCTGGCTGGTCAACAAAGGGAAAATTGGCTTGTCCGTCTTGCAATGCAGACACAGACTCTAATTGGTTGAAATATGGCCGAAAACATTGTTACATGGGACATCGCCGTTTCTTACCCCCATATCACATATGGAGAAGGAGGAAATGGTTGTTCAATGGTAGAGAAGATCATCGCATGCCACCAAGGGATGTAGGAGCTGAAGAGATTCAAAATCAATTGCAGATGATTGGGGATGTTCAGTTTGGCAAATCTCATAGGAAGAAAAAACGCACTGCTGAAGAGCTGAACTGGACAAAGTGTAGCATATTCTTCGTGTTACCTTATTGGTCAACAGTTTGACTTCGGCATAATTTAGATGTTATGCATATTGAGAAGAATATTGCCGACAACATCTTATTCACTTTAATGAACAGTCCAGGGAAAAGTAAGGATAACATCAATTCAAGGCATGACTTAGAGCTTTTGGGCTATAGAAAAGAATTACACTTGATATGGCATGGTGATCGTGTAACAATGCCACATGCACAGTACACATTAAACGTCGAGTAAAGGAATAAATTTTGTGAGTGGTTGTCTGATATCAAATTTCCAGATGGGTTCGCTTCCAATATCTCGAACTGTGTATCTCGACGTGAGTGCAAAATCTCAGGGTTGAAAAGCCATGACTGTCACGTTTTCCTTCAAAGACTACTCCCTATTACTGCTGGGGGGTATTTGAGAAGTGACATTGGCTTGGCTTTGACTGAACTTGGTACTTTCTTCAAAGAGTTGTGCGCTCGAACACTCGATATCAACCGCCTGGCCCAACTCCAAACTGATGTTGTCACCATTCTATGCAAACTGGAGATGATATTCCCTCCTTCCTTTTTCGATGTTATGGTCCACCTAGCTGTCCATTTACCCCGTGAGGCCAGACTTGGGGGTCCAGTACAATATAGGTGGATGTACCCATTTGAGAGGTATCTCAGCAAATTCAAGCGGTATGTTAAGAATAAAGCCCGCCTAGAAGGTTCAATAGCCGAGGCCTACATTCACACCGAATGCTTGACATTCTGCTCCATGTATCTCAAAGATATTGAGACGAGGTTTAGTCGACCAGACCGCAACATTGATGCTGACGAAGAGGAAACGTTAGATGGGTTCAAAATTTTCAACCAGAAAGTCCGTCCCTTGGGCATGCCTTCTAACGTGCAATTAGAAGATAAACTATTTAGGGCAGCCATCTGGTACGTGCTCAATAATTGTGTGGAGATTGGACCATATATAGAGTAAGCATTAATGAGTCTACTTAAAAATCATCTTTCATTCTATACAATTTGTTATGAACCCAATACCATCTAACTTCAATATGTTGTTTCGCCTCGATGCACCAAATGCAGGGAACACTACGAGAAATGTAAGGTGCAACACCCAGATTGCACCTTACACACCCACCAAATTGAGTTCCCAACTTGGTTTAAGCAACGTGTAAGTTCTTATCCATTCCTATCTAAGATGTGCTGCTATAGCTTTCATTTTATATGATTTGGATATAATCGAAAATAAACGTTATGAAATTTGTTTTTTTAAATATATAGATCCGGGAACATCGTACCTCGCATACACTTGATGTGTCCGCTGATTTGTACGCGTTAGCTTGCGGGCCTGACCGTTGGGTTGCAACATATGCTGCTTGCATAATAAATGGAAAAAGGTTTCATACGAAACAGCGTGAACTTCGCCGGCGTACACAAAATTCTGGAGTGGTGGTAACTGGTGATGAGGCCACAAATAACTTGGACTTCTATGGAGTTATTAATAATATTGTAGAGTTATGCTACATGGAGTGGCGTCAGGTGTACCTGTTTGAATGTGATTGGTTTGACGTTGGTGATCGAAAACGAAGGGTGCGGGTGGATGACCATATGATTAGTGTCAACATGAACAGGACTTGGTATAAGGATGAACCATTCGTGTTGGCGAGTCAGGCTGATCAATGTTTCTACATAAGAGATTTAAGGGCGAAAGGGAATCGGGGTGTTGTGCAGAACTATGCAAATAGGAATGTATACAACATTCCGCCACTGCCGAGAGTTCTTGAAGTACTTGATGGGGAATCAAGTACTCCTGATGCCGATCAAGAAGATGAGCCATCATATTATTATGAACCAGTGCAGTGTGATAACACAGATCAAGTGGCAACTCAACTGAATAGGCCTGATATACTACCTAGCCATGTAGATGCACGAGAAATCATGGATCCGGTTGGTCAATGCATAGATTCAACAGGCTTTATTAATGATGACATGATCACTTCTGAGTCTGGAAATGCGTCCAGTGAGGGGGAATATTCAGATGAAGAGGACCTATCAACAAATGAGGGGGAACATTCAGATGAGGATGGGCACACAACATCTGATGAGTCTGGCGACCTATAAATATAACCTAGGAAATTCGTTCATTTAAGGTTGAGATATTAGAATTCTTGTTCGAAATTTCCATGTGTATATAGACATCTGACAATATGAGATTGACTTTGAAATTGGTATGTGTATATAGACAGTTCAATATGAGTTTGGGTGAAATATATGTTCTGATTTATTTTCTTACCACCATGAAGAAAATCATTTTACCTGGCTCGAACTAATTATTATGCAAGTAGCAAACAATCTTGAGAGTAGTATTCAAGTTTTACAACATCTATACCTAAATTAAATAGTATTAAACCATGGGATTTAATTTGCTTCAGGTTACGTTCAATATCGGGAGGCTATGTGAGGAGCACTATGCATTATCAAGGTATATATACGGCCGACTCTCAGTTATTCGTTTGTCTATTTAAAGTCTCATAGTGTAAGGGTTAGTCTACCTAAAAGTAACTGAAAATGGTAGATAAATTTGCTTGTTTACGAACCTGTCTGTGCATATTGAGATTATTTTGTATCAATTAGGGCATCAATTTTATCCAACTATGTTATTAACTTGTACTCGTGTAGGTAATCAGCCGGGACCTAGTTCAAGAGGTGGAGGCAGACTTCGAGGTCTTCGAGGCGGAAGGCGTTATATCCCATACTCAGGTCGTCACATCCGACCACGTGGTGCGAAATTATCTTCATATCATAGCACGGAGGAGTGTAATCAATCCTCCTCAGATGACTCAACACAGCCCCCAAGTCCCCCACCATGCGTTGTGCCAACTCACGCGCTAGAACCTATTCAAGAACCCCCACCAAATACTGCTGGGAAACAATCACCTACTAGAGAACAAACTGGTACATGTTTTTCCAATACTTTAATTTTGAAAGCATTATCATGTTTGTATGTGTTATTAAGTGTGAATATTCCACATTACACTTTAAAATGCTAATATATTGTACCTTAAAATACAGCTGCAGATGCCCCAGCGGAGACCGAAGGAACGCAAGAACAGAGGAGACGAACTCGTGGGCCATCTAGATGCATTTTCTTTGACAAGTTAAGGAAGAACGGGAAAGTGCAGTTGAAGATAAACGATGGTGAGACAGCCCCATGTTGTGAACACGCTTCTATGTTCACAACACGAGTATCGTGGATTGTGAAACAATACTGTGATATGAGTTACAAGCGTTGGTCGGATGTCCCACCAGCGATTAAAGAGGAGCTCATCGACCGTGTTCGAGTAAGTAAAAAATTTAATTGTCCTTGTTTGGAAGTTGTTTATGTAGTATAATTATCGCCTAAATAACGAGATGACACATTGATTGTTTGCATGCTGCCTTATGTAGAGTGACTTTGTGTTGGATTGGGATTGCGAAAACCACCGATTGACGGTGACAAAGGCCTTACGTAAGCGCTTCAACTCCTTCCACCACGACTTGCACAAGATTTATGAATCCTATGGAAGCCACGCAGAAGCGTTGGCTAATGGAACTAGTCTGGTGGACCCCATTGTATGGGTGAAGTTGTGTGAAAGGTGGGGCAGCGATGCCTTCAAGGTACAGATATTCATATATACATATAACCATATAATATGTAAATATTTAATATGTCTAAATATTGTGGTGGAAAATCTGTTTGTCTATTATAAGTAATTGTTCCCTAATGTGTATGACAGAAAATTTCAGCTCAAAATCGGGAGAACCGAAACAAGCAGGCCATTAATCACACATCAGGACGTAAATCATTCGTCCGATTACTTGAGCAAAATGTATGTCTAAGGGAAAACAATCTTTTCATTTCAAGAGAATAGTGAAAATGCACTTTACTTGGAGATTTTAGTGACAATATTACTTTACTATCACTAAAGGTGGTTACTCATAGCTTTTGTTGTTCAAATGTCACATGGTTCATACACATGACAGCGCAATGAGAATGGGAATTTGGTCGACTTCTACAAAGAGACGTGTTGGTCGAAGAAAAAGAATGCATTTGTCACAGATGCTACAGAAAGTACTTATGTGAGTAGTACAGAAACAGCCGTTGGGATCTATGTTTCTTTCTATACGTGATAAATATTAATATAACACTAGCTGATTATTTGTTAATAATCGTTGCTTTCTCAATGTGCAGAAGGAGATGCAAGGTAGGTTGGATGGCCTAGGACCAGAGCAACGGAGTGATGAGGCAGCAGCGACTGTCTTTAGGGAGGTTCTTGGCCATCGACCTGGATATGCACGGGGACTTGGGGAAATGGTCATCCCCGAGTCAAGTAGACAACGTGACAAAGTTCAAATGCAACCATACATGTCTGAGGCTGAAAAGCACAAGAAAGATGCTGAACAATATAAGAAGGATGCTGAGCAATATAAGAAGGATGCTGAAGCTTACAAGAGTCAGCTGGATGAAATGAGGACAGAGATGCGGGAGCTGAGGGAGCATCAGATACAAAATGACAAAGTGATGCAGTCTTTCTTTAGGGCATTCCCGTCGTTCACTGAGTCAGTTCGACAGACTCAGTGTAACGATTCCCCCAGCCCATAAGGGGCTTCTCATAAAAGGGCACATTTTTTGGGTGGTTTTTTGTGACACCGGGGAGGCATGAGGAGTCAAGGGTGTCGACGTGTTGTGCTTTTGGGTGGTTTTTGTACTTAGTCTATACGACACTGGGCTATATATATAAATATATATATATAGTATTATATATATATTTATATAAATCTTGGATCTATGTCTACACCGGGGATCTCTTGGATCTCTCATGGTCTGCAAATGAGGTTAGTATCATTTGGAGTTATCCACCATAAAATATACGGGACAAGTGAAGTGTTCAATATATTTCTAGCAACTTGGTTTCCCAAATCCGATGAATATTCATACAAAATTTTTGTTGTTTGCAACAGTTGCTCTTATCGTCCTCTGTCGAGAAGAATATCTACTCACATTGGGCTAGTAGGATGTGACAGATGCCTAAGGATCTTTTCTCAAAATATTCTATGGTGAGCATAAAAGTTGATTGTTTGCTTGTATCTATTAAGTGTACTAGTTCGATATAGGTGATTTTATGCATATTTATTTCCAAGAATTAAATAAATAACCAAACAAAGATTCTATTAAAATCCCAAAAGGCATAGCCGAAGCACATGAGTAGTATACAAGATGAACTCTTTATTAGGAACAGGAAAAGAGATGATTAAATCATGAAAACTCAGCCCATTACAATCTACAGTAGTTATACATATGTAGGTGCAAGTCTCCAGTGTCGCTTGTACTTATCTTCAAATGTCTATAATTAATTTCCCTTAAAATACCACACACTTGCCAAAATGTGATATTTTTGCATTGGTGCCATATGGGGTTGCCATATAAGTGGTATGAAAAATTGGTATGCTAGGCGAAGAAGCAAGTCTTGTTACAGACTATATTCCCGTCAAATGGTCTGGACAGTTCCACAACTTTCCAAATTGTCAGGTTTATGAGACAGATGGAGGTATATCATGGACGTGACAATGATAATATCTCTTCTGCAACCTGCGCCTGAATCCTTTGATCTTTTTGATGACATTATCCTACTTTCAGAGGGTCAGATTGTTTATCAAGGTCCACGTGACAATGTTCTTCAGTTTTTTGAAAATGTAGGCTTCAAGTGCCCAGAAAGGAAAGGAGTTGCAGACTTCTTGCAAGAGATTACATCAAAAAAGGACCAGGAGCAGTACTGGTACAAAAAGAATGAGCCTTACCGATATATCAGTGTCCCTGAATTTGCATGTCGCTGGCAAAAGTATTGAACCTTGTAGTGATGTTTCGTACATATAATGGATTATTTCTTATTTTGCGAGAAAAGAAACTGGAATAATATTGAAGGGACCAAACTCCTTCCTCACCTACAGGCCTACCAACATGCTAGAAAGGCCTGTGGGCCCAATGGAGCAAGCTTATGACACTCGGCCTCTGGTAGCCAACCTTAGTCGTTCACTGTAGGCCTCAGATCTTTTAGCACTACTAGTATATAAGGAGACCACCCTGCCACTCTCCAAATAGTATGGGAATCCAAATGCTCTCCCAGACAACAACTTGGGGCCAGATAAAGGGAGAATTTAAATAATAACAAACCCAAACCCAATTTGAATAAAAGAATTAGGCTGTTGTGCAAACCAGAACAAGTCATCTTGCTCTCTCTCTCTCTCTCTCTCTCTCTCTCTCTCTATATATATATATATATATTAGAGGAAATTCAATCGAGATAAGTTTATTCGAGTATTGGATTCGTAAAGGCGTTATATAAGCCATCTAACCTAAGTATCAGAGGTGTTTCATACCCTTCAAGCCTTTTCTAAGTTCATTGGTGCAGGTTTACTTAAGATGTTTGCAGTAGTGCGAAACACGTCCACAACAAATATCATACATTTACGACAGTTTAGTGAACGATCGAGATTGCATGATGTTGAATATAAGGAGGAATTTTTTTAGTTTTTTATGGATTAAAAAAAAAACTATAATTATAATATTAAGTATTACTTTTCTTTTTTCTTGTAAGTGACATGATTCACAACTTCTTTAGTTGGTCATATTTTGTAAGAGATAAATATTCACGATCTCTTGCTACCAGCTTGGTATTGAGGATCTTATTGTGGAGATATATTCTTTCTTATTGTGAATTGGTTTAATAATAATTCTCAATCCCTTGGATTTATACTGATATTTGGGATGATATCCTTCATTTTAAAAATGTCTTCCCTTCTAGTATTAATCATATATAGAAAGAAGTAAGTGCTTTTAAGTCTTGCTTCCTATGGAGCTCAAGGCCGCACGGTAAGTTTTTCCTCCAGTTTTGAGCTCCCCAAAGATATGGTTGGCCTTTTTGTTTTGGATTGTGCAAGTATTCCTAACTTTCATCATTAATTTATAATGTTTTTTTAGCTTTATGCAGTACTACGTCGTATTTTTTAGCTGGAGTTTTCCAATAATATTTTTCATAAGAGCTTGGTTTTGGGATTTCTTTTGTAACTCATTTGCTCTATTTGTATAAGGTATTCTTCTGTCAAAATTAGCAGAGGAGGGACAAGTGCCTGCAGCTAACGATCCACAAAGAAACCCTGCACTAGCATCAAAGAGCTTTAGGAATGGAGTTAGCTCCAGCGGTGATACGTCATCCAGTGCTTCATCTGAAGTAACTTCATCTGAATACTCCAGCAACTCAAAAGAAGACTAAGGGAACTAATCCTTTTGATTAAGGAGCAATTTTCTTCCTGCAACCAATGATTTGGTACTGTGACCTTTGGATGATTGTGATGCTTATTTATTATTAAGGATAAAAGCTCAGTTTGTATATGAGAATACATTAATACACCACCCCATTGTAATACATATGAGTTTGGATTTTGTTGATGGGCTTGGATGCAATTGAATGATTTTATTTTGCATGTTATATCGATCAGCAACTTGAATGAATGAGTTTGGATTATGAATGGTGCATTTAGGAACAACTAAAAACCAGGCCTGGAAAGAAAATTCGGCTCAGGAAATTTAAACATGAATTCAGTTTTAGCGGCGAAATATTTCCTTTACCGGCGATTTTTTACTCGCCGCTAAAAAACTAAAACTTAAATTCTCCTAAACCAGCAATGTACAAATCGCTACTACAACATCAATACCGGCGATTAAAAATTCGCCGCAAATAAATTTAAATTGCAGAACGTGAATTACGGCGATACTAAAACTCGCTGTCTATAAGTATATAGCGGCGATATTTAAATCGCCGCTATATACGTATCGAGTTGAAAACTCAATTAGCAGCGAGTAAAACCTCGCCGCATTATATTATTTAGCAGCGATCTATTATTCGTTGGGAAATACTGGCAGGTGTATTGCGGCGATAATTAATCGCTGCCATATGCAGTTATACAGCGATTTTGATATTACGGCGATTTTGTGGAGTCGCTGGTAAATATATTTGGCAGCGATATTTTGATATTTAGCGGCAAAAATTAATCGCTGCAAATAATCTATCCCAGCGTTTATCAATAGAATCCTATATTGTATTTGCGGCGATTAATTTGTAATCAGCAGCGAAGAAAAATTCGCTGGGATATTAAATATATGGCGGCGATTTTTGGCTTCCGTTGCACTAGATCTAAAGTGGGGCGTTAATACCGGCGAATTTCCAGCGACTTAAAAATCGCTGGGGAATATGTATGCCAGCGAATTTTGGTGTATAGCCAGCGATATTGAATCGCTGGCAAAAGTATTGAACCTTGTAGTGAAGTTGGGAAAGTTAATATATATTTTGGCTTCATCATATTTTGATATAAGAAAAAAAAAACTTATTTATTGCAAACACGATCCAAAAAAGGAATAAAATTTTTAATTTGTTAGAATTAAGTCAAATCAGTTTGAAATTAGTTAGAATTTGTATGGATTGGCTAATTAAACCGGTTCTGATAATTTAGAAAATGCACTAATATCAATTTGGTTTCCGGCCGATTCTAATTGAATCGGTTGAATGAACCGTTCTTTATCGAGCCTCTGACTCCACTAGGATTACCATATCTTTTATGGACTGTTTCCAATTCTTGGTTGGAATTAGATGATTTAATTGAAGTGAATTTAATATTGATGTGAAGTTTACATGAAAATAATGTTTGATTTCGAAGACTTGATTTATATCGAGTGGTCCGTTACCATCCATAAAACCTATCAAGTTAATATTTATTGGAAATTTAAAAATCCAAAACAATACATCGACCACTTTTTCCATGCCTTTAGATGGTGGCTTGGGAATTTCTTATTTTAAAATTAAAAGTAAGAATAAAAAGTTGTGATGGTTAGATATTTTAAAAATTTCACTTCAATTTCTTTAAAATAGTCATATGTTGTCATAAAACAAAAGAATAAAAATGGACATTCCTACCCTTCGCCTTAGATGCTCTATCAGTGTTCCCATGCATACTAGGCTAAAAATTCTATATTCTCTGATTCTGTTGTCTTCATTAGAGAAAAAGTCATTTTAGTTTTCAATTTTTCACTTTGATTACCATCCCATTTAGTTTTCCTTGTCTTTGGTCTAATTTTAAGATCTTGAGGAGTAATGCGGCTGCCATTTGAATTTGAATTTGAATTTGAATTTGAATTAAGAAAATATAGAGGGAGGGAGGGGGGGTTGGAAACTTGGAGAGGAAATGAATTATGGAGAGGGAGAAGTATCAAGTATGGCAGAAATGAGATGGGGGAAGGATAGTTAAGAGAATTGAAGAAGAAGAAGAAGAACATAGAACACCATAATGAAGATAGCAACATACATGTGGTGGTAATGGAATATCTAGGATTTGTAAAATTACAATATCTAGGATTGTAAAATCCTATACAAACTTAAGCTAAACTTCCCCGAAAGTATGGTATCCAATATATTTGTTGGATATTGTAGCTCATTTAAGTCTCGTTTAGTTACACAAAAGAGATGAGATCAGATATGAAATATGTAAATAATAGTGAGATAATTTGTGAATAGTAATATGGTTTGAGTTAAGATATTTTATAAAGTTTTGAGAAATGAGAGAGAAAAAGTTAAATAAAAATGTTACAAATTTAAAATATTGTTAGAATATAATTTTTGTTTTGAAATTTAAAAAAATTAAATTATTTTTTGTCTTTTATTTAGAAATTTGGGAAAGCAATAATTATTAGATAATAATTAGATGAAAAATTTAAAAATTTGAAATTAAAAAATATTTGTGTTTGAATAATATTTGGATGTTGAGATCAATGAGATGAAATGGGTTAAAACTATATGTGAAACCAAATCGGGGCCTAAATGAGTATTTTACTCTTAATTTCTTTTGCTATTCTCAATAAAATCTTCCGCAAATATTTTACAACACATGAATTACCATCAGATAAGAAGATAGATTAAAATGACTGTTTGAGAAAACCATCACTATTTTAAGAATTACCATTAAAATAAATGACCGTAAATAAAATACGTTAAGATAAAATAATAAATACTACCGGTGGACTTAAAAAACATGATCGTTAAATATATTAAATAAAGATATAACAAAAAATATCATTTTAATAGTTTAGCCAAACTTATATATAATCCAATGTGTGATGTACACGAGGTACACTCCAATAAACTAGTTAAAAGCACTAGTTTCTTTATCTTGTTTTTAAAAATATATCACTAAAATCCATTTTTTCTATCATATCGACTTTTACAATATACAATATATCACCTTATCTATTTTATCTATATATCATGTAAATATTCTTGTAGTCATTTTAAATATTTCTTTTAATTATATATGAATTCGTAATTTCTTTATATCTTTTGATATTTACAATATCTCATTATTATGGATTGATGAAGTGCTGGAGTGGAAGGTTTGCAGTCTGGTTATGGGGTGCTGCAAGGGGGCAAGGTGCAATGAGGATGAAAGCTTCTGTGTTGTGTTCATAAGTCAGGAATAGAAAGGTGGTTGATGACAGTTAGTTGCATGCGTGAAACTGAGAACGACGTCGTTTGATGCATAATTAGTTTCATTCCTTTAATAGAACGTTGTCGTTTAATGTCTTTTCTTCTCATTAATTGTAAACGCAGTCGTTTTCACTTACGGGAATTATAATAAGTGTTGTTAAACACTGCCGTTTTGTTCAAACAAATACTATAAATAGAAGGAGTTGGGGGGAGAAGTTCCCAACGGATAATTCATGCAAATTACAGACTTGCTTCTTCCTTCTTCATCTCACACTTCTTCCTTAACCTAATTCTAGAGAGTGGCTTCTCAAACAAGTCACTTGGGTCCATTACACTCCTCCTATACCATTGTGCTATAATTAAGTTCTATTTCATTTTAGTTAAAATTTATAAACCTTATGTTGGAGAGCCTCACTAACAGCAAACCCTGTTAGTAAATGGTACTACTAAGATATTTACAATCTCATGTTGGAGACACCCCCCTATGAAACATACATTCAAAAACACATCCTAAAACCAATTTTGCACTTCAAAGTAACTTAGACAGAGGGATTTGAACATATCATTTCCCCCAACCCATGACAAACTTTTTTCCTTCAAAATAGACTTTTGGAATCTAAAAACTTTTCAAACTGATATCATTGATTCTTTTACATTACGGCTATTTATGAATAACAACATTTGGCATATAAATTTTCCAACTTCAGGAACAGCAATCCGGGCAACGAACCAAGCCATTCTCATTTCACTCCAGGGTGGGCCAGGTCCACCTCAAGAATGCCTAAATGCAAGAATTTAACTAGGCGAATGTAAAGGAGAAGAGGACCCAAGAACAACGTGGGAAGATGGGACAACACTCATATTGGTATGCCTTTGCCCAAATAATCCATAGGAGAGCCATGCCACATTAAATGATCAGATACGGATCATAGCGAGGAAATCTCGACGAAAGGCTCTATCACTGATAGAATGACCAGATAAAAGCTGCACTTCACCACCTGTCGTTGGAGACACAACTCGAGGAAGCCACACTGCATTAAATGTGACAACATGGTTTTTAGTACAGTGGACAACTTACTCGTCAAGGAACCCGAACACCATCTGGATGATTTGCGACAAGCCTTTACTGTGCTGCACTGGTACAAGATGAAGGTAAATCCTGCAAAGTGTGCCTTCAAGGTAGATTTGGGAAAATTTCTAAGTTTTATGATCTTAGAAGGAGAATAGAGACTAACCCATAAAAGATCAAAGCAATAATGGATATGATGCCACCTCAAAACATAATGGATATGATGGCAAAATGTTATCTCCTCCTGTTATTTTACTAGATTGCTTTGGAGATACGCCACCTCATTTCGGAGAGTAGAGACCTTCTTCTTTCAACTGTGAAAACAAGTGTGCTCCTGGACAAAGGCCTCATCCGCCTCATCCTTCTCAGTCCACACTTTGGTGACCTTTCGGTGAGCTTGAACTGCAAAAGACCGCAACAACCGTACCTCTTCTTCCAACTCGCTCCTCCCATCGACACTCCAAGCTTCCAGTAAGTCAACCCCCTAAAAGCCCAGGAAGCATTGTTAGGATTATGCCGTGGGGAATGTGGGGAAAAATATTGGTGAATGGAGGAACAATAAAGGAAAAAGATCGGAGGAGAATGTGGGGGAAAACTTACTGTGGTCAGGAATTTTTGAAGCTTGTCGACTGTGTCAAGCATAGACTCAGCCCGGGCCTTATCAACACCCGATCCGGATCCAGAAGGTCGAGATCCATAGGGCCCAAGTGACCCTAAAGTGCAACCCCCATCTTCCTAAAAGGCTAGCCTCGAGATTCCCAAATGCCCAAGTGGATAGGAAGGGGAAGCACGTGGGGGAGAGTCCATGCCCCCAGCCACATTAGTCACAAGCTTTTGTCTGGGTGTCCCTCAGCACCCGCCTCGACCACCATCTCTTGAAAGGAGAGAAAGGTACAGAGACAATGTCCTCGCTTAGATCCACGACCAAAAGGTTATCCTAGGACAAATCCCTAGGGTCAAAAGGAAGAGTAGGTGTCTCGCCATCGGACAATGGTTGCCCCAGAGGCAGCTGTGCGTGCCCCAACATCATCACCTAGAGAAGTGATCACCTCCTTAACATCCTTGAAGGGCACACCGGGTTTGCATAAACCCCTCGAAGCAGGTTCAAGGAAGATTGATAAAAAAGCCATCTCAAGCTTTTCCTCGTCCCAACTAAGGGCCTCAGTCGGCCCCTGGTCACCTAACGGGGTAGAGGATGGAACCAACAAGGGTGATTGAGCTTAGTCCAGACTAAACAAGGGACAGTCGAGACCTATCACCGTTGAAAAATCAACCTCCACTTGCTCTAGGATGGCATCTATGTTGTGTGGAATGGATGGTTCTTGGCGAATCGGCTCACCGGCTCCCAGATATGACGGAGCTTGCGAAGACTGGCAAGGTCCCCCAAATGGAAGGGGAACCTTCTGCTCGGACTTAGAGCTGCTGCTAGTCCCCGATGACTCGCAAGCCACCTCACACTTGGTGTGTGGTTTCTTCCCTTTCTCCTCCAACAGGAGACTAGAAGGCCTCTTTTCGCCCAAAGAAACGAATGGCTCCCTTAAGTGGCGGCGGCCACTTAAGCGTGATCATTCCGACATCACAAAAAATGGTCAATATTGGGTTCGGTCGACAGAGTGTCAATCCAAACCTTCTTTTGGTTCCCCTCAACCCAAGAATAGATCGCCCTCAAGTGAGCCTTTTCTCGGTTGGACAAGTTTAGAGAAAACTCCTTGTCATCCGAAACGACTTCCCACACGACTCAAACGGGAAACTCTTAACAGACGGCCTCATCGACAGGGAATTTCCAACCATGGCCCGATATAAAAAAGAACCATTTGAACCAAGTCTTAACACGAGAAAAACGGGGTTCTAGGCGAGCAACCCATTACTTGCAACAAGAACGGAAACTACAAAGGTTGTCATCATGCTACTACACCCCATGCATGAAAAAGAACTCCTAAACAATGCGACCCGGCATCAAAATCCTCCATGCGTTGGGATGAAGCTACAACGGAGCCAATGCAAGGTATCCCAAGACATTCCATACGGGTAGACATAAAAGAACCCGCAGACCATTCAAAAATATGGAGGGGTACAATATGACCTTCTCGATGAACTCCTTCGAGTCGAGGGCCTCGCGTCGAGCTCCCAAAACTAAACAAAGGAGTTAGGCACTCCATAAGAGCTCCTCACCGTGTCCAAATCCGACGAGGTAGTGGCTGCAGACCAATAGTACCCCTCAAAATACTAAAGGTAATCCTGAGCCCTAGGGTGCCCAAAAGTCCCACGGTTTCTGGAAGACCCCTTGGGGTGTGACAAGCATGAGCCCAGAGACGAGAAACCGGAGGTATTTGTGAGTGTCATTGGTGATGGGAGAAGTGAACAGAGAAAAAAGGATTAGGCTTTTTGAAGAAGAAGAAGTAGAAGAAGGCACGGAGAAAGAGAAGCTAGGGGTTTTTGAAAAAAATACAAGAATGAGAGAAGTACGGTAGAAAAGAAATGATGAAGGTCATGACCTGGGATTTAAATAAAGGGTCGGTGTCAATTGGATGACTCCTAGTAGAACGGCGACAAGTATCACTGGAGAGGAAACGTCAGGAACAAATCCTGCTATCCTCACTGCACGAGGAAACATGGAGACCAAGCTGTCACATGTTACCCTAGGCATGGGAAAATGTACTGTTACAAACAATGAATGCGAACCGAGCCGTTATACGCTAAGAATCACTGAAGCGTCTCGAGGTTAAAAAAAAAATCCTCACCGTCCTCGTAAGGTAAGAATTTGTGGCGTAACTTGATGGGATATATTCATCCCCCACCAGGCTAGGCCCGGTCCACCTTAAGAAGGCCCAAAGGTCATAATATGACTAACCCAATGAACGGTAAAGGAGAAGCAGACCCAAGACTAATGTGGGAAAGTGATAATGGGAAGATGGGACAACGCTCATATTGGCACGCCTCTGTTCGAATAATCCACAGGAGAGCCACTCCGCATTAAATGACCAAATATGGATCACAAGGAGGAGATCCCGGTGGGAGGCTCTGTCCTTCACAAAATGACCAAATAAAAGTTGTATTTCACCACCTGTCGTATGAGACATGCCCCGGAGAAGCCACACCACATTAAATGTGATGACATGGTTCCCAGTACAATGGACAGACACCCCAAGTACAGAGGAAGCTGAGGTCCCACCTAAGGAGGGGGGTATATAAGCCTAACCACAAGTAAAATTCAGACTCATGTATTATCACCAACTTTCTCTGAAGAGAAAAAACTAACTTAAGTATCAGAGATGTAACCCACTCACCAGGCCTTCACCTTTCTTGTATTGCAGGTACATTGAGCTCGTTGTCAGGGGTGCAAAGCATGTCTATAATAGTCACATTCTTTGTCCCAACACAGAAACATCTTTTTCAAATATGTAAAGTACTCCATGGATACTTCCCACTCATTGAACTAAACCCGAAACCCTCAAAATATCATCCTCATGGCGTAACAGTCCTCGTAGGTTCTACGAACACTTTGTAATCTCATGAAGAAAACTGCAATTATGTCCTCCATGCCCGACAACCGAATTGAATGACTGTGGGGAACCAAAATAATCGATTTTGTTGAGGGTTTGAGCTTGTTAGGCAACAATATTTGGGACTTGGGTTGCGAAGAAGAACAAACATGTCTTCACTTCAATGTTCAAACAAGGATCAGAAAATGATGGGACGATCATGAGAATCAAATGGAATCAGCAGAGCAACTGCTTGATGAGTTTGTATTTTTGATTTGTGGAGGACAAAGAGAGGAGCTGCTTTTCTACGCAGCTGAAGAGGCATAGCTACAAAGCTAAACTAGATAGCAAAGCTAGATTGGAAAATGAGCGATGGGAAGTTTTCAAAATGTTTTCCTGAGCTGGAAATCCGAATGCTTGAACTCGAGAGAGCAAAGTTGAAGCACAAGAATGCAAACTGATGGTTGATGGAATCAAGAGCACAAATAACTTAGAGGAAAATGGTGCCAAACAAACCAGAGAGGCAAAAATGAAATAAGCTAAAACCTCAACAGGGAGAGAGAAACCAATCGAAAATTATTTACATAGATGAACCTTGCTTCAGATGTAGCGATATCCCTATAGCAGATTGAAAAATATAGATGGAATGCAACATATGTTGGATAACCTTTCTAAACTAATTTCTTCATATTTTATAGATACATGGGTTTTACATAACCCATTGAGAATGCTTTAAGATGAAATTTCTATCTAGGTTTTAACCACAAATTTAGAGAGACTAATACCAATGCTATAAGCTGCAGGTGTGGAAGATTGGGGGGTTGGGGGGGGGTTAGAGAAGGCTAAAAATAAGAAATGATAATGGAACACCTTTGGAAAGTTGTTAATCCAATTGCCTCTTTTAAATCCCAAAAGCTATCCTCAACTTTAGGGGTGTTCATTCGGGTCCAACTCGGGTATACTCGGACCGAGATCCGGGTTTCAAATCCGGGCCAAAACCTGGACCGGGTTGGTGAGGGTCAGACCCGGGTTCCGGGTTGTACCCGATTTTTTTTTTTTTAACAGACAACTTTAGGACCATTCACACTCTAATCTATGTTCTACTGCTTTTGCTAACTTCAAACCAACAGTTCATGAAGATTGCTGAGATCAAAGAAAGGCTGGGGCATTTCTTTTGTGTTAAATCTTTGGGGGTTTTTCGAGAAAATGGTTTCCAGGATTTTATTTGTGTAAAGTAGATCAAAGTCATTTCTGCTTGAACTTTCTCCTTTTTCAATCCATGGAGATGTGCTAGAAAGTTATTGGAGTACATTTTTCCTTAAAATCCATGATCACCTATAAAATAAAACAAACAAAGCAAAGATATACCTTGCAAGAATGGAGGAACGTGAGAGAGAGTGACCACAATAGCAGGCCATTTGAGACTGGGAATAAACCATCAACAGAATGAACGAGAGGCCTAACACACCAAGCGGTAAATATAGGATTCCAAAGGCCACCCAGTTACCCACTGTACGTGGGAAAAAGAATCGCAAGCAATGGATCTGACATGGGACTCAGAACCTACTAGTGATGGGTTTGCTCCTTTGTGAATCCCACATCAGTGGGAGAAAAAAGAGAAGGAGGCCCCATGGCCTATAAAAGGGAGGCTTAGCCTCTTAGTTAGGTACACCAAATCATAAGCTTATTTAGTAACTTGTGACTCTAGTAAAATTCCTCTTTTAATTTTTCTTGTAAAAAGGAAAGAGGTGAGAGTTAAAGTTTTACTAGTGGGGAAGCTTTGTGGGTGTCATTTGGAGTGAGGAGAAAAATTGTGTGATTGTAATAATTTTTCACATAGTGTATTTTCTTCTCTGGGTCTGGTGGTTTTTTCTCCTATTTTGGGAGTTTCCACGTAAATTCTTGTGTTGTTATTATTTCTCTGTTTTTCTTCATATTTCACCAAAGGGTGGATCCTAGGGGGTGAATTTAGGAGGTCTAAATTCCCAACAAGTGGTATCAGAGCCACTAGGTTCTTTTTGGTGGGTAGAGCTTTGGTGTGGTAGTGTGGATACGTACAGTCTAAGGAGGTTCTGTCTAGGAGATTGGTATTTAAGTGGTCCAGTGTGACCCTCCAATCTTTCCTGGGAACCTTGAAGTTCTGTACAATGTAAAGAATAATCTTTTCTGGGAACTTACTTAGTGAGTACCATTCATTTCTACGGTAAAATTCATCGAGGCAATGTCAGGAAGTAAAGTTTCAAATTCTATCAGATATGAGGTGGAGAAATTTGATGGGAGAATCAATTTTGGCTTGTGGCAAGTTCAAGTCAAGGATGTTTTGATTCAATCAGGATTACACAAGGCATTGAAGGGCAGACCAACCCCTGAAGTCAGCAGTGATACTAGTGTGACTGATGAAACAAAGAGCAGATCTGTAATGAGCGATGAAGATTGGGAAGATCTGGATTTGAGAGCAGCAAGTGCGATACGTCTGTGCTTGGCCAAGAATGTTCTTGCAAATATACATGGAATATCTACGGCAAAGGAACTCTGGGAAAAGCTAGAAGAGTTGTATCAGACAAAGGGCGTCTCAAATCGGGTGTACCTAAAGGAGCAGTTTCATACACTGCATATGAGTGAAGGTACGACTATTTCAGATCATTTAAGTGTTCTCAATGGTATTGTCTCTGAGCTAGAATCTATTGGAGTTAAAATTGATGATGAGGATCAAGCCTTGAGGCTCATCTGGTCTCTTCCATCTTCCTATGAGCATATGAAGCCTATTTTGATACATGGGAAGGAGAAAATAATTTTTTCAGAGGTTACCAGTAAACTCTTTTCTGAAGAGAGAAGACTAGGTGGTGGAAGAAATGGTCCACCTGTGAACTTAGCAGTGGTAGTAGCTGGTAATGGGAAGAAGAAGAACTCCATGAAGATGAAAGTAGTTTGCTGGGGGTGTGGACAATCTGGGCACGTCAAGAAAAATTGTCCAAGAGGTGGAGCAGGTTCGGCAAGTGGCTCCAAGTCAGTAAATGGAGATACTGATAATGAAACTAACGTTGTGTCCCTCTCCATGGAAGACGATGTCTGTTAAAGGGACATGTACATCCTCATGGCATGCCATTAATTCCCAAAGTTGTCATGATAGAGGATGTGTTAATGTTAGCTGGTCCACAAATTTGCACACAAGCATTGGTTTGGCATTAATGTAGGGTGTGTGGTGGAAATTTATGTCGATGGCTGATGAACTTCCAGAAAAGCCAAACGTGGAAGTTGCACCATAATTTTTCAGCAAGGTTATTTTCGACATGTGCCGAAATTGAAATGCTTGGAATTGGTTTATTCTGAGTGGGTATGCTTTTATGGTGGAGCATGATAGCAGAAGCTATGAAGATCTTCATTGCGGTGGAGCGTGGCTGTGGGATCAGCCAAAGTCGCAAGGTGGAGATTGATGGGTTTGCTCCTTTGTGAATCCCACATCGGTGGGAGAAAAAAGAGAAGGAGGCCCCATGGCCTATAAAAGGGAGGCTTAGCCTCTTAGTTAGGTACACCAAATCATAAGCTTATTTAGTAACTTGTGACTCTAGTAAAATTCCTCTTTTAATTTTTCTTGTAAAAAAGAAAGAGGTGAGAGTTAAAGTTTTACTAGTGGGGAAGCTTTGTGGGTGTCATTTGGAGTGAGGAGAAAAATTGTGTGATTGTAATAATTTTTCACATAGTGTATTTTCTTCTCTGGGTCTGGTGGTTTTTCTCCTATTTTGGGAGTTTCCACGTAAATTCTTGTGTTGTTATTATTTCTCTGTTTTTCTTCATATTTCACCAAAGGGTGGATCCTAGGGGGTGAATTTAGGAGGTCTAAATTCCCAACAACTAGATTAATCGGCGTGAAGATGGGATGGGCGACACCTCTAAGACAAATCAACTCAACCCAGCCAAACGAGATTGAAGCTAGGCCAGCTAACCATATGGACTTGACCTGGGCAAAACACAGTGAAGAACCCAAAGGGAAGAGTAACAATCGGTGAAGAACCAAGCAACGAGAGAAGCCACATGCACCTGGACTCGATTTGGGATGAAGATGATGAAAAAAAAAAAAAAACCAGTGGACAAATGAAGGCAAACAGGTATAATAGGGAAAACGCCTACAAGCTATACGAAGAAAGAAGCTCTGATGATGAAAATGGGGAGAAAAGGATGCCAGCTTTTCCAAGAGCAGATGCAAGAACACCACTAGGAGTGAAAAGTCCAATCAGGCGTTTCTCCCAACTCTTTCTTTTCTTAAGAGTGTCAGAAGAGGTTTGCCGTCGTTTTGTATCTTGAGAAAAAAAAAATGGGGCACCGGATTTAAATCCGAAACTCAGGTACTGTACCCGCCCGTAACAGTAACCGTATATACCTGGTTATATAGATCCGGTTTTCTGCCTGGATGGAACGGCATCCAGAATCCGGTTATCTGGGTTCCGAACTGGGCCGGAAAAAAATTCGGCCTGGATGAACAGTCCTACTCAACTTAAATCCTTGCTATTTTATTATATTATTAATTATCATAGTTTTCAGAATTTTAAATTAAATATCCATGCTATATATAACACTGCTACGTTGAAGTAGCATAGTTTCAAAGAGATGTATAAAAAATTGCTCTTATTTTATTTTATCTTCTTAGCAATGAGACATTGTTCATTAACTGCTATTTTTTTCTTAAAATAAAAGGGCATCCAAAAATTTAAGCAAAGTAACTTCATATTAATATATATAACAGAGAAATAGAGATGAGAACGTAATATATAATACTTTTTTATTTTATAATATCTATTCTATGATTAAAAGTCTCTATCGGTTAGAAACAGTAATAAATAGTAAATTTTGTTCATCCATTTTTCCTTTCTTTTTTTATTATTATATCGATTTTGCCCTATTTTTAAATGCATAAGTCTGTGCGTTTTACTTTTATTTTAGGGGTATACTTGTCTTTTGGTGCATGGTCAATAGCTTTAGTGTTTTTTTTTTTGGGAGGTGTTATGGGGATTTGGTTGTATGATTCTTTTCATTTGTTTATACGGTTTTTCTCCACCATAAGTGAGGTTGTTTTTTTAATAAATTGGGAGGGGGTCACTATTGTACAGGTGACTGCTCGCTCTTAAAAAAAAAAAAAAAGATCATTTCAGTCTTCTTTCTTCACCGTTGGATCAGATTTAGGATACCTAAATAGCTCCCTCCCTTTTTCTCCTCACTTTCTTCTTTTCCCTCTCTCTCTTCTCTACCACACCGCAACCTTCCTATCCTTCCTGATCTCTTCCCTCTTGTTTTTCCAGCCACTGCGACTAGCCTCAACTACTGCACTACCTCCAGCAACCTCCCCTCACGCCAGCGACCACCCCCATGGACCCAAGCCACCCTCCCTCCCGCAACTCCCTTTCCCGAATGGGTCTTACACAAGTTCTCCACCATAGCACCGTCATATGCCGTCCCCACGCCACTGCACCACTACCACCGAGCTTCCCTTCCTTTGGCGACCATCTCATGCTCTTCTAGCCACCCTAGCTCCTCCCCCTTCCCCCACGCAAAAACCCATCTCTCACAAGTTCTCTCTCTCTCACACGCCCAGATTCGCCGCCACAACCACCGTACTGCCTCCTCGAGCCACCACTTGCCTTCACCGATCTCCCAAGCTCCTACATGGCCAACCAAGATCCCAGCCGAGCCTCCCTCTCCATTTCCCTATTTATGACCCACGACCTAGCCGTGTAACCACCACGATGTCATTATGCTCCGCCTCTCACCGCCACCCCAACTACCACGAGACCACCACAATGACGGTCGATTTGGACCCATTGTAGCTCTCCACTTAGATCTGCCACTCACTGCAGCTCAAAACTTAGATCCACAACCGCGTCGATTGCTTTTGTTCGTTGTGGGCTCTAGTGTGTTGTGGTGGTTATGTTGATTTTCGATCATTTTTCTCTTCTTTATCTGGGACGTGATTCTCATTGGTAGTTCGAAATGTGTTTTTCATTTTTTGTTTCTTGAAATCTGTTAAGATCAGTGTCTAGGTCTCTCTGGATCTGAGAGATGATTTCAAGTTTTTTTGTTGTCATTGTTTCTGGGAAAAAAAAGTTCATGAATTAAATTAATTTTGATGCATTGATTGAAAATATCATTTGTGTTGGTCAATATGCCGTTGTGATATAATGCACAATTTTTGTTTATTTAGCAGTGAGTATGGATTATAATTGTTCTGATATTATGTTTTATTTACATCATAGCCTTTAACAGAAATGATGTATTATATAACTAATTTTATAACTCACACGTTGTTTATTTTATATTTAAGATGACATTAAACATAATGTTTGACATGTATTCGTTTTGTGCTTCTTGACTATCAATATTATATTTTTACTTCATTGTGAATCTATATGAAGGGCAGTTCTATTTTTTCATTGAACTTCATTGTTTGTTTTAATTTGTTTTAATTTATTTGGTTTCTTAGCTACATGGTTCTTAACTATGCTCTTTTATTGTTTGAGGCATGAAAGGGATGGTTTCAGTTTGGGGAAACGGATGGGCAGATGGGTTTGTATGTCAATGTGTTAGGTTGAGGGGATGTGTTGAGTGTTTTGGTCTATGTTTGTCAGTCGGTCAAAGTTTGTTTTTGTTTGTTTTTCTCATTTTTATCCGTTGAGTTGAGTGTTTGGGGAAGGGGCAGTGAGTCAGACTAATGGGTTGGGTTTATGTGTGTCAGTCGCTCAGTCTCCTTTTGTTTGTTTTTTTTCTCATTCTTATCTATTGAGTTGAGTGTTTGGGGAAGGGGCAGTGAATCAGATTAATGGGTTGGGTTTACTTGTGTCAGTTGGGTAGTGTTTTCTTCTTTGCTTTTTCTCATTGTTATCCTGGAGTGGTTGGCTGATTTATGTTTTGTTATTTTGCTTGGTTTCATTTTTTACCCTTGGTTTATATATAAATGGTAATGTGTCTTTTGAAGTTTCATTTGTGTTCTTTTTTGTTCTCTCCTGTGTGTAACATCTTTCTCACCCAAGCTCTTCTCTTCCAAAAATCAGATTTCTTCTTAGCTTTCAAGATTCAATCTTTTTTTTCCCATATTTTGTGTTGGTCTTACTGTGTGGTTTTTTCCTTTGTTTCATTACTCCTTTTTCATTATTCTATGTTTGTTTTGTGATTTTTCCCTCTTTGTGCGTTTCTCTCTTTTCCTTTCCTTGTTGCATGTTTCTTTTTTGGATTTTTCTTAACTCTTTTCTCATCAATGTATTATTTTTTACTTCTCCTTTAGAACTGAAGGATTTTATGAAAGATAGAGACATGATTCTCATTAGGTAAAAACTAATTGGACTTAACCAAACATGACGAAATCGGTTTCTAGTTTTTGGTTGATGAATTTTTTTGCTTTATTTATTTGTCATCTATATCTGTCTTCTAAAATTTGGATCTTTGTTTTTTGGAAAATTTATATTTTAACGTGTTGAGTATTTTTTTTTTATATATTGTTGGATTTGTATATTTTGGATTTGTCATTTCTACTTGTCTTTTTATAAGGTTTAAGGGTTTTAATGAGGTCTTTGTCAAAAAAGAAACAAATGAAAAAAATTGGACTTTAGAGACATTTTTGTTTATTTATCTTTCTAAAAAAAATATTTAACTTCCATTTTTTCTACATGTTTTGGTGTTTTAGTGAATTTTTTTTCTTTATTTATTCTGACTTGTTGGTTTGCTTCTTGCAGGAAATTTCAAGTATTTTATTTGAGAAATGATGGTGTTTTGAGCTTTGTATGTCTTTCGGTTGTTTTTTCAAGCTTGTATATTTTGGTTAGTATATTTTGGTTTAGAGTTCAACCTGCTTTGGACTATGTATATATCTTCCAGTTTTATTTTCTCCCGGTTTCTATATTTATGTTAGTATTATTTGAGCAGTGGGTTAAGAATTTACATTTTTTGAATGTTGATTATTTTTTCCCCTTTATATATATTGTTGGATTTGTAGATTTTTTTATTAATAGGTTAATAAATGTTTTTTTTATATAGGAAAACAACTTCATTCATAAAAAAACAAACTTATACAAGAGAATCAATCCAAATTATATTAGTAATTACATCAAACCCCCACCATAAACTAATCTCCTTAACACTTAAACCAAACTTGGCAAGTGAGTGTGCTACTTCATTGCAGCTTTTGTTGGCATATTGAGCTACACAAGAATTGAAACGACTCATCAGTTCCTTTGCTTGCTTGATAATATTTCCAATTGCTGCCTTTGAAGTTCCTTGTTTATTAAATTCATTAACTACCAATAAAGAATCACTTTCAATCACAAGATGATGAGTTCCAAGGTGGATACTAAGCTGAAAGCCCCGCAGAATAGCCAACCCCTCAATCTCCACTGCATTCAAAATAGCTTGCTCCTTCTTTTCTTTGTTGCAGACATCATAATAGCCCCCTTTGAATCCCCTAAAATTGCTCCAGCTCCAGTAATCAAACCATTTGAAGATAAAGCTCCATCTACATTAAGTTTGAAAGTACCAAGAGGGGGAAATTCCCATCTGCAGTAATTCTTCACAGTAGGTAAAGGTTTACATTCCAGTTCTTTGAAAGACCTCTGCATAGCCAATGCATTTCCCACTGTAGCCTCTGCACTCACACTCTTCTCCTCAAAGATCTTCATATTTCTTCTATACCAACAACTCCAGCAAATTAGAGAATACAACTGAAGCATTTCTTTAGATCTGTCCTGAATAAATCTTAGCACAACATCAAGAAACAACTCATTAGTATTTATCTGCATCATCGTAGGAAAATGATTAAGCCAAGCTTCTTTGATATATGAACAATAACAAATAGCATGTAGGACATCTTCCCTTTTAGCACCATAGAAAGTACATTCTCCCTCAACCATCACTTGTTTTTTCATAAGGTTATATTTAGTAGGTAGGATCCCTTTGATAGCTTTCCAAGCAAAGATTTTCACCTTAGATGGAAGTTGCATAGACCAAATTTCTTTCCACAACCTCTTCAACAAGGCAGCCCTCGAAGATTCACCACATTGCCTGCTCTAGTTCAAGGATCAAAATAGCCTATAGGCACTCTTAACAGAATAGTCACCATGTCCTTCTTGAACCCAACTAAGCAAATCAGACCTTCCATGACTCAAGACAATATTCAAAATCTTTGAAGCCACATTAGGTGAAAACATAGCAGTAATTTTTCCCACATCCCACCCCTAATGAGCATCATCCATTAGCATATTCATTGTAGCATCTTCTTCAAAAGCAGAAGCTCCACTTTCACTCTGTAGATCAGATAGTTTAGGCAACCCAGGTACCCAATAATCTTTCCAAATTCTTACACCTTGACTAGAACCAAACCTCCAACGACAGCCAGCTCCCAGTTTATGTATAGTACTCCAAATACCTCTCCACACAAAAGAAGGGTTGTAACCCAGTGCAGCATCCAGAAATTGGTCTCTGGGGAAATATTTAACTTTGAAGACCTTATGCAATAGAGAATTAGTATTTTGCATAATTCTTCAACCTTGCTTAGCTAAAAGAGCATCATTGACACTAAGATCCTTAAAACCCATGCTCCCATCCTGCTTAGATTCACACATCTTGGACCAACTCATCCAATGTATTTTATGTTAATCATTCTTCTAACCCCACCATAACTTTGCCATCAACTGCTCAAGATCATTACACAAAGTGGAAGGTAATTTGAAACAGCTCATAGAGTAAGTAGGAATGGACAATGCAATAGCTTTAATCAAGATTTCTTTTCCACCAACCGAAAGCATCTGTTCTTTCCACCCCTGCAATTTTTTTCAAACTTTATGCTTAATATTTGGAAAAAGTCTTATATTTGGACCTCCCAACCAAAGGTGGAAGCCTAAGATACTTTTCAAACTGCTAGCTCTGCTGCACCCCCCAAAGCTCCAGTATCTCCTCCTTTTTGGCAGTGTGTACATTACTAATAAAAACAATTCCTATTTTTTCTTTGTTTATCTTTTGGCCTGAAGCAACCGCATAACAGTTTAACAGGTCTTGAATCTTCTGATTTTCTTCCAAGGTAGCCTTACAAAACAAAAGGCTATCATCAGCAAAAAGTAAATGAGATATTCTAGGAGCCCCGTTACACACTTTAACAGCTATGATGTCACATCTTCCCTCAACTTTTTTGAGCAATGATATTAATCTCTCAGTACAAATTAAGAACCAGTAAGGGGATAGTGGATCCCCTTGTCTAATGCCTCTCGAATGGATAATAGGACTTTTAGGCTCTCCATTAATCAAAACTGAAAAAGAGATAGATTTGACACACATCATTACTATGGCAATCCATTAAGCATTAAAACCCATTATGTCCATAACCGATGCTAGATAGGACCATTCCACACAATCATAGGTTTTACTCATATCCAATTTAATGGACATAAAGCCATCCTTACCATTCCTCTTATTTCTCAAAAAATGCATCAATTCATAAGCCACAAGGATATTATCTGTTATAAGTCGACCAGGGACAAAAGCACACTAAGAACTAGAAATGATCACTTCAAGCACATTTTTAAGCCTATTTGCTAGTACTTTGGAGATTAATTTATACAATACATTACATAAATGAATAGGCCTAAAATCAGAAATCAATTCAGGCTTGTTTTTCTTTGGGATCAAAGTAATAAAAGTATGATTCAATGAGGAAGGTATAGTAAGAGTTCTAAGGACTTGTAATACTGCATTAGTGACATCATTCCCCACAATGTGCCAATATTGTTGGAAGAAAATTGGGGCCATACCATCTGGACCAAGTGACTTGATAGTATGCATTTGATCCAAAGCTGCCTTGATTTCATCACGAGAAAACTCCTTCAACAAATTATCATTCATTTCTACAAGAACTTTCCCACTCATACCATCCAGAAAATCCAAGTTACTATTTTGTTGTTCAAAATTAAACAAAGATTGAAATTAACTTAAGATAATCTGGTCTCTTTCCTCTTCATGTTTCCATGTCCCATCTTCACTTTTCAAACCTTTAATCCAATTCTTCCTCTTCCTCTGAGACACTATGTGATGGAAAATTTTTGAATTTTTGTCCCCTCCCTTCAGCCATAAAGCTTTTGCTCTTTGCTTCCACAAAATTTCCTCCCTCTCCAACCAAGCCTGCAGGTTATTTCTAGCCTGCATTAATACCTCTTTTGAGACCCTACTAGCTTCCTCTAATTTCAATCTCTGAATATTAGCTCGAGCCCTTCTAATATTCATATATACATGCCCAAATTTCTACTTATTCCATGCTTCTAGCCCCCTGTTGCAACTACTTAATCTGTCAGCTATTTCAACCACAGACCTCCCATCAACACTCCCTTGCCAAAACCTTGAAATAACATCACCACATTCCTCATCCTCCACCCACATTGCCTTAAACCTGAAAAGTTTATGTCTGGTCCTTTTAATTTCAGAAGTAGGCAATAACATAATTGACACATGATATGAATGAGCAGAAATACCATGAATAACTCCAACTGATATTAGCAACAAATATATCAAGTCTTTCACTAATCACCTATTGCTCATCTCTTCTATTACACCAAGTAAATATAGGACCCTCAAAGCCCAAACCTATAAGATTACAGTTATCAAGCACATCTCTGAACTCTTGCATTAATCTTTCTGATCTAGGCCTTCCACCCATTTTCTCTTGTTGACATAGCACTTCATTGAAATCACCACAAACAAGCCATGGAATATCCCCATCTTCTTTCAAAGTTCAAAGCAATCTCCAAGTTTCTCCTCTTTTCTCGGTTTTTGGACGCCCATAGAAACTAGAAAGTTTCCAAACCAACCCCCTATCAACATCTTGAATCTTTGCATCAATGTGGCAGGAAGAGAAGCTCTCAATTGATAAATTGATTTCATTCTTTCACAGCATTGCCAGACCACCGCTTCTTCCCTCACAAGCTACTGCAAAACAACAATCAAACCCCACTCTAACATGTACACGTTCCATTTGCTTAACAGTCATCTTAGTCTCTTGTAAAAACAACACTTTGGGACCTTCCCTCATGACCAAGTCATGAAGTGCTCGGCGAGGTTGCATAGTAGCCTCCACCGTTGGAACACCCCCATCCTCCTTCAAACTAGTCCTCCCACGTTTTGAAACCTTAGCATGCTGGATAACAGCCTTCCTCTTTCCCTTAACATCCTGGTTCAAAGTGCAATCACTTGGATTCAATTGCCAAGGAAGACCAACTCTAGTCCACTTCCTGCTGGGCCTTCCCCTCTTGGGCCTTGAATTTGGATCCACAAAGCCCTCTCCCTCTATGATCTTAGGCCCATCATCTTGAGTCAACTTATCCATCAAGACCACAGTAGCACCAAATAATGAATCAGCCCTTCATTACAAGAAAGAATCTTTCAACCACCAATTAGGGGATCAGTTCCTGCATTACTAGGAAGAATCTTTTGATATCAATCCAAGAGGGAAACATCCCATTACTACCTCCTGCATTAATACCCTCCATAACGGCCTCCCCTGAATCATGCATAACCAAAGCACTAATAAAGGAGTCGTTCACAGCAGTTTCCTGATTTCTAGCCTTAACACCAGCTGGCTGTCGTTCTGACCCCGATGAAGTAACCAGCGAGAATTCCTAATGGGGCGAGCGCTTTTGACCAGAATTTGCCTTCACTCTTCCCACAATAGTTCCAACACGCAGCCATAGACCAAAAGGTAGCTTATTACTATCCCGTACATCCTGATTCCCACTGATCTCATAGTCTTTCTGCTGATGACCAAGTTTACCACACATATAACAAAAGTTTGGCAAGTGTTCATAAGCAAAACGAATCCAGCCTACACCAAACTGACCAAGATTCATAATGATTCCACGCATAAGAGGCTGAGAGATATCAAGCTTTACTCAGATCCTCAGATACTCACCCTATGCCACTTCACCCTGTTCTCCATCAACTTCCTCCACATTGCCAATCTTATTACCAGTGAGTCTTCTCCACCTCTTCATTCGTAGCATTTAAGGGCATGTCATATAGCCTGCTCCAGAAAGAAGCCTCATGAAGTCTTATTTTCGTTACTTGTAAGTCCCCCTTCAGATGCTTCAACAGAATAAGATTACGATCAAAAGACCAAGGCCACTCCTGAAGAACACATTGTTTGTCATGATTAGCCTCAAATTCCACCAGAAATAATTTTGAGCCCAGATCCTTAAAGCTCACCTTGCATGCAGGTTGCCACACTTTCCTCATTGTGTTCTTGAGAGCCTCTCGATTATAATAACGATCAATTAGCAAGGTAATCACCAAACAACATTCCCCACATGCTATATTAGATTTTAAGAGAGTAGATTCCACATGAATCTCGCCCTTCTCCTTCACAGATAAAGACAAATGTTGGCACATAAATTCTAGGTCCTTTGCCATCGAGACAACAAACAAAACAAAACATACAAGAAAGGACCTGTACTAAGACAAGAGAGAAGCCTTTACTGAGAAAGAGGAGACCCGTGAGCAATTTCTTTTCTTTTCTATTTTTAGGCTGTTAGTTTTTTCTTTTTTCCATTAAAACTCAAGGGTTTTATTAAAAACAGACACATGCTTCTCATTCGGTTTGTATGGTATTGGTTTTATGTTATTTTGGGTTCAATACATGGGCTTAACAAGACATCACTAAACCTAATTTTTGTTTATCTTTTGAAAAATTTAAGGTAAAAAAATGTTGGAAAATATTATCCACAGAAAGAAAATGTTGGTCATTTTTTCTGGATATCCAAAAAGCTTGACTTAACAAAATTTGACTAAACTGAATGTTCATTTATAGAGCAATGCTACGTACAGTCCCCAAATGGGGATTGCAGTGCAAACTTAGTTAATTTTATCTTTAAATTTTTTCAAAATTACAATAATATCCTTATTAAAATGGTATTTTTTCCATTTAATGAAGAGCTTGCACATGCAGTCCCTAAATGGGGACTGCAAATAGAATTTCTTTATTTACAGTCCCTAAATGCATTTTAATTTTGGTGTATTTAATTCAAAAAAAGTATATTTTATTCTACTTTAAAAAGAAATTAAGAGTTAGACCTAACCAAACACGAGTAAATTGGTTTATACTATTTTCTTTGTCAGAATTGATAAAGAATTCTGAGGTACAACTATGTGGTATTTATCGGAGAAAACATATCATTTTAATTATAAAACAAATGATACTCTATTAATTAAGAAATAAATGAAACAACATGACAAATACACATGCTATGGCTTTGAAAGATACAACTAACCAAAATCTTTTCTTAATAACACTTTAACAAAAATTTGGTAAATGAGAATTCTTATGAAAAACTATTCATTTAGACCATTAGATAGTTCTGTCACAATGGTTAATAAACATGCAATAAAATTTGATACGAAAACCTTTCTTGGTGAATTTCATTGATGTAATTACTTGTGATTATTTCTGATTTTATTTGATTGCTCAGGTAACTTCTTCCTCATACAAGATTATATGATTTCAAATCTTTATTACATTCTTTATAAAAAATTATAATTCTATTATCTTTTTGTTTTCTAATCTATCAAAACATGTAATTATTATACTTCACTAACCTATCATTATCACCAGTCTCTCTCTCTAACCGTTTTCTCTGAAAACGACTGAGAGGAGTTTGTTAGTCCGCTTTCTGCTTCTGCTGCTGCTCCGGGCTACTGCTGAAGGAGGCGAGGGTTGTATATGCGCGCTATGGCGGGTAGAGGTGAAGGTATGGAAGAAGTGACAAGAATCTGGGAACGATTGAAGCTGAGCGAGGAAGAAAATATGCCCATAGGGGTGAACTGTAGGTTTATGGAAAAGATAAAAAATAAAGGAAAGAGAAGTGTAGTTGGGAAAATTTGTTCGGAGAGAAGGATAGGGAAGGAAATTGTGAGATCAACAATGGAGAAAATATGGAGGGTAGGGAGACCAATGGAATTTCAAGAGTTTGGAGCAAACTGTTTTATCATTACCTTTGCTTCGGTGAATGATAAGGAGAGAGTTATGAGTGGTTGCCCATGGCTCTTTGATAACTTCATGTTCGTGATTAAGGACTATGATGGTAAACACAACCGCATCTGATGAATTTTGATAAAGAATGCTTTTGGATACAGATGCTAAATTTGCCGCTAAGCTGTATGACAAAGGGGATGGGAGAACAGATTGGTGATTCTGTTGGGACTGTGAAGGATGTTGATATGCATGAGGATGGTTTGGCGTGGGGTAGAGTTTTAAGGGTTCGAATTTCTTGTGACTTGAAAAAACCTCTAGCAAGGGGACGAACCATAGAAGTGGAGGGGAAGAGAATGTGGGTTCCTTTTCAATATGAAAAACTACCAAAATTTTGCTATTATTGTGGTAGAATTGTACATGATAAGGAAGGATGTGGAGAGGGGAAGATGAGTAAACAGGGGATGAAGGGTGGGGAATTGCAATATGGTACTTGGCTAAGAGCTCCATCAAGGAATCGAAGATGGTTTGAGAGATGGGAAGAATATAAGAATAGTGAAACAGGAAAAGAAGATTCACAAGGCTCTTTTACAGGGTCAAAGGATAGGGAGGAATCTTTTGGAGATGGGGAGAGGAAGGAGAAAGGTGTGGAAGTGGGGGATAAGGAGGAGAAGGGAGGAGTGGGAATTGGGATTGAAAGGGAAAATGATGTGGTGTGTCAAATAGGTGAGACTGATGAAGGTAATTTTAATTAGGAAGTTGAAAAGAACTCTCAAATAAACAATAGTGATCTGGACATTTTCTCAAATGAAAGAAATATGACTTTAGTGATGGCTATGGAGGAAGTACAGAATAAGGAGAGTTCTCGTGGGGGAAGGAGGGGCAGTTGGAAGAGAAGAGCCAGAGGTAGATCAAATACTTGTAAAATTTCTAACTCCCTTTCTTTGAACAAAAGGGATGCTGATAGTATGGAAGGGAATAAGGGGGAGGGTGTAATGAAAAAAGCCAGAATGGAGGAGGTAGTTGTTGAGGAAGGAAATTTAGGGGCGGTGGTTGCTGAGCAACCCCGCCTAGTATTATGAATATTATAAGTTGGAACTGCCGAGGGCTTGGCAACCCTCGGACAGTTCATGACCTTTGCTTAATGGCAAAGGAAAAGAAGGCCAACATGGTATTCTTGATTGAAACTATGCTTACAGTTGGGAGAATAGAAATTCTGAAGAGAAGACTTGGGATGGAGGGATGTTTTGTAGTAGATTATGTTGGAAGGAAGGGGGGTTTGGCATTGTTCTAGAGGAATAATGAGGAAGTGGAAATAAAAAATTATTCTACTTGGCACATCAATGCAAAGGTCAGAATAGAAGGAAAGGGTAAGAAATGGCTATTTACTGGGTTCTATGGGCATGCTGAGACAGTTAAAAGGAAGTGGTCTTGGGACTTATTACGAAGTTTGAGGCCAAGAGAGCAGGAACCTTGGTGTGTGGTAGGGGATTTCAATGAGATTCTTTTCGAAAATGAAAAGGTGGGAGGAAGGCCAAGACCTGAATCACAATTGAGTCAATTCAGAGAAGTGCTAGAAGATAATCAACTGTTTGATTTAGGCTTCTGTAATGGTTTCTTTACATGGAGCACTAGGCATGCTGACCTCTCGTTTACAAAAGAGAGGTTAGATAGGTGTTTGGCAAACAATAAGTGGAAGGAGTTGTTCCGAGAAGTAAGAGTGGAAGGCTTGCTAGTAAGAACTTCAGACCATTTGCCTATATTGATGTCATTAGAAGGGGCTGTCAATATGCAAGGGAGATGGCAGGCTTTGTTCAGATTTGAGGCCAGCTGGATTAAAGAGGAGGACTGTGAGGAAAAAATAAAGATAGAATGGGATAGAGGACAGCAGATAAATGACCATGGGAGCAGGGTGCAAGCTCGATTGAATTATTGTAGTAGGACGCTGATGAAATGTTTTAAAAGCAAAGATAAAAGGAGAGCAAAAGAGATTGAACAGATTACAAGAAGGATTAAGGAAGTGCAAGAAGAGTTGGGGCCTCATAATGTAAAGGAGCTGAAAAGCTTACAAAAGCAAGTGGGAGAGTTGATGGAACAGGAGGATATTATGTGGAAACAAAGGGCCAAGAGAAACTGGTACAACCTTGGTGATAGAAACACAAGGTTCTTTCATGAGTGTGCAAATCAAAGGAAGAAAAGAAGTAAAATATCTCAAATTGTAGACAGAAAAGGAACCTTGAGATTAGAACAAGATGGAGTTGCAGAAGCCTTTAAAGACCATTTTGCTGAGGTGTATAAAACTGCTAGTCCGAGAGTTGAAATGATTGAAAAGTGCCTTGAAGCAGTAGAGAGAAGGGTAACTGTTGAAATGAATGAATCATTGGAGAAGATTTTTATGAGGGAGGAAGTAGAGGAGGCTCTGAAGATGATGGGGCCATTAAAATCCCCAGGACCAGATGGTTTTGGGGCATGCTTCTTTCAATCTTTTTGGCATATTGTGGGTGATGATGTGTGTGGGGCAGTGCTTCATTTTCTCAATGGTGGAAGGATGGTCTCTTCTTTAAACCACACCTATATAGCTTTAATTCCAAAAGTGAGTGACCCCAAAAATGTTAATGAGTTTAGACCAATAAGCTTATGCAATGTAGTGTATAAGCTTGCAGCAAAAACTCTTGCCAATAGATTGAA
The DNA here is from genome assembly GCF_001411555.2 of Juglans regia. NCBI lineage: Eukaryota > Viridiplantae > Streptophyta > Magnoliopsida > Fagales > Juglandaceae > Juglans > Juglans regia. The sequence goes on along the minus strand of NC_049901.1, from coordinate 20,053,719 downwards.
GAAAGTTATGGATGTTATTATTTCAAAAAATCAGAGTGCCTTCATTCCTGGGAGGTTGATTTCTGACAATATTGTAGCAGCCTATGAAGTGTTGCATTCTATGCAAACAAGGCAAAGGAGTAAGGATGGCAGCATGGCTTTAAAATTGGATATCTCAAAGGCATATGATAGAGTAGAATGGTCTTACCTTGAAGCAGTGATGAAGAAGCTGGGATTTGGGGATAGGTGGACTGATTTGATAATGGAGTGTATATCCTCAGTATCTTATGCTATTTTAATAAATGGTAGACCAAGAGAGACTATTCTCCCTACAAGGGGACTAAGATAGGGAGATCCCTTATCTCCTTATCTCTTCCTTTTGTGTGCTGAAGGTCTAAGTGCAATGCTCAACAATGCAGAGAGAAGATCAGAACTGAGAGGGGTGTCAGTTGCTAAAGGAGGTATAAGGGTCACTCACTTACTATTTGCAGATGATTGCATTATTTTTGGGAAGGCAAGTTGGGTAGAATGGAAGAAGATTAATGACATTCTTGAGCTTTATGAAGCTGCCTCAGGTCAGAGTTTAAACAAGCATAAGACTACAATCTTCTTTAGTCCCAAAGTCCATGTTTCTATGAGAGAAAAAATGATGAAAGAAATGGGAGGAAGACAGCAGAATAATTGTGAAAAATACTTGGGTTTGCCAAGTATGGTTGGTAGATCAAAATATAACTCTTTTAGAGTCATTAAGGACCGAGTGTGGAAGAAGATTAGTAATTGGAAAAATCAATTTCTATCACCCTCGGGTAAGGAGGTGCTGTTAAAGGCTGTAATTCAAGCTATCCCAACATATCATATGACTGTTTTCCAGCTTCCAAAGAAATTATGCCAGGAAATAGCTGCTCAAATGGCTAAATTTTGGTGGAGCTTCAAAAAGGACGAGAATAAAATTCAATGGAGGAGCTGGGCAAAATTGGGGGTTGCAAAAGCTAGTGGAGGACTGGGCTTTAGAGAACTTGTAAGCTTCAACAAGGCTTTACTAGCAAAGCAATGTTGGAGAATGTTGACAAATCCTCACTCCTTGGCTGCAAAGGTCCTGAAGGATAAATACTTTAGGCATTCTGACATTTTGGTTTCAAAGCTGGGGTTTAGGCCATCAGTTATTTGGAGGAGTTTATGGGATTCTTTGGAGTTGTTAAAGGAGGGGTTGGTGTGGAGAGTAGGTGATGGGGAGAGTATCAACATCTGGAGAGATAAGTGGATACCAAAATTGTCTACTTTAAGAATTCAAATGCCCAGAACTTTACTAGCAGCTGAAGCAAAGGTCAAAGAACTTATTTATGGGGTTACTAAGACTTGGAAAACAGATTTGGTTAAAGAAATTTTTAAGGAAGAAGAGGCAATTCTTGTAGGCAGCTTACCTATTAGTTCATCAGGTATGCCTGACAAATTAATTTGGGCTCATACTAAGAATGGTCAGTTTGATGTCAAAAGTGCATATCATCTGGAGTTGTGCAGGAAAAATAGAGAAAATGAGGAGATATTGAAAGCTGGTACAGAGAACTGGAAGGTGTTGTGGTAGTTAAATGTACCTGGTGTAGTTAAAATGTTTCTTTGGAAAGCAATGAATAACTGTCTTCCTACAAAATTTAACTTGTCTTGTAGGAAGATTGTTAAAGATTACTTCTGTCCAATCTGTAAAATGCAGAAGGAAACAGTTTCTCATGCTCCATGGAGCTGTGGTGGAGCTATGGATGTTTGGGCAGATAATCTTAGTCCTGTGCAGAAATGGGCATCTACTGAGAAAGATATACAAGAGCTATGGGCAGACTGGTGTAATAAATTGAAAAGAGAAGATTTGGAGTTAATGGTAGTAGTGCTGAGAAGGATTTGGTTGAGGCGAAACAGATTTGTTTTTGAAAATAAATTTGAAGGGCCTGATGTGATTTTTAGACAAGCCACTGACTTTCTGCTTCAGTTTCAGGAAGCTCAACAAAAAGAACCCAGGAGCCAGATTGAGAGGTCTCAGGCAAGAGAGTTATGCAGATGGAAGGTTCCTATAGAAGGCCAAGTGAAGGTTAATTGGGATGCTGCACTAAAAGTTAATGAAGGAAGGATGGGGATTGGTGTAGTGATGAGAGATGAGCATGGAGATCTGTTGGTCTCACTGTGTGCTCAGAAGAGGATAGTAACCTCCCCTCTAGTAGCTGAGTTTCAGGCTCTTTGGTGTGCTATGCAATTGTGTGCAGATTTGAACCTATTGAAAGTGGTCTTTGAAGGGGATGCTCTGAGTGTGATTAAAGCAGTGAATGATACTGAAGCTAGCTGGGAATGGCATGGTCAACTGGTTGAAGACATTAAAGGGATTTTGAAGAATAGATCTAACTGAACAATCACACATACTTATAGGGAATGTAATAGTGTAGCTCACTTTCTAGCTAAATCTTCTTTACTTGTAAATGAGGAAACAATTTGGATAGAAGAAGGCCCTTTAGGCATACAGTACTATGTTCAAAAGGATAAAGATGAAACAGTTGAAGAAGAATGAATACAAGTTCGATGTTTTTGATTCAAAAAAAAAAAAAAACCTATCATTATCCAAACTTATTTGCCAAAATTTATTTTTTAACCATTAAATTTTTCAATAATCATTTTTTTTTTTTACAAAATCATATAATTTTTGTTAAAAAAAATTAAATTCATCCAACTAGGAAAACGTACTTTGCATGTTACTACCTTCCTAGTATATATATGTATATACACACACGTTTGTACATGATAAACTTATTTATTGAGGTTCAATTTTTGTCCAATTTCAAAACTTTCCTTAAACTATAAAATTCAATTGCGGCAAGGTGGGTGGTTTGCTGTTGAGATGTCCAAAAAGTCCATTAAATTTTATCATTTAAGGTTTAGGAGGTGAGATGAGAATTTTGTGTTTTATGTTTTGTTTAAAAGTTTAAAATGTTATGTCTTAATATTATTATTGTTTTTGAATTTGAAAAAATTGAATTGGGATTTGAAAAAGTTGAATTATTTATTATATTTTATATAAAAATTTAAAAAAATTATAATTATGAGAAGAAATGAGATAAAAATTTTATATTTTATCTTGTAATCCAAACCAACCTGAGAAAAGAGAAGTCGTAACAAAATTTTCATAAATAAATATGTAAAAAGATCATTGTTGAAACCTGTCCAGCAGATCGACTTGTGAACTTGTAATAACTTCTGGAAGGAGATGTAATTACAAAAAATCTACTCAACCTCCTACTATTCATACAACCTCCACACTCCACATTATTTTTAATTTTTATTATTTTTTTCTTTTATTAAATATTTATTATATAAATAATGAATAAATAATTTAAAATAATTTAAAAAGAATAAACTCAAAAAAAAATTTTAAAAAAATATTAAAAATTTTAAAAATTTAAAAAAATATGGAGTGTGGAGTGTAGTGGAGGTTGTGTAGAAAAGCTCATGTAATTAATGCCCTCCCAAAGACGATTACGATTTACGAGGGCACATTTTGCTTGCCCATTACTGCTCTCGTGTGTTGTGGATCAATCTCCTCGTTCTCTTCTCGAATGACCAATGAACACGGCAATCCCTAGATATATACCAAGAGAAATCCTTAGGATCGGTCCGACTGATGTTACCCAGCCTACTGATAGTTAAGTGACACCTAGACTTTCCACTACAGTTATCTTGAAGCAGCACTATAGAAAATCCTTAGCCCCTTTCTCCCTCACCTAGCGATCTCAGCCCCACCCAGCCCCATCGCACTCCTTTCCACACCCCTAACCTTCCTATTTCCTATCTAGTTCAACCATCAACCACTTTACTATCTACTCGTTCTTCATTGTATGGCAAACACTATTACAAGTGAGAGGGAAAACAACATAGTCAACAAGGACTACTTGAAAATAAAGAAAAAAACTAACACTTGTAGGCAGCACCAACTGCATGGAAAAAAAAAATTAATCTAAGAAAATCGATGAAAGATTTGCCAAAAACTACAAGAAGTGTCTGGAAAGATGAGAAAAGCCAAAGAGTGAATACAAAAAGACAAAGCCATACAGATAAGGGAGTAAGGATGATATTCAAAGCCCAAGAGAACCCCATGGTACAGCATGGCTGTCATTGCCGTGAATTCCTCCAGAATAATAAGGATGTAACCGAAAGAACTCATCAAAGCACATGCCTTTTCCTTTTTAGGCTTTGGTAATTGGTAATAAAAGATCCAAATACAAAAAGTCACCGGTAGGCAACAAATGGTCGATCGGCTTCGGAATACGATGGTGGAACTAAGTTTGCTCTTGGGCGGTGGTGCAAAGAGACGAAAGAGAGGGGCAGCGAGGAAGTCATCTCAACTCATCTCAGCTCATCTCAACTCATCTCACTACTATTCATTACTATTCAGCAACTTTAACTCACAAATCTCACTACTATTTACAACTCATCTCATTACTATTTACAATCCATCTCAACTCATCTCAAGTCATCTCAAGTCATTTCAAGTCATCTTTGAATCCAAACATCTCCAAAAGAGATGACAGGCTCGTGTGAAATCAAGTGTCCCTTGCAAAGATGATATTCTGTGTGGTGTAGGCTTTTGAAATTATTGTGTATTTTCTTACGTGGCAACAGGTGAAAGGAGGGCTGCACTTGGGCAATTAATAGCCCAACCGTTTAGAAGCACTTCTCACATACAAAATTTTAAAATGATCCCTTCACTTGATGTTCATTAATTTTACGACAAAATTACTAACATGACACTCATTTGTTACGTCAAAATTAATTACAAGAGCACAAAGGTTAAAAATGCCCGGTTCATATTCAAAAATAGTAAATTTCCTATTTGAGTACCATTTCATAAAAAAGTTAAAAATAAAAACAAACAACAAAAACTAAAATAAATAACCAAATCACAACAAAACATATAATAACTTAAATTAGGAAAAAAAATGGAAAACAATTAGGAATGAGGAAAGAACTTTAAAACTAAAATAAAAATATTAATAAGCTAAAAAAATTTCAAACTAGGGTGGTAATATATGAAACGATCATTAAATCCGATACGAACACAACAGGAAATAAGCATATTTGTATTCAATATAAATGAATTTGGGTTAAAACGAGTTGACCAGATAAAACACAATTAATAAACGAGTCAATTAAAAGTCAACTTTCGAAACCCGCAATCAACCAGTATAATAAAACTAAATTCTATTTTTAAATTTTATAATTTTTTAGTCTTAGATGTCTTTTTTCTTTATTGTTGGGAATGTGTGATATTAATATTAATATTAATATTTAACTACATTATATCTCACACTATTAAACTTTTTTTGTTAATATGTAATTTTTTTTATTAAAATATTAGTTTTCTTATATATTATTTGTTTAGATATTGAAAATAAAATATTTTATCATGAGTCCAATTGTAATTATGAATTATTTATATAGTTATCATTGTATTATATATGAAATTATTTTAATTGAGATAAAAAATAAATATATTAGTCGGCTTAAACTATTTATATGAATTGATTAAACTGGTTGAAGTACGTGGTGTGAATATACTAACTTAATAAAAATTAATTACTAAACGGGTTAAGCGAATCATGTTATATCACATGTTAATTAAAACGAATCGAATTCAAATGTTAGGATTTCTCCGATTAAATAAATCAGATCGAATTAAAATTGACATATATAATTTAATACTACAACATCAAGCATTACTGCCCCTTCTGAGGGGGTAAAATACACAAGACACAAAATGATTCTCAAGACCCAGCCCATTAAGGAGTTATCACTAGAAGACAAAATAAGAGAAAGGGAAATGCGACAAGAAGGGACAAGGGTGTCAGGAGACAGTAAGGGTTTACCCGCATGATGCAGGGCGGGGGGACCCTTTTCCGCACCCCGCCCCCGAGAGGCAGGGGTGGGGTAAAAAATGTCATCCCCCCATTAGGCCAACCCATTGGGTCTAAAAAAATATTTTTGGACCCAAATTATAAATTAAAATTTATAAATACAAAAAAAACTTAAACTCATTAGAGTTATATTTTGAATTGCCTTGATCTCCTAAGCCAACATTTATATAGGAGGCCAACGAAATATAATAGTCATACTTAAGTAATGTGAGACTTACTACTATATTAAAGTTGGCCTAGGAGGCCAAAGCAATCCAATAACTTGAATACAATTTCAAGTCCTTAATCAATTGTATATATCTATATGCAATATATTTATTTATATATAAAAAAAATTTATATATGTGGAGTTGAGCGGGGAGCAGGGTGGGGCACCGCTGGGGTCATCTCGCCCCCCGCCCTAGCTAGTTCTTCTCCCTGCGGGGCAGGGTAGCAGGGTATGAACCCTCGTTGCCCACCCCTAGAAGAAGGGGAGGTGTCAGGAGAAAGTAGGAAATGGAGAAGCGATCAAACACGCAATGCAAACATCCCTCACTACTACTGAGGCGCACACAAAAAGAGGGTCAGATAAAAGGGACAGGGTGACCACAGTTTCGGGGGTCTTTCTTTTTGAACATTTGGAGGGACTTTTTGGCTAGGTTCTTCTTCGATTTCTTCTTCAACCCCTCGAGGTGGAGCTCCAGCGAGAATATCTTCTCCAGCAAGTGGATCTCCAACTCCCATTGTACAGCGAGAAATGAGATGCAATGAGAGACTGTAAACAAATATATTATAGTGGAATCTCCCCTCCCCAAGCCCCCTGGACGTAGGCCTTGTGATGAACCGCGTAAATCTGTGTGTCAGTTTCTCATTATTTTCTCTGTATTTAAATATTGTTCACTACCATGGACATACACACTTTTTTTTTCAAAGAGTTAGAGCCACATGTTCAATAGTGGCCTCTCCCTAATTTTATTAATAAAACTCTCACTTATGGCAAAGAAAACCGTGGTAAAAACATCACACTTGGGGGTTACAAGATAAGAAGAAAAAACCAAAAACCCAAGTGTTCAAAAAAGACCTTTTCCTCTCAACCTAAGGACACCAACAAACCCAAAAAAAAAACCCCAAGTCTCTCAACCTAAGGACATACAGGCCCATTCTGTCAACTTTGAGGATCCCTTTAAGCTTATGCAGAACCTCCTGGAACGTCTCTCATGTACCTAAATTCTGATCCGAAGCCCAATGAGCAAGAAAATCTGCCCCTGCATTACCTTCTCTAAAGATATGTATGATCTTAAATACCAATGAAGAAAGAATCGTTTGTATCCTATCCTAATAATCTTCCAGGTACCATATACCACACCTTCCATACTCCAACCAATTAGCAACTAATAAAGAATCTACTTCAATCTCATTTTTTTGGATCGCCAAGTCTTTACAATGTTGTAAACCATAGTATAAAGCTCGTAACTCCGCTTCATTATTAATCCCAAAAGTCAACTCTTTAGCAAAGGCCCAAATCAGATGACCCTTATCATCCTTGATAAGTCTGCCAGCACCCATTCGACCAGGATTACCCAGAGAGCTTCCGTCCACATTCAGTTTAAACCATCCCATAGAAGGTTTATTCCACTTCACAAGGCAAACTTTTGGCCTAGAAACATCCTTAATCGGAATATTGAAAGATTGCAGAATTTTGTCGTCCCCCTCCTTAAGCTTTTTACTAGCACGCAATCGTAAACCAACCCAAGCTATAGTAGCTTTTATCGCCCTCCAAAGAGTATTCACATTAGTCAATTTCTCCTCCATGCAAGCTTTACATCTCCAAACCCAAAAGGGGCCAAGTTAAAATAATAGGAATAAGACCCAACAACGTACTTTTTTTTTATGAATGAGCTGCCCTCTGAAACCATAGCTCCATGTTAGCTTTCTTAGGTCTACTCGGCTTATAAGGCATTCACATATGTAAGGAAACTCTTTGCCAAATCTCTATTGTAATCATCCCTGTGGCGAGGACATGGTCTTGATCTTTCATACATCCCTGAGTACAACACTCACATTTTGAAACCAGAGGGATACCCAAAGAACTAATTTGTTCAACAAGACTAAGGCTAGAATTTAAAGCCTTCCAAATAGTAACCGAATATTTCTTAGGGAGAGCAGAGTGCCATATCCAGGACACCCATTTAGATTTTGGCGCACGAACACGGATACAATCCCATGCCGACTTAGATGAGAAATCCCCATTCAAATTAGGTTTCCAAATCAACACATATGCGCCTTCTTTATGCTCCCCTAGACCATCCAGAATTTCCTCCAGCTTTGACTCCCCCACCAGATCTTTTAACAAGTCCACATCCCATCCATTCTGAATTCGGCATTCTCTAACTTTTAAAGATGATTGTGCAGAGATGTCACATGACGCTACCAGAGGACCTGATTTTAACCAAGGATCTCGCCAACAGGACACCTGTCCATCCTTTACACACCACCAAGCATGACTAAGCACCTTCGGAACCATATTAATGATACTTTTCCATAATAATGAACCTTTACGATTATCCACCAACGTCACATGGCTGCCTTTGCAATACTTATATTTGAAAAAATTAGCCCATAGCGAATCTTGGGTCAGGAGATTCCAAGCCATCTTCATGAATAACGAAGATTTAACTTCCTCTAGTTTCCTTAAGCCCAGGCCCCCTTCCAGAGTCGGGGAGCAGATCTTCTGCCAAGCCACCCACTTACGCTTTGGCTTCTCATTCGAAGTGCCCCAAAAAAAATTACTCATGAGTCTATTTAAAGAAGCCACCACAGTCTTGGGAGCAGAGATGACCGATAACAAATGCACCGGAATACTCGACACAACATGTTTGCCATCCATCCAAACGACCCCGAAGACGAGTCAAGAGATCATCAAAGTAAGAAATCTTTAACCGACCAGTAATACGGGGAACACCCAAATACTTAACCGGAAAAAAACCTTCAGTAAACAAGGTCAACAACAATACATTTCTTTTCTGAGCAATTGTATAATATTTGGGAAAAAATATAGAAGACTTATCTTTACTAACCATCTGACCTGACCAATCTTCATATAGCGCAAATACATCTCTGATAGCTTTCAAGGAAGACCTCCCTCCATTCGTAAAGACCACAATATCATCAGCATAGAGTAAGTGAGAAATCATAGGAGTACCACGGGGCTTAGAGAACGGAACAATTGTCCAGTAGCAAAATTCTGTTTCAACAAACGAGAGAGAGTTTCTTCAACCAGAATAAACAAATATGGCGATAACGGATCTCATTGACGAAGATCATGATCACTAGGGAAAAAACCCTTTGCCGATCCATTCATAACCACCGAGAACCAAGGAGTCGAAATACACTACTTGATCAGCTCACAAACACGAAAGGAGAACCCAAAAATTTTCATCACATGTAATAAAAAATCCCAATCAATGATGTCATACGCCTTAAACATATCCACTTTTATGAGCATATTTCCACCTCGAACCTTCTTGTTGATCATCTAAGTCATCTCTTGGGCCAAAGTGACATTATCAAATATACTTCTTCCAGGCAAAAAGACACCTTGTTCTAGCGAGATGGTTTTGCTCAATAGTGGAGACAATCTTCGAACCAATATTTTAGAAAACACCTTATAAACGACAGAGCACAAACTTATAGGTCGAAACTTATCAAAACCTGTAGGTTGCTGCATTTTTGGGATAAGCACAATATGAGAAGCCAAATAAAATCTAGGCATCAAGGCCCCACTGAAAAAATCCCTAACTACTGCCACCACATTATTATCAACAATATCCTAACACGATCTATAGAAACCCGAACCAAACTCATCAGGGCCTGGGCTACTATCTACCGGAATAGAGAATATAACTTTTTTTACCTCTTGGATCGAAGGGAGCTGAAGGAGACAATCATTCTCCTCCTCTATAATAGAATTATGTACATACCTCGACAGATCTGGGAGATCTCTCTGTGGTCTAGCCTAAAGGAAGGCCATAAAAAAATCCACTGCTTCTAAATGAATGTCTTCCGGACTAGATAGGCACGTCCCATCCCAAAGTCTTATTTCATGAACAACAAGCTTAGTTAAAGAAGCAAAAGTCTTAAAAAACTTGGTCAACGCCTCCCATTTTTCCATCCAGCTAAGCTTTACCTGTTGTGAAAGCCTAGTTTCTTCTCTATGAATCCATAAATCAAGTTGTTCTTTAGCGACCAGTAACTCCAACTCATTGTCCTCTGAGAAACCACCTTGAAGTTGGCTTTCTAAATGATCAATCTGAGTTTCCAACGCCTGAATATTAAGCTCAGTACACCCAAAGATCCAACGATTCCACTCCTTTAGAACCACTTTAATTTTTTTCAACTTAATAGCCAAACCGAGAAAACCCATAGACACACCCGAAACATTCCATGCCTATTTAACAACATCTCGGAAGTTCTCATGCGAAACCCCATTTGTTGGGACTTAAAAGAGGAATGACCATAACAAGTTATCGGAGAATGTAGGACGAAAAACATCGGAGCATGATTGGAAGTTGTACGGGCCAGATATTTACAATAAGCATCCGATAAAGAATTAGCAACCAAGGTATTGAGCAGACATCTGTCAATCTTCAACCAACTTCGAGCTAAACCCCTCTGACCATTACACCACGAGAACTTACTCCTGGCTGGTTTCATATCTACTAAGCGACAATTATCAATGAATTCATTAAAATCATCCATAGCAGCCCTCAACCGAGGTCTACCACCTCTTCTTTCCTCCTCATTGTGAATAATATCGAAATCCCCAAGACACGGCCAAGGACTATCTTGCACAACATCCAGTTGTAGTAGCCTCTAGAGATCTCGTCTTTCCAAATAACTGCATTTGGCATAAACCACAGACACAAAGACTTGCTGAAAGTTATTAACCATAGAAATTGTGATATGTTGAGCACTAAAATTAGTGACCGAGAGCTCCATTCCCCTACCCCAAAGCACCCAAAGTTTACCACCAGCACTGTGATTCAAAAAACTAATCTCAAAATTCAAACTAGTACGCAGAATTTCCATCCTAGTATCATCTGCAAACGGCTCCACTAACAAAAGAAAATTCACCTTCAATTTCCTAACCAACTTACACAACCTTTTCCGTGAGGATCTGAGTCCACGGATATTCCAAAACATAGGGTTACAAATCATAGATCCATGCAGACGGATTTGCGAGGAACTCGAGTTGAGCTTCTAAGTTTTCTTTCACCCTTCGCCTGATGTTTTTCCTGAATAGCATCACTATCCAACGGGTATTGTTTGTTTTTACTCAGATGCTCCCAACGCTCATTATCTGGTTCTGAAACACTTTCATCAGCTGGTTCTATAACTTGCGACTCTTCAAGCAAGCTATTCGCTACCTCCGGCATATTAGGAATTGTGATCCATCCTGTAACTTACGGTTCTTTTAATTCAACATGTGCCGACATATTTTCCTGCATCATTTCATCACTCCTCTCTTCAATAACCAAGATGTTCTCTACCTCCGGCATCTCAGTAAGTGCAATCAATGAACCAACTCTCTGTTTTTGAAGTGTCTTGGTCTATCTGTTTGGACCATAAAACCATGGCATTATTCATAGGTTCTGCAACTAATTGCTCTTGGATTGTAAACAATTGTTCCCCCTCAAGTTCTTTTAAAGTACTATCCCCAGATCCGTGACTACATACACCCTGCTCTTCCTTCGAAAAACTAGGACCATCCCCCCCAAAGTTACCTAACCCATCCTCCAAACTTGCAGTAGGATCAATCACCTCCAAAGTAGGATTTTCCAACACAGGAGCCAACAACAAAGAACCATAAACCCCGAGCTTAGCGGTGTCTTTATTCACGGTTTCAAAAAGATTGTCATCTTGCTAATTTGACCACAACACCAATGTATTCATCTCAGTTTCAGTTTCCATAGCAGCCCTGTTATGATCAAGTAACACCCCCTCTGTATCCTTCATACAACTACCCTCAGGCCCATGCTCATTTACCAATTGATTCACCTTAGACCCGCTCGGAGCAGCCCCCACCGCATCGACCAGGTCAGACTCCTTAGCAATTTCCACCATCGTCTCTGTGTTTTGAGGTTTCCAAACTTGCACAATTTTCCCACTTCCTTCCAATCTCGGATCACTAGCTCTTTTAACCCCCACTTTCCTTGTACATTGATTAAAAGTATGGCCTTGAACCCGATAGTTTGAGCAAAATGCAGGGAGAGTTTCATACAACCTCAATATAAAAACTAGAACAAAGGTGAGGCATACCGATCTAAAGTCCCTTGATAGGCTCCTTGGAAGCATCCATTTCAAGGCACACTCTTGCTCCATCCGTTTTGGTTGCACACTTTGTGGCGTTGTCACGGCGTAAGAAACGCCCAAGTGTAGCAGTGATGCTTTTCAAAAACGATTCGTGATAAAAATTGGGGGGCAACCCTGGGAGAAAAATCCAAACCGGCAGCAGCGATGGTTTCATCAAATTATGTGTGCCAGTGGAAACCACGGTAACTCACTCCATCCACATCAGTAGCTTCCCTCGAAAGTGCCTTCACAAAGTCAGCTTCATTAGAGAAATGCACAAAGACATTCTGTGGTTTCCTCATAGCGGAAACCATAGGTTGAGAGGCCAAACTCCAACGGCTTCTGATAAACGCACGGATATTGTCAAGGGAAGGCCTCTGCTTGAGAAATTTCAGAACCATGGAGTACATAAATGGAGTAGTCGATCTCTCAATTTCTTCTTTGGAGAAAATCACACACAACTCACTATCAATCATTTTACCCTGACGGAACGGGACCTCAGCTTTAGACAAAGGTTGCGAAGACTGAGACACCATGTCTACGAACATTCGCAGCCGCCCAATGGTTGCCGTTGGCCCAGGACCCACTGCTGCAGCCATTCGACACACCTCATCGCACCTCTCTGTTTGTAAACCCTAACAGAGCACCAAAGGGTAAAGTCATCCAACAAAAGAACATCTATAACCATGGACGTAGGTACGGATACCGTATAGCCGCACTGAGTCATCAATGGGGGCTCCACACCTCATGGATCAAGGCCTAGCCAACGGAAGCTCACAAAGCCACAACGGAAGCTCACAAAGCCAGGTTAGTTAGCTAGAAATTGAGAAAAATCACAAACAATGATAAACTCTGAGATTAAAGTTTTAACATAAAAAAATCAATCCTCCCTTTCTGAAGGCAACAAGTCGAGTTTAAATAGCTAACGAAGAATGATAAAACTGTAATTAAGGTAAGGAAATAGAATAAAGAATAAGATAACTATGACTAAAATGTAGCCTAAGAATTCGGAATAACATCGTTAATAAAGATAAACATTACCATAAAAGAGAATTAACCAAAAATAAAAGAGTTGATTAAAGTTGACGTTTCAGAGGTAAAAAGGGCTGATCTTGGGGTTGAAAATGGGGATACACTAGGCAAAGCATGGTGACCATGACGTGCACGTCGAAGTCATAGGCGCAATTCTGACACCTGTAGCCTAAGTTATACTTAAATTACGGATGCCACCACTTCTCCTCGCCCAACCAACTAAGAGATAAATATCTCCGCCCAAGTTTTTATCTCTTCTCCCCTACTTAAGTTTCTTCGCCCAAATCTGCCGTTCCTCACCCAAATCTTTATCTCTTCTCGCCTATTTTGTATTAGTCTATATTTTCGAAGTAGTCTAGTACTTTTAACATCGCATCTGTCAGTTGAGCCTCATTGGTTTCGGATTCAGACTTGGATCTCCTGCATCAATGAGATAAAAGTTGAAAGTTGAATAAAATATTATTAGAATATTATTTTTTAATATAATTTTTATTTTATTTTAAAATTCAAAATTTTGAATTATTTTTTATATTTTATATAAAAATTAAAAATAGAATTATAATAATTATATAAGATAATACTGTAAGATAGTTTTAACTCTATCACCAAATCAGCCTAAAAATTCGAAAAATTAAAAAAAAAACTAAAAAAAAAAAAAAGAAAAGAAAAGGAAAGGAAAAAAAAAAAGAAAAGGAAAGAGAAAGAAAAAAGAAAAGGGGGTAAGAAAGAAGACCCGCCACCAAGAAGGTCGGTCGGCCTCGGAGTTTTGGCCAGACTTTTGGATGGTCCCGCTGAAGGGGACATCCACAGACTGATAGAAGTGGCATTTGTGGCTACCTCCTTGAGGTGACCGGTGGGGGGCCACACCATTGACTGAGCCGAATTTAATCATCCAAAAGTCGTCCTTTTCATTTCTTTTCAAATATTAGTTGATTCTTATTAATTTTATTTATTCCTGTTTAACTTTTAACGTTAACTTTTTATTTTCAAAATGTTTTATGAAGTGACACGTTAATAGTATATTATTTTTTCTTAAAACATCAAATATCTTTCAAATTATAAGATTTAGGCTTATTTATTGTATCTCCCATCTTAAATTTTTTCCATAATTTTTTTTTTCAAGCATTATTAAATATAAATATATTTTTAATTTTAATTTTTAATTTTTTATCTAGTCATTATTTAATTATTATAATTTTTAAAAATTTTAAATAAAACATAAAATATAATATACTTTTTCAAATTTTAAAATAAGACTAATAATAAAAATTAATATTTTAATAATATAATATTTTTATTTAATTTTTTCTCTCAAAAAGTTTTCAAAATTTAATAAAAAATATTTTATTTTAAATTATTTCACTATTTTTAATAAACTTTCCATCTCAAAATATCTTAAGAAACTCGATATTATATTGCATAGATCATTTTAAAAAATTTTCCTAAGAAAATATTTTTTTTATTAATTCGTAAATATAGTAAAAAGCATTACGTTTTGCAAGGAAAAAGAAAAAGCAAGAATGCAAGATGGAACAAAAGAAAGTTAAAAATGCCCGGTTCATATTCAAAAATAGTAATTTTCCTATTTGAGTACCATTTCATAAAAAGTTAAAAATAAAAACAAACAACAAAAACTAAAATAAATAACCAAATCACAACAAAAGATATAATAACTTAAATTAGGAAAAAAAAATGGAAAACAATTAGGAATGAGGAAAGAACTTTAAAACTAAAATACAAATATTAATAAACTAACAACAATTAGAAAAATAATTCCAAACTAAGGTGGCAATATATAAAACTATCCTTAAATCCGATACGAATACAACAGGAAATAAGCATATTTGTATTCAATATAAATGAATTTGGGTCAAAACGAATTGATCCGATAAGACACGATTAATAAACAAGTCAATTGAAAGTCAACTTGCGAAACCCGCAATCAACCAGTATAATAAGAGTAAATTCTATTTTTAAATTTTATAACTTTTTAGTCTTATATGTCTTTTTTTTATTGTTGGAAATGTGTGATATTAATATTAGTATTTAACTACATTATATCTCAAACTATTAAACTTTTTTTGTTAATATGTAATTTTAATTTATTAAAATATTATTTTCTTATATATTATTTGTTTAGATATTGAAAATAAAATATTTTATTATGAGTCCAATTGTAATTATGAATTATTTATATAGTTATCATTGTATTATATATGAATCGAAATTATTTTAATTGAGATAAAAAAATAAATATACTAGTCGGCTTAACCGACTTATATGAAACCGTAAACTGGGTGAAGTACTTGTTGTGTTTATACTAACTTAATAAAAATTAATTATTAAACGGGTTAAGCGAATCATGTTATATCATCGGTTAATTAAAACGAATCAAATTCAAATGTTAGGATTTCTCCAGTTAAATAAATCGGATGGAATTAAAATTGACTTCTATAATTTAATGCTACAACATCAAGGATTACCGCCCCTTGTGAGGGGTAAAACACACCAAACTCAAAATAGTTCTCAAGGCTCAGTCCATCAAATGACCATTACTAAGAGACAAAGGAAGAGAAAGAGAAATGGGACAAGAAAAGACATGGGGGTTAAGGTGCCAGGAGACAGTAAGGATGTTACCCGCATGATGCAGGGTGGGGGTACCTTTCCCCGCACCCCGCCCCTGGAGGTGGGGGAGGGGTCAAAAATGTCATTCGTCCCATCCCCCGCCTAGGCTAACCCATTGAGTCTAAAAAATTATTTTTGGATCAAAAAATATCTTTTTAGACCCAAATTTTAATATAATTTAAATTATAAATTATAAATTTAAATTTATAAATACAAAAAGAATTTAAACTCATAAGAATTGTATTTTGTATTATCTTGGCCTCCTATATAAAAGTTAGGAGGCCAAAGTAATACAATAGTCATACTTAAGTAATGTGAGACTTATTACTATATAAATGTTGACCTAGGAGGCTAATGCAACCCAATAACTTGAATATCATTTTAAATCTTTAATAAATTGTATATATCTATTTACAATATATTTAAATTATATATGTGGAGTGAGGCGGGACCTCTATGGGGTCATCTCGTCCCTTGTCCTAGCTGGTCCTTCTCCCTGTGAGGCAGGGTACGGGCCCCCGCTGCTCACCCCTAGAAGACAATGAGGTGTCACGAGAAAATATGAAAGGGAGAAACGGTTAGACAAGCAAAGCAAACATCCCTCATCACTATTGAAGCGCATGCAAGAAAAGGGTCAGATAAAATGGACGGAGTACCTACAATTTTGGGAGGTCTTTATTTTTGAACGTTTGGAGGGACTTTTTGGCCAAGTTCTTCTTCGACTTCTTCTTCAACCTCTCGAGGGAACTCCAGCGAGAGCATCTTCTTCATCAAGTAGATCTCTAGCCACTTCTCCTCGTCCAACCAACTATGAGATAAGTCTCATCATCCAATTTTTTATCTCTTCCCACCTACTTAAGTTTCCTCGCCCAAATCTGGCGCTCTTTATCCAAATATTTATCTCTTCCAGCTTACTTTGTGTTGGTCTATTTTCTTTAAGTAGTCCAGTACTTTTAACATCGCATCTGTCAACTGAGCCTCATTGGTCTCGGATTCGGACTCGAATCTCCCTGCATCAATGAGATGAAAGTTGAAAGTTGAAAGTTGAATAAAATATTATTTTTAATATTATTTTTATTTTAAGATTTGAAAAAATTAAATTATCTATTATATTTTATATAAAAATTTTAAAAAATTTTAATAATTATATGAGATAGTAATATAAGATTGTTTTAACTCTATTACCAAATTAGTCTAAGAATTCGAAAAATTAAAATAATTAACTAAAAAAATTAAGGAGAGGAAAAAAAAAAACTAAACAAAACAAACAGGAAGAAAGAGGACCGCCTCCGAGAAAGTTGGCCTCGGAGATTTGGCCCAGACTTTTGGGTGGTCCCGATGAAGGGGACATCCACAGAAGTGACATCTTCTCGGCTACCTCCATGAGGTGACCGGTGGGGGGCCACACCATTGAGTGACCCGAATTTAATCATCCAAAAGTCGTCCTTGCCTAACTTTTCATTTCTTTCCAAATATTAGTTAATTCTTATTAATTTTATTTATTTTTGTTTAACTTTTAACGTTACTTTTTTATTTCCAAAATGTTTTATGAAGTGACATGTTAATAGTATATTATTTTTTCTTAAAACATTAAATTTCTTTAAATTATAAAATTTAGGATAGGTTTAGAGGGTGAGATGAAAATTTTATATTTTATTTTAAAATTTAAAATATCATATTTTAATATTATTATTATTTTGAAATTTAAAAAAAATATATTGAGATTTGAAAAAGTTGAATTATTTATTATATTTTATATGGAGATTTGAAAAATGTGTAATGATGAGATAAGATGAGATGAGAATTTTGTGTTTTGTCTTGTATTCCAAACCTGCCCTAGGCTTATTTATTGTATCTCCCAACTTAAAATTTTTTATATACTTTTTTAAATATCATTAAATACAAATATTTTTTAAGTCTCATTTGGTTACACGGTCACATTGAAATGAGATAAAATATTTTATTAAAAATTAAATAAAATATTTTTTTTAATATTATTTTTATTTAAAAATTTAAAAAAAATTAAATTATTTATTATATTTTGTGTGAGAGTTTAGAAAAATCATAATAATTATATGAGATTCAATAGTTTGGTCACAAAACCAAACTAGACCTTAATTTTAAATTTTTTCATCTAATCATTATTTAATCGTTATAACTTTTTATAACTTTGAATAAAACATAAAATAGAATACTATTTTTTAAATTATAAATCAAAACTAATATTAAAAAAAAATTAATAATATAATATTTTTATTTAATTTTTTCTCTCAAATTTCTCAAAATTTAATAAATATTTTAAATTATTTCATTACTATTTATAAATTTTTCATCTCATCTTATTTTTAAAATATTCTTAAAAAAGTTTAAAACTCTGACATTATGTTGCATAAATCATTTTAAAAAATTTTCTTAAGAATTTATTTTTATTAATTCGTAAATATAGTAAAAAGCATTACCTTTGCAAGGAAAAAGAAAAAGCAAGAAGGAACAAAAGAAAGCCATACTTTGATGCTCCATTTTATTGACAACAATTTATGAGGTAATATGTGATTTGACACATATTTTAATAAATTGAGTTAAATTTTAAAAATTTAATCTGTTAAGCAAATCATCGAATTTGGATTGTTCATTTAAGGAAAATGCTATGAGCCTCGCTCAGATATCCCGCTCCTACTTCTCGCTTGACGTAGAATCCCACGTTGTAAGCATTTCAAAATTAAAAAAAGAGACCATCTGTTTGAGCAACCCACTTCTGAGAAAGCACCATTTCATCTTCAACCTTCTTCGTTTTCAGTAAACAGTCTTCAATAAACGAACCCATCAAGAAACCCATCCCGTGCTCGCACCAAGAGAAATCCAGAAATTAAAAAACAAAGCTATACGTCTCTCCATTTTATTTTCAACCTTGTTTGTCTTCAAGTAAATTAAACTCATCAATAAGGGATACTCATCCCGTGCTCACACAAGAGAAATCCAAAAATTGTTCGTCTTGAAGCTAGAAAAACCCTTCCTACCAAAAAGAAATCAGTTCCTCTTCAAGCCTCCTTTCATACGACGGCAGATCCATTTTGAGAAGAGTAATGCTACATACAGTCATGGAGTGTGCAAGTATTGTGCAGTTATTTTGAAAAAGAATAGGGTCTATTATTAAAAAAATAATTTATTTTCATGTGAGTTCTGTATTTATTCACTTTTTTTAAAGCGACTGCACGGTGCTTATACACTCATGACTGCAAGTATCATTTCTCTTTTGAGAAACCCATCCTTCCCGTCGCCTCCCCAAGCCTCCATCCCAGTGCTGGCTTGAGTCAGTTCCTAAATGACTAGGAAACCCACCCTTCCCTTCTTTTTGTTGGGTGAGGAGCGGAACAACAGAACATGTGACAGGCTTATATATTTATAGAGCTGCAGATGGTACGAGCTTGAAAAGATGATAGCTTGATTTCCTGTATATTTTTTGTAAATTCTAGAGAGAAAATGAAATGAAATGAACATCGAGATTGGAGATTTCAGTTCGGATGATGAAATGAGGAGTAGGGGAGGGGTTGTTAAAAAAAAAAAAAAAAGTGGCAAGCCACGTACAGCTAGAAGCTCAAACAGTATGGTTGAGCTGAGCGATAACTGTAGCACTGTCCTTTAATCAAATTATATATAATCGAATGTAAATAACTTTGACAATTAAATTTACATAATCGACATGAATACGATTTCCCATAGGTAAAAAAAAACAATGATATTAAGGATACAGTTGGATGTTTAAATTCAATTATTTATAAATAATAGTAAATATTAAGACGAATGATATTAAGATTGTATAGTAATTATTAAGACGAATGATTTCTCCCTCATCTTCAACCCTCCTCTTCCTTCAAGCCATACTCTTGCAGTTGGTGCTCTCAATTTTACTTCTCACTTCACGGATTGTAAACACAAGGTCCCTGCTCTCACTATTGCTAGCCCGTCGCCAACTCGCTTCAGTTGCCTCTGGATCTCTACCTCGCCATGCAGACGTCGTCCATCTCTACCCCACTGTTATGGTTCTCAATGTAAAGTGAATTAAAAATGTAAAATAAAATGACTGGGGAAATAGAAATGGATGTACTATTGTGAAATGGATGTAATCAGGAAAATGAATTAAAGAGAAAATGGTGCACTGCGTGAGAAGAGTGAAAAGCTTGTGAAGTGTTTGATAAAATGGGAAGATAAACTCAGAAAACTAAAATTGCCATGGTCTTGGTTCTCTCACAGTCACACGCCCAACTCATTGAGCTCAACAACCTGGTCTCCATCGATGAAGTCCTCCAACTCACTGCTAGTCTCGTCCTCCGTAACTAGTCTTCCTCCCTCAGCTTCATCCATGCATTCCACAGTCGCTACAAAATCAAGAAAGACCTTGAGACTCTATACCTTCGACGGCAACTTTCACTATCCTGAAGTAATTTTCGATATATAGAGAAGGGTTAAAATCGATTTTGCGAGGGGAGGTTAAGATTTCATCTGCAGATTTTATAAGCAGTTTGTTCGGGTCAAATTCGATTAAGGTTGAGTTTGGATGTTGAAATGAGTTGAGTTGAGATGATAAAATATTGTTAGAATATTATTTTTTAATATTATTATTATTTTGAAATTTGAAAAAGTTAAATTGTTTATTATATTTTGTGTTGAAATTTAAAAAAATTATAATGATGAGTTGAGATGAATTGAGATAGGTTAATGATCCAAACGAAGCCTAAGAGTTAAACCTATATTTTTCGGTTTGGGTCAGTGCTTACAGACGGGCAGGTCACTCATTTTTTGCACAGACCTACTATAAATATATATTAAATTGAAAAATATTATATTAAAAAAAATTATGAATTAAGATGAATCTAATAATTTTAAAATTAAATATTTAAATATCAACTTAAAATTAGACTAAAATGTTACGACCAAAACAGCCTAAACCCTCTCTCTGAAATTAAAAGCATAATGGGCATATGTCAATGTTCATTGGCAAACGGCATCAATATCCTCAAAATCCAAGGAAACATTGAACTCCAGAGTTTCGTTATTCAACGTCAAACATTCTAACACTCCACATTTTTTATAATTTTTAATATTATTTTTAAAATTTTTTAAAATTTTTTTAAAAATTATTTAAAATTATTTATTTATAAATATTTGATAAAAAAAATAAAAATAATGTAAAGTGTGAAGAGGATGAAAAGATTTCTGAACTCAAACCCTTGTTGTGGGATTCATCTTAGCGAATGAAGACCTCAATCTTATCTGAATAATTTAGCAGAATATTATGCAGACAAAACTCGAATCCATTGCTTTAAACATATCATCCCTACTGCAGGATTAGAGGTTTCCATTTCACAACCAGAAAATTTTCAGATAAAACTGTTTTTTTGTTTCTGTACAATACTTGTTTAGTGTTTACATCCGGACAACTCCTCATCCTCCCCGCAAATACTTTCAGCTCGCCGTCTGATCGGATCGGATCGGATCGGATCGGTCCGGTCCAGACCAATGCTACTCAGGTATCCCCGAGTACAGACTCATCAACTCCGATTTAATTTTCAACTTCATTTCGCCACGCCTTAACCCTGTCCCCAACAGTTCAAGTACATGACTCGGCGGAGAGAATCGTCGGCCTGTCTCCTCCCATCGTCTGCGTCGGAACTCCCCCAAGGCACTTCTAGATCCGATCCGATCATCCCAGATACTGGCCGTAGATCCGAGGAGTCGTTCCTAGAGAAGAACTTCCTTCTCCCGAGTTGAAGGGAATTAGCGCCGGATTTCAATTTACACCCCTGGTCTGTGTGGCCTTGCACAACTGCAACGCTCGCCGCCATCCAAACCCGATTTATGTAGTTCATTTTCTCGGATGCTTTTCCCAAACGTTGGAAATCAATTATTATCCGATATTTCGGAGTTCTAGTCTGAAGTGAGTTTTACGGGGACGAAAGGGCGTATATTTATAGGGGAGGAGGAGAGAGGAAAAGGAGTGGTTTTATGAAACCGGAAGTGGGTTTTGGGACGGGAGTTGTTGGCGAGATGATGGAACCTTTTTTTTTTTTATTTTTTCTGGACTTTTGTGAGTGGGGAGATAATGCTGGGAGATTTTATTTGTTATTTTTTATGACTACAAAGGTGATTGCCAAATCCTTTAAAAATCTTGTGTGATTTATTTATTTTATATGTTGGAATATGATCTGCTGAAAATCGAAAAACTCTTTAAAAATAAAACTCAATAAAAATTATATAATTTAATTGATGAAATTTTGGCATACGAACAATTTTGTATTAAGTCATTTTAATTATATTTATAATATTATTACTATTTATTTATATATAAAAAATTATTCATTGTATTTTTTTT
Organism: Juglans regia; assembly: GCF_001411555.2. NCBI lineage: Eukaryota > Viridiplantae > Streptophyta > Magnoliopsida > Fagales > Juglandaceae > Juglans > Juglans regia. The sequence goes on along the minus strand of NC_049901.1, from coordinate 20,031,438 downwards.
TAAAAATTAAAAATATAAATAAATTATATAAAAATAAAATTATAAATTAATATCATTTTATAGGATTTGTTATAATTATTTTATAATAAAAATAATTTTATAATCTGATATATCATATTAAATAAAATTATTTTATTAATTTATTTTGAATAATAATATATATATAAATTCTAAATATATAAACCTTAATTCTTTTATAAAAAAATAAATCAAAAAAAGTAAGAGAGACAATATATTTAGAAATTATTACTAACTTAATTTATTTGTATATTCGAGAGGATAATTGTAAAAAAAAAAAAAAAAGTCGCTGATACTCACAACGCTGAAAAGAAAAAGATACTCAAACACTGTATCAATAATAATTGCAGTATGGTTTGTCGTATATAGGACTAGGAGGGGTTATTATTATTATTAATTAAGCGGTAGATGGGGGAACAGGTGGCGGGCTTATCTTAAAGTACGATCATGACTCATCTCCATCTATCCAATGGGATCGCTTCAGCATTGGGTCCCACACCCACACCCACTACTCACTGTCACTGTCTTTTTCCAATTTTTATTTGTGCCATGTCCCCATTCCTAAAGTTGTTTGTCGTATTTTCGTAGGGATAATCTTGTCCTTTTGCATTGATACAGCTTGTCGCATGTACGAGAGAAACATGTGGGAAGGTGAGGACACCTCCCGATGACATGTATTTTTTTTTTTTGAATATTCAAGCTTTCATCATTAATTTAGCTGATTTAGCTGATAGACATGTATAAGGGTAGGGAACGGGGTATCACGTGGGCCGTGGGGTAGAGCTGATAGATTGATTAGCAGAAATGTTCTGCATTTCGAATTGGAGACTAAAAAAATGTGGATTTTTTTTAATTAATTTATTTAGTAATTAAAAAAATATTTTTTATTAATATTATGAATTTTTTAATTTTTTTAAATGTTTATGATGATTTAAAAACTACATAAAAAAAAATAAAAAAAGATAAAATAAAAAATAAAATATATTATTCGATAATGTAATTCGGATTATTTTTTCAAAAGAATACTGCTACATGTCCGAATTTAAGATCTAAAAAATATCTCAAATAGAGTAAATTTTTTTCTTCTTTTTTAATTTTTTTATATATATTTTTAATTATTATAAATATTTTAAAAATAATATTTTTTTTAATTATTTAATAAAAAACATTTTTTAAATTCTGAATTCGAACTTTTCTCTTTTCGAAACATGTAGCAGGGCTCATAGATTAGACACCCTCGCACCAAAATAAAAGTAAGTAGCAGTGGGAGGACATCTCTCTCTCTATGTTCTCTCCAAAAGGGATAATATTACTCTTCCCTTTCTCTTTTACCGCTTAACTTTACTGTTTTAATTTTTTAATTTATTTAATGATTAAAAAATATATATTTTAATAATATTATAATTTTTTATTTTTTAAAAAATATTTAAAAATATTAAAAAATACATATATAAAAAAGTAAAAAAAATAAAATAAAATTTTATAATTAACTGCAACCCCAACGATGGTTGGGAGTGGTGAGCGTAGCAAGACTCTTCAAAAAATTAAAAATTCAAAACCCCTATTTTCGATTTGAGACGTGCTACATCAATCGCTCCCAACTCTCGCTGGAAGTTATCGTTAAGTAAATTTTATTTTTTTTTACTTTTTTTACATGTATTTTTTAATATTTTAAAATATTTTTATAAAAATAAAAAATTATAATATTATTAAAAAATATTGTTTTAATCATTAAATAAAAAAAATATAAAAAATCACAATAATAGAATAAAACGATAAAAATAAGTAATAAGAGTAACATTTTTCTTTCGGTTTCGGGGAGGGAGGAGCTACTCTAGCGAGTCTTCTTGACCTCAAATCTTCAAACTGCGCGCGGGGCCGGTGGCTAGTTCTCATTTGGTGTGGTCGGCGATTGTGGCTTTCCATGTCTAGTTCTCTTTCTCTTTGTGTTCCTGAGAGATAGTGGAAGTGGAGGTCTCCTACAAAATACAACAACCAATCGATTAACTTGTTGGATCGAAACAAACTGCATTTTGCGATCCTTACCTCATTGCCCATTTCGCTTTTATTTTACACCCTCTCCTTCCAAACACTACAGTTGTTCAAAAAGAAAAAAAAAAAAGGATAGGATTCTAAAATTTTACTTCCCTACATATATGGGAAATATTTTGGAATATTATCAAATGGAATATTATGGCAATGTCTGGTACAAGAATTTGTATTAGAGGAATGCTATGCATTAATTATTAATTATTTTTATATTTTATATTTATAATTTATTTTTTTCATATAATATGAAGGCTTTTTTTGTAAGATATGGAATGTAAAATAATGAATAGTAAATAATAAAAAGAATTTTTTATCCAAAAAAAAACTCAATAGAGTAAAAATCCTCCATTTAATCAACTTTTTAACTGGCCATAAAAATTAAAGTACATACTCTAGAAAGAAAAAAAGAGAAAAACACTGGCCACGTGGCCTGTACTTGAATATTTATATCGGTATTTATAATATTAATTAATATCTCTCTCGTTCCACAAAAAATGGATTCTCCACCAATGGCTTTTGTATATTATTCCCCAAAAGAAAGTTCTCGGTACCTATACTATACCCATTTTAGTTTAGGAGGTAAGATACTAAAGATCTTCCCCTTTATCCTACCCATTATCATGTCTCTTTCTTGATTATTAAATTAAGGTTAGCTGAAGATATGCTGGTAGATTTGATTCTCTCTCTCTCTCTCTCTCTCTCAAAGCTAAATAAAATTATATTATTACAAGAAAAGAAAAAGGCTACACAAAATCACAACAAAAGACTTAACACCTTATTGGAATATTGAATGCCAGCATGCCAAAATGTTAGAAGATCCTGCCCAATTCCTTCAATGGGGATGGGAACGAACAGGGAAGAGGGAAGGGGGAATGGGCACTATATTAATAATAAAGTATGCCTCAAAGTTCAGGTGAATATATATGATTAACTTGTCCCAAAAATCTTAAATTAATAAAAATATGTGAATTCCAATATTTTACTCTATGTTCTAATCCTCCTCCTGATGAGTAATTTAGACTCTTATTTAATAACAGAGCTTTAATTAAAAAGCTTAAGAGCCTCAATGGGTTAATTAAAGTAAGGAATTTAGATTCGGTAGGTGCTTTAGAAGGTTAGTGTATAGTTGGTGGGATTCCATCAATTCCAACTAATTAACAAATCAAACATGATTATATTAATCTTCTACACATATTTCCACCTAAGCTGCCTATGCATTTTAGATCACTTTGATATGGTCAACCCAAGTAATTAAATCACAAAACTGACCACGTTTCCATCTAGTGTATTATCCATGATCACTAAAAGTGCTCTATGCCAGCAGAGTTGGGTACACATCAGTGGTCACTTTGATGGGAACAAATAATGCCAAGCATACTTTTCATGTCTGCATTCCAAATTCTCTTGTTTACAATCTTCTAGTGTTTATCATCAATGTCTACTGAAAACGCCCATATGGAGCCCTCTGAAAATAGGGGAATGAAGTAAACAGATGGGAGACCATGCATTGAAGGACAAAAAGGAAACAATATAAGATGTGAATGGATATAGCATGGCCATCATATGAGAACTGAATCAACACTTCTCTATTGATATATTGGATGAATCCAATATTGAGTATAACAAGTCCTTAACGAAAAAAACATATCAATATCTGAATGTTCCTTCCTACCCTTTTCTGCACCCAAAAAAAAAACAAAAAATGGAATTGGGAACATACTACTGATATATTTTACAAACATGTACTGTTTCGAAGTCATAATATTGAGTTGTATATATAATCGAGCTGATTTCTGGTTTTGTAATACACCAAACATAGTATGAGAGAGTGGTGAATAGGACTCCTTACTGTTTCAAAAAGAGAAGTTCTTACAATAGACAATGATTCTACGGGATTGAAATTGTAACCCCGACTAGTCATTTTGAAGTACAGACCAGGGTGTAACTTGAACTTTCCTTGAGTGCTATGGACCATCTTGTGCTTTTAATTATCGAAGTAAATGAGGGGGGATACCAACCATAAAGGAGGAAGATGATTTGGAAAACAGTGTGGGTGAATAAATGGGGATATGTTTGCATAAAATCAAGGGAAATATATTCAATATTCGACAATTCAATTCTAATTAAAATCCTGCTATCTACAAGTAACATGGACGACGCCCTTAATCAAGTATTTTAAAAGAAATACAATTTTACTCACATCTATGACAACTTCTGACAGCTTCTGTTGCTTGCCTCTACCTCCACTTGGAAAAACAAAAAAAAGTCCACAAAACATGAGGAAACAACAGTACTTTACTTTGAATCCACCCCTTCAACCTGCTGCCGGGCAAGGTATCTTTCCCTCCGTTCTTTCTACAAACAATAGACACAGAGGGCAGACTGTAAGATTTATGGAAACAAAAATCATAAAAGGCTAGTCAGACTCAAACCCATAATTATTTATTGCCTCACCCATTCATCTATAACAAGTCCTTCCCCAACAATTCGAGGACCTGTGTCTTCTGGGGGTTTCTTGCATGCTTCAACTGCAGCCTCAGCCTCAGCCAACTGCCGCTTAAGCTTTTCCAGGGCCTTAAGCAAAGGATGTATGAATTTATTGAATCATTGTGAATGTTGTTAATTATTAGGATTGACAATGGAAGCACACCCAGAAAATAAGAGCAGCCACATGACTGAATAAATACATTTCAATCTTACTTACAGGGCTAGGACGTTCCGGGTCAATGAAAACTACCCGCAAAACTTGCTCAACAGCTGTGTGATCCCTTTGCTCATCAAACTGCATGTGTCATACATCACATTTTCTTCAACATCTAAATAATTTGGTGATCAAAAGGGGAAAAATGAAGCATTGCTGCATAGTGGTCTCAATTTCTAATAAGGAAAAAAAGAACACAGGTGTTGTTCTAACTATGCTTTTCAGAATAAACAGGCAAGTCCAGTTTACAAAAGAATCCATTCAACATAAAAGTTTACTTGATCCTTAAATATTTATACATTTCTATATATATTATGCAGATTGTTGGATGTAAGGTTATATGAGACAGATGATAATAACTAGAATAATCCCAATATAATTCATACTATGTAAACACACATGGCGGCACACGTATTACAACTCAAGTGACAAACAACTTTTTTCATTTCTAGCACGATGCATGGTCTGGTTCTAGAATGATATTGTAGATGTTTGCAAATGAATTGCTGCACAGCAATATCATTCTACAAAAGAGGACAAACAATTAGGGAAAACATTGACAAGGCAAATGAATTCGGATTTGCGTGAACATTTTGTAAAATGAGTTGAGGTATCTTAAGAATAACATGAAGAAGTCATAAACTATAAAATCCAAGGTAAAATAAAGGTCATAGACATGCATGAAGCTCCTAATTTTACTTCATCCCCACTTATCAAAAAAATTTAGTGCAGCCCTAACATACAAAACCCACATAGGTATCAAAAGAAAACCTATTCAAACAATTTCCATGTTACCAAATTTTCAAAAATTTAACATTTTTTTTTATCGCCTCTACTCAACAAACAGCAAGTGTAGTTCTAGCGACCTAGCAATACAATTATACAGTGATGATAAATATAATAATACAAAAACAATTAAGTCAGGAACAAGATCAAGACATTCCACATAAGTGTACATACCAAGTAGACATGACAAGTTGAGAGTAAATTAAAATAAACAGCAAATCGAAGGGCCAGCAAGATATACCAGTTCTGGTACATAGTCCATTTCACCTTTCACCTTCAAGCTCATGATTTTGAACTTAACCTTGCTCTTGTGATCTATCGATTTCTCATTGTTCTCAGGAGGCTCAACAAACTTAAAAACTGTCACTCAGGTAAAAAAAATTCAGAAGAGGAACTTAATATAAACAAACACAGCATATTTTTCATTAATGCAGCAAGAAAGTACCAAATGCCAGGAGAAAGAGGAGGAAGGGGGCGGGGGGGAATGAGGAAGAGAACAAGAGAGCTGAATTACCTGTTGCAATTATACTTTCACCAGGAGCAAGTACACCACCTGGAGGACGCATATAACAACTCTTTGGTGCAGTTGTTTGGAACTAAAACAACCAAGGTCATTAGATTGTCCTGTCCTAGTGGTAACAGAAATTCTGACAAATATGTCTAGAATAATAATAAAAGAGAAAAGGAGAAAATAAGTGATCTGCAGTAATGCTTCTTCTTCTTCTTCTTACTTTTTTTCATCTTATAGTGAAGTCGAGCACTGCTATACAACAGCCAAAGCTTTCACAACATATATAGGCAGATTTGCGATAACCAACATATAAACGCTTTGTGGAAAAAAAAGACTACTTATCATGGACTGGTATTAAAATTATTTTCCTAATTCTAACCTTGACTTTTTCAGAGACATCGCACTGAACTTTTGCAAATCTTTCTATACAAATCTCATCAAATTAATAGAAGATATTAGAACTATCGACCCTTAAAAATGGTAATAGAAGATATTGGAACAATCAACCCTTAAAAATGGTAAATTATTTATTTATTATGACCTAACATACAGAAATTTTTTCACACAGAGCTCCAATGTGATAGGTACTGGTCAAAGACTGAATTGACAAACTGGTCACAGCTAACAGCCAGGTTCTAGAACATGTTGAAGTAATCATGGGTATAGATGACACTTATAAAAAAAAAAATCATAGGTATAGATGACTGTGCAACACACGCAAGTACTTACAGGAAAAAAGTAAAGGCAATGAAGAAACAACCAAAATAAATAATAGAATTGTACATGCCTTGAAAGCTACATGAGACTTGCAGGTGTTTTTAATCCCAACGGCACTCTTGACCTGCTTTCCAGGTTCATCTTCATGCGTAATTGAATTGAATGAATCAGTAGTGAACGTCATGAATGCCGCAATTAAAATAAAAATATTAATCGAAACAATTCTGTTATCAACTTCATGAATGCCACGAGCCCTGATGGATTAACAAGAGAATCAAGACTGGCTGAGCCAAGTTACTCCAAAAAGAACACTTTGAGCCGCAAATTAAAAAATGATTATTTGTCTAAAACAATTCCAATTATTGTAATTCATACAATAATAGTGCTATATGTAATTACACTTTTACTTGTATAGTTTTCTGTTGAAATTCAAATTTTGAAATTCAAAATTTTATAATTTTCAGCATATTGATATGTGGAGAAGTTTTTCTAAAGTACATTTAGTATTTTCTTTTTCATACAAACTACCAAACCACCCAATGGAACTCATAAAAAAAAAAAAAACAAAGAACCTCTCTTCTAGAAACCAAACTAAGACGATCCAGATCAGCAAGTGCGAAATAAATCAAAATTTCGTTCTTTTTCATGTTTTATACATATGATTGAAACCTAATTCGACAATTAAGCGATGTATAACTCAATCAACTCTCTCAGAAATACAAACAAATTCCTTGTACACGCTGTCCACACAACAAAGAATTTCAGCTCCTTGAGATTCTTTGAAGCAGACCCAGATTTGCAATTAGCAAAAGAAATCAGTCTAGCTTCACAAATGGGCAAATCATTAAACTTATTAAAAGGTAAATAACTAAAGAGAAAAAATAGTCTTACAGGGAAAGAAGAGCTTGTTGGGTGGATCAAGCCGGAGCCTCCTCCGGGAAGGAAGCAGAGACTTGGCCATAGACGAAATGGCATTCGAAGAATGCAGGCTCGACCTTTCAACTGCTTGATGAATATGACTCTGACCAGAAACCGAAGCAGAAGCAGAAGAGGAAGAAGACGAAGCAATGCTCGTGTGCCAAAACGGAATTTTACAAAGACTCCAAACCTTCACGTCAACAACTGATCTCTCACTATCAACGGCCATTTCTACAAGATGAAATCCGACCCACCACAAACTTGCTTTGGGTCTCTGCCGGAGCTGCTTCTTGCAAAGATAAATTTTGTTCTAGTTTTACCTTGAGCTTGAGACACAGATTTGCTTTTTATGTGAACGCTCATTAATATATGGCGGAAAATGGCCTTTCAACAGTGTTTGTTTTCGTTTTCTGATTTGGCGTTGGTTAAATTTTACTCTCTGAGAGATGGTTTGGTTATTCGGGAGCTGTTTCGACTTGGAGATACATCCGAAAAGATAAAATGAAAGTAAAGAATTAAATAAAATATTAATTTTTAATATTATTATTATTTTATAATTTTAAAAAATTATAATAATTAAATAAAATGAGATGATTTTTTTTTTTCAGCTATACTGGTGATAGCTTTTTGGTTGGGCGGGCATGCTATTTCTCGGATCTTAAAGTTTGGGACTTTCCTCTATTTGATTGGTCTGTTTGAGATCCGATAAATATGAGACTCTAAGATTTTATTTTTCATTATTTATTTTTTAAATTTGAAGGATTGTAACGTTTATTTTTGCTGTATTGGTTTAGGTCTCCATTCTTTTATATTGTTTGCTCCTTTAATTTTTTAAAGGATTGGATATTGATGTAGATCCCATTATGAGCTAAGTTCGTAGTGTTAAATTTGATCTGTATCCTACATTAGATATGGATGCCTGATGTTGGATATCTTTCGTAGAAGAGAGAGCAGCTGCACAAGAATGCCAGAGCATTGACCATTTTCATTTTTACGTTGAAGCAACAATAATACTATTTTCCAATTTTCGAAAACTCAAAATCATAGATGATGATAAAGTGTGATAGATTGAAAACGTTATTTCACGAAAGAAGCAAGATATCACCGTGAAAAGTAGATGAAGTGATAATATGTGATACGATCCACATGAATTAGATATGAGCACAATATGAGATTAACGGGTTTGAATTTGATATAAATGGATTCAGGTCAAAATAGATTGATCCGTTAAAACACAATTAATAAACGAGTCAATAATGAGTCAACCTGATTAACTTGAAATTAATCCACAACAATCCATTTAAATTTTATTTTAAAATTATAATTATATTATTATTGGGTTGTAATATTAGTATTTTTCAATATGTTTTTATTGTAGAGATTGTAATTCGAAACCTATGCATATATCGTTTATTGTTGGATTTGTAATATTGGTTTTATTATAAGTTAAAATCTGAAAAATATTGATATTTTTTGTTAGTAGGTACGTAATCTTATTGTTCTTTTAGATGTTGTGGTTAATAATAAATATATATTTTAAATTTTATGTAAAATTATGTTTATCGGGTTAAATGGGTTATGCGAGTTAGTTCAACCCATTTACATGAAGCGAGTTGAAATAAGTCGTGTTGTGTTGATCTATTTCTAATTAATTATTAAACGGATTAAAATGGGTGACACGACATAACCCGTTATTTAAATGAGTCATGTTAGAGTTTGAACGTTTGACCCATTTAACTTAACGTGTCGTGTTCTGATTGACCCATATAATCGAATATCCATGACTTGATATGATACGAACACGAACCGTTAACAAGAACTACCACCCCTCATGCAATAGGTATTATTGAAATAACTATGCTATAGGTACCCGCCGTTGGGTACCTTTTGTGGAATCGGTTGACGTGGTTAATGCCACGTCAACCGATATTATTTAAAAAAAATTCGATTTCAGAAAGAAATCAAACCCATCTAACCTAGTGCTGAACTCATTTCGTAGCAAAATTGTTTGCATCTCAGCTAACCCATCTACGCCAGAAGAAACTGCGAGAACTTGTCGTCTTCGTGCCGTCGGTTGAGCATTGGCCATCAACTTGATCCTCTCTGTGATGTCGAACCCATCTAAGCATTGACCATCAACTTGTCTTGAAATTGGGCTAGAAGAAACTGTGAGAACTTGTCGATGGAGGAATCTAGGTTTGAAAGCTGATGAGTCACATTCTCAAGGGATAAATTGGCCATTGAGGAATCTGGGTTTTTAGAAGGTGTATCATCAACTTTGGCATATAGAAGCAACTGTTTGAGAATATTCATCCAAAGCAATGCCCATAGATTGAACTGCTTCTTTGAGACAATGTTTAAGCTTAACAACAAAATTAGTAATAATTCTCTCCCCCACTTCCCACTCAATAGGCGAAGCAGTCTGAAACAGTAAGTAAAGATAGATAAGATTCCAATTTCATAAAGAAATTGGGATGCATCATATGTAAAGTCAATAAAATTACCTCATTTTCCCTTTTTACACTAGCTAGAAGGGGAACAAGAAGATTTGAGGAAATTTCTTCACTTTCATCTATGACCAAGGTCATAATCGTTTCCATGGTTGAAAATATAGTGTGTGGTTGGTTGGACCTTGAGTTGACCAAGAACAAATACACAAATTAGACATGGAGAATACGCAGGAGGGTTAGACTTTAAAAATACCCAGTAAGTTGTGATTTCAATTGCTGTGTTATGTGCGAGAAAAAAATATAGGGTTCCATTTCAGAAACCAGAAATCAAAATGGTGCAAACGCACCGTTTCATTAGCATCTAAGTGGCATCTCGGGTACGCGGAGATTCCCCACCCCGCTTGCAAGTAGACATTTTGTTATTAAAATTGCACAACCCACTTGGCCTACGAAAAATATATGGGGATGATCAAATTGAAAGCCTTGGGTTCATTTGAATCAACCGGCATTCTATTCTCCTCTTTCAACTTTTAACTTTCGTTTAATTACTCAATTCATTTTTAAGATTCGGCTTTTGCTAAAGAATGGAAGATGGTCTCTTTTTATAATTGAAGAGCATCATGCTAGACCATGATATGTTCTGATGGCATAAATCTTGTGGTGTCATTAAAGATGACTACACAAAAATGATGTAATAGTAAAGATGCCTGAATGGCAATTATGAATTTTCTCGTAAATAAGAGGAGGATCAAGATTCCTTTAAATTTTTATTTGAATTTGAAGAAATCAAGAAGAAGAGATCATGTAAGCATATGGAGTTGGTCTTATAGTATTTATGAGTATTTAATGTTGCTCGAGGCGAATCTACATTAAAATCAATATATGTTGTAGGACTTATTTCTTATATTTATGTTTTTCTAAATAAAATTCCCAAATTCAAATAAAAATTTGATTTTTTTCAACTTTTAGTAAAAACATGGAGATATTGTCTTTTCTCTCAATCTTTTTTTTTTTAATAATAAAACTGCGCATAAATTGGCGACATATATATATATATATATATACACTCCCATGTGGCCTTTTTGCAAAAGGCATCTCTCTTTTTCCATCTAAATTATTGTTGATGGGCAAGAATGTAACCTACCAAGAAACTGATTCATTAATTAGTGTGTTATAAGGGCATGACCCAACAGCCTGTGCTTAAAGTCATCCTCCTTTTTCCTTGCTTTTTTTTCGTGTTATGAATGCTGGACCCACGAGCCTATTGCCTCAAGATGATTTTCTGCCTACTCATTGATATATGTACGTGGAGTTTTGTTATGTATAAAAAGTTTACGTATCAATCTGTGTATTAATATTGTTGTTTTTATATTCTAAATTTAAATTAATACTGTTTTCAATAAAATCTATTTTCTGACCAATCATATTGAATGAGTGCGCGTGTTAGTGTGCAGAATTAATTATAATTAGATTTTTTCATGTACATGATACTTGTAAAGATAAGGCATAGAATAACCACCTTTTTCTTAGTGGAGAAATTTGAGGGAACGTCTATTTAGCTGATGGAAGCTGCAAATCTCATACCATTAAAGAAAAAAAATGATAATATCTCAAGTACTTGGCATAAATGAAAACACCGTCGTGTTTAACATGTGAAAAAGCGACACTCCTTGTTGGACAAAAACCACTATTATTCTATCATCACAACTATCTGCCATGTCTGAAAAAATAACTCTCCACAGCTGGTTATAAGAAAATGTCACACTACCATTGAGCCCATAATTAGTGCTCTCCTTGCTGCATTACAAGCCTGTTCACTCCAACTTTGAAGCATCAGATGGGGAAGGTGACTCCGAAATAGTTCAAAAGGCCATTCCATTACGCATAGACCATGCTTTTAACTCTCATCCACCATTATAAAAAAAATCCATTGGATTGCCCCTTGTGAAGCACTACTTGTCTTAAAAGTTTCTTAACACTTTTCTTCATGTGTAGGTCAGACTCTATATTAATAACTAATAAAGTTCAACACGGGAAATATTGAATTAAATAAAATGTAGAGTTGGTATCTGAATTCAGGATCTTTGATCTTTGACCATATATAATACAATATCATGTAATTCAGCTCAGTTTGCACCACAGCAACTCAATTACATGACTGTTTTTAGAGACTCCACGACTCCATGCAATAGAGCCTGCCACAGCACAAGCTATACTTGCTGAAGTGCTCATCTTTTAGTATCTATTCTTCGGAACTCTGTGGTTTTTTATCTTCTGAATTACAGAAGCCAAGCAAAATATAGGACTAATTCAAGTAAATGGAAACTCCTAAATGAATATAAAACTGAACTTTACGAATAGAGTAATGATATAGTTATAATTCTTTTACAATTATTTTATAACCCATTTTACAATTAACCAATGCAAGCATGCAACTTCGTTAAAAACGAATTTAAAATTTACAAAACTATCATTCACTTAATATAGATCTAATTGTAAAAGAGTTGTAAGAGAGTTGTAGGTTAATCATTTTCCTTAAGATATGTTAGTTAGAATAAAATCTTTGCTAATATAGAGAGGTGGTAGAGTTGGGTACATGAATTAGTTGATCACAGATGATCTCTAGAAAATAAGGGTGGGGGGGCATGTCACTTGCATCTGCTCGCCTGCCCCAGGCACAGGTGTGGGTGGGTAGCTTAAATTTATTTACATAGCATTCCTATTGGATTCTCCATAAAATTTTATATAATTTAACTAAAAATCACATTCCCTAAAAGTTTTCCCTAAATTTTATTCATCTTTTAAAAACCTCATACATCTCATTCCCCATCCCTATCTCTATTCTATTAAATAATATTTCTTTATTATTTTTTTATTACTTTTTTCTCTTACTTCCATTTACAATCTTAATTACTAACTCTTTTGTCTTATTATCTTCTTCTCAAATATCACATTCTGCTAAATACTTATATGATTTTGATTATCGGATACAGTATTATTTTTCAAACCGAAATCCGTATTATAAAAATAGTAATTTTTTTTAATATGTGCATTTTCTAACGTGATGGTATTTTTTTAATATCTACTCTTTATCAGTTTCTCTAATGGTAATACTTAGCCACGTATTGGTGATAAAGTTTTTTGTCATTTCTATAATGGTAACATTTTTTCTCCTTTCTCTAACGGTAAGATTTTGAAGACTTTCTCAAACGGTAACATTTTGAACTCCTACCTCCAACGGTAACTTTTTTTTGTCTAGTCTCAAACGATAATATTTTTTGTCCTATATGTAATGGTAACTTCTTCCTCTATAAATACGCATTCTGCTTTCATTCACATTCTTACTATCTCAAGTCTCATTTGATCTAAAGAACCGAAATTCAACTGTCTCCCCTAATCTCCCACTTTCTTTATCCAATGGCTCCTACATTCTTTCACAAATTGCTCATATACTTATCCTCTGAAGATGAGTTGGATATTGTTCTTAATGACGAGGCCGATGGACAATCATCGAGGCATCGTGGCAATGACCAACGCCGCAAGTTTATTCGGCATGATCATATTCAAGGGCACAAGTGCCTGTTTCGCGATTATTTCGTAGAAAATTCAGTATATCCCTCGAATCTATTTCGAAGGAGTTTTTGGATGATCCGTCCCTTATTTCTCCGTATTCTAAATGAGGTGGAGTCTTACGAGTCGTACTTTGTCTAGAGAAGAGATAATACCAGAAGACTCGATTTATCTTCTATGCAAAAAGATAACCGCAACACTTAGAATGTTGGCATATGAGGTTACTGAAGATTTTATAGATGAATACATACGTATTGATGAAAGCACTGCAATGGAGAGCCTTAAAAAATTCTTTGAGACAATAGTAAGTATTTTTTCAGATGAATATTTGTGGTCTCCAAATGCCAATGATATTGCTTGATTGCTTGCGGTTGGTGAACAACGGGGATTCTCAGGAATGCTGGGAAGCATTGACTGCATGTATTGGTAGTGAAAAAATTGTCCCGCAACTTAGAAATGTATGTACTCCGGCCACATTCGTGAACTAACTATTATTTTAGAAGCAGTTGTTTCATATGATCTCTAGATATGACATGCATTTTTTGGTACGCCCGGTTCACATAACGACATTAATGTGCTAGAGAGATATTCTATCTTCACGAACTTGCCCAAGGGTGTACTCCTTTAGTCAATTACACAACCAATGACAACCACTACCAGATAGGGTATTACCTTGCGATTGGTATTTATCCCAAGTGGTGAACTTTTGTGAAGACGATTCCATCACCACAAGAGAATAAGAAGAAAAATTTTGTGAAAGCACAAGAATTCGAAAGAAAAGATGTCGAACTTGCATTGGGGTACTTCAACAACAATTTGCAATCATTCGTGGACCCTCCCGAATGTTCAAAGTCAAGGAACTAACAGACATAATGAAGACATGTGTTATTCTACATAATATGATCATTAAAGGCATGTGTGATGATAGTGAGGGTCCAAACATTGAGTATGAACAACTTGATGATGAAGTCCCAGAACTGTAGAGCAATCATACAACTGAGCTTACGGACTTCATCTAGCGTCATCATCATATTAGAGATAACTAAGCACTTCATCAGCTCCAAGCAGATCTAATTGAACATCAATGACTATTATATTCCTAACAGTAGACATGTCGCATAATTGATTGGTATTTCCTTCATGTTATAGTTACTATATTTGAGTTAATCAAATTTCAATTCGTATTTTCTTCTTGTTAGTATAAATTATATTTGAGTTAATTAAATTTCCATTCGTATTTCCTTCATGTTAGTAGTGACTATATTTGAGGTAATCTATAATAGTTTATGAAATTGTAATGACCAATTTCCTTGTTTCAAAATATCAATTTACACAATTCAAATAAAAATTAAACTGTCTTAGTATCAATAATATTATCATCCATCATTGTCTGAAACAGAAAATAAAGAAATAAACTTTTTACAGAAAAAGTTAATCAATCCAAATGTGCTGCAGCATTGCGTCTCGCCATGATTTCCCTCTGCAGTTCTTGGAAATATAATCGCCGCAGTCCTGGCATGGCACTCACGTCCATCATCATAATACGTTGATTTGCTTCCTTCTTGGCGAGCTCTAGTTTCTCGGCCTCCAACCTCAGTCTTTCGTCCTCTTGACGGATTTTATTTAGCTTTTTTTCCTTGTCATTTTCTATCTTCTCGGCATCCAACATCAGTCTTTCATCCTTGAGACAGATGAAATTTAGCTCTTTTTCCTTGTCATACTCTATCTTTTCGGTCTTGAAGCGAAAATACTCTTTCTCTTGAGCACGTGACTCCTCCACAAGCGTATACTTCAGCTTGCTGAGCACAACAATCTCTTGTGCTGACGTGCCATGAGTCTTTCATTTTCCTTTCTCAGCTTTCCATCCTATTGGTTGGTCCAATTCGATCATGTCATTATCTATCACATTATTCGCATCGAGATCAAAAACTGAATCCACCGTAGCGCCAGAACATCGAGTCAGGGACGGGGATGAGGACATCGTCTTCCTTCGCTTTGGATCCTCCTTTGTGGAATGCCAAATTTATTTAGGTTGGTCGTTCAACAGGTGCCAATAATGCTCGAACTGGAAGGAGCATTTCTCTAGCGATTGGTACATAATCTGGCTTTGTCAAACTTGCATGTAAACAAAAAACTTTATGTTAAACCAATGTATAAAAAAATTAATTATTCGTAAAACAAGTAAGAGTATGGATAGTCTACCTTGTCTTGCTTGGTCATGCCACTTTGATTCAACCCTTCAACTTGGGCTAGTTTCGCACAAAATTTGTTTGTCGCCTTTTGAATAACCGACTACCGATGTATTAAACACTTTATGGTCCAGTCATTTGTGGTTTCTTTAAATTGCTGGAAGTATTCAAAAATCTTTTCCCAAAGTTGGGAGTGTTTTTGTTCTGTTCTCTAGACGGCATCAAGGCTACAATTAAGCCATGTGGAGACAAGTAACTTGTTTTCTTCGATGGTGAAGTTCGCACCCCTGACTGATTTCCTAACGTCGATAGGATCGTTATGGGGTATGGGTGGAGAGTCATCAACAGTCATATGAGAGTTTCCAATTTGCCCATCGTAAGTGGGGTTTAGTTGAGGATCTTCACTTAGGAGGTTGGTGAAGTACATATGTCCAGGGTCTTATGAATCTATCTCTAATAATGCATTGAAATGTTAGACACGTAACTATGAAGTTTGGGATTTTTCCATTGCCAGCTCAGGAATCGAATGTTGACATCTATGAAATTTGGCCACCCACTCCTGGCTGCAACAACGGGTTGGTACTACTTGTTGGCCGTCCAGATTACCTAGCCATTGAGAAAATGACCATAAATTTCCTGTATCCCCACCAGACTTTGTCATTATCACAGTCAAAGGGGTTTAATTTACACATTACTTCTCTATCACAACATAACACAAAGCAACGACACAACAAAAAGCAATGTAATAGAACTAACCAATTCACATATTCACACAAAACAACTACCAAACAGCATGCAAATCACAATAATGCTAAATAAGAGCATTCTCATCTAGTGCATTTATATCGAATGTATAAATAAATGAGGCTTAGAATGGTTGAAATATTAACAACATGCGTAAGCAATGAACCATTCACATTGAATGGCTGCAAAACCCCACCCGAACGTCCATTGTCTTTTCTGGAAAGTACTACTGCAATATGGCAATCCGGGTGAGGATTATCCCGCCATATCGAAGGGAACTTATTAACACTTGTGAATTAACCCGCACTATAACATTATCATCACAACCTAAAACAACCCCCCTCCCCCTAGAGATACGAAACACTGCATAGGATCCAACAACACATAAAAAATTACCCACAGAAAGAGTAATGAAACTGAATTGGTTTAAGGAATTGACTATGCATTTTTTGGATATAAAAAAAGTAATGCTGGGAAGTAATAGATTCACATAGCACAACAAAAAACATACAGACAAACTTAATGAATGGATAACCACAAACAATGATTCATTCATTCCATAATCACAAACTCCACCAAATTCTCTTCAAGAAAAACGGTTGGACAACAATGAGAGAAACAGATTTAAAAAAAAATTCCATATGATAGCATCATCAATTTTTACGTAGCCAAACAGTCAACACAACCAATCACATATACAACCAAATATCCATCACAGAGTATCCTAAAAAAGCCACAATCGCAAGCCTCAAAAGAAAGTGAAATTGCTAATCACTTTCTCGATAGCCAAACAGCCAACACAACCAAAAATTCAACGCAAACCATCCTAAAAGATCCACAATCCCAAGGCTAAATGAATGGATCGATCAAGAAAAATGGTTGGACATCAATGAGAGAAACATAGTAATTAAAAAAAAAAACAGTGTCAAAGCATCATCACTTTCTCGGCAGCCAAACAGTCAACACAATAAAAAAAATATAGACAAATTAATGGCAACGCAAGAAAAAATGAGAAGCAGTTTCCTCAAACAAATCCAAAATCAAAATTCTAAATGAGAGTGACAAAAAAAAAAAAAGTTGGTGAAAGCATCTCAACGTTCTTGGCAGCCAAACAGTGAAGAGATCGCTGATGTAGAGAGAGAGTTGTAGGCTCTCAATTGCATACTTATACCTTGATCATAGCGTTGAGAGGAAGAAAAAGGGAAAGAGAGAAACAGAGAAGGAGAGAGATAGGAAAAGAAAAATACAAGAAAATGAGGGAAGAGAGAAATGGTGACGATTTTGAAGAAACCGAAATCAAACTTACAAAAATTGCCGATAGAGAGGGGTTGCGATCATTGGTTTTGCGAGGGAGGGGCCAACCGAGAGAGAAGAAGACGCGGGATGAAGGCCAAACAGAATGTGATGCGATGTACAATCGTTCCCTATATATGGGGAACGATTGTACACGCCGTAAGCCCTAACCAGAAAATGGGGATTGGGATAGGGAGGGGTTTTTCTTCAAAACCCTTAAAAATTTTCTTAAATTTTAGGGATAGAGGAGATATGAGGAACTCAATAGGAATGCTCTAAGTAGGCAAATTCTTAGCAGGGTACCCACCTGCCTGTTGAGGTATATAAAGTTAAATCCTATATTTTTTTCTCCTCTACTAATTTTCTTTCCTCTATACAGTGACATGATGTCTCTTCTCTTCTTCTCATTTTCTTTTCTTCTTCTCCACCACCTTCTCCTCCTCCTCATCTTCTTCCCCTTATGCTCTTCTTCGTCTTCTTCTTTTCCTCCTCCCTATCTTCTCATATTCTCCATTTTTAATCTTCTCATTCTCTCCTCCACCACGTTTCACAGCGCAGTGCATACCTATGGCCAAGTCTTGTCGTGGGTGTGCGCAGACCCATGGCTCCTGCGCCTTGATGGTGGGTAGACCCATGAGCAAAATTATTTTCGATCTAAGACTTATCTATTTTTTTAATCTATGAACTTTAGATCGTTGGTTTAGGGTTTAAATGTTTATTTGAGGTTTGGATTATGGTGGTCAGACGGTGGTTTGAGAAATCCGCTCGCTTATTTGGCAGAAACAGACTATTATGATAGAAGAGCGGGGTCGAGGGCAGGGTGGAAGATGACCTCCCAGCTTAGCTTGGTCGTTAATGGGCGGGTAGCATCCCTACTAGAAAATCAAAGACTTGTTGTCACAACTATGCTGATGGTTTTGGTTGTTCTCTTATTTTTTTGTTTTGTTTTGTTTTAGTGGGCGAGTTTGAATGTCATCAAATGATGTTTCTGCCCTTATATGATCACTTTTTTCCCATTAATAATTTAATTTTATTGGGGGAAAAAGTTGGGTATTGCTTGCAGATTTGATCGTGACAAAGCACTAGTACTTCCCCTTGCAAGTGAAGTAACATGCACACGGTTTTTTCCAAGATATTATTTCATCTAAAATTTTTTCATAATTTACTTGTCAAGCATCATTTAAATGTAAAACATTTTTTAATTTTTAATTTTTAATTTTTTATCTAATTATTAACTAATCATTATAACCTTTTTAAACTTCTAAACAAAATACAAAAAATAATATAATTTTTTCAGATTTCAAAACAAAAAGAACATTAAAAATAATATTCAAATAATATTTTAATTTTATAATATTTTTTATTCAACTTGTTCTCTCTTCTTATCCAAAACTCAATAAAATATTTAAATTTAAACTATTTTACTAATATTCAGAAAATTCTTTTCTCTTCTCGTTACCTAACAATGCCCTTAATAAACCAGTTTGATTATCCAAAAGACCAGACGATAGTTCAATGTATTGGGTAGTCCATTAGTACTGCTGTTTTAAAATTAAGTTTAGCAAAGCAAAATCAATAACACGAGGCTTTTTACTCATTGATGTGCTAGCTGATTGGTGATCTTAAGGTCCGTACATAGCATGCTGTTTTAAAGTATTTTCAAATATTTTGTTAGCAAATATTACTTAAATATAAAATATTTTTTAATTTTAAAATTTAAAATTTTTTATTTAATTATTATTTAATTATTATAACTTTTACAAATTCTCAAATAAAACACAAAAAATAATACTACTTTTCAAATTTTAAAATAAAAATAATATTAAAAAATTACATTCAAATAATTATTTAATATTATAATATTTTATTCAACTTTCTCTCTCATTTTTCAAAATCTAATAAATTTTTTTATAAATTTAGATTATTTCACAACTATTTATAGATATGTTGGAGACTCGAAATATATATGCAAATAGACCCTTAATATTTATTTCTTAGATTAATAGCGACATCAATACTTTTATTATATATTTTATAAATTGAAGTCTAAATTTTTAATTTTGCAAAATTAATATCTAAGGAAAAAAAAAAAAAAACCAACAATAGATTGTCCATGACTTATGAACAAACTCATTCCGGATTTTATAAAGAGTTATCCCACTCTTATTAGACTTTTTATGTGGAGAAGTTTGTGTATTTATATAGTATTAGAGTAGACTAATTTATGACTGATGATGAGCTCCTACGACCTACCCACGATGATGTTATGGAAATATTGGCCCACATGTGAGAGGGCATATTGAGATGTCTCATATGGTTTAGGAACAAACTCATCCTGAACTTTATAAAGAGTTACCCCACTCTTCCTATTAGATTTTTTATGAAGAGAAATTTGTGTTTATGTAACGTGAACATATGGCTTCTGCTTGATTAGCTAGCTCTTTTGGCCCTTTGGGTGTCTACATTGTACAATTGGCGATGCAAGGTTTCGGCAACACAATCGCTTGAAGAGGCCTACTCCGAAAGCATACGCAAACAAGACGAAGTTAATAAATTAGTTTTGCACTGTATCTTGTAAATTTGGTACAATTTCTTTAACTCGGCTAGCTGCATGCAATACGATCATCCATGAAAAGTAGCTAAGAAGATTGAAGAATACAAACAATTTTAACACGGCTAGCTCGTATTAATAGAGAATCTACCCACTAAAGTTCACAATTTACCATAATTTTTCATCAATCAAATACTATATTGAGTCTACAATTTCTACTATGACCATCTCGGCCTGACATTTCCCATCGCCATGTCGACGTATGAATGGCCGTCAGGCAAGTTCTCCCAAGAAACACTGGTTCGCTTTCTTCAGCTGACCAGACCCTCAATTGGGACCCCAACAGCTCAAGTACATGACTGTCCTCAAAGACTCTTCTGACCTCTTCATTTTCTCCTGGTCTCTTACTTTGCTTGAAACCACTGCAGAAGTTGAGGAGGAGAGGCTCTTGGCCTGAGACATGGACCGGAGATGGTTCTTTGTATTTTGTTGAGCGGATCTTATAATATAATTCCATCTGCAGATACCCATCTGGTCTTTCATGGCCTCCACAACTCCTACGCTGGCTGCTACAATTGCTCTGCTTGTCGAACTCATCTTAACTCTTCGAAAGACTGCTCTTTGCCCTTGAAATTAGAGAAAAAGGAAATGCAAACTTCGTGTAGCAAATAAAACTGAACCAAGAAGGATACGTGCTTGATGTAGCAAACCATATGGAGGAGCCTCATTTTATATAGATGGAGAGAGTGATGGAAAGTAGAATACTAGGGAAGGAGCTGAAGTTTGGGAATACCCACCAAAACTTGCTGGTGGTTTTCGGGTACGGGGGGCCAATGGTTTACATTTCAGTCACTTTCAGATAAAATAATGCTGTCCACTTGAGTTACTAACGCGCACGCTGTTTTCCAATATACAAGCCAATTAATCCATGCCAGGTATTTGGAGTCTAGGACCACTTTTTTCTTTTGAGCAGTCAGGAGATTTGGATTGGAATAAACAAAAGCCACTCGTTTTCTCCAAGTTGAGTCCCAAAGGATTCATATTAGGTTGTCTCACTCAAAAGTAACTTCTTGGTGAGTTGCCACCTCAAGCAGGGTCCTTATCACTAGGGGTGGGCTCCAACTCTGACGGAGTCGGAGTTGTCGTTTCCGACCTCCGACTTCGACAAAAGTTGGAGCCGAATTGCCCCTCCGACCCCGACTCCGAACTGAGTCGGAGTCCGATTCCGATCGGAGGTTGGACCTCCGAACTCCGATCGGAACTCCGAACGGAGGTCGGAGCTTCGACATCCGATCGAAACTCCGAACGGTGGTCGGAGGGAGTTCCGAACGGAGGTTGGAGCTCCGACTCCGAATTAAATTTCCGAACTCCGTTCAGAAATAAATTTCTAGTTGTTGTTTTTTGTTCTTTTTTTTTATTATTATTTAAATTTTGTTGTTCAATTTCTTTTCAGATAGTGAGCAACATATATTTTTTTTAAAAGTGAACCATCTACAAATATTTGGTTTATTCAAGAGTTTTCAATAATTTAAATATTCCTTCTGATTTTGTTACTGAATTTTGATTATATCTTTAATTTGTTTTATGTCCGCCTGAAATTTAGCATTTAAAGTGCTCATGACTCATGAGTCGAAAATTACATAAATTTAAAATTTTATAGAGAAGAATTTGTATAATTCGATTAATTTCAGTTGGATAATAAATTATAAACGTTTGAGAGATGATGGATAAGTACTAATAGCAATTATAGAATAAAGAGTACTTATCTCACGTCTTTGCTCGGGATATAACTACATAAATAGAACTATATAAATAGTTTAAAAAGTAAATAACATGTATGATGTAGCCATAAGTTATAATAGTCTCATTTATAACGTAATAACAATATGACTCAGCCTTGAAATATAACTACATAAAAATTAAACACGGATTTTATTTAAATGCTTTTTGTTTCATTGGTCATGCCTGAAATGAAGATAGAAAGTTACAATCAATAGATGAAAAAAAATTGATAATAAAAAATTGAATACGGTAAAAGAATAATTTGATTCTTAACAAGAAAGGAGGTTCTCTCAACTTCATCCCAACTCTCAAGTGGCGTCCGTTCCAGACTCTCAATCATCGGTAATTATGTTAGGGTTCACAATTAGATCTATAAAATCATAAAAAGTAGAAGTTAGAAATATTAAAAATAATTAAATCATCATTTAAAAGCATATAAACTTACCCGATTCAAGCTTATAGCTCTTGGCATCAACGCCAACGGTATCTAGTCCAATGAGCGTTTCACTTATCCAATTCTGTGTGCAAACGAGGGCCTCCACGGTTGACGGTGACAATGAACTCCGATAAGCATCCAACACGCGACCTTCAGTGCTAAATGCCGACTCTGAGGCAACCGTAGTGACAGGAATGGCTAGTACATCTCGGGCCACACGGGAAAGGACTGGATACTTGGTGGAATTAACTTTCCACCAAGTTAATAACTGAAATACATCACTAGGTGTCTCGACAGCTTCCATAAAATATCGTTCAACCTCAGATGTACAATGCATAATATTCGTTGTTGACATGAGTTGATGATACTGCTGTATAATACGATTGCCTCTAACCCCTATAGATGGGTCAGTATCACCTGAGGAAACTGTCGATCTTGTCGGTCTCAAATGTGAGGAGCTACTAGCTGCGGATGAAGGTTGAGCACTAGTACTGTAGTGATTATATAAGTCATCAACATCACTTCTAGCAATCTAATAAACTCTGCAGCCTTCACTGCCCCGAGGATGGAATTTACCCAAAATTCTAGAACAGCAACTTAACTCGGGGGTCAAGGATCACAGCCATAAATAGCAATCTATTTATCTTCTCAATATTCTCCCAATATTTATCATATTTGATCTTCATCCTTGTAGCCATAACAGATAACAATCCAGCAGAGTCAGTACAACTATTTTCCAACTGAAAGTGAAACTCTGAGAGCTCGCTGAAAAATGAGTTCGCAGTCGTATATTTGGATCCAGATAGCCGCATGGTTATCTCATAAAAAGTTCTTAAAAATTCAACAAAATAACTCACATTGGTCCAATCATGTGCGTCCGGCGCACCGAGCCCCTGTCCTGCTGGCTCCAACAAAGCATACCTCAGGCCCCCATCCTCGACCTCCATCCGCTCGAATGCTTTTTGGTACTTTTGTGCCACATCCAACATCATGTATGTAGAATTCCATCGAGTCGGAACGTCCAAGCACAGCATACTAGAACATTCAATCTTCAGATCTTCTGCTATTACCTTAAACTTGGTAAGCCTTTGAGGGGAACCCCTAACATATCGTACAATGTTGCGGACTTGGGTTATGGAATCATGAACCTCTTTTAATCCCTCAACAATTATGAGGTTAATGATATGAACACAGCATCGAACGTGAATAAACTCGTGGGCCCGAATGACATCATCTCTCATTGTCATGTTCCGCTTAAACCAATCAAATGTTGTTTCATTCGCACTGGCATTGTCAACTGTAATACACAACACTTTTCGAATTCCTTTAAACAATCATCCATCTTCGCCCCAATGGATGCACCTTTATGATCTACAATCTCTTTAAAATCAATAATTTTTTTACACAAAATCCACTCACTGCCAATGTAGTGTGCTGTGATACACATGTAGCAGTCATTCTGTATGGAAGTCTATGTGTCAGTCGTAAACGACACTCTCTGGCCAGTAGTAATAAACATCTTCCTCATCTCCTCATTGTCCTTCGCATGCCTCTTCATGCCCCTCTCCCGAGCCTGCTTAGATGTTGCCTAATGATATAGACTCATTTTCCAACCCACATTGTTTTGTCATCTTTTCTTTTTCTAAAACAATCTAACATACATGTTAAGGCCTGTTTTGTATCGACAGCTTGAAGAGGGAAAAATAGTAATTTTTGGCACACGGTGACGGCTCGGGTCTTGATCAGTATCGTTTGAAGCCCATGATGGTGGTCTGGAGTGGCAATAGGATATCCGTATGTACGTTCATTGCAATAAATAGAAGATAAATACAACAAATATAAATAGAGAGCAAGACATAGATTTACGTAGTTTGGCACAGGACCTATGTTCACGTGTTGTTTGGGGTGCAAATCCACTATAAAAGGAGTATTTTATAGTTTTTTATGGTCTCTCATAATTCACTACACAAATAATAAAGTTGGAGTTTTCCATTTGGAGATTGAGGAAGTTTCGTCTCTAGTCGCCCAGAAGTTTGGAAGCCATCAACCCGATGTCTGATCTTAGAACCCTTGTTTATTGAGCACTTGTCAGTGATTGCTTTATGTCACTTCACTACTCACTTTGCATACCTGACCCCTTCTCTCTTTCTCCCCCACTTTCTTTTTTCTTCCTAAGCTGTTGTCCCCTCATTTCTTACTCTCTCTCTTCCTTTTTGATAAGACCCGTCATTTGAGTTGGGCCTAGGATGCCATATGGGTTAGAGACATTTTTAACCCTTTTTTTTTTTTCTTGGAAATAGATTTCATTTCATTCAATGAAAACCGAAATTATAGCTGTGACTAATAAATATAGAGAAAAAAAACTCAGATTACAAGCCAAACTATTTTTTTGTTTGGGGCTCATTCATACACAAATTTCTTTGTGACGGACATTGTCTTAACTTTTATAAGCTCTCTAATGACAAAACCTTATGAGATTATGAGACTGTAAAAATAGAGATTTCAATCTTTGTTTGTCTGAGATAATCGACTTCTATCCTCCAAAGGAAGAGAGAGTTTTCCTCCAATGGACACCAAGTCCAATAGTCTATTTTTTTTTTATATTTATCTAACACAAACAAAAAAATAGAAAACAAAGGAAATATTGAAAAAAATAGAAAAACAACAAAACAGAAACTTGTAAAACACTTCAAATCGAAAAAATACTGAGCAAGGAAGCTGTAATGGCTCGTGAAGGACACACGCCACGCTGGGAGTGTGCCGGGCCTTCAATCCTGAGTTGTGGAGATCATTGACCCTAGAAAGCGCATTGCGTGGCGGCAACAGAGCCCTCTGTGTGGTGGCACGTGAAGGCCACACACGCACTTTGACCCGCGTGTGTGGATCACGCGCTGCTCTTTTTGACGAAAACCTTTTGGCAGTCTGAAAGATTGGCAGCTTAAGAACCTTACAGTGGGGAGCGTCATGGTCAATGGCCACCAGAAACATCAAATGCTGTTTCTCCATGCTTTGACAGGAAAAAAGTGAAAACAAAACCCAAACATCGACTAGAAAAATAAAGACTTAGAGAAAAATTGCATTTGGAAGAAGGGAGGGTGGGAGGAGTCGAAGCCCTCCCCCGGGAGGGGGTTTCTGATTTTGGTTGCTAGAGAGAATCTACCTTCTCTAGAAATATTCAGGGCCGGCTTCCTTATACTCCTTTCAATATATGGAAAATGATTTATCCAGAATATTTTTTACAATACTTTACATAATTATATTTTAAATGAAGGTATTTTTATAAAAGAGTAATGCTAGATACAGTCCCCATTTGGGAACTGCAATGCAAGCCTAGGTAATTTTATTTTTAAATTTTTTTAAAATTACAAAATTATCCCTCCTGAAATGATGCTTTTTCTTATTTAATAAGGGGCCTGCACATGCAGTCCCCAAGTGGGGACTGCAAATAGAATTTCTTTTTATAAAATATAAAAATACAATTATATTATAAAAATATTCTTATTTTATAATATTATAAGATAAATATTTTCTGTAACGTGTTTTATATATATCATTACAGTTTTAAATTTCAAAATTATTAAAAACTTAATTTGTTTTCGCTATTTCGGCCTTCTTTCTAACAACCGCTAGCTAGAGGGTTATAATGTAACTCCAGGATGTAAATGAAAGACACCGACATATTTATACACAATCATGCACGATTTTCAGGGTTTGAAAAAGTCATAAAAGAAACCATAATTACCTTTTGAGAAGAAAAGCTAGCTATCTTAGACCACTTAGAGCATTGGCAATGGCTATTGCCAAGTCTAAAATTTAGTTAGAATGTTATATTTTAGCTATAACATAGATTTATAGCTAAAGTAGTCCATATTAGACTAGCTATCTTAAAGTCTAAATAATAATAAAATATTAAATATTTTAATAATATATTTTTTTAATATTTTACAAATTTAATTAATAACTTTATTAAAAAATAAAATTATTATTTTTCAATTATTTTTTCCCTCAACCTAATTATTCAATAAATATATTTTGTAAACCATTCACCCAACAATCACATAAACAAACATACCAACATTTCTTCTACCCATAAAAATAGTCCACTAAAATTACAAAAACAGTCTATTATTCCATCAAAACAGTCCACTAATTACAAAACAGTCCACTAAAATTACAAAATAGTCCACTAATCCATAAAAACAGTCCACTAAAATTACAAAACAGTCCATTAATCCATTAATGAAGTCCAATAATTACAAAACAGTTCATTGCCATTACAAAACCAGTCCACTAATCCATCAAAACAGTCCAATAATTACAAAACAGTCCACTAAAATTACAAAAACAGTCCACCCTTCCATCAAAACAGTCCACTAATTACAAAACAGTTCACTAAAATTACAAAAACAGTCCACTAATACATCAAAACAGTCAAATAACTACAAAACAGTCCACTAAAATTACAAAAACAGTCCACCCTTCCATCAAAACAGTCCACTAATTACAAAACAGTCCACTAAATTACAAAAACAACAAATATTACATCATCAATTTGTTTGGATAAGCTGGTATGCAAAGAAAGATGTAGAAAAATAGCAAAGAAATCAATTTCTTGTTCTGTTTTGCAAAGAAAAAGAACAACTTTGCAAAACATCAACAAAATTAAACTTCTTGTTCTGTTTTGCAAAGAAGAACAACAAACACATTTTATTCCTCATCTATTTTGCAAAAATCAGAAAAGTAAACTCTGTTTTTGGTTGTGGAGTTAGAAAAGTGTCTTAACAAATAATATATGTGGTGTTTTCGGGATCAAATGGCATTGAAAGAAACCATCGATCGGTATAGCCACAAACGTTATATGTAGCGTCCAAACCATTACCCACATACATATACTACTACATACACACATAAATACACCCTAAAGTATGCTTACATGAAAGGAGAGAGCAAACAATAACAGCAAAGTGATAGAAAAACAAGTATTGTATAGCAAACAAGTATCCTATTCTAATCATTATTATTTAGCAAAGATTGCTGTGTTTTTATGTTGTGGACTCTTTTCACTTCATTAGTCAATATAGGTGCATTACAATGTTCCTATCTACGGGAGTTGTTTGGGGAAGATTTACAAATGCAATAAAAATAATATATGGAATTAGAAACCTAATTTGTACATTAATGGAACTCCTTTTACTAATCCATAAAAACAGGTGTTTTCCCATATGTTTTTAAGGTTTTCTAATGCACCTAAAGTGAAAATTTACGCAATTAGAGCTGTTTATATTTATGTTTAAAACCTGTTATTGATGAATTCTATCCTCAAATACTTATCTAATTCTATACTTTTTCCCTTTGCAACACTCAACAAAGTAACACATTGAACATCAATTATGAAGTAAAAGACCCTGTTAGTTTGGATTCATCCTATGAAAAACAAAGCTGTGCAAAGTAAACGGGATCAAATGACTGAATGAGCTTTTCTACTACCAAAATGACTAGCAAGCAGAGTAAGACACGAGAAAATGGCTATACACGAAAAGCAAACAAACCCAAAAACAACAAATCAGAAACAATGGATTGTAGTTACTGAAAACAGAAAATATATATATATATATATATATATATATATATGGGGGCTCAACTCTCAGACTCTGAGAGGAGGTTTGGCTGGACGCGATAATGAACAACTGAAGAAACATAACCATACACAAACTTCAGACAAATCAACAACACCAACTGTAAAAAAATCAGCAACGATAATAACCAGCTTACCCAAACAAATTCATACCCATTTCAGAAATTAACAAATTCGTACTCAATACAAAGCTTACCCAAATAAAGCTTACCCAAATCGAGAGAGAGTTCTGTGTTGTTGAGCCAAGCCGACAGAGAGAGAGAGAGAGGGGAAATTGCCCAACCGTCGAAGATCGACCCACGAAAGGAGAGAAAATCGATTGAGAAAGAGAGAAGAAGGATCGGAGTTTCAGAAAAAGAAAATGGCAAACGGAGAGAAGAGCGAGAGAGAGAAGCCGCGATGGAGCTGCAAAAATGGAAAGGGTGAGGGAAAGGGGAAAAGACGAGATGCGAAGCCGAGATGAGGGCGAGACGAGGGCAGAGAGACGACGGCAAAGAGACGATGGCGAGACGAGGGCGAGACGAGGGCAAAGAGACGAGGGAAAGAGATGAGGGCAAATACGAGGGAAATAGAACTCACGAGGGAAAGAGAGCGGAAATAATAAAATAAATGTTTGCTTCTTCAACAGTTACTCGCCAAGTATAGCGAGTATGGAGATTTTACTGTAACTAAAGTTAGAAAAATATAGCTTTGCCGAGTTCAATGCCAGAGATTTTAGCTAAATTTGAAATGTAAATTAGACTTGAACTTGGCAATGGCTAGTCCATTGCCAGTGCTCTTATATATGACTAGTTAAATATTAACGAACTCTAAATCTTGACTAAATTTTTTCAAAGCTAAATATTTAGTTATAAAAAAATTATATAAAAGTAAATTTATAAATAATTTGATTTAATACAATATGTCAGATTATAAAATTATTTTTAATATAAAATAAATCTAACGCATCATGTAAAATCATATTAATTTGTGAGTTTATTTTTATATAATCTCTTTATGTCTATACCAGTTCTCTTTTTCAAAATCAGCTGCATTGGATTAATTAAATCACTTCAGCTTAAGTTATGAGCTACAGTGAATAAAAAACAAAAGTCATATTTGGTGAGTTACTATTCACCAACCAAAAGAATACTTTATTAAAAAATATTCCCTTTCTCTTTTTTTTTTTTTTTGTTTCTCTTCATTTTTTCTTCATGTTAAATGATTTGTTTGGACAGTAAAAATTAAATTATTAATTAATATATATAATGTATTTATAAAATATAAAAAAATTAGAAAAAATTATTAAAATATATAATATAATATTATTATTTTGACTTTAGAATGACTACTCTAATGTGGCCAGTTTGGATCTTAAATCCATCTCAATTCATCTCAACTAACTTATCTAATCATTATAACTTTTTCAAATTCTAACACAAAATATAATAAAAAATTCAACTTTTTCAAATTCTAAAATAATAATAATATTAAAAAATAATATTTTAATAATATTTTATTCAATTTTTAACTTTTATTTCAACTCCACTCAACTCAATCCAGGCTTCGTTTGAAAAGTAAATTCATCTCAACTCATCATTACAACTTTTTCAAATCTTAAAATAATACTGATTAGTTTTTTTTCAAATACTAATTAATCTCAGAATTAATTAGTTTTTTTTTTTACCTTTTTTTTTTTTAAATTTTCTTTATATATATATGTGGTAGCTAGTTTATTTAATAAATGAACTGAATATTTAAATGATAATTAGGGTAAAAATCCTATTCACTCTCTAGCTAGGCATTAACAATTTTTGAGCGGATTGACATTATTTTTGTAAGTCATGTGATCCTAGACCTAAAACTATATGCATGGGTATCAATGAAAAGACCAATGCAAGCTCTATTATATATAAGCAAAATTAAGGGACAGAATTAAATGATGAGAAAAACTATATGCGTATCCACGAAAAGAAACATTGGGATATTATATGTCATAAATGTAAGGGTGTCGGCCGGACACATGATTAGAGCTGCATGTCCAAATTTCATATAGAAAGTCCAAAACAACCCTTAGTGACAGTGAGTTATAAGGTTCTTGGAAATCAACCATTACTGCAGGGTTGATATAATGGAGCATTTGGCCATTACGTACAACAGTTCACATGAATTTACATTAATAATTTTGCATCAACCAAATGCCATGTTAAGTTGGTAGAGCGCGCGCAGGGAGAAGAGATATTTTTGAAGCTGCTCTAAAAGCTCTCAAAAAAGGGCGGTGGGTGTCCTTCTCTTTCTCTCTTGAGAAAGTGTAAGGTCTTAGTTCCCTGCTTCTGCTAGGGTTTTGTCTCTCTTTTGCTGGGAGTCTATCGTGCAGCACCTTGAGAAATGGAGGAAGAAGAATTGTCAAAAAGGTGGGAAAAACTTCATCTATATGTGGAGGAAAATTCTGTTTTCCAAGTTACTAATAAGGGTGAGCAAAACAGTGTGGATAAAGGAAAATTCTGTCTTATAGGGGGAATTCTAACTGATAAGGGAATAAATAATGAAAGTTTTCGTATTACTATGTCCCAAGTTTGGAGGCTGGAGGGTTGGGTTCAATTCAAGGATCTTGGTAACAATAGGTTTTTGATTGAATTCCAAAACATATTTGATAAAGACAAAGTTCTGGGTAGTCGGCCTTGGTTTTTTGACAGAAATTTACTATCTCTTAGTGAAGTTGATGAAACAATTCCTCTGAATGCTATTCATTTTAACTTCGAACCTTTTTGGGTCCAGCTACATGGTCTTCCTCTTGCTACCATGACAGAAGAACTAGGGACTCAATTTGGTGCTTATATAGGAAAGGTTATTCGGGTGGATGTTGATTCAAATGGGAGGGCAAGGGGTAAGTGTTTAAGAGTGAGATCTAGTTGCTGTGGACTTAAATAAACCTTTGCTAAGAGGGAAGCGGTTGATGCTTGATAACAAGAAATACTGGATTTCCTGTAAGTTTGAAAGACTCCAAAATATTTGTTTCTATTGTGGTATTCTCACTCACAAAGACAAAAACTGCATAAAACTTTCAAATTCTAATGAGGATGAATTGTTACAATTTGGACCTTGGCTTAGAGCTCAACCTATGATTTTCTCTTTATTTGATTCTCGAAAGTATGGTGGCTCTTATGTTCCTAAAAATCAACAGGGTAAGTAGTTTGTAGGGGTTAGAGCATAAGCTGAAAAAGGATTTCAATCTATCAATATGGTTGATAATCAAACTTCTTCCAAGGGGAAGGTCTCTTTCAGGTCCCCTAAGGAAGAACAAACATATTGCTTAGGTGCATTAAATGAAGATGGTTGTCAAGGGAATCTACACTTTGATCAGTTTATGAAAGAGCAGGATGAAGAGATGGTTATTAAGTTTTCAATTCCAACAGATTTTGTGATTCTTAATGACCAGATTGGTTTTATTGGGGAGTCTTCTAACGTGGAAATGGATAATTCTTCAAGCCCTGCAGAAGTTCTCTCTAACAGACTTACTGAGATTGTTGATTATAATTTTGGCTCTGGTCAATTAAAGGGATCCACTTGGAAAAGGAGGGCTAGACTAGTTAATCTTCAGGATCCTAAGGGAGGGGACATTATTACAAGGGAAAGGGGAAAAAGGGTTTTGCATTCTCTTTTGGAATTACCTTTGAAGGCCAAAAAAAAAAAAGTTTTTGGATGGTATAGATTCAATCAGTTTTGAAAATGACTTGGTGGATGCTGCTGAGCAGCTCCACCAACAGCCAAGATAGGCCTTAGTTGGAACTGTAGGGGGCTTGGGAACCCCCGTACAATTAGAGACCTTCACATGTTAGTGAAGACTAAGTGGCCCAAATTTGTTTTCTTAATGGAAACAAAATGTGGAAGGAATAGAGTGGAGGAAGTAAGAAAAAAGGTGGGTTTTGATTCCAGTTTTGTGATTGACTGTAGGGGTTTAAGTGGAGGGCTAGCTTTCCTTTGGAACAGTGAGGATAATTTTAGCCTTGATTCTTATTCTAAGTATCACATATCCATGATTTTTAAAAATGAGGAGAGTAATGAAGAGATGTTGTTTTCTGGTTTTTATGGCTCACCTATTACAGCTCAAAGAAATGACAGTTGGCAACTTTTGAGGATGCTCAAACCAAAGATTGATAAGGCTTGGATCTGTTTTGGAGATTTTAATGAGATTATGCACCAACATGAAAAGAAAGGAGTTGCAAGTAGACCATACCAGCAAATAGAAGAATTTAGAAACAACATGGACTATTGTGGACTGAGTGACCTGGGCTTCATAGGCCACAAATTCACTTGGTTCAACAATAGAGAAGGGCCCCAATTCACTAAAGAGAGATTGGATCGAACATTGGGCAATACTATATGGTCTAGGACCTTTACTGACTATTGCATACAGGTTCTACCTGCACAAACTTCTGATCATAGTCCCATAATGATGAACTTCAGAAAGGGTAGAGAGAGGTATTCCAATATTGATCACAGAGGGACACAGATTTTCAGATATGAAGCAGCATGGAAGCAATATGAAGAATGCTTTAAAATCATCAATGACAATTGGTCTCAACAATCTTTGAATCAGGAATCTCAGCTCAGATGGACTAAGAAATGTCTGGGAAGGTGTAAAATTTCTTTAATACATTGGAGTTCAACTTGTCTAAACCATGCCAGAAAGGAGTTACAAACCAAGCTGCAACAACTTTCTCAAATCTAGTCTTCAAGTACAGGTGCCAACACTGAGTCTATCAAAGTACTTCAGCATCAAATTGAACATTTACTAGAGGTAGAAAACATTAAATGGAAACAAAGAGCAAAGCAAGCTTGGCTCAAGAATGGTGACAAAAATTCAAAATATTTTCATAAATGTGCTAATCAGAGGAGGAAAACAAATGAGATCAATTGTTTAAAAAGGGATGATGGCAGTTTGGTTAGAGACAGGGAGGATATAGCTGAGTGCATTGACCAGTATTTTCAGCAATTATTTTCTTTTGTAGACCCTGTGGGCCTGAATGTTTGCTTAAGTCAGATGGGTAGTAAAGTGGATTTGAGTATGAATAACTTGCTCTCAGAGGAATACACTGCCTTGGAGGTGAAACAAGCCATTTTTCAAATGAATCCATTGGGTTCGCTTGGCCCAGGTGGGTTTCCTGCAGAATTTTATCAAGTGCATTGGTCCATTGTGGGAGATGATGTTACTAAAGCAGTTCTAGAAGTACTCAATTCAGGAGGGGACATCAGTTGTATAAATGAAACCTATATTGTACTCATTCCCAAGCTCAAAAATCCAAAATCAGTGATGGATTACAGACCTATTTCCCTTTGTAATGTGTTGTATAAGGTGGTTTCCAAGGTTATTGCTAATAGATTAAAAAAGATTCTGCCTCAAATCATCTCTCCAACCCAAAGTGCCTTTGTTTCTGAAAGACTTATTTTGGATAATGTTATTGTAGCTTTCGAGGCCATGCATTCATTGTCTATCAAAGGAAGAAGCAAGCAGGGATATATGGCAATCAAATTGGACATGAGTAAGGCCTATGACTGTGTGGAATGGAACTTCCTGAGAAGGGTAATGCTGAAAATGGGGTTTAATGAAAATTGGACCAATTTAGTGATGGGATGTGTTACATCAGTGTCATATTATCTTATTATCAATGGATCCCCACAAAAATTCTTTAAACCATCAAGAGGTATTAGACAAGGAGACCCTTATCTATTTCTTTTGGTGGCTGAAGTCCTTAGCTCTCTTCTCAATCATGCACAAACTGTAAAGAGTATTCATGGTTATCCTAATGGGAAAAGGTCAGATTACTATCAACCATTTGTTTTTTGCGGATGATAGCTTACTCTTTTGTAGAGCCAATGCTATGGAGTGGACTAATATCAACTCTTTGTTGTGTCTTTATGAGGGGGCCTCTGGTCAGGTTCTTAATAAGGACAAAACAACAATTTTTTTCAGCTCAAATACTCGGAAGGAAACAAGAGATCATATCTTGTACATTGCTGGAACTCGAGCTACTAATAATTATGAAAAGTACCTAAGCTTACCAGCTCTTGTGGGGAGATCAAGAACTCAAGCTTTCAAAAGCATTCTGGACAGAATTAGGAGTAAAGTGAGCAATTGGAAATCCAAACTCCTTTCCTTGGCAGGGAAGAAAATTCTTCTAAAAGCAGTGGTTCAAACACTTCCTACCTACTGCATGTGAGTGTTTAAGCTACCAAAATCATTGTTGTTGGAAATCAATAGAGTCATGAACCACTTTTGGTGGGGACAACAGGATGAGGATAGGAAAGTACATTGGTTATCTTGGGGTCAAATGGGGAAAACAAAATCTGCAGGTGGTATGGGATTTAGAGATTTGCAAAGCTTTAATTTAGCCTTATTGGCTAAGCAAGTATGGAGAATCATGCATTGTCCTGATTCCCTAGCTACCAAAGTACACAAGGCTAAATACTTCTCATCTTCAGATTTCTTCCAGGCTGAAGTTGGTAATAGACCTTCATTTATTTGGAGAAGTCTATTAGCTGCAAAATGGCTTATTGTTCAAGGCTCCATGTGGAGAATTGGGAATGGACAAGATACCAAAATATGGAAAGATAGGTGGCTTCCTAAACAATCTTCTTACATGGTTCAGACCCATAGTCAGATTTTAAATGAGGAGGCCAGGGTTGCTGATTTGATTCTTGTGGACAATAAACAATGGAATAAAGAGTTGATAATAGACTTGTTGGGTACTGAAAATGCTGCCACCATCTAGAAAATCCCTGTTAGTGCTAGTGGTGCAAGTGATAGACTTATATGGTTAGGCACTAAGGATGAGAGCTTTACTGTTAAGAGTGCTTATCATCTTTAGATGGAACTCAATGAAATCCATTTGGGACAATCTTCTCGAGGAGCTCAAAACATTAAAGATTGGACCTATTGTTGGAAATTAAATGTTCCTAATGCAGTGAAGGTTTTTGTGTGGAGAGCTTGTATGGAGTCCCTACCAACAAAGATGAAACTTTTCAAGAAAAAGATTGTAGACTCTCCTCTTTGTCCTATATGCTACATGGAAAAAGAAACAACTGCTCATATTCTTTGAAATTGTGCTTAAGCTTAAGATGTATGGAGTCAAGGGCCATCACTTTTCCAAAAAAGCTCTTTGGGAGCAGATAGTTTTATAGAGATTTTTGAATCTCTAATGGCTAGTTGTGACAATAATCTTATGGATCTATTTGCTGTAACAGTAAGAAACATTTGGTATCGAAGAAACAAGTCTATTTTTGAAGGTACCTTTTTGCACCCCACTTTGTTAGCTCAACAAGCAGTTCTTGATCTTGCAGTTTTTAAAGCTTCACAGACAATTTCAGAGCCTTCTCTTAGATGTACTTCTAACCTAGTTGTGCATTGGACACTCCCTCCTCTTGGTCTTGTTAAGATTAATTGGGATGCTGCTTTGAGCGAGTCTCAAGATAGAATTGGCCTTGGATTGATGGCAAGAGATCATATAGGAGGCATCTTAGCTACTAAAAGTGTTTCAAAAGTAGGGTGTGTAACCCCTTTACTTGCTGAAGCAATAGGGGGCTTTCAGGCTGCAAAATTTGGATCTGATTTGGGTTTAACTTCAATCATCCTTGAAGGTGATTCCTCTCAAGTTGTTCAAGGCCTTAACAGTCAACAAGCCAGATGAGATTGGAGATGTTTGGATTCGCAAGTTATCTCAGCTCATCTCAACTCATTTCAACTCATCTCACTACTATTCATTACTATTCAGCAACTTTAACTCACAAATCTCACTACTATTCACAACTCATCTCATTACTATTTACAATTCATCTCAACTCATCTTAGAATCCAAACGTCTCCATGTGGGATTGGTTTTAGATGACACTAGAAATCTGCTTTCTTCTTTTGAGTCTTTTGTTATTATATTGGTAGGAAGAAATGACAATAATTTTGCCCACTCACTCGCTAAGAAAGCTTTAGATCTTAGAGTGGATTTTGAACAATTAGTACTTAGTTCTCTCTGTTATAGCTTTCTTACATTGATGTATGAAATTGTTAGTTCCAAAACAAAAAAAAAAAGTCTAAAATTTCCGCTATTACAAGCTCGGACTGACATTTCCCTTCAGGCAACGACGTTCTCCGAGAACTACTCAGTGGCTCGCTTTCTTCAGCAGACCTCGAAGCCTCAATTGGGACCCCAACAGCTCAAATACATGACTGTCCTCAAAGACTCTTCTGACTTCTTCATTTTCTCCTGATGATCTCTTACTTTGCTTGAAACCACAGCAGAAGTTGAAGAGGAGAGGTTCTTTGCCTGAGATAACGACCGGAGATGGTTCTTTGTATTTTGCTGCGCAGATCTTATAATATAATTCCATCTGCAGATGCCCATCTGGTCTTTCATGGCCTCCACGACTCCTACGCTGGCTGCTACAATAGCTCTGCTTGTTGAACTCATCTTCTTCGTGTAACTCTTCCCAATTAGACTGATTTGCTCTTGAAATTAGAGAAAAAGGAATTGCAAACTTTGTGTACTAGAGAATACAATTGATCCGAGAAGGATGTGTGCTTGATATAGAAAATCAAATGGAGGGGCTCTTTTATATATAGGGAGAGAGGGATGGAAAGCCAGATACTTGAAAAGGAGCTTAAGTTTTGGAAAAACCGTCAACAAGACCAGTAATTTGCTGGTGGTTTTGGGGTCTAGGTCCGGATCAGCCAATGGTTTTGTTTTCTTACCGTCCCTGATACGACAAATCCTTTACGAGAAATCCTTGATTTCTGTCTCTTTCAGTCTTTTGCCCACTAAAGTTAGTATAATCCACACGCTGTTTCCAGTATATAAAATCCAATTCATGCCGACAGGTTTGGATAGGAATAAAGAAAAGCCACTTCACTTTGGTTTTATTCGTGGTTGAAGCCGATCAGAAATTACGGGATACAAGAAAACTGCTTAGAGAACGTTGCATTAATCTGAATGGTTTCGGTTAAAAACGTTGCATTAATTCGGTAAATAATCAAAATTCTAACTTTGTGTTATAATGTATTTACTTTTATCTCTATATTTAAAGATACTGTTTATGGTCTATTTTTATTATTTTATTACAAAATTATTTCTTCCAATTTTCAGATTAATTCCACCACTGTTTAAGTATTAATCAGATTAATTAAGTTGAGAAAAAAATAATTAAAAAAAATAATTTAAGTATCAAATTAAATTATTAATTAATATATAATTAGTGTAATTATAAAAATATTATTATTAAAAAATAATAATATATTTTTTTATCAATGTAGGGTTATGGTTAGAGAGGTTTTAGACTAATAGAAAATATATACTTTTCATCAAATTTTAGAGATGCTTTTGATGAAATCAATATTAATGCTCTTATTTGTTACTAGTTATTTTATTTAAAAATAATTATTTTTTATTAAAATAAATTTATTTTTATCATAAATAATCATTCTTAATACAAATAATCCGACATAAATATTCGTTTAAAATCGGTCTGGATCATTACCAAATGGGCAATTGGTAATAATTGAGCTGAAAATATATTTAAATTATATTGGTGATGATTATATATGGTAAAAAAGAGGCAATGCTAGTGGGCTATCAGCTTGTACCTACTAAGTCTTCTATCTAGCCTTCTATCTCGGTAGTTTGCGGGAGATTATAGTATAGACAATAACTCAACCAAGTCAGCCATGAATCAGGCCCAACGGAAACGGCTACTATTTCACATAAGGAAACCACCCAACCAGTCAAGGACCCAGAATGGAAACTACACATCCATCGACTACGAGCACAAGAATGGAAACTACACAATCAAGCACTGAATCCTCTTAGTATATTTTTCAAATTGTAACGCTACTCTATAATCTGTATAGTACATTCCTCTGTACACATATATATATATACACAATACAAGGCTCTCAGTTATTATTTATACTTATATATTAAGTTACATATTTACATAAATATAATAGGGTATAAGTATAAGAGTGTATTATATATATATATATATTAATATATATAATATGTAATTGTAATTTCTTTAAAGCTAAGTAGTTGGTAATAAGATATTCTATTTTGGAGTTGGACCTTTTACTTTGGCGGTTGTATGTGCAATTGTTTGTGCATTTTTTTAGATTTTATTTATTTGGTTAATTAGTTATATGCATGGTGGTTTTGAAAATAATATTTTGGACTTTATCATATTTGGGATAAAACTTGTTTTCATTTGGGTTAGGAAAACCAACTAGCCCAACAAAAAAGGTTAAAACCGAATTACACTTGTAAATTGAACTAAACTGGACCAAAACTAAAAAAAATCAAAAGTTTTGGTTTCTTGGATGAATCGGTCTGTATCAGTTATCAGAATCTCAAAACAGACTTAGACCGTTTTGATTTCAAAATATGTCCAAAACATAACCGAAATAAATTACCGATTACACACCTAATCTTAATACTTATTTACGTTCATATTTTGTGTAACAATCTGCTAGAAATTCATTGTTGGAATTTCTATAGGCATTAGGAACATCGTGAAAACACTGTAAGTTTTCATGATTCGACCAATCGCGTAAGTTTTAGTCTATCAGCATGGCCAGAGTTATCACTCACTATGGTGCTAGAAGTGTGATTTTGTTTATTTGATGTATTTAGAAGTGTTAGATTGAGATATGGTCTGCGCCATTAGATTTAGTTGATTATTTATGATTTTATGGCGCAACAATCCCTTTTTCAATTTTCGGACGAAAAACTTGTTCGAAAACGCGTTTTGCTTATTTCGAGTCACTTCAGGATTGAATTTCAATAAATGAATTGCATAGTTAAGGTTTGTATGAGTATTTAAGATTTTACAGTGCAAAACTTATGTTTCACTTTCTCGGAGTAAATAGTAACCTCTATAGAAGCATCTAGTGCAGTGTTTTCAAAATCACAGTGTGAAATGTCCAAATTAAGTTAGAGAAGTTTTATTTGGACACTTGGCATGATCTTAGCCACACTTGGTGAATAATATTTGGACATTTGACACAAAGAGGAACAATGAGATGATTTGTGAAGGAATCAATGTGTGAGATCATGCCACCTAAGCGCAACCCTATTCTTCTTTATTCTAATCAACCAAATTGTGTCGAACTAAAGAGGTTTCAACCCTAGTGAAACCCTAAATGCTTGGAATCCATTTGAAACCCTAAAAACTTGGTTGAAACCGAAACCCTAAATGGTTTCCCCAAACCCTAAGTTGGTCTCAAAACGCTTTTTGATCCAATTTATAGCATTGTGTTTAATCATTTGATTAAATTACTTTCATATGCTATTAATTCCTCAAATTCATGTTATGAAATCATTATCCAACCTTTTAAATTTTAGAATTTTGATTGGGCCAAGAAAAATTAGATTTGGGTTTGATAGTAACCCAAACCCAAACCAAACCCTATCTAAACTCCAAATTGAATCCCAGGAATTTTGGCCACCTTGGCAAAGCTTCTAGAGGAAGTTTCCACCCACCCATAGAAGATCAACCTCTGCCTTCAACAGCCCCAAATAGTCCCTTGATGTGAGGGAAAAAACCACCTCATCACACCCCTTCTAGAAGGTAGCAGCAACAGCAGCCCACCCCTTCCACTATTCTTATCTTTTTGTGACCTAAGTACCATCTCTTAAGGGTCATTAAAGCCCATACCTCAGCCTTCAGAAGTCTAGAGGCATTTATGGCACCCTTCATTTCATTTCGTTACTTCTTCGCTTTGTTTTTAGAGAGAAACCCTAAAGAGCTTTCTTGGGCAGTTTTTTGAGTCATTTTACGTGGCCATTTATGACTATTTTTAAGTATTTTCTTGCAATGACTCATTCATAAAAGTTGTTCAGATTTGAGTCTAGTTTCCGTGCGTTTCTTATTTGCTTCATTTCGTAGTCATTTATATTGTAAAAAGTTGTTTTGACCATGAAAAAGTCATTCTGGACATTAAACTGGAGAGTTTGTTATAGTTTGGAGTTTTTAACCAAGCTAATGGACATATCTTGGTCCGAAACTTTTATGGAGTGTTTTTAACATGTGTTTATGAATGTTGATTAAGGATTTGTTGCATGGATAAAGCTTTTGATGAAAGTTTTTCGTAGATATAGAAACTTACAAACTGGAAGTGGAAAAACAGTTTTTGTTTGAGAAAATTTGAATATTTCGTAGTTTAATCTTACTCCAATGGTTTTTATATTTTTATTTTATGATCCTAAGCCTCTTATATGCATGTTAGGATGTTGTTCTGAAGATATTTAGTATTAGTTTCAAGGATATGATTTTTCTATACAAGAGGATTTTAGTTAGACCTAAGATTTGATGTTTTTGGGTTAGATCTATGTTTTATTAATTTTTAGCCATGTGATTTTAAGTTTGATGGTTGGATCTTCTTTAGGACACATTTTTAAATCATGTGATGTTTTATTTTGATGATCTCATCTTTTTAAGCCATAGATCAAGAGATTGGTCAAAGCCAGTTAAGGAAAAGTTTTCGCTTTTGGACTAAGTATAGAACCAAAAACTCTAAGTGTTGTTTTGTGATTTTTGGTAACTTTTGTTTAATTACTTAAAGCATAGTTGATCTTAAGATGATATTATGAATATGTTAGATGTAAGATTTTATTTTTTAGAATTCTTGGAGATGTTTTCAAAAAGGTTATAACTTGTGATTCAAGGATTTGCTTTTGGTTAACAAGTAAAGAATATATAACATATTTATTTTAGATATTCTCTTATATAAAAAGGGTCACAACGGTGATATTTTCCACGATGACAATATTGATTTCTAGCCATTCTTAACTCAGACTTGACTGCTAGCTTGTTCACAACAAGCAGCGAATGTTGTTTCTTCTTAATCTTTTGAACATCTCTAAGGTGATTTTTCTTTTCTTCCATTATTCTTCATTAACACTTTGTTTTCTATTCCAAGAAAATCAATCCTTCTACGTTTTCTTCTAATGACTAGATAATTGGTACAGGTGCAACAGATCAAATTGTATATTAAGTACTTAACACATGATCTGTCAAGCTACCTAATGGAGAGCTTCTGCACCATTCATACACATTTGTCAAATTTTTATTCTTGACTTTGAAAAAAAAATTAAGTAAATCTTGATCCAAGAGATCACTAGTGATGGTACACTGCTTTTGGGTGGAAAAATCAATAAACATGGTTATGTTAGACTTGTTTCAAATAAACCAATGCGTTTAATCAGATCATGATGATCATCTTGTTAGCTAGAAAACTGATGATCAGCTTATAAATTTCCAGCAAGAAACATCAAAGACGACAAACATCTTCATGAAAAAGGCCCTATGTCAACGACAACTCTTAAATTCTAGAATTCCAGGCATTAATTCTTATAACTCACTAAAAGTCCAAACACA
This sequence comes from Juglans regia, assembly GCF_001411555.2. Lineage (NCBI taxonomy): Eukaryota > Viridiplantae > Streptophyta > Magnoliopsida > Fagales > Juglandaceae > Juglans > Juglans regia. The sequence continues at coordinate 19,989,690 of NC_049901.1, read as the reverse complement.
TTACAATCAAAACAAGGATGGTCATGACCTGTATTATCTCAAGAAAATCTTCAACCTTTTTGATATGTTGGCGAATGAAGCTAGATCTTTGACGTACGGTCAAAATCTTTTGCTCAATACTCACTTTCTGCCACTCCATCTGTTCTCCAAAATCGTCCCTAAAACTTTTATATATAGTGTTGCTTAATTTTCACCGCCTCGGCCAAAGACTTGAAGAAGTTGTAAAGCAATTCAGGTAGGGGCAGATGTCAGCTCGCTCGCCCGTCTTGCGAGGGTGATCTAGCGAATTCAAATTCACACATGTAGGTGGATGTTAGCTCGCTCGCTCGCCTGCCTTCCCGCAATGACGTTCTCAGAGAACTCACTGATCAAAGTCTCAATTGGGACCCCAACAGCTCAAGTACATGACTGTCCTCAAACACTCTTCTGACTTCTTCATTTTCTCCTGATGATCTCTTACTTTGCTTGAAACCACTGCAGAAGTTGAAGAGGAGAGGTTCTTTGCCTGAGATAACGACCGGAGATGGTTCTTTGTATTTTGCTGCGCAGATCTTATAATATAATTCCATCTGCAGATGCCCATCTGGTCTTTCATGGCCTCCACGACTCCTACGCTGGCTGCTACAATAGCTCTGCTTGTTGAACTCATCTTCTTCGTGTTACTCTTCACAATTAGACTGATTTGCTCTTGAAATTAGAGAAAAAGGAGTTGCAAACTTTGTGTACTAGAGAATACAATTGATCCGAGAAGGATGTGTGCTTGATATAGAAAATCAAATGGAGGGGCTCTTTTATATATAGAGGGATGGAAAGCCAGAAACTTGAAAAGGAGCTTAAGTTTTGGAAAAACCGTCAACAAGACCAGTAATTTGCTGGTGGTTTTGGGGTCTAGGTCCGGATCAGCCAATGGTTTTGTTTTCTTCCCGTCCCTGACACGACAAAGCCTTGATTTCTGTCTCTTTCAGTCTTTTGTCCACTAAAGTTAGTATAATCCGCACGCTGTTACCAGTATATAAAATCGAATTCATGCAGACAGGTTTGGATAGGAATAAAGAAAAGCCACTTCACTTTGGATTTATTCGAGGTTGAAGCCGATCAGAAATTACAGGATACAAGAAAACTGCTCAGAGAACCGGTATCGTAATCTTAAAAATGGAGGAATCTTTAAATTTGAATGGTTTCTGTTAAAAACGCTGCATTGAATTCCGTAAATAATCAAAATTCTAACTTGTTATAATGTATTTACTTTTATCTCTATATTTAAAGATACTGTTTATGATCTATTTTTATTATTTTATTACAAAATTACTTCTTCCAATTTTCAGATTAATTTCACCACGATATAAGTATTAATCAGATTAATTAAGTTGAGGAAAAAAAATAATTAAAAAGATAATTTAAATATCAAATTAAATTATTAATTAACATATAATTAGTATAATTATAAAAATAAATTAAAAATATTATTATTAAAAAATAATATTATAATTTTATTTTAACTAATTCAATAACTAATACAATCGAAGTTTATGATTAGGGAGGTTTTAAATTAATAGAAAATATATACTTTTCATTAAATTTAAGAGATGCATTTGATGAAGTCAATATCAATACTCTTAATTGTGATCAATTATTTCATCTAAAAATAATTATTTTTTTATTAAAATAAATATATTTTTATCGTAAATAATCATTCTTATTACAAATAAAATAATCTGACGTAAATGTTGGTTTAAGATCTTACCAATTGGGCAATTGGTGATAGTTGAGCTGAATATATATTTAAATTATATTGGTGATGATTATATATAGTAAAAAAGAGACAATGCTAGTGGGCTATCAGCTTGTGCCACTTAGCGTGCTCTTAATGTACCTACTACCTAGCCTTCTATCTTGGTAGTTTGCGGGGGATTATAGTATAGACAATAACTCAACCAAGTTAGCCAAGAATCAGGCCCAATGGAAACGGCTATAATTTCACATAAGGAAACCACCCAACCAGTCAAGGACCTAGAATGGAAACTACACACCCAAAGACTACGAGCACAAGAATGGAAACTACACAATCAAGCACTGAATCCTCTTTATATATTTTTCCAATTGTAACGCTACTCTATAATCTGTATGGTACATTCCTCTGTACATATATATACAATACAAGGCTCTCACAGTTATTATTTATACTTATATAATAGGGTATAATAGAAGAGTACATTTTATATATAATATGTAATTGTAATTTCTTTTAAGCTAAGTAGTTGGTAATAAGATATTCTATTTTTATTTACTTTGGAGTTGGACCTTTTACTTTGGCGGTTGTATGTGCAATTGTTTGTGCATTTTTTTAGATTTTTTTTTATTTGGTTAATTAGTTATATGCTATTATGCATGGTGTTTTTGAAAATAATATTTTGGACTTTATCATATTTGGGATAAAACTTGTTTTCATTTGGGTAAGAAAAACCAACTAGCCCAATAAAAAAGGCCAAAACCGAATTACACTTGTAAACTGAACTAAATTGGACCAAAACTGAAAAAAATTGAAAGTTTTGGTTTCTTGGATGAATCGGTCTGTATCAGTTATCAGAATCCCAAAACCAACTTAGATCGTTTCGATTTCAAAATATGTCCAAAACATAACCGAAATAAATTACCAATTACACGCCTAATCTTAACGCTTATTTACGTTCATATTTTTTGTAACAGCCTGCTAGAAATTCATTGGTGACATTTCTATAGGCTTTAGGAACCTCATGGAAATACTGTAAGTTTTCATGATTCGACCAATCGCGCAAGTTTTAGTTTATCAGCATAGCAGGAGTTTTCACTCATTATGGTGCCAGAAGTGTGACTTTGTTTATTTGATGTATTTAGAAGTGTTAGATTGAGATATGGTCTACGCCATTAGGATTTTATGGCGCAACAATCATATTTTCAATTTTCGGATGAAAAACTTGTTCGAAAACGCGTTTTGCTTATTTCGAGGCACTTTAGGATTGAATTTCAATAAATGAATTGCATAGTTAGGTTTGTATGGGTATTTAAGATTTTACAGTGCAAAACTTATGTTTCACTTTCCCGGAATGAATAGTAACCTCTATAGTAGCGTCAAGCGTAGTGTTTTCAAAATCGTAGTGTGGAATATCCAAATTAGGTTAGAGAAGTTTTATTTGGACATTTGGCATGATCTTAGCCATACTTGGTGAATATTTGGACATTTGGCATGATCTTAGCCATACTTGGTGAATATTTGGACATTTGGCACAAAGAGGAACAATGAGATAATTTGTGAAGGAATCAATGTGTGAGATCATGCCACCTAAGCGCAACCCTATTCTTTTTTCTTCTAATCAACCAAATTGTGCCGAACTAAAGAAGGTTTCAACCTAGTGAAACACTAAATGCTTGGAATCCATTTGAAACCCTAAAAACTTGGTTGAAACCGAAACCTTAAATGATTTCTCCAAACCCTAAAGTTGGTCTCCAAATGCTTTTTGATCCAATTTATAGCATTGTGTTTAATCACTTGATTAAATTACTTTTACATGCTATTAATTCCTCAAATTCATGTTATGAAATCATTATCCAACCCTTTAAATTTTAGAATTTTGATTGGGCCAAGAAAAATTAGATTTGGGCTTGATAGTAACCCAAACCCTATCTAAACCCCAAATTGAATCCCACGAATTTTGGCCACCTTGGCAAAGCTTCTAGAAGAAGTTTCCACCCACTCATGGAAGATCAACCTCTGCCCTCAACATCCCCAAATAGTCCCTTGATGTGAGAGAAAAAGCCACCTCATCACACCCCTTCTAGAAGGCAGCAGCAGCAGCCCACCCCCTCCACTATTCTTGCCTTTTTGTGACCTAAGCACCATCCCTCAAGGGTCATTAAAGCCCATATATACCTCAGCCTCCATAAGTCTAGAGGCGTGTATGGCACCCTTCCTTTCATTTCGTCACTTCTTCGCTCTGTTCTTAGAGAGAAACCCAAAAGAGCTTTCTCGGGCAGTTTTCTGAGTCATTTTGCGTGGCCATTTATGATTATTTTTAAATATTTTCTTGCAATGACTCATTCATAAAAGTTGTTCAAATTTGAGTCTAGTTTCTATATATATCTTATTTGTTTCATTTGGTAGTCATTTATTTGGTAAAAAATTATTTTGACCATGAAAAAGTCATTCTATACATTAAACTGGAGAGTTTGTTATAGTTTGGAGTTTTTGACTAAGCTAATGGACATATCTTGGTCCGAAACTTTTATGAAGTGTTTTTAACATGTGTTTATTAATGTTCATTAAGGATTTGTTGCATAGATAAAGCTTTTGATGAAAGTTTTTGGTAGATATATAAACTTACAAACTGGAAGTGGAAAAATAGTTTTTGTTTAAGAAAACTTGAATATTTTGTGGTTTAATCTTACTCCAATGGTTTTGATATTTTTATTTCGTGATCCTAAGTCTCTTATATGCATGTTAGGATATTTTTATGAAGATATTTAGTATTAGTTTCAAGGATATGATTTTTCTATATAAGAGGATTTTAGTTAGACCTAAGATTTGATGTTTTTGGGTTAGATCCATGTTTTATTGATTTTTAGCAATGTGATTTTAAGTTTGATCGTTGGATCTTCTTTTGGACATATTTTTAAATCATGTCATTTTTTATTTTGAAGATCTCATCTTATTAAGCCATAGATAAAGAGATTGGTCAATGCCAGTTAAGGAAAAATTTCCACTTTTGGACTAAGTATAAAACCGAAAACTCTAAGTGTTGTTTTGTGATTTTTGGTGACTCTTGTTTTATGGCTTAAAGCATGGTTGACCTTAAGATGATATTATGAATGTGTTAGATGTAAGATTTTATTTTTTAGAATTATTGGAGATGTTTTCAAAAAGGTCATAACTTGTGATTCAAGGGTTTGTTTTTGGTTAACAAGTTTAAATCTTTTTACTAAAACATTTGGTGGTGATGATTAGCATTTCTTTTAATGGATGTTTAAGTATGTTTTAAAACTTAGGATAGGAAGATCTTTGTTGCATAAAGTTAGTTTGATCATGAGTTTTGAAATTGACAGAATTGCAACAAACTCAAGTGAAAAAGCCTATGTATGTTTCGGCCCCTATAGAGTTTTCGTGGCTTTGTTTAGTTTTAAATTTTTCTAATTTGATATTTGAGTTTAAGACAAAATTTACATGAGGTATGTAAATTTTGGTGATTTTTGGAATTAGGATGCAAAATCCTTAAGTTAGGGGTAAAACACATGTAGAGGGTAAAATGATAATTTTACTCTAATTTAATATTTTTCTATATTTATAATTGTTAGTGATTAAGTTCTAACTTTTAGAAATCACTACTTTCAGTTATTCGTGATCTCTTTTTGGTTTTTGTTCAGAAACACGAAGATCGAGATAAGTTAGCTTTTAACTTACTATCATTTTAATGTGTATGGGTGATAAGTAAATTAAGGAACTACAGTGTATGTATGTATGTTATCTTTTGTGCCATGCCAAGTAATTACATGTTCAACTACCACACAAATTTATTCTATCATGAATTATGCATATATTACGCAAGATATTCTGTCACGTTTAACTATACATTGCAAGTAGGTTGTTTTAAGTATGCCATCTGTTACATGTATGTCATGTCATGTAATATTCACTGTTGCAAGCATGTCATGTTAAGGATGAGGTTTGTTACATGTTTGCCATGTTACGAAATGTTTCTATGTCAAGTAAGTAATATCTTTTGAGTTACGTTCAAATCAGTTATGTCTAGGATACTCACAATGCAATCACTATGATTGTCTGAGTATTTCCATTTTTAATTCAGGCGTGGTACTTCTGGCGAAATCATTTTGATTGTCAGAATTCAATTCCAGCTTAGTTATGCAGATACTCATGGTGTAATCATTCTGATTGTCAAAGTATTACTAGGTACTCCTGGTGTAATCACTTTGATCGCTAGGGTATGTGTTTCAAAATACTCATAATGGAATCATTCTGATTGTCTGAGTATCTTTAACAAAATATGTTAGGCGGAATCATTCTAATTGTTCACTATTCTTGACGAAACGACTGGTGAAATCATTTTGATTGTCAGAATTCAAGTCCAAGTTCATGTTAAGTAAAGAAGTCAGTTCAAGTTCAGGTAAATTTAAGTTTTAGTTCAAGTTTAAGTTCATGTCAAGTTAAGTTTCAGTTCAAGTCCAAGTTCATGTTAAGTAAAGTTTCAGATCAAGTTCATGTCAAGTCAAGTCTCAGTTTAAGTCCAGTTTAGTTTAAGCAAGTCAAGTTCAGTTCACATTTCAGTTTAAGTTATGTCAGTTATGCTATGTTGTATGTCAAGTTATGATGTGATTACTTATGACTTTGATTATATATTCATACTTTTACTGCCATGCATGCATCATTAAACTATGTGGAGGTTTTATGATTTTGATTATACATTCATGCTTTTACTGCCATGCATGCATCCTTAAACTATGTGGAGGTTTTTTGTTAACTTGTTGAGATTTGTAATCAAATCTCACTGTAGTAGTCCAAACTAGTATCCTCCCGAATGGTAGATCTTGTTACAGGATTTGAAGGAGAGTCGAGAATCGACTAACTAGAAACTGTTGACTAAGCGACGGTACGATGTCAATGATAGTATAGTAGTTAACTTAAATTATTACTTGTACTTTGGAGTTGCATCTCCAGTACTCTTTTGATCATAGCCATTTTGGACTAGCGTTATAATATTAGTTGTTTTGTATGTTTTTTTGTATGAAGTATGTTTTAAGTATTTGAGATATTTTCAGTTTGGTGCATAGTATTGCTAAAGAAAAAAAAATTATCCGCTGCGAATATTGCATAACACTAGATGCATGTTAGGAACATTGAATCTTTAATTGTCATGAACGGGAGTAGGTAACCTTGTGTTATATGTCCTGACACTTCAGATGTTCGTTCGATCCCAAGCGGAATCTAGGGGCGTCACATTTTGAAATTTATTTTCATAACTATGTCTAGCTAAAATTTTAACTAGGGTTGAGGACGAATCCTTATTGAAGTTTAGTAATATTATTTATGAAATGTAATTTCTTTCCCTAATTATATGTGTATTCAATGATCAATTGTTCTTACTTCACATCAATTGAAAGAAATAAAATTCTTGATATGAGTTTTCTCATGATCTAGAATATTCTTAATCAATTGAGAGTTTGGTTCATAAGTTGTTAAAAATAAAATCTAATATATTTTGTATTTTATTTTAACATATACAAGTGATAATTTGATTTTATATTTTGAAGTAAAGAATATATAACATATTTATTTTAGATATTCTCCTATATAAAAAGGGTCATAACGGTGATATTTTCCACGATGACAATATTGATTTCTAGCCATTCTTAACTCAGACTTGACTGCTAGCTTGTCCACAACAAGCAGCGAATGCTGTTTCTTCTTAATCTTTTGAACATCTCTCATGATTTTTCTTCCATTATTCTTCATAAACACTTTGTTTTCTATTCCAAGAAAATCAATCCTTCTACGTTTTCTTCTAATGACTAGATACTTGATACTGGTGCGACACATCACATGGTATATTAAGTACTTAACACATGATCTGTCAAGCTACCTAATGGAGAGCTTCTGCACCATTCATACACAATTGTCAAATTTTTTTTCTTGAGTTTGAAAAAAAATTTAAGTAAATCTTGATCCAAGAGATCACCAGTGATGGTACACTGCTTTTGGGTGGAAAAATCAATAAACATGGTTATGTTAGACTTGTTTCAAATAAACCAATGCGTTTAATCAGATCATGATGACCATCTTGTTAGCTTGAAAATTGATGATCAACTTATAAATTTCCAGCAAGAAACATCAAAGACGACAAACATCTTCATCAAAAAGGCCCTATGTCAACGACAGCTCTTAAATTCTAGAATTCCAGCATTAATTCTTATAACTCACTAAAAGTCCAAACACCTTACAATCAGAACAAGGATGGTGATCTGTATTATCTCAAGAAAATCTTCAACCTTTTTAATATGTTGGCAAATGAAGCTAGATCTTTATTGACAGAATTATTTCTTTCCATACATGCACATAATCAAGACTTGCATGATTTTTGTAATTAGCTTATTTTTAGGACTCAATCAGCTTAGTCCACTTTCCTTATGTATATATTTCCTTACATGACTCTTTGTACGCCTATTTATTTGTACAAGTTCTAATACGAAATATACTTGCAATTCAATATTTTTCCTATATCTTACTTCTTAACATAGTATCAGCCTAACCAACGATCCAACTCTTCTCTCATGGCCGACGCCAACACTCCACCCATCCCTTCCTCATATCTCCTTCACCCCTCAGATTCTCCTAATCTCATTCTCGTCAATAGCCTTCTCACAGGTGACAACTACCCAAAATGGCAAAAATAAACTTGGCTTTATCGATGGCACTCTTACACCTCCTGAACCTACCAAACCAGAATATACTTAATGGAACCAAACGAAGGATATGGTCCTTACCTGGATCCTCAACTCCATCAGCCCTTCCATCGCCAACTCTCTTGAATATCATATCGATCCCCGCGCTGTTTGGCTCGACCTCTCCTCCCATTTCTGCCATGGAAACAATGCTCGTATCTATCACTTAAAACGAGCCCTCTCCTCCCTGCACCAAACCACAAATTCTGTCAATGATTATTTCAACCAAATCAAACAGTTGTGGGATGAACTTAGTCATCTCCAAACCGCAACTGACCTCAAAGATATGCAACGACAGGCTGATGATGAACGTGTTTTTAAATTTCTCCTTGGGCTCAACGATTCCTTTGCTCCTCTTCGCACCCAAATTCTGGCCATGGATCCACTCCCTTCCATAAGCAAAGTTTTATCCATCTTGTTTCAAGAAGAACAACAGGAGCTTCTCAATATTCAAACCCCTGCATCCGAAACCATGGCCCTGGCCATTCGCACCACTGCTCGACCGCGGCCTCCTCTGAAGTGCACCGCATGCGGCAAAGACGGGCACACATGTGATCGTTGCTGGACACTCATCGGGTTTCCTCCAGGCCGAGAGCCTCACACCAACAAATCTCGGTCATCCATCTTAGGGCCAGCACCCACGACTGCAAATTAGACCTCTCTTTCTCCTTCGTTGACTGCAAATCTGGTCTCCCTCTCTCCGGAGTTGTATCAGAAGCTACTTCATCTCCTCGCACCATCGCCGACTTCGAATGACCCATCTCCCCCATCTTTTGCTGGTAATCTCTTCTCCCCATCTGATTTCTCCTTCAATCGGCGCCTCCATTTGGTGGTAGACAGTGGTGCGAGCCACCACATCTGCCACCAACGTGATGCTTTTGCCGATCTCAAGCCCCTTGCTTCTCCTCACCATATTCGGCTCCCAACAGGACAGGACATCCCAGCCGAAGGGATCGGTTCTTGTCGTCTCTCTCCCTTTCTCACCTTACACAATGTTTTTTTTGTTCCACTTATATCCTTCAATTTACTCTCAGTTTTCCAAATTGCCATTTATAATTCTTGTCTCATAATTTTCTCCTCTCATTCTTGTTTGTTTCAAGACTCTCCATCGATGAAGCCGATTGGAGCGGGTAATCTATGCAATGGGCTCTACGTGTACCGCCCCGAATCTCCCATCATTTTTGCTGCTCAAACTACTGCAAATAAGACTCTATGGCATCAACGTCTAGGTTATCCCTCTAGTTTTAATATTCCCAGTCTTTTTAATTCTCATTGTACTCTTCCTGAATGTGATATTTGTGCTCGTTCCAAACACACGAGATTACCTTTTTCCTCTTATGCCAATAAAAGTGATTCTCATTTTAATCGCATTTTTTGTGATATTTGGAGTGGTTATCGCACGGCATCTTTATGTGGCGCACATTATTTTCTCACAATTGTTGATGATTTTTCTCGCACCACATGGGTATATCTTATGCGTTTTAAATCTGAGGCCTATAGCCATTTAATGCACTTTCTTGCTCTTGTCCAAAATCAATTTAACACCACCGTCAAAATTATTAGAACTGATAATGGATAAGAATTTCTTTCCCATCAATTTCAAACATACCTGCACACACACGGCATCATTCATGAACGGACCTGGGTCGAAACTCCCCAACAAAACGGCGTTGCGAAGCGTAAACACCGTCACCTTCTAAATGTTGTCCGCAGTCTTCGTTTTCAAGCACACTTACCTCTACCTTTTTGGGGTGATTGTGTTCTCACTGCCACCTACCTCATCAACCGCACTCCTAGTCGCACTCTCCAAAATAAATCACCTTTTGAAATTTTGTTTAATAAAACTCCCAACTATGACCATCTTCGTGTCTTCGGTTGTCTTTGTTATGCCCAAACTCTCAATGTTCATCGTGACAAATTTTCTCCCCGTGCCACTAAATGTGTCTTCCTCGGCTACCCAAGCACACATAAAGCCTACAAGCTCTACAATCTCCAGAATCAATCCGTTTTCTACTCCCGAGATGTCACCTTCCACGAACAAACCTTTCCTTTTCAAGATCTCCATGATATTCCATCTCTCCCCACTCCTATTGTTCCTCTCCCTGTCCCTGCCCCTATTATATCTCTTGATCCTCCGGTCTCCTCTGAAACACCTGACTCTCCTAACTCCCCTGACTCTCCTGATTCTCCAATCTCCATAACCTTGCCCAACCCCTCTCCACCAACTCCCCATCCTTGCTGCACTATTACTCGACCTGCCCACCTTCACGACTATATTTGTCCCACCTTACATGCAGAGCCCACGGCATCTACACCTGCTTGACCGGCTTTAGGTACTGCTCACCCTTTGTCTGCTTTTCTTTCATATTCCCATTTTTCTCCCTCACATATTGTTTTTTTGAATGCTCTTACCTCTTGTACTGAACCCTCTTGCTATACTGATGCTATTCGCCACTCTCACTGGTGCGAGGCCATGACTGTTGAACTTCGTGCTTTAGAAGCTAATTCAACCTGGACTCTTGAGTCTCTTCCTCCTGGTAAGAAACCCATTAGGTGCAAATGGATTTTCAAAACCAAATTCAAGGCCGACGGATCCATCGAGAGGTATAAAGCTCGACTTGTTGCCAACGGCTACACTCAGGTTGAAGGCCTTGACTACCATGAGACTTTTGCTCCAGTCGCCAAAATGACCACAGTCCGCTGCTTATTGGCCGTTGCCGCTACCAAAAATTGGATCATTCATCAGCTCGATGTAAACAATGCCTTCTTGCATGGCGATCTTGATGAAGAAGTCTACATGATCCCATCACTCGGATATTGCCCTAAGGGGGAGACCCGCGTCTGTCGCCTCAGAAAATCCCTCTATGGCCTCAAACAAGCCTTCTGGAACTGGTTTTTTAAACTAACCTCTATGCTTCTTGATGCAGGTTTTCATTCGTCTCAGGCCGATCATTCTTTATTCACTCTCACCACTTCCACCAGCATTGTTCTTGTTCTTGTTTACGTTGATGACATCCTGGTTGATGGTAATGACCTCTCTCAGATTGAGATTTTCAAGAAAATTCTCTTCACTCATTTCAAGACAAAGACCTCGGTTCCCTAAAGTACTTTCTTGGACTCGAAGTTGCTCGTTCTTCCACAGGCATCTTTCTTAATCAGCGGACATATGTCCTCGACATTCTCTCTGACAGTGGACAACTTGGTGCACGGACTGCTCCTTTCCCTATGGAGCAACATTTGAAGCTTACCACTCAAGGTGGTGACCTCCTTCCTGACCCTGGCCTTTATCGTCGCCTTGTCGGTCGCCTCAAGTATTTGACCATTACCAGACCCGACATTGTCTATGCTGTCAACACACTCAGTCAATTCATGCATGCTCCTCGGGTTCCCCACATGACTGCCGCTACCAGAATTCTTCGCTACATCAAAGGCTGTCCCAGCCTAGGTATCTTCTTTCCTTCATCCAACAGTACCCATATTTCAGCTTACACAGATTCTGATTGGGCCAGCTGCCCCATCACCCGCTGCTCCACCACTGGCTACTTTATTCAGTTAGGCACCAGTCCGATCTCATGGCGCACCAAGAAACAGAATACAGTTTCTCGCTCATCTGCTGAAGCTGAATATCGTGCTATGGCTGTCACAACCTGTGAACTCACTTGGTTAAAATAGCTCCTCACTGATCTTGGCGTCTCTAATCCCGAGCCTTTTACTCTACATTGTGACAATCAATCTGCACTGTATATTGCACACAATCCTGTGTTTCATGAGCGTACCAAACACATTGAGATTGATTGCCATATCATTCGCGACAAAATTCGCTCGGGCCTCCTCAAAGCTGTCCACACTCCTTCACATGAACAACTTGCGGATATCTTCACTAAAGCTTTGGGCCAAAAACTCTTTCATCATTTTTCGCGCAAGTTGGGCATTACGGATTTTCATGCGCCAACTTGAGGGGGAGTATTGACAGAATTATTTCTTTCCATACATGCACATAATCAAGACTTGCATGATTTTTGTAATTTGCTTATTTTTAGGAATTAATAAGCTTAGTCCACTTTCCTTATGTATATATTTCCTTACATGACTCTTTGTATGCCTATTTATTTGTACAAGTTCTAATACGAAATATACTTGCAATTCAATATTTTTCCTCTATCTTACTTCTTAACAATCTTTGACCTACGGTCAAAATCTTTTGCTCAATTCTCACTTTCTGCCACTCCATCTGTTCTCCAAAATCGTCCCTAAAACTTTTATATATCGTGTAGCTTAATTTTCACCGCCTCGGCCAAAGACTTGAAGAAGAAGTTGTAAAGCAATTCATGTAGGGGCAGATGTCAGCTCGCTCGCCTGTCTTGTGAGGGTGACCTAGCGAAATCAAATTCACACATGTAGGTGGATGTTAGCTCGCTCGCCTGCCTTCCCGCAATGACGTTCTCAGAGAACTCACTGATCAAAGCCTCAATTGGGACTCCAACAGCTCAAGTACATGATTGATTTCAAATTCTCTCACTCCATATTCAAGCTATAAGGGGTTTTTTTACAGTTTTCAATGTTTTCATGTATTTATTGTCTTCTCTCTATATTCAAGCTCATCCATGGTTTTACAGTTCTTCATTGTCTTCGCACCATATTCAAGTTGCTCCCTGGATTTTGTTATCATGTGGGGGGTTGTTTTCCTGGCTAGCTACTAGACATTCGTTGGATACAATATCAGATAAGCCAACAACATTTTAGCTTAAACACAATACGTGCATTTGAACACAATAAAGCCAACAACAAATTTTGTCTGCCTGTGGAGGGTTGATGTCGTATTTTGTCAAAAGCTCACTGCACCAAGCCCGCCCTAGTTTAGAGAGAGATACTCCTCCTTCTCTATAAAAACCACCACCAAATTAAAACTTGCGCAGAGGGGGGAGACCCTCCTCTCTCCTTCATCCCTACTCCTTCTCTTCTCTAGTTTTCTTCTTTCATTTTCTTTTTTAGTTGTTCTTTTAGGGCTAAGTATGGAGGAAGGTTGATTTGCTGCTCTCTGGCGTTCAGCGACCACGACGCACCCTCCTACAGGTTTCCCGAGGCACCGATCCTTCAGACAGGCGAAGTTTTTCACCGAATGGAACTATGTGTGACCGACACGCGCGGTCCATAGTGGGCACGTGAAATCCACGCGTCACTTCTAATGGTGCTCTTCTGCCGCCACACGCAGCTTTTCTGGGTCTGGGGCCACTGGTTACTTCAAACCTAATTGACTGCCATACTCCTAGGGTGGCGTGTGGCTTTCACGCGCCATCACAGTCACTTTGTTTGTAATTTTTTCTTCAAGGTTGAAAATTTGGATTTATATCTTTTTAAGATGTAATTAATTTTTTCCCATATATCTTTAATTTCTGTTACGTCTTTTGTTTTAGAAAAATAAGAACTAAAAAACACATCGTCTCTTGGACTTTTGTCCATAGAGTGTATCCTTTACTCCATCTTGGACAGAGTATGGGGTTTGTTAACTTTGTGTTGGACAACATTGTGCTCTCTCTCAGGTGGTTTGAGAGAGGTTTGTAGCATGGACTAGACCATGTGATCAGTCACAATTGTGTACTTGGGAGCCATTAATGTTGTTGCTGGCTTGTACTAAATGTTTCAGGTCAAAGTTGTAATATTTGTTATTAATGAATGCAGTTTGTTTTATATATAAAAAAAAGCTCACTGCACCCATGCACCCAACACAGAGAAGCGAGACATCCAAAATCCATCTCTTTGATTTTTTTCCCCATCCACACATGCAGTGTAAAACAACCAATGTAATACTTTGAGGGTCTGTGGATGCTAGGGCTATGAGCGATTCACTGGGACCGATGTGAGGGGGGGATTATGCTCACGAGGAAGAGGCGACCAATGGTAGCTTCTGATTATGTTCATGTGGGAGAGGGAATCGACGAGAGGGGGAAGAGAGATTTCTTATTGCTCAGAGGCGATGGGAGGTGGGAGAGGGGGAGAGTGATTCTAGGGCTACGAGCGATTCATTGGAACGAGATTCACAAATAGACCGGACTTCTCTTAGACTGGGTTTGCCACATCAGAAGTCATTTGGTGTGTGATAAAAAGGTCGGACTAGTAATAGAATTTCTAAAAACTAATTCATGCTAGGAGAGTTGGATTGTAATAAACAAAAAGAGTAGTAATCCACTTGTCTTTTTTGTTATAACTTTTTATATAATTATATTTTAAATTAAGAGTATTTTAATAAAACTATATTATTTATATAAATTATTTTACAAAAACATTTATGCTTTAAAATATGAATGTGTAAATAATTATGAAAAAATTATATATATATATATATATATATATCTATTCCATATTAAAAGCATGAATGGAAAAAGAAACATTGATTTTTGTCCTTTTTTTTTTTTTTCTCTAATTTTACCTTTCTGTTTTAGTAGTTTTCATGTTTTATCTTAAGTACTCTTGCTTGAACGACAATCACTACAAGAAATTTTAGTTTTAAGGACGAAATTATTTAGGGACGAAAGAAATAGGGATGAAATTTCTTTTGTCCCTAAAAGTAATTATTGGAGACTAGATTTCGTCTCAAAAAATGGATGACTTTATAAAAACGTTTGAACATCTAAAAATCCGTTAGAACCAGATCTTCTGCGACGAATTAGGTCTCTCAAAATGTCAAAACCGTTTTAATGGTGAAAAATACGTTCGAACCTGGAATTAATGTTAGTTTGAATGGTTTATAATTTGTTTGAATGGTAATCTTGGTGGGGAAATAATTTATTTTGGCGGAGAAAGTTCAAATCTGGTCGAACAAAAATATGTTGATTTGGACGGGAAATATTTGGTGGGAAAAATAGGGGAAGGTTGCAAGCTCCTTCGAACACAAAATTTATGCAATCGAACGAAACATTTGGCAGGAAATTAAGTTAAAATTGGCGGGAATTTTTTAAACCTTGTTGAAATGGAACATAAAATATTTACAAATTCATAAATTAATTTTATGTAATTAATATAAAAATATTTTAGTAATTTATTATGTTAAATAAATATTACTTATAGTGTAATTTTTTATATTATTGAGAACGGTAAGTAAAATGAAAAAAAAAAAACATAATTAACAATAAACAAGCTATCAAACACTAAAAATAAAAATCATACCTTAATTGCATCCCAAAAATATAATTTATGGCGGGAATATAATTTATGACTATTTGAATATTAAAATTAATTGTATAAAATAAAAATAGTCATGATTATCCATACAAAAAAAGCATATTTAATAAAAATAAAAGATATACAGCACTACTGGGCCAGATCGAGTAGCACCACCTCGACTCCACCAATGCGTGCCTCAATATCAGTCACTCGAGATATGAGCTTCGACTCTGTCTCTGCAAGGGTGACCTAGTCTGCATCAATGATCTCTGATGTCTGTGCGCGCATCTTTGCGCGCACGATATCTACAATCTCCTCACAAGTATCATTGTGTGATGCACCCTGTGTAGATGCCTCACCAAATACACCCTGTGCACCTCCCTGAGTGTCGACCGCCTCTGGAGTGTCCGGTGCCACGAGACAAGGTCATCGAGTTGATCAGTCCAATTGGCTCCCGAACATGCTCAAACTCATTTGGCTTGACTCCTTTTGCTAAAAGAATCGTGTGAGCATGACTCCGAATGACAATATATCTGTCATAAATTTTTTTTACAAGTACAAGTATTATATAAACCAAAAGGAGTAACCAAGTACACTGAATATAATAAAACTCTACCTGTCGTAATATAGGTGGTCTTTGATCGAATCCTAACGAATATATATCTCGCTAAGTCGATAGGCACCCCACGAGTGAACCGTAACATAAATCGTGCCCGGTCCATGCTCACCTTGGTCTTGTGCAGTCGATGATTAATGTTGGTGGCTATTATAATGTTCATGATCTTGAAAAAACTTGATAAGTCCACCTATTTGATGCTCTTGCTCCCATCATAGGAAGGAACATCTGGACCCACAACCAACTCACGAACCTCATGATTTGCGAGACCATCGATCTCATCAGGCATCACAGTCTCTTCCTTTGTAGTCTCCCCATCACCTACAGGTGTAGACTGATCTCTAGGCACCACGTTAGGATATGCAGTGCACTATCAACGGATACCTAGAAAATTAGCAACTTCATCAACTGAAAATCGTATTAAGATGCCTCGGACGGAGAAAGTGTATGCCTCATCCTCTTGGCTGGCACGACCAAGTTCTCTATAGAACTCAGATACAATATTGATGTATTGAACTATCTTGTCCGTGCCTTCATCCTTCTTATCAATGATCGGTGTCCAATTACGATCGAGAAAGACAGTTGGAGAGAATGTCTCTACTACAGAAGATCCCTAATCATCTATCTTCACCTACCTCTCTAGCAAAATAGTCATCTCTCAGATTTTTTGGCTAGATGATTGCCCTAACGCAACTCGCTTATTTCCCCATGAAGCTATTAGAATGATGCTAAATTGATTATATAAAATTAAGGACAATGATTACAAAATATCATAATTATAATTAGATCAAGGTAATTATATCTAAGAAAATTAAAATAAAAATGTACCGTTCGAATGCTTAACAACACGTTCCAACGATATTATAATGCGTTTGATCGGTAATAAATATACGTTCGAATGCTCATAGATTTCCGTTTGAATGTATACGACCCGTTTGAACGGCGATTTTGGATTCAAAATCGGCAATGGTTGAGTCGACTCAACCATTGCCAAAATCGTAAATAATTGGTTTAGAACTGTCTTTTTTCCTCCCACAACAATAATGAGAAGCCGGGATTGCCATAGAGTCATCTCGTCTTCCATTTCTAGCCAACTACAGGTTAGAAATGGGATTTTGAAAACCCATTTAAAACATGTTTTAGAAGAAATTAATTGGTAAAAACAGTTGGAAGAGGATGTACCTGTTGCAGGTTAGAGAGTGGTGGTGGACAGTGGCTTCAACGGCGGCGTTTGGCAGCTCGTGGCATTGGAGCGTCAGAGTGGGAGAAAGGGTTTTGCGTTCTAACGACGCTGGGTGTGGACACGATGTCTAATATTTATTTATTTTTTTCATTTGAACAACTAGAAATGACGTTTGAACGCATTCATTTTATCCGTTCGAACGCTTACGAATACCATTCCAATGGGAAAAATATATTGTGCAGGTTATTATTATATTTGTTATATAATACAGTATATATACTTATACTACTTATATAATACTTATACTTAATTATTATATGCTTATATTTATACTAATACTTATATACTACTTATAAAGACTAATAAGAAGATATATCATTTATTTACTTATATATAGTTATACTTACATATATAGTTATATATATACTACTATATAATTATATACTACTATATATATAATATACTTATATAGTTATACTTATATACATTTGTTCACTTATATATATTTGTTCACTTATATTATAGTTAGATATACAACTATATCTACTTATATACTACCATATATTATACTTGATATATTTAATATATTGGTGGCGGCGTTGTGGTGGGTGGTGCAGGCAGGGTGGGTTTTGGTTTGCAACAAATCTTTGCTTTGGGACACGTCGACAGTGGTGAAGCTGCACAGGCCGACGGTGGTGAAGGAGCTGCATAGGCCAACGGTGGTGGAATAGATGCGTCGGTCAACGCCGGTGGACAGAAATGCACCGAGAAAAGGTAGATAAAAGGAAGGTGGAGGAGCACGGGTTGTTGCTAGGCAAATTTTATGGCAATAAAATTGAAGTCAAGGGCATTTTCATCATTCTGTGGATCAGCTAGGGCAAGACGCAGGGATAGTAGGGCTCACGGCTCCTCCACCATTTCTTTCGCAATACCTCTGCTAGGGTTTGAGCTCCTCCACCACAAAGAACAATTCCTCTCCTCTACGCACGGCTCAAGGATCCTCCACCCTCTCGCTCCCAATCCTTCTGCTAGGGTTTGAGCTCTTCCTCCACGAAGAAGAAATCATCTCCTCTACACACCGTTTTCCTCTCCCAATTCACTAGCAGCCAAATTTCATCTTAATGAAACGAATTGTTTCATCACATGAAAGTAATACAGGGGAGCAAGGGTCGGGCTTTATGTGTTTTTAATGAAACGAACTATTTCACTTTAATGAAACGATTCATTTGTGCGAGGGCTCTGGGTTGGGGGGGACTATTTTTAGAATTTTTCTTTTTCTTTTAACAAAACTTGCTTAACTCATTGCTTTCATCTGCTTCTGGTGACAACTACCACTCTTATAAATGGGAGGATAGAGTACCAAGACATTGGGGTTGGCCACCAAAGGCATTTTATTTAGTACAAGATAAACGTAATTCGAATTCTTTTCATGTCAGTTCAAAGGCACAAAAGGTAAGGAAAATTGGAAAAAATAATAAATACACATCACTTTTCACAACACTTTACAGAATTATATTTTAAAATAAGGAGTATTTTTGTAAACTAATTTATAAAAATGACATTGCTTTACAAAAAATACTTTCATTTAAAGCATGTGTTGTGAAACGTATTGTGTGGATATCATTACTCAAACTGAAAAGTTTCTCAAACGGTCAATCTTTATTGTATACCTGCCCGAGTTTGAAGATGTTGATTATGTCAATGTTTAAAATTCTGTTCTAATGATCATTCCGGTTTAAGTAATAGAATGAAATATTTTGGTATCGGTGTGTTCCGGTACACCGTTTTGGGATTGCTATATATATATATATATATATATATATATATATACCTGTGTAAGTGTATATCATATATATATGCATAAATATTTGTGTGTGTTTATATATATGTATATATATGGAAGAATTGAAGATTTCTAAAATGAGTATATGTTGAAAACATTAACAAAATGGTACAGATATTTGTGTCAAAAGATAATATTTAAAAAGTCACAAAATTGAGTTGAGACACCAAAAAAAAAAAAAATAAATAAATAAAATAAAAGAAAAAAGAAAGAAAGAAAGAAAAAAAATAGCCAATAAATTATTAAAAATAACGAGATAAAAAAAGGAATGAAGAGACATATTTAAAGTTACAAAAATTTAAATTATATAAATTCTTTTTAGATTTTAAAATTATATGAATGCTATCTAAATTTAAGATTTACAAAAATTACATTTAAACTCAAAAAAATTATAAAATTGTTATTAAAATAGTCTGAAATTGTCGAAAGGGACTGAAATTTGAAACAAAATAGAATTAAGATGTATACTGTATTAATTGGATACTGTATCAGAACAGAAAATTCCCAACATTCTGGTTGGAATGGAATGGAATGGAACTCAAAATGATGGGTACAGTTCTCAACGCTTAGATGAGAGATGGCTCCTGAATACAAAAACACAATGCTAGGCAGGTATGCCCCCCTCGTGGAAAAAAACAATTAGTTTCCTTTGCGAAGAAAATACACTCAACAATAAGGTTATACCATACACTTATTACAGAATTATAGTTTCTTGTTATTGTTTCAGATACATACTCTTTGCAGTCTATACCATTCAAGATTGCATTTAATGCTTCATTCGCAATGTAAAAAAGGGGCACCTATAGTGGGCATCCCTTCACCTCCTCTTGGGAGTTATGAAGTGGCTCTTAAACCATTTTATGAGGCTTGATGGCTGGCCCTTAATGGCCAGCCAGGGGTTATACTAGAGAGGTTATTTACATAGTCTCTCACCCTCTTTAGAGAAAATATTTGGACAAACAAACTCTCTCCCAAATGGTTATCTCTAGTCACGATATCTAGGCTGTGGAATATATGAGTGTTGCTCTGGTATTATCACGTAGCACACAAAACTATCGATGTGAAGATCGTGGATGAACAACGATGCTGGATAATTCGTGAAACAACCGCACTAGATCCGAGATATTTCTTGTGAGGTAATATTGCTTCTATTGTACATTTTGATCTAATATTTTTAACATTGATATCAGAGCCAAAAATTAGTTGTTTCCGATTTATGTTTAGTATGCATGATGTGATTTATTTTTCGTGCACAATGAGAATTTTTTTTTCTCTCTCTTGGTAACCATGGCCACCTGAGAAGTGGTGCAGCACCTCGGTGTTAAGCCGCACAAGACAGTAGCACTGCCATGACAAAGGAGCTATAGTGCTCCAAGAGTGTCATATGAAGCAGCGCAAGGTGGCCTGCAGCAGCTGGTGTTGTAGCCGAACCTCGCTGCGTGCTCCGAACGTGTGCAGCGTAGCCCACAGTGTTTCGCAGCCCATGGTGTAGCGCTGCACACAGTGCAGCGTGGGGCCACAGCTCGGCACCTTTGCCACGGCTATGAAGTGCATCAAGCACTACAGCGTGGGTGCACCAACTTGGCGCTGAGCCGTCCATGCCGTCGCGCGCACCAGTGAGCTGCGGAAGGCAAGAACCCCGCAGAGTGTCTGCCATGGAGGGTAGAGCCTCATGCGCTGGCTGATAGGGTGGCGACGAGCACTGCAGCTTCGGGACGTCGCCCATGGCCCAGCCTGCATAGTGCATCGCACGCAGCTGTGTGACGCTGCCATGGTGCAGCGCTGTACACAGTGCAACAAACTGAATGGGAGCAGCGCTGCCATGGATTGGCAGCCCTGCCAGGACCTCCAGAGTCTTGGTTAATGGCCACCCACTGCAACAGGCGGTGGTTACAAGCTACTGTTTCAATTTTTTTTTTACAGTACATTGTTCTTTAACCTTCGACTGAAGGAGGAAGATGAACAGTGATGTTCATTAGTTTGTGATGAAGTTTGGGCTGGTTTTAAAGTGAGTTGGGCCTATTTTTTTTTTAAAATCAAGTTCTGGTCCGGCCCATGCCTTTTGTTTTAGCAAAACCCATATGTTTTTAATTAAAAGAAAACAGTTTTGGTTTATATTACTTATGGGCTGTAGGCTGCAAATCTATTGGTTTTAAGGGTGCTTGTGTATTGGGTTGTGAGCCCATCAGGCATAGGCCTGCTCTGTAGCTGGGCGCCCAAGGAGGTGCGGCCCATTGGCTGTCCAAGAACTGTGGCATAAAATTTTTTTTGAAATATCTTTTGCCTGTGATTATGGTTATTAAATACATGCTTGCCATTATATTATTTTTGTCACATTTGTTTGGCTTTTTATTTTACGTTATAAATTGTCTAGATTATTATTTTTGTGAATAATAATTATTCGAAAGAAATGTGATGATTATTTTTTTTTGTACATATATTGTGATTATATGTAATTGTACAAGCTTATTCTATCACTTATATTGTTAGACTATTTTTAAGAATAGCCTTCAATTTTTTAGAATGTGATAAATTAGAGGATTAAGTAGCCTGAGTTTGATTAGTCCATGCTTGTTGATTGGCTCAATATTGATTTCTTCAATCAAAGAAGAAATTATTTTTTCATGTGACTAACTCGGTAGATTGCTTATCCTAGTGGGAGTATAGTTGTGATTAATTTAGAATTAATCTCCTATATGATATAAATTTATGCAAAAATTAAGTTAGAAATTAATAATTATACATTGAGGCGCAATAGATGATTAGGAAGCATAGCGAATTTTCGATCTTGCGACGTGTATTAATTATTTTTGTTCTGACTTAGATTAACGCGGCAAATTTCTTAGATATGTGTGCAATTAAATTCGCATAGTTTAGTAACTTTGAGATAACAATGAAGAAAGTCTAGAGATTATTTATACGACTTAATTGTCGCATTAATCTCCTCCATGAGCAGTAGTTGGAAAAGAATAAAGATTATTGTGAGTATCAGATAGTTTTAGACCATCATTATTGTGAAACCTCTTAAATGTCTAAAATAAAATTGGAAGTGCTCGTGGGACACATGCACTACAATTTTTATAGAAGTTGATGGGATCAACTGTTGAATAGAGTTAAATCACTATTTTACCTTTGAATCTTGTGGGTAATAACAAAAGTAGAGCGTTGTTTTTTTAAAGCAAATATTAATTGCTCCTATATTTTGAGGTTGAGCACTATAATCTTAAAACAACTTAGATTACTCACAGATAAGAACATACTCTCTAAAACTTGCTAGTATGTCTGGCGAGTAAGGATGTTAAAATCTGAGTGTGCAAGCGTGTTGAGGACATTCTTAATTGCATATTCATTTTTTAAAGATTTTATCAGTGCACCTTTATGTGGTATTGGCATTGGTAATCTTGCTCAAGTTTTATTTCTCTCTAGCGAGAACAGATAGGTTCTTGCAGATATATAAACTTTGGAGCACCCCCTGAGAGTAATACCAAGCACCTTGGAGGTTTGCATGGTAACAGTGGCAAAAGTTTGAATAATTAGGTACGACTTAAATTAAGCCTAAAAATCTTGCTCATGGTTGCATTGATGCAAGATAGATTTTAGGCTAAGATAATTTCTCGCAAAGTTTTTCTTTTCTCTCCTATTGTAGATTGAAGAATATGAAAAATATTGAGTATGTAAGAAATAAGGATATATCACTAGTTAGCAGCTAAAATATCACATACTGCATTTGTTGCACAAAACGATATTTTTATTAGCGCTTTTAATGCGATATTTGTGAAGTCTATACCTAATTTGATTTAAGACTTGTTGAAAGTAGTGGTGTTAGTGAGAATTCTTAGAGGTTTGGAAGTTGGATGGTCACTTATTGACTCTGTGGTATTATTTCTCGGGTGGGGAAATGATATACTAAAATATGCCATGGAGGCATAGGATGATGGGTGTGAAGCTTGAGAAATTGAAAATTTTCTCACTAATGAGATCCCTCTCCTTGGTTTAGTAGAGTCAAAGAGAAAAGGCAATATGAGCATTTTCTATGTGAAAGTTCCTATACATGCACTCTAAGGACTTTGAGAATAAATATGTTGTTTCATCATATAAATGCGATCCAAAATTTTTTTTATGAAAATATATTTTTCAGTTAAAATTTTTTCAAAATCACAATCGTATGAGTTATATGATGAGAACAATTATCTCGCAGTTTATTGACTTGCTGAGAATGGTGTTATAAATGAATTATGGCTCAAAACATTGTTACATCACACCTGGGTTGATGTAATATGGGGTTGCAGTCTTAATTCTGATTTGTGCAAACGTGAATTCTATTAAAAATCAAGAGGATCTAAGCTTGATCATTTTTTGGTTGAGTCAAGAAAATTACTTGTATTTTTGGCGAGGGTAGGGAATTGTGGATTTTTGTAATACTTATTTTTTGGAAAGAACGTTTTCATCACATTTCATTCCACATTACCTTAACCTTAACCTTTTTTCAAAATTCTTTTTATATAAGATCGCCGAAAATAGTGGGAGTAATTCAACAACTAGTGAGAGTATACCTTTGAGTTAAGGTGTACCATTAGTGATAGTGACTCCCAAAAGTTATTAAATATAAGGATCCTTATAAATAACGTGGTAGGTTTATATCAATATTCTCTCGTCATTTAGAGACTAGAAGAGAATATTTGTAATATGGCTCCGCTAAAGGTATTGAATTCACATAGTAGGAATCCCAACATAGAATCTTAGATTTGCTTCACTTATATGATCCAACCTGGGGTTGTTGATCTAATTGACAAAGGAAAAATGGAGTTGATAGAGGTATAGATCCATCTCTTGGCACTAATTGAGTTGCATTTAGATAGCTATTGATTGCATATTTATTCAAACTTTTCTTGAAGGTGTTAAATAGCTGATTCTCATAGGAGAATTAGATGGTACGCATGATTGTTGCTAGTACTATTTTGGTACAGAAAGCGAATGAATGCTGCTGGTACTGTTTACATGCGGCCTAAACAAACCATCTATTCAAAGATATCCAATGTACCTAGTCCTTTTTTTTTTTATTAAACGACCTATTGAATAAAATGAGGTTCTTTGAAAGCTGTTGACAATATTAGAAAAATGTCATCATAAGAGATATTGCGAACTGGTTATCTTAGATAATTAATTGTCACCTAATAAGAGGTTTTCCATACTATGAGGTGATGGACATGGGTTTGTGAAAAGAAGCTCAGATTTCATGTCTTGTGAGACTGTTTTTGAGGAAAACAGTTTCTAGGAGCTCTTGTTCAAAATCTATAGACAATTAATGAGATGGAAAATACTAAAGAATCTAGTTTTGCCTATACTATTTGGTGTTTCCATTATCATTTGCTCATGGGAGTTAGAGGTTAAGTTTTTGTTAGAGGGTAAATATGACTTACTTGGTTAATTGAGTTTGTGATGCGATTGTCGTTAATGGTAACGACTAGACTATTATGATTGTCTTTGGGGGCAAAGGCCCTAATCGTTTTACCCTTAATGAAAAATAAATAATGGTTATCTCACATGCTTTTATTGAGTGCAAGAGATTTATATGAAACATTGAAGTCACAAATTAAGTTTGTTGAATAACATTTATGTTAGACTTGCTGACTAGAATCTATGGCTTAGATTGTGAGTCTGACCTAAATGAGATTCGTGATGAATCATCGCTGACTTCGTGGTTATGCAAATGACTTTTATATGTAAATGCAGAGTCTCTTGGTAGGAGCATGATTTGGAAATTTACTACACATTAGAATGTGCATAGAGAGAAATGGTCATTAAACACCACTTGAGAGTTGTGGTTTAATAATTTGTTATTGACCATGTGATTTCTCTGTACCTCATGGTATTGCTCGTCATGCACATGATACTGATGTGTTCTATGATCATGTGGCGTGATTGGAAGCATTCTTTGATAAGCACACATATTCACCATAAATTTATGAGTTATGGTAAAAAATGTATATTGACAAGCTTAGATTGACTCACTCACACGAGCGATTACCTTTGGCACTACAAAGAGATAGCGAGCAAAGATGAGACAATGTGTCACTCGATACTTCTCCAGAGAAGGATAAGTTGTAAGACACAAAAAGATATGTCGCCATAGTGGGAGCTAAGATGAGGTCTAAGGATCGTGCATGGTTACCCACAATCCATGTAGCCTGTGGTTTAGCCAGATGCGAGAGCCTCTTTGGTGCTTTGGATAGCGAGCAAATGGAGGGACTCGGGTTAGACGCTGAGATAGCAACTAGACTAAGATCTGTACGGTGAATTGAGATTAGATATACTCTCTTTCTTTTGAAAGAGAACTCCACCGTAACATGTATTTCATACTACATGTGCTTTTACGACCAACAATAGAGGTGAGTGAATGGTTCCCTGCTTCTTCACCGTGTGAGTCCTGTAGGTTATAATCGATGACCTTAATTTATTTGTGCCTTTAGGAGACTTTTGACTATGCCACGAGGTTGATGTTTTAGTGTCTACTACTTTGGCATATTATCTATGGCTATGAATGATGTGGTCTAAAGAGGCATTGCTGGGAAAACGACTAGATTGAAATTAAATGACATGAGCGCTATGGGAAGACTATTTGGTAACACATCGATAATGATGTGTACTCATTACCGGCAAGTTATGTTGCTTCTTGGGAGTTGCAGTATAACTGTGTGTACATCATATTTTATGGAGATTGAGTATTGCTCTGAGTCATTTGGACTCGAGAGGGATTAGGGATGCTTAGTCTGATGTGACCAAATGAGTCAGGGCATAACGAAACACTTTTAGGGATGTTGCTATGCTGGTCAACTCTAGGAGAGATTTGGTATAATGCTCCCATTTTTCTTTTACAGCTGTGCTCGATGGTCGCATGACCTATTTGCTAGTATGAACCAGATTGAGAACATATTGAGGGATGCAGACCTGGGGTCTTGCCCACCATGTGTGAGTGGGAGATGTAAGAAAGGGGCACCCATAGTGGGCACCCCTTCACCTCCTATTGGGGGTTATGAAGTGGCTCTTAAGCCACTTCATGAGGCTTGATGGCTGGCCCTTAATGGCCAGCCAGGGGGTTACACTAGAGAGGCTATTTACATAGTCTCTCCCACTCCTTAGAGAAAATACTTGGACAAACAAACTCTATCTCAAATGGTTCTCTCTAGTCACGGCATCTAGGCTGTGGAACGTGTTAGTGTTACTCTGGTATTACCACGTAACACACTCCACCATTGATGTGAAGATCGTGGATGAACAACGACGCTGGAGAATCTGTGGAACAACTGCACAAGATCCAAGATATTTCTTGTGAGGTAATATCGCTTCCATTGTGCATTCTGATCTAATATTTCTAACACACACTTTATTTCACAAATGTGTTTCGGTCTTCTTCTGATTGACGATGATGAGCTTCTTATCACTTTAGAACTAAAAACCCCTTCATTTCAGCCTAGTTTTTTTTTTTTTTTAATCTTTTTTCCCCTCCTCCTAAGCAAGCAATATTATAAATATATAACACAATTATATGATACAAGAGATAACAGGGTGGGAAGGCCCAATATTCATCCCAAAACTAGCTAGTACAAAAAAAAAAAAAAGTAAAAAAAAAAAAGAAGGGATCTGGAGCCAATGACTTGACCCTCACCCATTTCCCACAAGGGGAAGCCGCCTGAAACGGTTTTG
Source organism: Juglans regia (assembly GCF_001411555.2). Lineage (NCBI taxonomy): Eukaryota > Viridiplantae > Streptophyta > Magnoliopsida > Fagales > Juglandaceae > Juglans > Juglans regia. The sequence goes on along the minus strand of NC_049901.1, from coordinate 19,962,699 downwards.
ATACAGTTCGATAAATAGACTATAACACTACGAATGAAGTCACAATGAATAGATTTGTGTTGCATGTCGTTGATCTGGATTGGCAAAATGTGACTTTCACTATCTTTTTCCCACGATCCTTGGTTAGGAGGAGCGATAAGATAGGAAGATAGCAAGCAAAAGAAGTATCGAATCGCCGATGGGCAACTGCCTGGACTCTTCATGCGCCATAGTAGGAGAGTGGAGGTTGGTCGGATCTAAGAGATTTGAGGTAACTGACCCCAAAAATGCTGTGAGTGGCAGTGACAGACTCTCCCTGGTTTGGCGGCGTGTGAGATCCACGCGCGGTTTGGGTTGCGCGTGAGATGCATGCGATACTCTTTTTGACGATCTACTTTTGTCGTCCAAAGTATTGGCAACTGGGAAGTCTTGCGGTGCAGCACATGGTAGTTATAGGTGACCAGAAAGCTGTAAATTGACACTTCTCTGTGCTACAGTTGGAAAATGAAGGAAAAAAAAAACATGATAGAATAACGTTGGGACTATATAGACAGGAGGAGGGGGGGTGGAGCTGAAGCTTTAGCAACCCTCTGGACGGAGAAGGTAAGATTTTGGACCTTAGGTATAGATTGTTTTCATTGGAGAAAGGAACGGTGATACAATGACTCAGTGTTATTTATGTCTAGTTTATCAAATGATCTGCACTATATTTTACATGCTTCACATGTATAGAATGCCTTTAGGAAGGTTTGGATAGTGAGTTAGTATGAGATGAGATGAGATGAAAGTAAAAAGTTGAATAATATATTGTTAGAATATTATTTTTTAATTTTTTTTGTTTTGATATTTGAAAAATTTGAATTGTTTATTGTATTTGGTGTGTGAGTTTGAAAAAGTTATAATGATTAGATTAGATAAGATGAGATGAGTTGATAGGCTATCTCAATCCAAACAGCCCCTTAGGTCTTGACGTTCTCACCTCCCCAAATTAGGATACTAAGTTTGGGATATTGTGTTATTGAAGGAAATGCTGTACAAAAAAAGGCTAGATACAAATTCAATATAAGTTGTGGAGTTCTTAAACATGATAAACTGATCAAGCATCCTGATACAAAATTAAAGCTACAGTTTATTTAAACTACAAGATTGGAGTAAATTCCCAATTCCCGCATAGCATTCCAATTCTCATCCATGGGGGAGGTGGGAGATTAATCACTAAACAATTTGTGGATGCTAAATAACTAGGATGATTTTGTGTTAGATAACTAGCTAGTATGATTAGACGGAATAGTAAGAATAAGAAAGAAAACATTAACTAGTTTGGATGTCTAGATGAGATACAAACTATCTCAACTGAGTTGTACGGCAGGTCTCGTCTGGGTATCCAAACGGCAATCCTCAAGTTTGTATCTCATCTCAAAAGTTTTTCAACAATTGCAATTACTCTCTGATAGTGAAGAGTAAAAAACACTGACCCATATGTAATATGCAGTCCTCCTTTACTTTCCCCATCCCATTTCAAAATCTTCCTCATTTCTGTTCACGCCCCTTACCATCTACCTTTACCCATCGTATCCCAGTAATGGGTGAAACCAACATCATCCCCACCTCAATAAATTGGGACCGTTGTTCATCCTGGTTGCGCTAATTTTGTCCCATCGAGGTTGCGGCCTACAGGTGATACACAGAGACGCACTTGGTGGTCGTCCGCAAGCACCAACAGTAAAGAAATATGTTCATATTTGGGAGTATTGAAATAATTGTGGCCAACTAAAAAAAATATATTTTTGGAAAAGTCAAAATATTTATGGATTTTTAAATTAATAATAGATAATAATTATTTTTATTTTATTCATAATATTTTCCACCTAATAATTAAAAATACTTTTCAATAATTGGTGGGACCCACCACTTTATCAAATCTCGAAAAAGTTAAAACCATCACATTTTATCTCACTATCCAAATATACTTTTTTACAAACTATCTCAACTCATCTCACTATCCAAACACATTTTTTTACAAATTATCTCATCACATTTTAACTCAAAAATTTCACTACTATTCAAAATATCTAATCTAATCTCATTTTAACTGCATAACCAAACATAGCCTAACTCTTAAATTTTTATTTTTATTTTTATTTTTTATATATATTAGATACATAATAAACTCCATTTGTTCTGAAAAGATGACAAAGATTTCATCCTATACATTTATAATGTAGTTTCTGAATAAACAGCAGCTTAGGTCCATATATAATACAATATCATGTAATTCAGCTCAGTTTGGACCACAGCAACTCAATTACTCGACTGTTTTAGAGACTCCACGACTCCATGCAATAGAGCTTGCGACAGCACAATCTATACTTGCTGAAGTGCTCATCTTCATGTATCTATTCTTCAGAACTCTTTGGTTTTTTATCTTCTGATTTACAGAAGCCAAGCAAAATAATAGACTAATTCAAGTAAATGGAAACTCTTAAATGAATATAAAACTGAACTTTAAGGATAGAGTAATGACATAGCTATAATTTTTTTACAGCTATTTTATAACCCATTTTACAATTAACCAATGCAAGCATGCAACTTCGTTAAAAACGAATTTAAAATTTACAAAACAATCATTCAGTTAATATAGATCTAGTTGTAAGAAAGTTGTAAGATAATCATTTTCCTTAAGATATGTTTGATGGATTAAAAGTCTTTGCTAATATAGAGAGGTGGTAGAGTACTTGGGTACATGAATTAGTTGGACACATATGAGCTTTAGAAAATAGAGGTGGGGGGCATGTCACCTACATTTGGCCTGCCCACTGCCCAGCGATTTGGCTGCCCCAGGCATGTGTGCGGGTGGGTAGCTTAAATTTATATACATAAGTAGGCGTGTTCTTAGTAAGGTACCCACCTACCCGTTGAGGTATATAAAGTTAAGAGTAATGCTACATACAGTTGTGGTGTGCACAAATATTGTGCAGTCATTTTGAGAAAGAATGTGGTTCACTATTAAAAAATTAATTTCATTTTCATATAGGTCTCATATTTATTCACTTTTTTCAAGATGATTGCGTAGTATTTACACATTCATGACTATAACTATCAATTCTCTAAAGTTAAATCCTATATTTTTTCTCCTCTCCTAGTCTTCTTTCCTCATTACAGCTGCATGATGTCTCTTCTTTTCTTTCTCATTTTCTTCTTCTTCTCCTCCACCACCTCCTCCTCCTCCTCCTCATCTTCTTCCCCTTATGCTCTTCTTTGTCTTCTTCTTTTTCTCCTCCCTATCTTCTCTTGTTCTCCTTTTTTTATCTTCTCATTCTCTCCTTCACCACATTCCACGGCACAATGCATACCTATGACCAAGTCATGCCGTGGGTGTACACAGACCCACCGCTCTTGCGTGTGACAATGGGCAGACCCATGAGCAAAATTATTTTCGATCTAAGACTTATCTTTTTTTTTAATCTAGATCTTATTTAGATTTACGGATTTATCTTTGGATTTCTATGTTTATTTTTAGATCTATGAACTTTAGATAGTTGGTTTAGGGTTTAAATGTTTATTTGAGGTTTGGATTATGGTGGTCGGACGTAAGACTATTCATCCGGGCCGGATTTTTTTTTCGGGCCCGGTCCGGAACCCGGTTATCCGGGTTCCGGTTACGGTTTTCGGACCGGATCAAATCCGGGCCGAAACCCGCATGGTGAAAACTGGATATAGCCGGCCCAGATCTGGGTATGAAATTCGGATTCAAGCTGGTACCCGGGTTTGTATAAATGAGAAAAAATATTTTTCAGACTTGACTTGATTTCGTCGCTCATCACTCCCCAACCTCTCTCTCTCTCTCTCTCTCTCTATCACGCGAAACCCTAGCAGCCGCCGTGTCTCTCTTTCATTCTTCACTCCCTACCAGTGACCACGATCTGTCTCAAAGATTTTCCCGATTTCCTCATCCGTTTCTTTTTCTTTTCTGAGATGCCGAAACCCTCTCTGTTTGTTTTCTTCATCCTCGTGCCTTCGTCTTCATCCTTGGTATGCTTTCTTCTCTCTGTTTGTTTTGTTCTCTCTTTGTTGATTTTGAGTTTGTTCTGATGAGAATGTTTGAGGAGTATTTTTTATGGGTTAGATCCTCGTGCCGTCGTCTTCATCCGTGGTATGTTTTCTTCTCTTTGTTTGTTGATTTTGAGTTTGTTTTGTTAGAATGTTTGAGGAGCATTTTTATGGGTTAAAATGTCTGGGTATTTGAAAGATTATGATGGGCTTTGTTCAGCTGATGAGAAGTGTAAATCTTCTCGTTGGTGCTGTGATTTGGATCTTCGATCAGTTTCCTCTTTTGGCAATTCTTAAGTTTTAAGGGTTTTTTCCCAGAAGGTTCCTTTTTTGACCCTTTCATTTGCTCCTGTAGATATATTACTTATGAGAAGATTGTCAATATGTAGTAAAAGTAATTGATGCATTCAGCTGTGACTATGCTTTTGATGCAGAGAACAGGGCGTGGTGCAGGATTTATATCATTTGTTGGTAACGCAACAATATATTTATATATATATATATATAAATATATATTTATAGGCAGATTGCTTGATGGGTTGAGAAAATATTTAGAAATCTCTTTTTTGGAATGGTTGACAGTTATGCACCCTTGTGTCTGTAGCATGTGTATAGCTTTAGATAGCTGAGCATAGCCCTTTGTTTCTTTTACTTGCATTGTTGTGTCTGTTTTTGTGAATAAGGTAGGATAAGCTATAACTCTTTTGACATAACATGGAACTGACTTCTATTTCTGCTTATTGCTTGCAAGAATTGTAATTAATGATAATGTCATAAATTATAATGCTTTCTATGGTCTTCTAAAGATAGCATCATCTGCCATGACTCTCTGCCTATGTTCTCAAAGGTAAAAGTATTCCATTCCATTGCTCCATACCATATTGGTTTAGCAATGAGTTATGATATAAACAGATGCTTGATGTTTCCCGGTTTTGATGACAATGTTTGAGGAGTATTTTTATGGGTTAGACTATAAGCTTTTAAGTTTAAAGAAACTTTCTAGCTTTTACAGAGATTGGTTCTTTTCCTTGGCTCCATTGTCGATTCTCTTCTATTAATTTATATAACTCCTGCTTTGCTTTATGCTTTATGCTTGATAACAATTTTGGCGTTACAATTTTGGTGTGAGATTAAAAGACTACATAGCTTTTCTAAGTATTCAAAACTTTTATTTTTTGCAGGATCTCTTTCAGTCAGTAGATCACTTGAAGTTTCTAAGTATTCTAATTGATGGAAGACCATGCTAATGATTTTGTAATTCATATCTTGTAATTTTGTATTTTGTAATGTATTGTATAAATAACAAATAATGTAATATATATGTAGTGGATTGCATGCATTTTAGTTTTTCATTTTTATGTACTTTTATTATTCTTGACAATGTTAGTATTATGCTTTTTAACTTGACTTAGAAAATTTTTTCATAAACTATAGGCTTTTATAAAAAAATTATGATTTTTAACATTATTTTTAATAAATATAGGCTTTTAGGCTTTTACATGAAGGGAATTATGCTCTTCAACATGGATTTTTCTTGAGAAGTCTTTAATATAGGCATTTAAAAAAAAAAAGGCTTTTAAACTGAAATATGGACTTCTATAAAGATTAAAAAGGAACCCGGATTTGCGGGTTGTAAAAATCCGGATTAATCTGGGTTTCGGCCCGGGTCATAACCGGGTATATCCGGGCAGGAACCCGGTCCGGATTTGAAACTCGGGTTCTGGGCCGGGTATGCCCGGATACCCGGTCCGGTACCCGGTTGAACACCCCTAGTCGGACGGTGGTTTGAGAGATCTGCCCTCTTGTTTGGCAGAAACGGACTGCTATGCTAATGGTTTTAGTTGTTTTAATCTCATCTCATCATTTCACATTTTTCAAATCTCCACATAAAATATAATAAACAATTCAATTTTTTCGAATCCCAGTTCAATTTTTTCAAATCTCAAAACAATAATAATATTAAAACGTAATACTTTAAACTTTCAAACAAAATATAAAATTCTCATCTCACCTCCTAAACCTTGGGTGAGTTAGGAATGTCAACAAATGACGTTTCTGCCCTTATATGATCACTTTTTCCCCATTAATAATTTGATTTTATGGGGAAAATGTTGGGTATTGCTTGCAGGTTTGATCGTGACAAAGCAGTAACATGCACATGGATTTTTTTCAATATCTCATTTCATCTAATTTTATTTTATAATTTACGTTTTAAACATAATTGAAATACAAAATACTTTTATTATATATTTTTATAAATTGAAGTTTAAATTTTTAATTTTTGCAAAATTAATATCTGAGTAAAAAAAAAAAAACTAATTACAGATTGTCACGTGAACATATGGCAATTGCTTGATTAGGTAGCTCGTTTGATCCTTTGGGTGTTTACAATTGGCGATGCAAGATTTTGGCAACACAATCGCTTGAAGAGGCCTACTCCTAAAGCATACGCAAACAAGACGAAGTTCACAATTTACCATAATTTTTCATCAATCAAATACTATATTCAGTCTACAATTTCTACTATGACCATCTCGGCCTGACATTTCCCATCGCCATGCCGACGTATGAATGGCCTTCAGCTGACCAGACCCTCAATTGGGACCCCAACAGCTCAAGTACATGACTGTCCTCAAAGACTCTTCTGACCTCTTCATTTTCTCCTGGTTTCTTACTTTGCTTGAAACCACTGCAGAAGTTGAGGAGGAGAGGCTCTTGGCCTGAGACATGGACCGGAGATGGTTCTTTGTATTTTGTTGAGCGGATCTTATAATATAATTCCATCTGCAGATACCCATCTGATCTTTCATGGCCTCCACAACTCCTACGCTGGCTGCTACAATTGCTCTGCTGGTCGAACTCATCTTCTACTCTTCGAAAGACTGTTCTTTGCCCTTGAAATTAGAGAAAAAGGAAATGCAAACTTCGTGTAGCAAATAAAACTGAACCAAGAAGGATACGTGCTTGATGTAGCAAACCATATGGAGGAGCCTCTTTTTATATAGAGGGAGAGAGTGATGGAAAGTCGAATACTAGGGAAGGAGCTGAAGTTTGGGAATACCCACCAAAACTAAACCATTTGCTGGTGGTTTTCGGGTACGGGGAGCCAATGGTTTACATTTCAGTCACTTTCAGATAAAATAATGCTGTCCACTTGAGTTACTAACGCGCACGCTGTTTTCCAATATACAAGCCAATCCATGCCAGGTAGTTGGAGTCTTGGACCACTTTTTTCTTCTGAGCAGTCAGGAGATTTGGATTGGAATAAACAAAAGCCACTCGTTTTCTCCAAGTTGAGTCCCAAAGGATTAATATTAGGTTGTCTCACTCAAAAGTAACTTCTTGGTGAATTGCCACCTCAACCAGGGTCCTTATCACGCCTCTCTCCCGAGCCTGCTTAGATTTTGCCTAATGATACACACTACAGGAAATTTTCCTTCTCGCGGAGAGCGAAATCCCCGCATTTCCCCTGTTTTCTCGCAGCAAATTTTCAGAAACTGCGATAATTACTCTTCGCTAATCGGTCGAAAGTAAAACGTCTGCTCAGTTGATTTTCGGTGATAAATCATCAGCGGCCGCAATTGCTGCACCTAACTCGGTGGTTCATCTCTCGCAGCAAAATCGCCTTGCCAATTTGGGAGAAGGGCAATTACGGTGATGAGGCGTCGCAAATTTGGGGCGATTTAAGGCGATCTTGCGGGTCCGTAAAATCCAGATTTCGGCGAATTTGGGGCTGGCCGCAAAGAAGCTTTCTTCCCAAGGTTGCGGTGAATTTATAGACGCTGCAAATTCAAGGATTTTACATACGGTGAAAGATCGAGATCCCCGCAATTTTTTTTTTATTCAACATGCGGTGAATTTGATTATGACGCCGCAAGAAGATGGTGCTGATCCATAAGGTGAAATAGCGAGATCCCCGCATTTGGTTTTGATTCTACATGCGGTGAATTAGATTACCACGCCGCAATCTCAGATGGATTTTACATACGGTGAGCATGTATGGCGCATGAAATGCCAATTAATATCACCGCGCGCTTGCTTACAAATTTACAGCTGTGTGGGTTAATGGATATGCGGTGAATAAATTATAAGAACCCACTCGGTTTATTAGATTGATGTTATGGGTAAACTAATGATTTTACCCAAACTTAGAGAACCGGATGCAAGAACAACACTATAGAAAGAATAACAAGAACAGTATTGAGAAAAACCCAAGAATCCCTTGTTGATTCTTGGAAGAGGTATTTCGAGGAACCTCCAACCTCCAACACAATTGCCTTCTTGATTTCCAGATATCCTGTAATTACAACGCACTCGGTATTTATAGCACTCGAGTGATCAAAACGCCCCGTATTGAATTTGTAACAAACCCACCGCCTTAACCCATTTCTGTTAAAACCGTTATTCACCTTACACTAAACAAAACTCACCGTTTCATTAAAGATGAAACTCCCCGTTTAACCCCTTTAACAAACTCGACTGCTCTCTCTTTTATTCACTAACTGCCGACTGCTCTCTCTTTTATTCAATAACTACCTAACTAACTTCCAGCCATTACATTCCCTTCCCCTTAACAAAGTCCTTGACCACAAGGACTTAATCCTCCCCACTAGAGGACCTTGCCCACAAGGTGGGGATAACGTTCCCGCAATGTCCACAGAAGCTCCCAGGTACTATCTTCAATCGAAGCTCCTAACCATTTCACCAACACTTCTGTGACAGCATGGTTTCTGATTTTCTTCACCCTTCTTTGTAATATCACTTTAGGTTCAGGCTGCACTTGTCCTTGAGAATCCAAAGGAGGTAGTGTAGGAAGTGGAATCACATTTTGACCCAACTTTTTCTTCAAGCATGACACATGTACAACAGGATGTATCTTTGTAGTAGGAGGCAAATCGAGTCTGTAGGCAACTGTCCCAACTCTTCCCAAAACCTGAAAAGGTCCAAAAAACCTTGGAGATAATTTCAGGTTGTGGCGTAAGGAGACAGTTTTCTGTCTGTATGGCTGCAATCTCAGGAAGACCCAATCACCCACTTGAAATTCTCTCTCAGTTCTTTTTCTATCTGTAAACTCCTTCATTCTGTTTTGTGACTTCAGCAAATTCTCCCTTAGCATTAACCAAAGCTGTTCTCTGGTTTTAAGTTGCTGGTCTACTGCCGGATTGACTGAAGTACCAGCCACATAAGAAACCAATTTAGGAGGTAAATATCCATAAAGGGCTTCAAAAGGGGAGACTTTAATGGAAGAGTGACAAGTGGTGTTGTAACACCATTCAGCCAAAGGAATCCACAAAGTCCACTCCTTTGGTTTGTCACTAGTATAACATCTCAAATACCCTTCAAGAGTTTTATTCAAGGCCTCAGTTTGCCCATCCGATTGAGGATGATAGGCAGAACTGAAATTGAGGGAAGTGCCTTGCAATTTGAAAAGCTCATTCCAAAAATTACTAGTGAAAATAGCATCACGATCTGATACAATTGAATGAGGTAGCCCATGCAGTTTAAAGACACCAGAGAAGAAAACCTGGGCTACTTTACTTGCTGAATAGGGATGTGCCAAGGGAAAAAAATGTCCAAACTTGGTGAATCTGTCCACCACAGTAAAAATCACACTGTAACCACCAGAAAGAGGAAGACCCTCAATGAAATCCATAGAAATATCTGCCCATGGTGATGAAGGAACAGGTAGAGGTTGCAAAAGGCCAGCTGGATGTACATTTTCATGTTTGCATGTTTGACATACTTCACATTCTCGAACCAATTGTTTGATATCCTTGCGCATGCCCTTCCAATAGAAATCCAATTTAGCCCTATGTAGTGTTTTATGGTAGCCCACGTGGCCAGCTTGTGGACTATTGTGAATGTGATGCAACACTTTAGCCTTGAATGGTGAATCTGAAACCACCACAAATTTCCCCTTCCTTAATAACAAGCCTTGCTGTAATGTGAAGTGCTTAGGACCCTCTGATCCTTGTTGCAACTTCTCATAGATGTCTTGGATTATGGGGCAAAGTTGATAACTTTGTTTTAATTCTTCCACCCAAAGAGAGGTAGGAAAAGTGATAAGTGCTAAGGTTGCTGATTGTTCCTCAGACTTCCTGGAAAGAGCACCAGCTACCTTGTTTTCTTTCCCTCTCTTGTAATCTATAGTAAAATCGTAGCCAATCAACTTCAGAAGCCATTTCTGCTGAGTTTCTGTGCCAACCCTTTGCTCTAGTAAGTACTTAAGAGCTTGTTGATCAGTCTTTATTTTAAACACAGCCCCCAAAAGATAGGGCCTCCATTTAGCTACAGCAGAAACAAGAGCTAGTAACTCCTTCTCATAGGTGGATAAAAGTAATGCTTTACCTTTTAATGCCTTGCTATAAAAGGCAATAGGTTGATTGTCTTGCATGAGAACAGCTCCTAACCCAAAGCCTGAAGCATCACACTCAATAGTGAAGCTTTTAGAAAAATCAGGCAATCTGAGTACTGGTGGACTAGTAACAGCTTTCTTCAAGTGTTGGAAGGCCTGAGATGCCTCCTCAGTCCAATGGAAAGCATTTTTCTTCAACAGCACTGTTAATGGGGCAGCAATGGATCCATAATCCTTGATGAATTTCCTGTAATAACCAGTAAGTCCGAGAAATCCTCTCAAGGCTTTCAAGGATTTTGGAGTAGGCCAATCAATCATGGACATAATCTTGGAAGGATCAGCTTTAACACCAGAACCAGAAATGATATGGCCGAGGTAATCAACTTCATGCATTGCAAACTTGCATTTTGACCTCTTTGCATAGAGTGTATGCTGCTTCAAAACTTCTAGCACTAATCTCAAATGTGCAATATGGTCCACCAAGTTTCTGCTGTAAACCAATATGTCATCAAAAAAGACCAAGACAAACCTTCTTAAAAAAGGTTTAAACACATCATTCATCAAACTCTGAAATGTAGCAGGAGCATTAGTAAGCCCAAAAGGCATTACTAAAAACTCATAGCGTCCCTCATGAGTTCTAAAGGCTGTTTTCTCAATGTCCACATCTTTAACTCGAATCTGGTGATATCCAGATCTCAAGTCCAGCTTGGAAAATATTGTTGCTCCATATAATTCATCAAGTAACTCATCAATCACAGGAATGGGGAACTTATCCTTGATGGTTACTTGATTTAATGCTCGGTAGTCCACACACATTCTCCATGAACCATCAGACTTTTTAACAAGAAGCACTGGTGAAGAAAAGGGGCTCTGACTTGGCCTCACCACCCCGGATTTCAACAAATCCTGAACAATATTCTCAATCTCAGTTTTCTGATAATGAGGGTATCGATAAGGCTTGACTGAAACAGGACCAGTTCCCTCTCTAAGAGGGATATGATGATCGAAGGATCTGATGGGAGGTAAACCCACAGGTTCAGCAAAGACATGCTCGAACCCTTGTAATAGTTCTTCTACCTCTTGCACCTGACTTTCAGGTTTCTCTACTGATTCCTCAGTTCTCAGCTGCAAAAACCAACCCTGCTGTCTCACCAATGAAGACTTTAAAGTGCCCTCTCCATTTTGAAGCTTCATGTCATCAGACTTCAACCCACATAAAGTGATCTTGGATTGCTCCACTGTAAAACTCATAGACATGGAATTAAAATCCCAACAGATTAACCCCAAGGTTTTTAGCCATTGCACCCCCAAGACTACGTCACAACTACCCAAGGTTAACACATGAAATGGAATTCTAAACTTTGAGTCTTGAACTTTGATGACTTCTTCACAGCTGCCACTGCTTACCAGCTTGTCACCATTAGCTACTCTCACTTGTAACTTCAAATCATCATGTACTTTAAGTTTTGCTGCTTGTACCACCAATGGATCCACAAAATTATGTGTACTCCCCGAGTCCACTAAAATTTCAACCAAACAACTTCCAATCCTGCCCAACAACTTCATGGCATTATTGTTAGAGCAGCCAGATATTGCATTAATGGACACCTCCAATCCTTCTTCTTCTTCTGTCACCAATTTTTCCTTGGTCACTAGAGTCTCATCTCCCTCTTCCTATATTTCTAGAGTACTACCAGCAGTATCCTCAACATGTAACAGATACACTTTGGGGGCCTTACATATGTGCGTGGGGTTCCATTTTTCATCACAATGGTAACATAACCCTTTCTTCCTTTTCTCATCCATTTGGGAAGAAAAAATTCTCTTAACTGCTACAGGAGGCTTCTGGAATCTGTTGCCTTCCACCACAGATTCACTCATTGCTGAAACACCTCTCCATGGTTTTTTAACAGCTGACAAGTACTCTTCTTGGATTTTTGCCAATCCAAAAGTAGCTCCAAGATTCACTGGATTGAACATCTTCACAGGTAACCTAATTTCATCTTTCAGGCCACTCACAAAACAACTAAGCAAATGCTTCTCAGACAAGCCTATCAACCTATTTGTCAAGGCTTCAAACTGTGATTTATACACAGCAACAGATGTGGTCTGTTTTAACTTGGTTAATGCCTCCATTGGATCATCATATGCAGATGGCCCAAATCTCACTTGCATTGCCATAACCAATGACTCCCAAGAATTGAACTGGCCTGAGTTAAAAGCAGTTTGGTACCAAACTAACGCCTCACCCTCCATATGATAAGAGGCCACCATTAATTTTTGATGAAATGGTGTTTGATAAAAATCAAAATATTAATTAGCTTTAAAAACCCATCCAACAGGATCACATCCACTAAATCGTGGAAAATCCAAGCGAAAGCTTCTCTGGATTGCCCTATCTTCATGACCTCTAGGTTCACTTGTATTAACACTAGAAGACTCAACCAAAGATCGTAGCATATCAGAAACTTGTTCTAACCTTGTTGACATTGAAGTAATGCATTGTTGATGATTCTCCAACTGTCGGTGCACCATTTCATCTTGCTGATTCTTCAGAGCTCCACGCGTGCCTTCTGCCATCACAGGATCGAGTGCTCTGATACCAATTGTTATGGGTAAACTAATGATTTTACCCAAACTCAGAGAACCAGATGCAAGAACAACACTATAGAAAGAATAACAAGAACAGTATTGAGAAAAACCCAAGAATCCCTTGTTGATTCTTGGAAGAGGTATTTCGAGGAACCTCCAACCTCCAACACAATTGCCTTCTTGATTTCCAGATATCCTGTAATTACAACGCACTCGGTATTTATAGCACTCGAGTGATCAAAACGCCCCGTATTGAATTTGTAACAAACCCACCGCCTTAACCCATTTCTGTTAAAACCGTTATTCACCTTACACTAAACAAAACTCACCGTTTCATTAAAGATGAAACTCCCCGTTTAACCCCTTTAACAAACTCGACTGCTCTCTCTTTTATTCACTAACTGCCGACTGCTCTCTCTTTTATTCACTAACTACCTAACTAACTTCCAGCCATTACAATTGATGGGTTTTCTGAACGGTGGCTTCAAACAATAGTTGATCAGAGCAAATTATTTGGGATTTTGGGTTCACTGATGCAGCACGTCGTTGCAGGAATTTATGGGTTTTTGGATTCGCTGGCTTCAATTTCTGCTTTACGTTATTTAAAGTTGATGTTCTTCACCCAGGTTAGTTAGCAAAGTCATTCAATATGTACTCAATCTGAATTGAAACAACCTCTATCGCATAAATTCCTGTATAGCATCTTGGCATGCATATTGATTCTCCACCAATCATTAAATATATTTTATTTATATTGATTCCTTGCCCCAGTATATGTTTCATGAATTTATAATGACCAATCATAAAAAATTATTCTTCTTTAATTTAAAGATCATGATCAGAAAATTAGATAGAGATGTGTAGATGCATCTAATTTATATTTATCCCAATAGCTCAGTACGTAATCTGTGACTCATGAATAAAATGCCCAAAATAAACTACAACCTTGGAGCAATATTATATATAATAAGAGCTAGGGAAATAGCATATATTAGCATATACCACTACTTCACGGGAATTTAGAAATTTAAACCATACGTCCTGATCATCTTAAATGCATATAGATTATTCTTTATAAAAAACAGGGGAATTAAAGAAATTTAGATACTACATATCTATACTTTGCAATTTGTGGTAACAGGATCTAATTAGATTAAGCATTCTTTACACCACACTAACTCAGAAAAAATCAAGAAGTTCAAGAAGATTCTGTCTAAAGAGTAGTAACGTATGTAGCCAAGGAAGAATTTAAGCTTTACCAATGGCAAATTATCTTTGAGATTCCTCTCATTTAGTACTCTGCCAAGTACCAGATTTTGAGGACTTTTGTTTTAGATTTAATATAATTCAAACACCCTACACTTTTTCCAATAATTATCATGTACATTGCCATCCAGATTTCATACAAAAAAGCTTGAATGTGAACATTTCATTTACTTTTTACATCATACATTATAGCAGGTTCCTTCTAATTGTCATGCAATTACTTAAATTCCTATCTCCATTTACTGACACTAAACACTTGATGAAGAATGTGTGCATCTCATTGGAATTGTTGTCAACGTTGGTTATACATTAACCTTAAACCCTATACATTAATTTAAACCAGGGAGTGAATCCACATATGTAGCATCCAGCAGGCTCTTGTAGTGTTGCATCAAAAAATTCCACTTGGGTAATTTATATCAACATATGCCATTTGCTTTCTACCTGAAAAATATACATGCTTCAAACAATTATTCATGTGCTTGAAGTAATTGCTGATGTCTACCTTGTAAGATAAAAATAATCAACCAAAAACTAAACTAATTATGAGAGTCATTGCAGCAAACTAAAGCAGACAATAATTCATTCTCTCACTGTTGTTTCCAAAAGTTGTCACTGCAATTTGTAATAGATTCAAAATCAATTTAAGCAAGTAACTGAATATTTTTATGCAAATGACTTTACCTTTCTCTTGCAAACGAACCCAAAAAAAAAACTAGCTAAATACATACACCCAAAACAGAGAGAGCTAGACACGGAATGAAGGAGAGAAATACCACACAGATGCCAAGGAGATGAAATAGGTTGCTGAAATCGGGACTGAGTGAGAAGCCGTGTGCGACGGTGGGACACGATTGGGCAGCCTATAGAGAGAGAGAGGGACTGAGTGGAAGTTAGAGAGAGAGAGTGAGATGGGCGGTGAATTGACTATGAGGGAGACGGAGGAGACTTACCGGCTCGGCGAGGAGGCGATGACATGCAGCAGGGAAGTCGAAAATGTCACAGATCAGTGTGGTTTTCTCAGACCCTATTCAACGTGAAGGCTGGGATGGACTGATGGAGGGGGTTATGCTCTGTTTCGGTGGTGAAGGCAAGCTGGCTAGGCACGGCTGGTTCATGCTTGGTGGTGGAGGCTCACGATGGCTGCAGCAAAATTGGGTGGAAGAGACGTCGAAGACAGGGATCAATATCTGCGAACATGGGTTTCTGTGATTTTACGGAGATAATTATGTATGCACGCTTCTGATTATAGGGGATTCCAAACATGTCGCCGCATTAAGTCTTTGCACTTGTTATTTTTGCATCTTACGGTGGAAATTATTTGTGAAGAGATTCAGTCGCCGCAAAAGATAGTGTCGCCGCAAAAAATATGTTTTATGGCGACTGTGAAAGTCGCCACTACAAAAACGCGGCTACAGAGTAATTTATGGTCTGTTGCGGCCATAAATTAGTCGCCCCTTCAGTTTTTGGCAGCAAAAGCTGCTTTTTCTTGTAGTGACAGACTCATTTTCCAACCTACATTGTTTTGTCATCTTTTTTTTTTCTCTAAAAACAATCTAACATATATGTTAAGGTCTGTTTTGTAATGACAGATTGAAGAGGTAAGAATAGTCATTTTTGGCACACCGTGTTGGTTCAGATCTTGATTAGTATCGTTTGAAATCTACGATGGTAATCTAGAGCGGCAATACGATATCCGTACGTACGTTCATTGTAGTAAAAAGAAGATAAATACAATAAATAAAAAATAAAGAACAAGACATACAAATTTATGTGGCTCGGCACAGGACTTACGTGTTCGGGTTGTTTTGGGTGTAAATTCACTATAAATAGGAGTATTTTACAGTTTTCATGGTCTCTTGTAGTTCATGAGTCGTTTTGGGTGCAAATTCACTATAAATAAGAGTATTTTACAATTTTTCATGATCTATTGTAGTTTACTATACAAATGATAAAGTTGGAGGAAAACTGGAGATTGAAGATCTTCGTCTCTAGTCGCCTAGAAGTTTGAAAGTCGTCCCCCCATGTCTGACCTCAAAACTCCTATTTATTGAGCTCTTGTCAGTGATTGCTTTACGACACTTTGCTACTCATGACTTTGCATACCTGACCCCTTTCTCTCTCTTTTTTCCTAACTTTCCTTTTTCTTCCTAAGCTTTTGTCCCCCGTTTCTTTCTTCATCTTCCTTTTTGATAAGAACCCTCCTTTGATAAATAAAAACTTAATTTATTTTCACTATTTCGGCCTTCTTTCTAACAACCGTAGCTAGAGGTTAGAATGTAACTCTAGGATGTAAATGAAAGACACCAACATATGGTCGGTCATGCACGATTTTCAGGGTTTGAAAAAGTCATAAAAGAAACCATAATTACCTTCTGAAAAGAAAAGCTAGATAGCTTATTGACACATATTGAGCCTTAAAGCCTTGGTTTTTTTCTCCTTATTATTAAATCACCACGGCCATTGCTGCGTTATATTGATCTTCTTGTGATTTGAAGATTGTTCATGAGGATTTCATCATGGTTGCTGAAATTCTATTAGAGTGATGACTGAGTTGGTCCCCATAGATTTGAACTTGGTGTGTTAAGAGATCCCAGGGTTGCTCGCGAAAATTATAATATATATCAATGTTTTGAATACTGTTTTAATGACCGTTTCAATCGAGGCATTAAAACGAGATATTTCGATACCGATGTCGGTATCATTTCAGATACTGTTTCAGAATAGTCTATGAATAAATTATATATATATATAAATTATAAATAGTCTGGTATGAATTGATGAGTCTAAAAATGAGCTTACAATTTGAAGAAATGAAAAAAAAGAAGAAAAAAGTAAATGCTGAAATTTGTATATCGGCCGAAATTCGAAAGATCGGCCGGTATGGGCCAAAACGGTCGAAATTATGACATGTACGAAACTATATCATTCTTTGTATCAGCTACACCACAGAAACGGTATATTTCGACCGTACTGGCCAATACGGTGCGAAATCCAAAACCTTGATATATATGTTATCTGGGTCTATAAAGATTCTGTGAAATTTAAGGCCTGATTTGGTTATACAGATCAAACTATCTCATCTCATCTCATATAATCATTATAATTTTATCAAAATTTTATATAAAATATAATAAACAATTCAACTTTTTCAAATCTCAAAATAAAAATAATATTATAATAATATTTTATTTAATTTTAAACTTTTATCTAATATCATATGTGTAACGAAAGATGCATAATTTATCACAACCCCTATCTGTTACAATGGATTATAAGTGATGGGCGCTAAGCACTCAAAGTGGTTTTATTTTTTGAAAATTCTAAATTTCTTAACAAGATCTCACTATTATTAAGGTTTTTTACCGTTTTTCTTAAAAGTTTCTTTATATATATGTGGTAGCTTATTTAATAAATGAACTGAATATTTAAATGATAATTAGGGTAAAAATCCTATTCACTCTCTAGGCATGGTTTTGGGTCTACTTCAACAATTTTTGAGCGGATTGACATTATTTTTGAAAGTCATGTGATCCTAGACCTAAAACTATATGCATGGGTATCAATGAAATGACCAATGCAAGCTCTATTATATATAAGCAAAATTAAGGGACATAAATGATGAGAAAAACTATATGCGTATCCATTAAAAGAAACATTGGGATATTATATGTCATAAATGTATGGGTGTCGGACACATGATTAGAGCTGCATGTCCAAATTTCATATAGAAAGTCCAAAACAACCCTTGGTGACAGTGAGTTAGGTTCGTGGAAATCAAAGTGTTCCTAATGAGATTAGAATTTCGTGACTTTCACTACTTTAGTAGAAAATAAACATCAGTTTAATTGGTGGTGAGGATATTATTTGCCTTTCAGATTCATATTAAGATAACTGATCTAGTTATGATGAGGACGCTTAGAGCAAGCTCTTTGAGGTTTGGTTTAAACCAAAAAATAAGTAGAAATAAAATGTTATATTAATGCAAGTGAAGTGAAGCAGATAAAAAAGATCAGACATTCTTGAATAATCAACCATTACTGCAGGGTTGATATAATGGAGCATTTGCCCATTACGTACAACAGTTAACATGAATTTACATTAATAATTTTGCATCAACCAAATGCCATGTTAAGTTGGTAGAGCGCGCGCGCAGGGAGAAGAGAGATTTTTGAAGCTGCTCTAAAAGCTCTCAAAAAAGGGCGGTGGGTGTCCTTCTCTTTCTCTCTTGAGGAAGTGTAAGGTCTTAGTTCCCTGCTTCTGCTAGGGTCTTTGTCTCTCTTTTGCTGGGAGTCTATCGTGCAGGACCTTGAGAAATGGAGGAAGAAGAATTGTCAAAAAGGTGGGAAAAACTTCATCTATCTGTGGAGGAAAAATCTGTTTTCCAAGTTACTAATAAGGGTGAGCAAAACAGTGTGGATAAAGGAAAATTCTGTCTTATAGGGGGAATTCTAACTGATAAGGGAATAAATAATGAAGGTTTTCGTATTACTATGTCCCAAGTTTGGAGGCTGGAGGGTTGGGTTCAATTCAAGGATCTTGGTAACAATAGGTTTTTGATTGAATTCCAAACATATTTGATAAAGACAAAGTTCTGGGTGGTTGTCCTTGGTTTTTTGACAGAAATTTACTATCTCTTAGTGAAGTTGATGAAACAATTCCTCTGAATGCCATTCATTTTAACTTCGAACCTTTTTGGGTCCAGCTACATGGTCTTCCTCTTGCTGCCATAACAGAAGAACTAAGGACTCAATTTGGTGCTTATATAGGAAAGGTTATTCTGGTGGATGTTGATTCAAATGGGAGGGCATGGGGTAAGTGTTTAAGAGTGAGATCTAGTTGCAGTGGACTTAAATAAACCTTTGCTAAGAGGGAAGTGGTTGTTGCTTGATAACAAGAAATACTGGATTTCGTCTAAGTTTGAAAGACTCCAAAATATTTGTTTCCATTGTGGTATTTTCTCTCCCAAAGACAAAAACTGCATAAAACTTTCAAATTCTAATGAGGATGAATTGTTACAATTTGGACCTTGGCTTAGAGCTCAACCTATGATTTTCTCTTTATTTGATTCTTGAAAGTATGGTGGCTCTTATGTTCCTAAAAATCAACAGGGTAAGCAATTTGTAGGGGTTAGAGCATAAGCTGAAAAAGGATTTCAATCTATCAATATTGTTGATAATCAAACTTCTTCTAAGGGGAAGGTCTCTTTCAGGTCCCCTAAAGAAGAACAAACAAATTGCTTAGGTGCATTAAATAAAGATGGTTGTCAAGGGAATCTACACTTTGATCAGTTTATGAAAGAGCAGGATGAAGAGATGGTTATTAAGTTTTCAATTCCAACAGACTTTGTGATTCTGAATGACCAGATAGGTTTTATTGGGGAGTCTTCTATCTTGGAAATGGATAATTCTTCAAGCCCTGCAGAAGTTCTCTCTAACAGACCTACTGAGATTGTTGATTATAATTTTGGCACTTGGAAAAGGAGGGCTAGACTAGTTAATCTTCAGGAACCTAAGGGAGGGGACATTATTACAAGGGAGAGGGGAAAAAGGGTTTTGCATTCTCTTTTGGAATTACCTTTGAAGGCCAAAAAAAAAAAAGGTTTATGGATGGTATAGATTCAATCAGTTTTGAAAATGACTTGGTGGATGCTGCTGAGCAGCTCCACTAGCAACCATGATAGGCCTTAGTTGGAACTGTAGGGGCCTTGGGAACCCTCGTACAGTTAGAGAACTTCACATGTTAGTGAAGACTAAGTGGCCCAAATTTATTTTCTTAATGGAAACAAAATGTGGAAGGAATAGAGTGGAGGAAGTAAGAAAAAAGGTGGGTTTTGATTCCAGTTTTGTGATTGACAGTAGGGGTTCAAATCATCTCTCCAACCCAAAGTGTCTTTGTTTCTGAAAGACTTATTTTGGATAATGTTATTGTATCCTTTCGAGGCCATGCATTCAATGTCTATCAAAGGAAGAAGTAAGCATGGATATATGGCAATCAAATTGGACATGAGTAAGGCCCATGACTATGGAATGGAACTTCCTGAGAAGGGTAATGCTAAAAATGGGGTTTAATGAAAATTGGACCAATTTAGTGATGGGATGTGTTACATCAATGTCATATTATCTTATTATCAATGGATCCCCATAAAAATTCTTTAAACCATCTAGAGGTATTAGACAAGGGGACCCTTTATCCCCTTATCTATTTCTTTTGGTGGCTGAAGTCCTTAGCTCTCTTCTCAATCATGCACAAACTGTAAAGAGTATTCTGGGTTATCCTATGGGAAAATGTCAGATTACTATCAACCATTTGTTTTTTTGCAGATGATAGCTTACTCTTTTGTAAAGCCAATGCTGTGGAGTGGACTAATATCAACTCTTTGTTGTGTCT
This sequence comes from Juglans regia, assembly GCF_001411555.2. Taxonomy (NCBI): domain Eukaryota; kingdom Viridiplantae; phylum Streptophyta; class Magnoliopsida; order Fagales; family Juglandaceae; genus Juglans; species Juglans regia. The sequence continues at coordinate 19,942,067 of NC_049901.1, read as the reverse complement.
TTATGAAGGGGCCTCTGGTTAGGTTCTTAATAAGGACAAAACAACAATTTTTTTCAGCTCAAATACTCGGAAGGAAACAAGAGATTATATCTTGTACATTGTTGGAACTCGAGCTACTAATAGTTATGAAAAGTACCTAGGCTAACCAGCTCTTGTGGGGAGATCAAGAACTCAAGCTTTCAAAAGCATTCTGGACAGAAATTAGGAGTAGAGTGAGCAATTGGATATCCAAACTCCTTTCCTTGGTAGAGAAGGAAATTCTTCTAAAAGCAGTGGTTCAAACACTTCCTACCTACTGCATGTGAGTGTTTAAGCTACCAAAATCATTGTTGTTGGAAATCAATAGAGTCATGAACCACTTCTGGTGGGGACAACAGGATGGGGATAGGAAAGTACACTGGTTATCTTGGGGTCAAATGGGAAAGCAAAATCTGCTGGTGGTATGAGATTTAGAGATTTGCAAAGCTTTAATTTAGCCTTATTGGCTAAGCAAGTATGAAGAATCATGCATTGTCCTGATTCCCTAGCTACCAAAGTACACAAGGCTAAATACTTCTTATCTTCAGATTTCTTCCAGGCTAAAGTTGGTAATAGACCTTCATTTATTTGGAGAAGTCTATTAGCTGCAAAAGGGCTTATTGTTCAAGGCTCCATGTGGAGAATTGGGAATGGACAAGATACCAAAATATGGAAAGATAGGTGGCTTCCTAAACCATCTTCTTACATGGTTCAGACCCATAGTCAGATTTTAAATGAGGAGGCCAGGGTTGCTAATTTGATTCTTGTGGACAATAAACAATAGAATAAAGAGTTGATAATAGACTTGTTGGGTCCTGAAAATGTTGCCACCATCCAGAAAATCCTTGTTAGTGCTAATGGTGCAAGTGACAGACTTATATGGTTAGGCAGTAAGGATGAGAGCTTTATTGTTAAGAGTGCTTATCATCTTTAGATGGAACTCAATGAAATCCATCTGGGACAATCATCTCGAGGAGCTCAAAACATTAAAGACTGGACCTATTGTTGGAAATTAAATGTTCCTAATGCTGTGAAGGTATTTGTGTGGAGAGCTTGTATGGAGTCCCTACCAACAAAGATGAACCTTTTCAAGAAAAAGATTGTAGACTCTCCTCTTTGTCCTATATGCTACATGGAAAAAGAAACAACTGCTCATATTCTTTGAAATTGTGCTTAAGCTACAGATGTATGGAGTCCAAGGCCATCACTTTTCCAAAAAAGCTCTTTGAGAGCATATAGTTTTATAGAGATTTTTGAATCTCTAATGGCTAGTTGTGACAATCATCTTATGGATCTATTTGCTGTAACAGTAAGAAACATTTGGTATCGAAAAAACAAGTCTATTTTTGAAGGTACCTTTTTGCACCCCACTTTGTTACCTCAACAAGCAGTTCATGATCTTGCAGTTTTTAAAGCTTCACAGACAATTTCAGAGCCTTCTCTTAGATGTACTTCTAACCTAGTTGTGCATTGGACACCCCCTCCTCTTAGTCTTGTTAAGATTAATTGGGATGTTGCTTTGAGGGAGTCTCAAGACAGAATTGGCCTTGGATTGGTAGCAAGAGATCATATAGGAGGTATCTTAGCTACTAGAAGTGTGTCAAAAGCAGGGTGTGTACCCCTTTACTTGCTGAAGCAATAGGGGGCTTTCAGGCTGCAAAGTTTGGATCTGATTTGGGTTTAACTTCAATCATCCTTGAAGGTGATTCCTCTCAAGTTGTTCAAGGCCTTAACAGTCAACAAGCCAGATGGGATTATGTGGAATTGGTTTTAGATGACACTAGAAATCGGCTTTCTTTTTTGAGTCTTTTGCTATTATATTGGTAGGAAGAAATGACAATAATTTTGCCCACTCACTTGCTAAGAAAGCTTTAGATCTTAGAGTGGATTTTGAACAATTAGTACTTAGTTCTCTCTGTAATAGTTTTCTTACATTGATGTATGAAATTGTTAGTTCAAAAAAAAAAGTCTAAAATTTCCGCTATGACAAGCTCGGACTGACATTTCCCTTCAGGCGACGACGTTCTCCGAGAGCTACTCAGTGGCTCGCTATCTTCAGCAGACCTCAAAGCCTCAATTGGGACCCCAACAGCTCAAGTACATGACTGTCCTCAAAGACTCTTCTGACTTCTTCATTTTCTCCTGATGATCTCTTACTTTGCTTGAAACCACTGCAGAAGTTGAAGAGGAGAGGTTCTTTGCCTGTGATAAAGACCGGAGATGGTTCTTTGTATTTTGCTGCGCAGATCTTATAATATAATTCCATCTGCAGATGCCCATCTGGTCTTTCATGGCCTCCACGACTCCTACGCTGGCTGCTACAATAGCTCTGCTTGTTGAACTCATCTTCTTCGTGTTACTCTTCACAATTAGACTGATTTGCTCTTGAAATTAGAGAAAAAGGAATTGCAAACTTTGTGTACTAGAGAATACAATTGATCCGAGAAGGATGTGTGCTTGATATAGAAAATCAAATGGAGGGGCTCTTTTATATATAGGGAGAGAGGGATGGAAAGCCAGATACTTGAAAAGGAGCTTGAGTTTTGGAAAAGCCGTCAACAAGACCAGTAATTTGCTGGTGGTTTTGGGGTCTAGGTCCGGTTCAGCCAATGGTTTTGTTTTCTTCCCGTCCCTGATACGAGAAATCCTTGATTTCTGTCTCTTTCAGAGTGAGTTTGGTTACATCTCAATTCATCATTATAATTTTTTTAAATTTTAATACAAAATATAATAAATAATTCAACTTTTTCAAATTCTAAAATAAAAATAATATTCTAACAATATTTTATCATTTCAACTCAACTCAACTCAACTCAACTCATTTCAATATCCAAACACAACCTCAATCTTTTGCCCACTAAAGTTATTATAATCCGCACGCTGTTTCCAGTATATAAAATCCAATTCATGCCGACAGGTTTGGATAGGAATAAAGAAAAGCCACTTCACTTTGGTTTTATTCGTGGTTAAAGCCGATCAGAAATTACGGGATACAAGAAAACAGCTTAGAGAACCGGTATTGTAATCTTCAAAATGGAGGAATCTTTAAATTTGAATGGTTTCGGTTAAAAACGTTGCATTAATTCGGTAAATAATCAAAATTCTAACTTTGTGCTATAATGTATTTACTTTTATATTTATATTTAAAGATACTGTTTATGATCTATTTTTATTATTTTATTACAAAATTACTTCTTCTAATTTTCTGATTAATTCCACCACTGTTTAAGTATTAATCAGATTAATTACGTTGAAGAAAAAAATAGTTAAAAAATAATAATTTAAGTATAAAATTAAATTATTAATTAATATATAGTTAGTGTAATTATAAAAATAAATTAAAAATATTATTATTAAAAAATAATAATATTTTTTTATTTTGACCAATCTAATAGTTAATCCAATATAGAGTTATAGTTAGGGAAGTTTTAGACTAATGAAAAATATGTACTTTTCGTCAAATTTTAGAGATGTCTTTGATGAAGTCAATATTAATATTCTTATTTATTGCTAATTATTTTATCTGAAAATGATTATTTTTTATTAAAATAAATTTATTATCATCGTAAATAATCATTCTTAATACAAATAATCTGACATAAATATTCGTTTAAAGTGGGCCTCAATCATTACCAAATGGGCAATTGGTGATAATTGAGCTGAATATATATTTAAATTATATTGGTAATGATTATATATGGTAAAAAAGAGGCAATTAAGTCTTCTATCTAGCCTTCTATCTTGGTAGTTTGCGGGGGATTGTAGTATAGACAATAACTCAACCAAGTCAGCCATGAATCAGGCCCAACGGAAACGTCTACAATTTCACATAAGGAAACCACCCAACCAGTCAAGGACCCAGAATGTAAACTACACACCCAACGACTACGAGCACAAGAATGGAAACTACACAATCAAGCACTGAATCCTCTTAGTATATTTTTCAAATTGTAACACTACTCTATAATCTGTATGATACATTCCTCTGTACATATATATATATATATATATATATACACAATACAAGGCTCTCACAGTTATTATTTATACTTATATATTAAGTTACATACTTACATAAATATAATAGGGTATAAGTATAAGAGTATAAGAGTATATTATATATATATAATATGTAATTGTAATTTCTTTTAAGCTAAGTAGTTGGTAATAAGATATTCTATTTTTATGTACTTTGGAGTTGGACCTTTTACTTTGGCTGTTGTATGTGCAATTGTTTGTGCATTTTTTTAGATTTTATTTATTTGGTTAATTGGTTATATGCATGGTGTTTTTGAAAATAATATTTTGGACTTTATCATATTTAGGATAAAACTTGTTTTCATTTGGGTTAGGAAAACCAACTAACACAACAAAAAAGGCCAAAACCGAATTACACTTGTAAACTGAACTAAACTGGACCAAATCTAAAAAAAATCGAAAGTTTTGGTTTCTTGGATGAATCGGTCTGTATCAATTATCAGAATCCCAAAACCGATTTAGACCGTTTTGATTTCAAAATATGTCTAAAACATAACCGAAATAAATTACCGATTACACACCTAATCTTAATGCTTATTTACGTTCATATTTTGTGTAACAACTTGCTAGAAATTCATTGGTGGAATTTCTATAGGCTTTAGGAACCTCATGGAAACACTGTAAGTTTTCATGATTCAACCAATCGCGTAAGTTTTAGTCTATCAGCATGGCCAGAATTATCACTCATTGTGGTGCCAGAAGTGTGATTTTGTTTATTTGATGTATTTAGAAGTGCTAGATTGAGATATGGTCTGCGCCATTAGACTTAGTTGATTATTTATGATTTTATGGTGCACCAATCCCGTTTTCAATTTTCAGACGAAAAGCTTGTTCGAAAACGCGTTTTGCTTATTTTGAGGCATTTCAGGATTGAATTTCAATAAATGAGTTGCACAGTTAGGTTTGTATGAGTATTTAAGATTTTACAGTGCAAAACTTATGTTTCACTTTCCAGGAGTGAATAGTAACCTCTTAGTAGCATCTAGCGCAGTGTTTTCAAAGTCACATTGTGGAATGTCCAAATTAAGTTAGAGAAGTTTTATTTGGACACTTTGGCATGATCTTAGCCACACTTGGTGAATAATATTTGGACATTTGACATAAAGAGGAACAATGAGATGATTTGTGAATGAATTAATGTGTGAGATCATGCCACCTAAGCGCAACCCTATTCTTTTTTCTTCTAATCAACCAAATTGTGTCAAACTAAAAAGGTTTCAACCCTAGTGAAACCCTCTAAATGCTTGGAATCCATTTGAAACCCTAAAACTTGTTTGAAACCGAAACCTTAAATGGTTTCCCCAAACCCTAAAGTTGGTTTCCAAACGCTTTTTAATCCAATTTATAGCATTATGTTTAATCACTTGATTAAATTACTTTCACATACTATTAATTCCTCAAATTCATGTTATGAAATCATTATCCAACCCTTTAAATTTTAGAATTTTGATTGGGTCAAGAAAAATTGGATTTGGGTTTGATAGTAACCCAAACCCTAACCAAACCCTATCTAAACCCCAAATTGAATCCCACGAATTTTGGCCACCTTGGCAAAGCTTCTAGAGGAATTTTCCACCCACCCATAGAAGATCAACCTCTGCCCTCAATAGCCCCAAATAGTCCCTTGATGTGAGGGAAAAAACCACCTCATCACACCCCTTCTAGAAGGTAGCAGCAGCAGCAGCCCACCCCCTCCACTATTCTTGCCTTTTTGTGACCTAAGCACCATCCCTCAAGGGTCATTAAAGCCCATACCTCAGCCTCCAGAATTCTAGAGGCGTTTATGGCACCCTTCCTTTCATTTCGTCACTTCTTCGCTCCGTTCTTAGAGAGAAATCCAAAAGAGCTTTCTTAGACAGTTTTCTGAGTCATTTTGCGTGGCCATTTATGACTATTTTTAAATATTTTCTTGCAAAAAAGTTGTTCATATTTGAGTTTAGTTTCCGTGCGTATCTTATTTGTTTCATTTCGTAGTCATTTATCTAGTAAAAAGTTTTTTTGACCATGAAAAAGTCATTCTAGACATTAAACTGGAGAGTTTGTTATAATTTGGAGTTTTTGACCAAGCTAATGGACATATCTTGGTCCGAAACTTTTATGGAGTGTTTTTAACATGTGTTTATGAATGTTCATTAAGGATTTGTTGCATGGATAAAGCTTTTGATGAGAGTTTTTCATAGATATAGAAACTTACAAACTGGAAGTGGAAAAACAGTTTTTGTTTGAGAAAATTTGAATATTTCGTGGTTTAATCTTACTCCAATGGTTTTGATATTTTTATTTCATGATCCTAAGCCTCTTATATGCATGTTAGGATGTTGTTCTGAAGATATTTAGTATTAATTTCAAGGATATGATTTTTCTATACAAGAGGATTTTAGTTAGACCTAAGATTTGATGTTTTTGGGTTAGATCCATGTTTTATTGTTTTTTAGCCATGTGATTTTAAGTTTGATGGTTGGATCATCTTTAGGACACATTTTAAAATCATGTGATGTTTTATTTTGATGATCTCATCTTTTTAAGCCATAGATCAAGAGATTGGTCAAAGCTAGTTAAGGAAAAGTTTCCGCTTTTTGACTAAGTATAGAACCGAAAAATCTAAGTATTGTTTTGTGATTTTTGGTGACTTTTGTTTAATTACTTTAAGCATAGTTGATCTTAAGATGATATTATGAATATGTTAGATGTAAGATTTTATTTTTTAGAATTCCTGGAGATGTTTTCAAAAAGGTCATAATTTGTGATTCAAGGGTTTGCTTTTGGTTAACAAGTTTGGATCCTTTTACTAAAACATTTGGTGGTGATGATTGACATTTCTTTTAATGGATGTTTAAGTATATTTTAAAACTTAGGATAGGAAGATCTTTGTTGCAAAAAGTTGGTTTGATCATGAGTTTTGAAATTGAGAGAATTGCAACAAACTCAAGTGAAAAAGCCTATGTAAGTTTCGGCCCCTATAGAGTTTTTGTGGTTGTGTTTAGTTTTAAATTATTCTAATTTGAAATTTGAGTTTAACACAAAATTTACATGATGTATGTAAATTTTGGTGAGTTTTGGAGTTAGGATGCAAAATCCTTAAGTTAGGGGTAAAATGATCATTTTTTCACATGTAGAGGGTAAAATGGTAATTTTACTCTAATTTAATATTTTTCTATATTTATAATTGTTAGTGATTAAGTTCTAACTTTTAGAAATCACTACTTTCAGTTTCTCGTGATCGCTTTTGGGTTTTTATTTAGAAACACAAAGACCGATGTAAGTTAGTTTTTAACTTACTATCAGTTTAATGTGTATGAGTGATAAGTAAAGGAACTACAGTGTATGTATGTATGTTATCTTTTGTGCCATGCCAAGTAATTACATGTTTAACTGCCACACAAAATTTATTCTATCATGAATTATGCATCTATTACGCAAGATATTCTGTCACGTTTAACTATACATTACAAGTACGTCTTTTTAAGTATGCCATCTGTTATATGTATGTCATGTCATGTAATATTCACTGTTGCAAGCATGTCATGTTAAGTATGAGGTCTGTTACATATTATGTCATGTTACGAAATGTTTCTATGTCAAGTAAGTAATATCTTTTGAGTTACGTTCAAATCAGTTATGTCTAGGATACTCACAATGCAATCACTATGATTGTCTGAGTATCTCCATTTTTAATTCACGCGAGGTACTTCTGGTGAAATCATTTTGATTGTCAGAATTTAGTTCCAGCTTAGTTATGCAGATACTCATGGCATAATCATTCTGATTATCAGAGTATTACTAAGTACTCCTGGTGTAATCACTTTGATTGCTAGGGTACGTGTTTTAAAATACTCATAATGGAATCATTCTGATTGTCTAAGTATCTTTAACATAATATGTTGGGCGGAATCATTCTGATTGTTCACTATTCTTGACGAAATGACTGGTGAAATTATTTTGATTGTCAGAATTCAAAACTTAAACTGTTAAGTAAAGAAGTTAGTTCAAGTTCATGTAAAGTTAAGTTTCAGTTCAAGTTCAAGTTCAAGTTCATGTTAAGTTAAGTTTCAGTTCAAGTCCAAGTTCATGTGAAGTAAAGTTTCAGATCAAGTTCATATCAAGTCAAGTCTCAGTTTAAGTCCAGTTCAATTTAAGCAAGTCAAGTTTAGTTCACATTTCAGTTTAAGTTATGTCAGTTATGCTATGTTGTATGTCAAGTTATGATGTGATTACTTATGACTTTGATTATACATTCATACTTTTACTGTCATGCATGCATCATTAAACTATGTGGAGGTTTTCTGTTAACTTGTTGATATTTGAAATCAAATCTCACTGTGGTAGTCCGAACTAGCATCTCCCCCTCCCAAATGGTAGATCTTGTTACAGGATCTGACGGAGAGTCAAGAATCGACAAACTGGAAACGGTCGACTAAGCGACGGTACGACTTCGATGATAGTATAGTAATTAAATTACTACTAGTACTATGGAGTTGCATCTCCAGTACTCTTTTGATCATAGCCATTTTGGACTAGCGTTATAATCTCAATTGTTTAGTATGTCTTTTTGTTTGAAATATGGTTTAAGTATTTAAGATATTTTCAGTTTGGTGCATAGTATTGCTAAAAGAAAAAAAATTATCCACTGCGAATATTGCATAATGCTAGATGCATGTTAGGAACATTGCATCTTTAATTGTCATGAACGAGGGTAGGTAACCTTGTGTTACATGTTCCGACGCTTCAGATGTTCATTTGATCCTAAGCGGAATCTGGGGGCGTCACATTTTGAAATTTATTTTCATAAATATGTCTAACTAAAATTTTAACGAGGGTTGAGGATGAAACCTTATTGAAGTTTAGTAATATTATTTATGAAATGTAATTCCTTTCCCTAATTATATGTGTATTCAATGATCAATTGTTCTTACTTCACATCAATTGAAAGAAATAAAATTCGTGATATGAGTTTTCTCATGATCTAGAATACTCTTAATCAATTGAGAGTTTGGTTCATAAGTTGTTAAAAATAAAATCTAATATATTTTGTAATTTATTTTAACATATACAAGTGATAATTTGATTTTATACTTTTAAGTAAAGAATATATAACATATTTATTTTAGATATTCTCTTATATAAAAAGGGTCGTAACGGTGATATTTTCCACCATGACAATATTGATTTCTAGCCATTCTTAACTCAGACTTGACTGCTAGCTTGTCCACAACAAGCAGCGAATGTTGTTTCTTCTTAATCTTTTGAACATCTCTCAGGTGATTTTTCTTCCATTATTCTTCATAAACACTTTGTTTTCTATTCCAAGAAAATCAATCCTTCTACGTTTTCTTCTAATGACTAGATAATTGATACAGGTGCGACAGATCAAATTGTATATTAAGTACTTAACACATGATCTGTCAAGCTACCTAATTGAGAGCTTCTGCCCCATTCATACACATTTGTCAAATTTTTATTCTTGAGGTTGAAAAAAAATTTAAGTAAATCTTGATCCAAGAGATCACCAGTGATGGTACACTGCTTTTGGGTGGAAAAATCAATAAACATAGTTATGTTAGACTTGTTTCAAATAAACCAATGCGTTTAATCAGATCATGATGATCATCTTGTTAGCTAGAAAACTGATGATCAGCTTATAAATTTCCAGCAAGAAACATCAAAGACGATGAACATCTTCATGAAAAAGGCCCTATGTCAATGACAGCTTTTAAATTCTAGAATTCCAGGCATTAATCCTTATAATTCACTAAAAGTCCAAACACATTACAATCAGAACAAGGATGGTGATCTGTATTATCTCAAGAAAATCTTCAACCTTTTTAATATGTTGGCGAATGAAGCTAGATCTTTGACGTACGGTCAAAATCTTTTGCTCAATACTCACTTTCTGCCACTCCATCTGTTCTCCAAAATCGTCCCTAAAACTTTTATATATAGTGTAGCTTAATTTTCACCACCTCGGCCAAAGACTTGAAGAAGAAGTTGTAAAGCAATTCACGTAGGGGCAGATGTCAGCTCGCTTGCCCGTCTTGCGAGGGTGATCTAGCAAAATCAAATTCACACATGTAGGTGGATGTTATCTCGCTCGCCTGCCTTCCCGCAATGACGTTCTCAGGGAACTCACTGATCAAAGCCTCAATTGGGACTCCAACAACTCAAGTACATGACTGTCCTCAAACACTCTTCCGACTTCTTCATTTTCTCCTGATCTCTTACTTTGCTTGAAACCACTGCAGAAGTCGAACTTGGACTTGGACTTCTTGGAAACGCATCATCAGATTCTTGGCTTCATTGATCAAATTACCAGCACTTGCATAAGAATCTTCTGTGGATTGCAGCTCTTGAACCACGTTAATACAGTTGTTTTCAATGATCAATTTCAGAATGCCAAGTGGGAGGCATAGCTGTAGCCCTCTCAAAACAACAATGGATTCAATTGTGGTTGCCTCATCCACTTCTAACTCATTCTTGCTTGCAGCCATCACAATTTCTCCACTTATATCTCGCAAGACAATCCCAACTCTAGCTTTCTACAGATCAACAAAAACTGGTCCATCTACATTTACTTTGAGAAAACCATCTGGGGGAGCTTGCAACTTAGATAGCTTATGCAAATCCCTTACTGTTGTTGCTCGCACATCATTGAAAGTTTTGTAGAGTGATAAAGCATGTTTAGCTGTTTAAACAGGTTGTATCAAATTGTTTTCCATCTGCAACTGATTTCGCCTGTACCATAAGCTCCAACATAGAATAAAAAACATAGTTAACTCAGCTTCACTGCCTTGCATCATAACCATTCGCATAGTTTCAATAAAACTCAAAGAGGAATGAAAATTTTGTAACATTGGGAGGAATTTCTGCCATAAAATATGATTCGTAGAACAAGCTAACATAGCATGGCTGATATCTTCCTCATGATCCTGACAGAAACTAAATTGAGCCTCCACATCAATCTTTTTCCTCTTGAGATTAGTGAGAGTTGGCCAGATATCCTTGCAAGCCTTCCAAGAAAAAGTTTTAATCTTCATGGGAACTTCCATGTGCCAAATTCTCCTCCAAAGAGTTCTATCTTGCATGTACAAAGATGTTTCCCCATCACAGCTAGCCACTAAATTCTGAATCAGGTTATAAGCACTCTTGACAGAGAACTTGGCATTTGCTTCCTTATCCCAAATCAACCTATCCATACACTGAGTTGCTGACAATCGAATCTTTAGGAACTCCTCAACTGTACTTGGATTAAAGAGAGCTCTAACCAACTGTGCATTCCATGTCTTAGTAGTAGGATCAATTAAACTGCCCACTGTAATTTCTTCATCAACAATTGGCCCATTTCTGCTATCCAACGCAGGCTGTAAGAGTCTAAGGTCAGGTAACCAATGATCCTTCCAAATCATCATTGTTTCACCATTTCCCACTTGCCACCTACACCTTTCCAAAAACCATCTCCTTGCTTCAAAAATGCCCCTCCAATTATAGGAAGGGTTAGAGCCTAAAGAAGCTTGGAAAAAAGTACACAGTTAGGGTAATATTAGGCCTTAAATATTCTGTAACATCCCGCTAGAAATTCATTGGTGAAATTTCTATTGATTTTATGAATCTCGTAAAAATCCCATATGTTTTTACGAATCGACCAATCGCATATGTTTTAGTCTGTCAACATAGTCAGTGTTATCACTCACTATGGTGCTAGAAATATGAGTTTTATTTATTTGAGGTGGTTAGAAGTGTCAGAATGCATTATGATCTACGCCATTAAACTTAGTGGATTATTTAGGATATTATGGCGCAATAGCCTATTTCATAATTCTGGACGAAACGTCTGTTGGAAATTATAAAATTATTTTTAGGGGCACTTCGAGAATGAATTTTGGTAAACGATTTTCACTATAGGTTATATATGAATATTTAGGAATTTTTAGTCCTAAGTTTATAATTCACTTTTTCGAAGTGAATAGTAATCTCGGTAAGCGCACCAATTGCATTGTTTCAAAACTACAGTGTGGAATGTCCAAATTAGATTAAAGAACTTTTATATTGACACTTGGCAAGATATTAGCCACACTTAGTGAATAATATTAGACACTTGGCACCATGAGGAGCATTTGATGGATTTGAAGGAATCAAGCTGTGAAATCATGCTACTTAAGCAAAACTTTGTTTCATCTGATCAACCAAATTGTGCCAGATCGAAGAGGGTTTCCATCCTAGTAAAACCCTAAATGGTGGGAGTCCAATTGAAAGCCCAAAAGCATGGTTGAAATCGGAACTCTAAACGGTTTCCCCAAAATCCTAAAGTTGGCCTCTAAACATTTTCTAATCCGATTTTTAGCATTGTGTTTAATCACTTGATTAAATCACTTCCACATGCTATTAATCCTTCAAATTTGTATTAGAACATCATTATCCAACCTTGTTAACCTTGAAAAATTGATTAGGCCAAGTGATATTGGATTTGGGCTTGATAGCAACCCAAACCCTCTTTAAACCCCAAAATTTAGGCCCATTCGGTTTAGGACCATTAAGGCCCACGAATTTGGTCACCATAGGATTGCTTCATGGCTAAGTTTTGTACCCCCACTTGGCTAGCCAGATCTTTACAAGAAAGGCCTAGAAGGTTCTTGACGTACAAAGCTAAAGGTCCACCTCACTCTTTCACTCTTACACTCCATCTTGAGAAAAGATCTTGGACTGATTTTTATGAGAAGAAAAGGCCAACACTCAACCTTTCCTTCAGTCCTATCACTTTCCATAACTTGTGTAAGAGGCTCTCCAGTCCACTTCTCACGAAAAACACTCACCTTTACACTTTTCCTTCATAGAACACAAAATACACTCTCGGACAGTTTTTCATACCTCTTTTGAACACCTGTTTCGAAGCTTTTGTAAGTGTTTTCTGGCAAAGTTTCCTTCATGAAAGTTGTTTATTTTGGCATCAAGTTTACGTGGATATCTTATTTGTTCCATTGGGAGATTATTTGATTACTCAAAAGTTGTTTAGACACCAAAAAGGTCATTCTGGGCAATAAACTGGAGAGTGTGTTATATTTTGGAGTTTTTGACCAAGCTAATGAATAGATTTTGGTCCGAAATTTTTATGGAGTACTGTTAACATGTGTATATGATTATTGGTTGAGGATTTGTTGCATGATTAAAAGTTTTAGTGAAATATTTTCTTAGGTCTAGAAACTTAGAAACTGGAAGAGGAAAAACAGTTTCTGTTTTGAGAAAGTTTAACTCTTTTATGGTTTAATCTTATTCCAATGGCTTTGATATTTTTATTGGAAGATCCTAAGCCTCTTATATACATGTTAGAATGTTATTTCGAAGATATGAAATTTTATGTAAGGAGGTATTCAGTTAGGCCAAAGTGATGATGTTCTTGGCTAAATTTATGTTTTGGTTGATATTTAACCATGTGATCTTGAGTTTGATGCTTGGATCTGTTTTAGAATATCTTTTTAAACCATGTGATGTTTTGGTTTGAAGATCACATCTTTATAAGTCATGGATCAAGAGGTTGATCAAAACAAGTTAGAAACAAAAATTTGTTTTGAACTTAGAAGAGAAGCCAAAAAGTTCAAGTATGGTTTTAGTGATTTTGATGACTTTTGTTCATGATTCAAAACATGATTATTCTTAGGAATATGTTATGAGTATATTAGAAGAAAAGTTTTGTTTTAATCATGAGTTTTGAAATTTGAAAGAATTACAACAAAAATCAAAGGAAATGGCCTATGTAAGTTTCGGTCTTATAGAGTTTTAATGGTTGTGTTTAGTTTTAAATTTTTCTGAATTGATATTTAAACTTAGGACAAAATTTACATAAGGTATGTAAATTTTGGTGATTTTTGGAGTTAGGATGCAAAATCCTTAAGTTAGGGATAAAATGGTCATTTTCCCATATGTAGAGGGTAAAATGGTAATTTTACTCTAAGTTGATATTTCTCCATATTCCTAATTGTTAGTGATTAAGTTCTAATTTTTAAAAATCACTACTTTCAGTTTCTCGTGATCGCACTTGAGTTTTGTCTGAAGCGCGAAGATCGAGGTAAGTTAGCTTTTAACTTACTATCAGTTTAATGTGTATGAGTGATAAGTAAGGGAACTAAATTGTATGTATGCATGTTATCATATGTGTCATGTCAAGTCATTACATATTTATCTGTTACACATAATTTATTCTGTCATGAATTATTCATCTGTTATACAAGATATTATGTCACGTATTGCTATACATTGCTATACATTGCAAGTATGTCATGTTAAGTTAAGTATGTCATATGTTACATGTATTTCATGTCACGTAATATTCACTGTCATCTGTTACGCCATATTAACAAATATTGTCTGTTATATGGTATGCCATGTTACGAAATGTTACATGTTACATATATGCCATGTTATGAAATGTTCTCTGTTACATTTATGTTTGTATGTCGAAGTATGTCATGTTTGTCGTTTTACGTTCATGTCACGTTATGCTACGTCAGGACTTCTGTCTTTTATGTTACGTTCATGTTACGTCACGTTACGAAATGTCATGTATGCCAGTTAAGTTATTCATGTTAATCACGACCCTAAGCACTAGGATGGAGTAATATCCTAGTGGAACTCCTTTGTTCACGCTGGAGTGTCTAAATATGTGTGAAATTCCCTGGGTTGACGAAGTACAATCAACAGGTTACGAATGTGACCTAATTAGCTGGTCACCGGAGCGCCCCAGACACTAACGCCGATGGTGCCACACATTATGTTACGTGTGTCCACAGCAAGTGTGGCACAAACAAATAAGTCATGGGGCCACAACAACTGTGGAGCATGAAGTATGGGGCCACAACAACTGTAGAGCATACACTACGTGAGACACAGCAATTGTGACACGTTGAATACGTGGGGCTACAATAACTATGGAGTACGTATTAACGCACTCATAACTGGTATAGAAACCTGTGATGTGATGCGGTAATCGGCAGGGACACACGGCTCAAGGGGACCTGTGTAGCACCCATATGGTCACTTTAATGATTAAGTCTATTGAATAAGATTCCAAGTTCATGTATTTCACATTCAAGTCATGTTTCACGTTATGTTATGTTCAAGTTTACGTTCACGCAATCATGGTAATCTCATGAGACAAGAATATGTTTCAAGTTCATGTTATGTTATGTTCACGTTTACGATATATTCCAAGTTCACATTTATATTATGTCATGCTCAGGTTCATGTTATGTTCCAAATTCATGTTCAAATTATGCATGTTCACGTTCATGTTATGTCTCAAGTCCATGTTATGTTTCAAGTTCACGTTCATGCTATGTTTCAAGTCCATGTTATGTTTCAAGTCACGTTCATGCAAAGCTTCAGTTTCAGTTTACGTTATGCCAGTTATGTTATGTTGTATGTCAAGTTATGCTATGATTACTTATGATTTGATTATGCATTCATGCTTTTACTGCCATGCATGCATCATTAACCTGTGTGGAAGTTTCCTGTTAACTTGCTGAGATTTGTAATCAAATCTCACTGTGGTAGTCCCAACTACCATTCCCCCCGAATGGTAGATTTTGTTACAGGATCTGAAGGAGAATCGGGAATCGACCAACTGGAAATGATCGACTAAACAATGGTGTGACGTAGATGGTAGTACAGTAGTTACCTCATTACTACTTGTATTTGTGGTGTTCAATCTCCAACACTCTTTTGATCACAACCATTTTGGACTAGTGTTGTGATCTCAGTTGTTTAGTACGTCATTATGTATGAAGTATGTTTTAAGTATTTGGGATATTTCGATGCATGTTAAAGAAAAAAATTATCCGTTGCGAATATTACATAATGCTAGATGCATGTTAGGAATATTGCATCTTATATGTCATGAAGGGGGGCAGGTATCCTTGTGTTGCATGTCTCAACGCTTCAAATGTCCGTCCGATCCTAAGCGGAATTTGGGGGCGTCACATATTCTTTGCATCAGTGAATTCTCATTTTGCAACAACCTCCACCCTTGCTTAGCCAATAATGACATATTAAACATGTGTAAATCCTGAAATCCCATCCGACCTCGAAATTTTGACACACATAATTTCTTCCAACTTAACCAATGAATTTTCCTCTCATTACTTCTTTGACGCTACCAAAACCTCGCCATCATCCTTTCAAGTTCCCAGCACAAAATCAAAGGTAATTTAAACATGTCCAAACGAGACTCTGTTCCATACTATCAATTCTTCCCCACATCCCTTAATGAGACTAAGAATCCATTCCATACCAGGGCTACTATCCCTATTGCCCCAAACTTGTTCAATAATTTCCACACACTGCTCCTCTCCCACCCATATTGCCTCAAAGCGAGATTGTTTCTTTTTTTGTTGCACATCCCTATAACATATGGAGTCAAACGGAACTGGCAAATGATCCGAATATGCAACAGTCCCATGTCTAATCACAGCTTGTGGAAACAATTGACACAACAAATTATTTCCCAAATACCTATCAAGATGCTCAAAGATATTAGGAAACTCTTCCCATTCTACCAAGTAAACTTGGGTCCTTTAAAACCCAAATCTGTCAAATCGCAATATGTTAACACATCTCTAAAAGCCCCAATCTGAGCTACAGATCGTGGTCTCCCACCTCGCTTTTCATGTAAATGCAACACTTCATTAAAATATCCCCTTAACAACCAAGGAATTTGCTCAAAAGAATTAAGTGCTCTAATGAGATTCCATGTAGAAATTCTACTCGAGGCTTCTAGGTGCCCATACAAACCCGTAAATCTCCACTCCGTTAAATCCTCCATTTTAATATGAGCGTCTATATGATATCTCGAGAAGGACTTAATCTCAACACCCAGGTCAGAATTCCACAACAAACCCAAACCCTCACCACACCCCACATAATCAACAGAAAAATAATTTGTAAAACCTAATTTTTATTTACAAACTTCCATAGCACGCATTGTACGCATCGTCTCCCGCAAAAACAACAGGTCGGGCCCTTCTCTCACGATTAAATCATGAAGAGCTCGGATTCCCTGTGGCTGCCCAAGCCCACGGGAATTCTAGCAGATAGTTTTCGTGGTTGTCGGCAGGGCTGGAATTCAGCCTCTGCTGATGACACAATTGGTACCTCATGAAGAACACAAATTTGAACATCCTTAGAAATGGTCCTCCCCTTCTTTCACCGGAACCTCCTTCAATTTCGTAGTGGAGCACCGTTTAGCCTGTGTGGCATGTGAATTGGGAACCTCAGATCACGAATTCCTAACCACTTTTCCTTTATTTTTCTAGAAAGCATGAGCTAGGCCTTGTAATGCGTTGTTAGGTAATGGGCCCATGTCGCAGCGACCCATCTTAGAATGACAATAATCCTGGCCCATCTCATTCTTACCATTTCCCCTTGCAGTAGCCTTCTGCATGATGACTTCCACCTGAACCCAAGAATCACGGCTAGCATCAAACACCTCATCAACTGCTTCACCTTCCACCATTGTAGCCGTGTTTATGCTATTAACCACCCCCCCATTTAACAGCTGCTCTATCTCCACTAGTAATTGGTTCTCCACCACCTCCGCATTTATTGGCTCGTTAGTAACAGTAGTAAATTGCTTCTAGAGATATTGTAGAACCGTTTGTGACCAGCTATGAGTACGTCCTCTGACCTTCAACGCCAAGATTGACTACCTTAGACGGCTGTCGGTGACCAATCTGAACAGGCATAGGACTTCCAAGACCAAAATCCCGCAACCATTGACCATATGGCAATATCCCATCCATAGCTTCCATTTGGCCAGCCTGCTCACAATCCTTTTGCAGATGCCCATTCCATTCACAAATGTAGCAGAACTCCAGCTAGCATTCATATGAAAACCTTACTCAATAAGGCCCATTCAACCCCAAGCTAAGTTGCTTCCCTCGTAAAAGAGGTTTAGAAACATCGAGACAGATTCGCACCCACATGAATTCCACCCATTCACACTAACCATCCAGCAAATCCACCTCCAAAACCTCACCCAGTGATTCGCCAATTTTTCGACCGATCTTGTTACTTCGGGCCATAAGTGGGAGATCATGAATACGCACCCAGAAGAGAACTTCCATCAAATTAATCTGATGGGTTTGAAGCAAACCATCAAATTGTTTCAGTAAGATTAGTTGCTTGTCAAAAGACCATGGGCCATCAGGGAAGATCCTCTTCTGATCTTAGGCATCCTCAAACTCAACAATAAAGAATTTAGAACCCAAATCCTGCAACCGCATAACCCTGACTAGATGCCAAATCTTCCTCAGGACCTACTTGAAAGCCTCTTAGTTATAATGTTTAGTAGTAAGCAGATGCACTATCAGGCACTTCTCACCACGCACTAAGTTTTCCTAGACTATATCATCATCAACCGAGATAACTTCTTGCTCTTGCTACGTTAGGGACAACTTGCCATACAACCCTTCCAAACCGTCCGCCATGGAGTAAAGAAAAATGAACTTGCAATATACATGAAAGCAAACCTCTACTTGTGGGAGATGAGAGAGGAAAAAAAAGGTTGGAAGATAACAAAACTCTCTCAGGATTTTCAATTACACAAAACACATTTTTGTTAAAGTTTTATTATTGAGTTTGAATAAAAATTTAAGTAAATCTTGATCCAAGAGATCACAGTGATGGTACACTGCTTTTGGGTGGAAAAACCAATAAACATGCTTATGTTAGACTTGTTTCAAATAAACCAATGCGTCTAATCAGGTCATGATGATCATCTTGTTAGAAAACTGATGATCAGCTTATAAATTTCTAGCATGAAACATAAAAAACGACAAACATCTTCATGAAAAAGGCCCTATGTCAACGACAGCTCTTAAATTCTAGAATTCCAGCATTAATTCTTATAACTTACTAAAAGTCCAAACACATTACAATCTGAACAAGGATGGTGATTTGTATTATCTCAAGAAAATCTTCAACCTTTTTAATATGTTGGCGAATGAAACTAGATCTTTGACGTAAGGTCAAGATCTTTTGCTCAATACTGACTTTCTGCCACTCCATCTGTTATCCAAAATCGTCCCTAAAACTTTTATATACAGTGTAACTGCCTCGGCCAAAGACTTGAAGGAGAAGTTGTAAAGCAATTCACATGTAGGAGGATGTCCGCCCGCCCGCCCGCCCTGCGAGGGTGATCTAGCGAAATCTAGTTCACACATTTTTATTTTATTTTTTTAAAATTTCAATCTATCAAACTCACAAATTCTGACTGCGTTTTCTTTTTTTATTTGAATCTATCAATCTCAAGAGGTTATCGATCGCGAACTTCAGATAAAACTTGAAGGAACACAACTGTTTGATAGTCTGGATCGATCGAAAATCTCACCAACATTGAATGAAAATAGTGTAAAGCGATTATTTGTTCTGTCATCAAAATTAAACCCAAAGAATTGAGTTAAATTCTGTCATAAGAATATTAGAACCGCCTAATTTACATTAACAAATATAATTGAGTCATGACCAACACGGCCTCACATAATGACATTCTCACTGCCGTGCCATGTACAAAGTGTACCGTTTGTATGCTTTAGGCCGACTTGCTTCCCGGAATGACGATCTCAGAGAACTCACTGATCAAAGCCTCAATTGGGACTCCAACAGCTGAAGTACATGACTGTCCTCAAACACTCTTCCGACTTCTTCATTTTCTCTTGGTCTCTTACTTTGCTTGAAACCACTGCAGAAGTCGAAGAGGAGAGGTTCTTTGCCTGAGATAAGGAGCAAAGATGATTCTTTGTACTTTGCTGAGCGGATCTTATAATATAATTCCACCTGCATATACCCATATGGTCTTTCATGGCCTCCACAACTCCTACGCTGGCTGCTACAATTGCTCTGCTTGTTGAACTCATCTTCTACTCTTCACAAGACTGATTTGCTCTTGAAATTAGAGAAAAACGAATGGCTAATTCTGTGTAGCAACTAATCAAAACTGATCGAAGAATTAAGGATTAAGTGATTGATGTGCCAAACATATGGAGGAGCTTCTTTTATAGAGGGAGAGTGATGGAAAGTCGGATACTTGGAAAGGCTCGCCGAAGTTTGGGAAAATCCATCGATCAGCTATACCACTGGTGTTTAAGGTTTTGGGGTCTGGGAGCCAATGGTTTTTTTTCCCCATGATACGACAAATTGTTAATTTCTGTCGCTTAGGATAAAATGGTCCTGTACGTCCACTTGAGTTAGTGATGCGCACGCTGTTTTGCAATATAAAACTAATGAGTCATGCTATTCATCTATCCGCAATCATTCACTACACACCAGTGATGTGTCATTTTTTTTAAAACGTGTGCGTTTTACCTTACCCTACGTAACCAAATCATGACCAGGCTGATTTCAAATTCTCTCACTCCATATTCAAGCTATAAGGGGTTTTTAACAGTTTCCAATGTTTTCATGTATTTGTTGCCTTCTCTCTATATTCAAGCTAACCCATGATTTTACAGTACTTCATTGTCTTCAGTCCATATTCAAGTTGCTCCCTGGATTTTGTTCTCATGTGGGGGTTGTTTTCTTGGCTGGCTACTGGACATTCGTTGGATACAATATCAGATAAGCCAACAAAATTTTTGCTTAAACACAATACGTGCATTTGAACACAATAAAGCCAACAACAAATTTTGTTTGCCTGTGGGGGGTTGATGTCTTATTTTCTCGAAAGCTCATTGCACCAAGCCCGCCCTAGTAGAGAGAGAGATACTCCTCATTCTCTATAGAAACCACCACCAAATTAAAACTTGCGCAGAGGGGGGAGGCCCTCCTCTCTCATTCATCCCTACTCCCTCTCTTCTCTAGTTTTCTTCTTTCATTTTCTTTTTTACCTGTTCTTTTTGTGGAGGAAGGTTGATTTGTTGCTCTCCGGAATTCAGCGACCACGACACGCCCTCCTGCAGGTTTCCAAAGGCATCGATCCTTTAGACGGACGAATTTTTTCGCCGAATGGAACTATGTGTGACCCACACGCGCAGTCCAACGTGGGCACGTGAAATCCACACGTCACTGCTAAGGGTGCTCTTCTGCCACCACGTGCAGCTTTTCTAGGTCCGGGGCCACCAGTTACTTTAGACCTAATTGACTGCAACTCCTAGGGTGGCGCGTGGCTTTCACGTGCCATGACAATCGTTTTGTTTGTAATTTTTTCCTTCAAGGTTGAAAATGTGGATTTATATCTTTTTAAGATGTAATTCATTTTTTTCCATCGTCTCTTGGACTTCTGTCTATAGAGTGTATCCTCTACTCTATCTTGGATAGAGTATGAGGTTTGCTAACTCTGTCTTGGATAGCGTTGTGCTCTCTCTTAGGTGGTCTGAGAGAGGTTTGCAGCATGGACTAGAGCATGTCAGTCTTAGTTGTGTACTGGGGAGCCATTAATGTTGTTGCTGGCTTGTAATAAATGTTTCAGGTGAAAGTTGTAATATTTGTTATTAATGAATGCAGTTTGTTTTATATATAAGAAAAAGCTCATAGCACCCATGCACTCAACACAGAGGAGCGAGACACCAAAAATCCATCTCTCTCTGTTTTTTTTTTCCCCATCCACACATGCAATGTAAAACAACCAATTTAATACTTTGAGAGTTTGTGGATGTTAGGGCTACGAGCGATTCACTAGGACCGATGGTGATATGAACCCGCGGGAAAGGAATTCCCTTGAACCCACAATCAAATTGAAAACTCTCCAAGAAAGCCAAAATCAGGTCAACGAATGGAGAACCTAGACCCGAAGAGAACTCGTTTCAAGAACTTAGATTATATTAAAATCTAGATCCGTTGAAGAACACGTCTCAAGAACCCAGATTACAAAGGAGAAACGCCACAAAGGTTGTGATTTACCTTTGATAAGTTCAAAAGTTCAATTAAGAACAAAAAGAGATAAACTCAACTCACAATGAATAAATTCATCAAATTTCATAAACTTCATTATTGTCTAATCTCTCAAATGAGGCTACAAAGAGTTTTTAAACCCAAACCTATTCAAAACCCTAGCCAAAATAAAGCCCCTTTTACCCAAAATTACCCTTGATGAACAGTACCGGCTACAGTACGCGCGGCTACAGTAACCCCTACAATAAATTGATGAAACCCTAGTTCCTAAAATGTAACTTTCCAAATAAGCCCTTGGCCAAAATACAAGGCCTTCCCAAAAACATAGTTCATAAGAAATAAGACATGTGAGCCAAGCATCTTCAAGCCCACTTATTCTAAACTAATAAAATAAATCATTTAACCAAATTAGAAGCCTCCAATAACAATAGGCCGTATCTCTAAGTCATGTCTTTCACAGCTTGAATAAAGTGGATCAAAGCTGGTTCTTCTTCTTTCAGACCCATCTTCAGTGTTGGGCTCTTGCTGGCTTCATCCCAAGTGGATTGCACCAATCATTGCATTGCTTACTTGATCTTCTTGGCCCTTGATCTTGTAATTGGCCTATCTGGAACTTGCAAACGATCTTTAAGAGTAGGCCCACCTTGGTTCCTATCATTTCCCCTCTCTTCAAAAGGATTCGACCTCGAATCTTCACCTACATCAAAAGGAGAAAGATCAGAAAAATTGAAAGTTGCAGAAACTTTATACTCACCTGGAAGATCCACTTTATATGCATTGTCATTAATTTTTCCAAGAATTTGGAAATGTTCATCTCCTCGAGGATGCAACTTAGTCCTTCTATGGGCTGGAATCTTTCTTTGCGCATGTGAACCCAAACCCAATCTCCTGGTTCAAAGATGACACGCCTTCGTCCTTTATTGGCTTGGGAAGCAACCCTTTCATTCTTTTGGGCAATTTGAAGCCGTACCCTCTCATGAAGTGACTTCACCAACTCCACCTTCTTTTGTCCATCCAAACTACTCCTGTCATCAACAGGTAAAGGCATCAAATCCAAAGGAGTAAGTGGATTAAATCCATAAACAATTTCAAAAGGAGAGTATGAAGTAGTAGTATGCATCGTCCTATTATATGCAAACTCTATAAATGGTAAACAATCCTCCAAAGTTTTTAAATTCTTATGAACAACAGTGCGTAAAAGCTGAGTTAAAGTCCTATTAACTACTTCAGTCTGACCATCAGTCTGCGGATGACAAGTAGTGGAAAATAAGAGCTTAGTACCCAATTTCCCCCACAACACCTTCCAAAAGTAGCTAAGGAATTTAACATCCCTATCAGAAACAATACTCCTAGGTACACCATGGAGTCTCACTATCTCCCGAAAAAACAAGTCAGCTATGTTTGTTGCATTATCTGTTTTATGACATGGCTCACTAGGAACGGGTAAGGGTGTATACAACCCATGTGGCAAAACCTTAGATTTGGCTTTTCTGCATGTAAGGCACCTTCCACAAATACGGTTAACATCTCTCTTCATCTTAGGCCAAAAGAAATGTTCATGCAAAATGTCTAAAGTTTTCTTGACACCAAAGTGTCCCAGTAATCCTCCACCATGTGCCTCACGCACCAATAACTCACGCATAGAACAATTTGGCAGACAAAGTTTGCTTTCTTTAAACAAATAACCATCATGCTTGTAAAACTTACCAAATGCCGCCTTATCACATGCCACATACACATTAGAAAAATCAGCGTCATCGGCATACATGTCTTTCACATATTCAAACCCAAGCATTTTAGCACTCATAGAAGTAAGAAGTACATACCTCCTGGATAGAGCATCAGCGACAATGTTCTCCTTACCTTGCTTGTAATGGATGACATAGGGAAGGGTCTCAATGTATTCCATCCATCTAGCATGCCTTTTATTCAACTTACCTTGACCCTTAAGATGCTTCAATGATTCATGATCGGTGTGGATCACAAATTCCCTTGGCCATAGGTAGTGCTGCCAAGTCTCTAATGCACGAATAAGAGTGTAAAGCTCTTTGTCATAAGTAGGGTACTTCAGGGATGCCCCACTTAACTTTTCACTGAAGAAGGCTATGGGCCGCCTATCCTGCATCAAAACGGCTCCAATCCCTATTCCTGAGGCATCACATTCAATCTCAAAAGTTTTGTTAAAATCAGGTAATGCTAACACAGGTGCAGAGCACAACCTTTCTTTAATAGTGGCAAAAGCATTCTCTTGATTAGCCCCCCAATGAAACCCAACATTCTTTTTAATTACCTCAGTGAGTGGTGCAGCAATGGAGCTGAAGTCTTTAACAAAACGCCGATAAAAGCTAGCTAAGCCATGAAAGCTTCTTACCTCAGTGATGCTTTTTGGCATTGGCCACTCCTTGATGGCTTTGACTTTCTCTTCATCCACCTCAATACCCTTTGTACTAACAACATAACCAAGAAAAACAACTTTTTCCATGCAAAAGGCACATTTCTTGAAATTAGCATACAACTTTTCACATCTCAACACATCAAACACATATCTCAAATGCTCAATATGTTCATTTAAGTTCTTGCTTTATACTAAGATATCATCAAAGTACACAACCACAAACTTGCCTATGAATGCACGTAGGACATGGTTCATTAATCTCATGAAACTACTGGGCGCATTTGTAAGTCCAAATGGCATAACCAACCATTCATAAAGCCCATACTTAGTCTTAAAAATAGTTTTCCATTCATCATCCTCTTTCATTCTAATTTGATGGTACCCACTTTTAAGATCAATTTTACTGAAAATACATGAGCCATGCAATTCATCAAGCATATCATCCAATCTAGGAATGGGATGGCGATACTTTACCGTGATATTGTTGACCGCCCTGCAATCAATACACATCCTCCACGTCCCATCCTTCTTTGGCACTAGTAGCACTGGTACTGCACAAGGGCTCATGCTCTCCCTCACGTACCCCTTGCTCATCAAATCCTCAACTTGCCTCTGAAGCTCCTTTGTCTCCTCTGGATTACTCCTATAGGCTGGTCGGTTTGGAATAGCAGCCCTGGGAACAAAATCAATCTGGTGCTCAATGCCTCTAATGGGTGGGAACTCATTTGGCATCTCCTTCGGGAATACATCCTCAAACTCCTGCAACAAAGAAACAGCCAAACTAGGAAGAGACTGGTTAGTTTCATCAAGAGTAAGATAAGACTCTTTATAGACAAGAAAAATCATAGGGCGATCTGCGAAGAAAGCCCTCTTAACCTCACTCTCTCTTGCATAGAAACTCACTTTTGCCTTTCCTTTTCTCTCAGAAGACTCTCTTTCTTTTTTCTCTCGTGGCTCCACTCTTTTTTCTTTACTCTCAGCCACCTCTCTACTTTCTTTTTCACTCTTTCTTTTATGCTCATTTTCACTCTCACTCTTTCTTTTTTGCTCAATCTCTTTTTCACTCTTCCTTTTTTGATCACTCTCATTTTCACTCTTTCTCTTCTGATCACTCTCATTTTCACTCTTTCTTTTTTGAGCAACCTCACTTTTCAATTTCAGTTGGTCCTCATAGACCTGGCTTGGAGTTAAAGGAGCAAGTTTAATTGTTTTGCCCTCCTTTTCAAAGCTGTACATGTTCTTGAACCCATCATGTGTCACTCTCCTATCATACTGCCACGGCCTCCCCAACAAAATATGGCCCGCATGCATAGGCACAACATCACAAAGCACCTCATCTTGATACTTCCCAATAGAAAAAGTAACTAACACTTGTTTATCCACCCTAACCTCTCCACAATCATTCAACCACTGCAATTTGTATGGTCTAGAGTGTTTTAAGGTTGGTAAATTCAATTTCTCAACCAAAGTAGTGCTAGCCACATTAGTACAACTCTCTCCATCAATGATCATACTACATACCTTATTGTTGACATGGCATCTAGTATGGAAAATGTTCTCTCTCTGTTGCTCTGCATCATCCACCTTAATGTGTGCATTAAGAGCACGCTTGGCAACAAGAGACTCACCTGTCACAGGGTATACCACTCCATCATCATCACTATCATCATCCAACTCGGGCACCTCATTACTATCATCCTCACTCTCAGTCATCACCTCCCCATTGTCACGCATAATCATTACCCTCCTATTTGGACATTGAGAAGCAATGTGCCCTGAACCTAAACACTTAAAACATTTGATATCTCTATTCCGTGAAGGTTGGGATTCTACCTTGGGTTTGTTGCTAGTTCTCTTATCTTTTCCCTTAGGTGGTTCGGTCTTTCTCTTTGCTTCAGCTGGATCATTCCTATCCCATTTTGATTTCCAAGTAGTACTAGAATAAGTGGGCCTATTCTTAAAGATCCTTTGCAAGTTCCAGATGGGCCAATTCCAAGATCAAGGGCCAAGAAGATTAAGGAAGCAATGCAAGGATTGGTGCAATCCACTTGGGATGAAGCCAGCAAGAGCCCAACACTGAAGATGGGTCTGAAAGAAGAAGAACCAGCTTTGATCCACTTTATTCAAGCTGTGGAAGACATGACTTAGAGATACGGCCTATTATTATTGGAGGCTTCTAATTTGGTTAAATGATTTATTTTATTAGTTTAGAATAAGTGGGCTTGAAGATGCTTGGCTCACATGTCTTATTTCTTATGAACTATGTTTTTGGGAAGGCCTTGTATTTTGGCCAATGGCTTATTTGGAAAGTTACATTTTAGGAACTAGGGTTTCATCAATTTATTGTAGGGGTTACTGTAGCCGCGCGTACTGTAGCCGGTACTGTTCATCAAGGGTAATTTTGGGTAAAAGGGGCTTTATTTTGGCTAGGGTTTTGATTAGGTTTGGGTTTAAAAACTCTTTGTAGCCTCATTTGAGAGATTAGACAATAATGAAGTTTATGAAATTTGATGAATTTATTCATTGTGAGTTGAGTTTATCTACTCTTGTTCTTAATTGAACTTTTGAACTTATCAAAGGTAAATCACAACCTTTGTGGCGTTCCTCCTTTGTAATCTAGGTTCTTGAGACGTGTTCTTCAACGGGTCTAGATTTTAATATAATCTAGGTTCTTGAAACGAGTTCTCTTCGGGTCTAGGTTCTCCATCCGTTGACCTGATTTTGGCTTTCTTGGGTAGTTTTCAATTTGATTGTGGGTTTAAGGGAATTCCTTTCCCGCGGGTTCATATCAGATGGGAGGGGGGGATTATGCGCACGGGGAAGAGGCAACCAATGGTAGCTTCTGATTATGTTCACGTGGGAGAGGGGATCGATGGGAGGGGGAAGAGAGATTTCTTATTGCTCAGAGGTGATGGGAGGTGGGAGAGGGGGAAAGTGATTCTAGGGCTACGAGCGATTCACTGGAACGAGATTCACAAATGGACCGGACTTCTCTTAGACCGGGTTTGCCACATCAGAAGTCATTTGGTGTGTGATAAAAAAGTCGGACTAGGAATAGAATTTCTGAAAACTAATTCATGCTAGGAGAGTTGGATTGTAATAAACAAAAAGAGTAGTAATCCACTTGTCTTTTTTGTTATAAAGTTTTATATAATTATATTTTAAATTAAGAGTATTTTAATAAAACTATATTATTTATATAAATTATTTTACAAAAACATTTATGCTTTAAAATATGAATGTGTAAATAATTATGAAAAAAAATTATAGATATATATATATATATATATTCCATATTAAAAGCATGAATGGAAAAAGAAACAGTGATTTTCGTCTTTATATTTTTTTTTCTCTAATTTTACCCTTCTGTTTTAGTAGTTTTCACAGTTTATCTTTAGCACTCTTGCTTGAACGACAATCACTACAAGAAATTTTTGTTTTAAGGACGAAATTATTTAGGGACGAAAGAAATAGGGATGAAATTTCTTTCGTCCCTAAAAGTAATTATTGGAGACTAGATTTCGTCTTAAAAAATGGATGACTTTAAAAAACGTTTGAACAACTAAAAATCCGTTAGAACTAGATCTTCTGTGACGAATTAGGTCGTCTCAAAATGTCAAAAACGTTTGAATGGTGAAAAATACGTTCGAACCTGGATTTAATGTTTGTTTGAATGGTTTATAATTTGTTCGAATGGTAATCTTGGTGGAGAAATAATTTATTTTAGCGGAGAAAGTTCAAATCCAGTCGAACAAAAATATGTTCATTTGAACGGGAAATATTTGGTGGGAAAAATAGGGGGAAGGTTGCAAGCTCATTCGAACACAAAATTTATGCAATCGAACGAAACATTTGGTGGGAAATTAAGTTAAAATTGGCGGGGGTTTTTTTAAGCCTTATTCAAACGGAACATAAAATATTTACAAATTCAAAAATTAATTTTATGTAATTAATGTAAAAATATTTTAGTAATTTATTTTTTGTTAAATAAATATTACTTATAGTGTCATTTTTTATATTATTGAGAACGGTAAGTAAAATGGGAAAAAATAAACATAATTAACAATAAACAAGATACCAAACACTAAAAATAAAAATCAAACATTAATTGCATCCCAATAATATAATATATGGCGAGAATATAATGTATGACTATTTGAATATTTAAATTAATTGTATAAAATAAAAATAGTCATGATTGTCCATACAAAAAAAGCATATTCAATACAAATAAAAGATATACAGCATTACTGGGCCAGATCGAGTAGCACCACCTCGACTTCACCAATTCGTGCATCAATATCAGTCATTTGAGACACAACCTTCGACTCAGTCTCTGCAAGGGCGACCCGGATTGCATCAATGATCTCTGATGTCTGTGTGCACATCTCTGCCATACGATATCTGCAATCTCCTCACAAGTAGCACTGTGTGATGCACCCTGTGTAGATGCCTCACCAAATACACCCTGTGCACCTCCCTGAGTGTCAACCGCCTCTGGAGTGTCCGGTGCCACGAGACAAGGTCGTCGAGTTGATCGGTCCAATTGGCTCCCGAACATGCTCAAACTCATCTGGCTTGACTCCTTTTGCTAAAAGAATCATGTGAGCATGACTCCGAACGGCAATATATCTATCATAAGTTTTTTTTATAAGTACAAGTATTATATATACCAAAAGGAGTAACCAAGTACACTGAATATAATAAAACTCTACCTGTCGTAATATAGGTGGTCTCTGATTGAATCCTAGCGAATATATATCTCGCTAAGTCGATAGGCACCCCACGAGTGAACCGTAACATAAATCGTGCCTGGTCCATGCTCACCTCAGTCTTGTGCAGTCGATGATTGATGTTGTTGGCTATTATAATGTTCATGATCTTGAAAAAACTAGATAAGTCCACCTATTTGATGCTCTTGCTCCCCTCATAGGAAGGCACATCTGGACCCACAACCAACTCACGAACCTCATGATTAGCGAGGCCATCGATCTCATTAGGCATCACAGTATCCTCTTCCTTTGTAGTCTCCCCATCTCCTACAGGTGTAGACTAATCTCTAGGCACAATGTTAGGATATGCAGTGGGCTGTCAATGGATACCTAGAAAATCAGCAACTGCATCAACTGAAAATCGTACTGAGACGCCTCGGATGGAGAAAGTGTATGCCTCGTCCTACTGGCTGGCACGATCAAGTTCTCTGTAGAACTCAAATACAATATTGATGTATTGAACTATCTTGTCCGTGCCTTCGTCCTTCTGATCAATGATCGGTGTCCAATTACGATTGAGAAAGACAGATGGAGAGAATGTTTCTCCTACAGAAGATCCCTAAAATCATCTATCTTCACCTGCCTCTAAAGCAAAATAGTCATCTCTCATATTTTTTTGCTAGATGATTGCCCTGACGCAACTCACTTCTTTCCCCGTGAAGCTATTAGAATGATGCTAAATTGATGATATAAAATTAAGGACAATGATTACAAAATATCATAATTATAATTAGATCAAGGTAATTATATCTAAAAAAATTAAAATAAAAATGTATTGTTCGAATGCTTAACAACACGTTCCAATGATGTTATAATGCGTTTGATCAGTAATAAATATACGCTCGAATGCTCATAGATTTCCGTTTGAATGTATACGACCAGTTCGAACGGCGATTTCTGATTCAAAATTGGCAATGGTTGAGTCGACTCAACCATTGCCAAAATCGTAAATAATTGGTTTAGAGCCGTCTTTTTCCTCCCACAACAACAATGAGAGGTCAGGATGACCATAGAGTAATCCTGTCCCCCATTTCCAGCCAACTTCGGGTTAGAAATGGGGTTTTGAAAGCCCATTTAAAACATGTTTTAGAAGAAATTAATTGGTAAAAACAGTTGGGAGAAGATATACCTGTTGCGGGTTGGAGAGTGGTGGTGGACGGTGGCTTCAACGGTGGCGTTTGGCAGCTCGTGGCATTGGAGCATCAGAGTGGGAGAAAGGGTTTTGCGTTCTAACGGCGCTGGGTCTAGACACGATGTCTAATATTTATTTATTTATTTCGTTTGAACGGCTAGTAATGACGTTTGAACGCATTCATTTTATCCGTTCGAACGCTTACGAATACCGTTCCAACGGGGAAAATATATTGTGTAGGTTATTATTATATTTGTTATATAATATAGCATATATACTTATATTACTTATATATAATACTTATACTACTTATATAATACTTATATGTATACTAATACTTATATACTACTTATATAGACTACTTATATTCGGTATCGGTGTGTTCCAGTATACCGTTTTGGGATTGCTACATATATATATATATATATATACCTGTGTAAGTGTATATCATATATATATGCAGATATATTTGTGTGTGTTTATATATATATATATATATATATATGGAAGAATTGAATATTTCTAAAATGAATATATGTTGAAAACATTAACAAAATGGTAGAGATATTTGTGTCAAAAGATAATATTTAAAAAGTCACAAAATTGAGTTGAGACACCAAAAAAAGAAAAAAAAAGAAAAAGAAAAAGAAAAGCCAATAAGTTATTAAAAATAACGAAATAAAAAAAGGGAATGAAGAGATATATTTAAAGTTACAAAAAATTTAAATTATATAAATCCGTTTTAGATTTTAAAATTATATGAATGCTATCTAAATTTAAGATTTACAAAAATTACATTTTAACTCAAGAAAATTATAAAATTTTTATTAAAATAGCTGAAATTGGCGAAAGGGACTGAAATTTGAAACAAAACAGAATTAAGATGTGTACTGTATTAGTCGGATACTGTATCAAAATAGAAAATTCCCAACATTTTGGTTGGAATGGAATGGAATGGAACTCAAAATGATGGGTACAGTTCTCAACGCTTAGATGAGAGATGGCTCCTGTATACAAAAACACAACGCTAGGCATGTATGCCCCCTTGTAGAAAAAAAGTTAGTTCCCTTTAAGGAGAAAATACAGTCAACAGTAAGGTTATACCATACTCTTGTTACAGAATTATAGTTTCTTGTTACTGTTTCAGATACATACTCCTTTCAGTCTATACCATTCACATTTAATGCTTCATTCGCACTTTATTTCACAAATGTGTTTCGGTCTTCTTCTCATTGATGATGATGAGCTTCTTATCACTTTAGAACTAAATACCCCTTCATTTCAGCCTAGTTTGTTTTTTTTTTTTCTTTTTTCCCCTCCTCCTAAGCAAGCAATATTATAAATATATAAGACAATTATATGATACAAGAGATACCAGGGTGGGAAGGCCCGATATTCATCCCAAACCAACTAGTACAAAAAAAAAAAAAAAGGTAAAAAAATGAGGGATCTAGAGCAATGTTTTGAATACCGTAGCGGACGTCGTACCGGTCAAGGCACTGGAATGAAATATTTCGGTACCGGTACCGTTTCGGGATAACGTTTTGAGATAATGTTTCGGGATAGTCGATATATAAATAAATTATATATATAAACATATATAAAAATTATATTCCAAAATAATAGTCTATATATAAATAAATTATATATAAATACATATATATATAAATTATAAATAGTCTAGTCTGAATTAGGGGTTAAAAAATAAGTTTGTAGTTTGAAAAAATGAAAAAAAAAAACACATAGGCCGAAATATCGGCTGGTACCGGCCGAAATATAGGCCGGTACAGGCCAAAATTTAGTCTGGTATGGCTGGTACCGGCTGGTACGGCCGGTATTTTAGCCGGTACGGAACAGATATAGTACCTGTATCGATCGGCCGGTACGAAATTTAAAACACTGATCTGGAGCCAATGACTTGACGCTCACCCATTTCCCACCAGGGGAAGCAGCCTAAAACGATTTTGATACAATCCAATAAATAGACTATAACGCTGATCTGGAGTGGCAAAATGAGACTTTCACTATCCTTTTCCCACGATCCTTAGTTAGGGGGAGTGATAAGATAGGAAGATAGCAAGCAAAAGAAGTATCGAATCACCGACGGACAACTGCCAGGACTCTTCATGCGCCACACTAGGAGAGTGGAGGTTGGTCGGATCTACGAGATTCGAGGAAACTGACCCCAAAAATGCTGCAAGTGGCAGTGACTGACTCTCCCTGGTGTGACGACGTGTGAGATCCACGCGCGGTTTGGTTTGCGCGTGAGATGCACGCGACACTCTTTTCGACGATCTGCTTTTGTCGTCTGAAGTATTGGCAATTGGGAAGTCTTGCGGTGCAGCACATGGCTGTTATGGGTGACCAGCAGTAAATCTACACTTCTCTATGCTACAGAGGGAAAATGAAGGAAAACAAAAAAAAAAAAAAAACATGGTAGAATAGCATTGAGACTATATAGACAGGAGGACGGTGGGTAGAGCCGAAGCTTTAGCAACCCTCTGGATGGAGAATGTAAGATTTTGGACCTTAGGTATAGAGCATTTTCATTGGAGAAAGGAACGGTGATACAATCACTCAGTGTCATTTATGTCTAGTTTATCAAATGATCTGCACTGTGTTTTACATGCCTCACATATATAGAATGCCTTTAGGAAGGTTTGGATAGTGGGTTGATATGAGATGAGATGAAATGAGATGAAAATATAAAATTAAATAATATATTGTTAGAATATTATTTTTTAATTTTTTTTGTTTTGATATTTGAAAATTTTGAATTATTTATTGTATTTGGTGTGCGAGTTTGAAAAAGTTATAATGATTAGATTATATAAGATGGGATGAATTGATAGGCTATCTCAATCCAAACAGCCCCTTAGGTCTTGATGTTCTCACCTCCCCAAATCAGGATACTAAGTTTGGGATATCGTGTTATTGAAGGAAATGCTGTACAAAAAAAGGCTAGATACAAATTCAATATAAGTTGTGGAGTTCTTAAACATGATAAACTGATCAAGCATCCTGATACAAAATTAAAGCTACAGTTTATTTAAACTACAAGATTGGAGTAAATTCCCAATTCCCGCATAGCATTCCAATTCTCATCCATGGGGGAGGTGGGAGATTAATCACTAAACAATTTGTGGATGCTAAATTACTAGGATATTTTGTGTTAGATAACTAGCTAGTATGATTAGACGGAATAGTAAGAATAAGAAAGTAAACATTAACTAGTTTGGATGTCTAGATGAGATACAAACTATATCAACTGAGTTGTACGGCAGGTCTTGTCTGGATATCCAAAAGGCAGTCCTCAAGTTTGTATCTCATCTCAAAAATTTTTAAACAATTGCAATTACTCTCTGATAGTGAACAGTAAAAAACACTGACCCATATGTAAGTTGCAGTCCTCCTTTCCTTTCCCCATCCCATTTCAAAATTTTCCTCCTTTGTATTCACGCCACTTACCGTCTACCTTTACCCATTGTATCCCAGTAATGGATGAAACCAACATCATCCCCATAGAGACGCACTTGGTGGTCGTCGGCAAGCACCAACAGCAAAGAATTATGTTCATATTTGGGAATATTGAAATAATTGTGGTGAACTAAAAAAAAAATATTTTGGAAAAGGCAAAATATTTATGGATTTTTAAATTAATAATAGATAATAATTATTTTAAATTTATTTATAATATTTTCCACCTAATAATTAAAAGTACTTTTCAATAATTGGTAGGACCCACCACCTTATCAAATCTCCAAAAAGTTAAAACCATCACAACTTATCTCACTATCCAAATACATTTTTTTACAAACCATGTTAACTTATCTCACTATCCAAACACATTTTTTTACAAATCATCTCATCACATCTTAACTCAAAAATTTCACTACTACTCAAAATATCTAATCTAATTTCATTTGAACTGTGTAACCAAACATAGCCCAACTCTTAAATATTTTTTTTATTTTTTATATATATTTGATACATAATAAACTCCTTTTGTTCTGAAAAGATGACAAAGATTTCATCCTATACATTTGTGATCTAGTTTCTGAATAAACAGCAGCTTAGGTCCATATATAATACAATATCATGTAATTCAGCTCAGTTTGGACCACAGCAACTCAATTACTCGACTGTTTTTAGAGACTCCACGACTCCATGCAATAGAGCTTGCCACAAGCACAATCTATACTTGCTGAAGTGCTCATCTTCATGTATCTATTCTTCAGAACTCTTTGGTTTTTTATCTTCTGAATTACAGAAGCCAAGCAAAAATATAATAGACTAATTCAAGTAAATGGAAACTCTTAAATGAATATAAAACTGAACTTTAAGGATAGAGTAATGATATAGCTATAATTTTTTTACAGCTATTTTATAACCCATTTTACAATTAACCAATGCAAGCATGCAAGTTCGTTAAAAACGAATTTAAAATTTACAAAACAATCATTCACTTAATATAGATCTAGTTGTAAGAGAGTTGTAGGATAATCATTTTCCTTGAGATATGTTTGATGGATTAAAATATTTGCTAATATAGAGAGGTGGTAGAGTTGGGTACATGAATTAGTTAGGACGCATATGAGCTTTAGAAAATAGAGGTGGGGGGCATGTCACCTGCATCTGGCCTGCCCACTGCCCTGTGATCCGGCCGCCCCAGGCATGGGTGCGGGTGGATAGCTTAAATTTATATACATAAGTAGGCGGGTTCTTAGCAAAGTACCCACTTACCTGTTGAGGTATATAAAGTTAAGAGTATGCTACATATAGTCATGAAGTGCGTAAGTATTGTGCAGTCATTTTGAAAAAGAGTGTGGTTCATTATTAAAAAATTAATTTACTTTTCATGTAGGTCTCATATTTATTTTTTTTTTTTCAAAATGATTGCACAATACTTACACATTCACGACTGCAACTATCAATTCTCTAAAGTTAAATCCTATATTTTTTCTCCTCTCCTAGTCTTCTTTCCTCATTACAACTGCATGATGTCTTTTCTTTTCTTTCTCATATTCTTCTTCTTCTTCTTCTTCTCATCCACCACCGCCTCCTCTTCCTCATCTTCTTCCCCTTATGGTCTTCTTCGTCTTCTTCTTTTTCTCCTCACTATCTTCTCTTGTTCTCCTTTTTTTTTTAAATCTTCTCATTCTCTCCTTCACCACTTTTCACAGCGCAGTGCATACCTATCGCCAAGCATGCCGTGGGTGTGCATAGACCCACGACTCTTGCGCTGTGACAGAGGGCAGACCCATGAGCAAAATTATTTTCGATCTAAGACTTATATATTTTTTTTAAACTAGATCTTATTTAGATTTACGGATTTATCTTTGGATTTCTATGTTTATTTTTAGATCTATGAACTTTAGATAGTTGGTTAGGGTTTAAATGTTTATTTGAGGTTTGGATTATGGTGGTTGGATGGTGGTTTGAGAGATCCGCCCGCTTGTTTGGCAGAAATGGACTGCTATGCTAATGGTTTTAGTTGTTTTCATCTCATATCATCATTTCACCTTTTTTAAATCACCACACAAAATATAATAAAAAATTCAACTTTTTCAAAAACTAATTCATTTTTTTCAAATCTTAAAATAATAATAATATTAAAACATAATATTTTAAACTTTCAAACAAAACATAAAATTCTCATCTCACCTCCTAAATCTTGGTTGAGTTAGGAATGTCAACAAATGACGTTTTTGCCCTTATATGATCACTTTTTCCCCATTAATAATTTGATTTTATGGGAAAAAATTTGGGTATTGCTTGCAGGTTTGATCGTGACAAAGCAGTAACGTGCACACGGTTTTTTTTTTTTCAATATCTTATTTCATCTAATTTATTTTATAATTTACATTTTAAACATAATTCAAATAGAAAATATTTTTAAATTTCAAATCTTTAACTTTTTCATCTAATTATTAACTAATTATATTATAACTTTTACAAACTTCTAAGTAAAATATAAAAAACAATACAACTTTTTTAGATTTCAAAGCAAAAAGAATATTAAAAAGAATATTCAATTAATATTTTAATTTTATAATATTTTTTATTCAATTTATTCTATTCTTTTTTCCAAAACCCAATAAAATATTTAAATTTAAACTATTTTAATAATATTCACATAATTACTATCTCATCTCATTACCATTCAATTTATTCTATTCTTTTTTCCAAAACCCAATAAAATATTTAAATTTAAACTATTTTAATAATATTCACATAATTACTATCTCATCTCATTACCCAAGAATGCCCTTAATCAACCAGTTTGATGATCCAAAAGACCACAAGATAGGTCAATGTATTAGGTAGTCCATTAATTAATACTGCTGTTTTAAAATTAAGTTCAGCAAAGCGAAGTCAATAACATGGGCTTTCTACTCATTGATGTGCTAGCTGATTGGTGATCTTAAGGTCCATTTGGTAGCAACTGTTTTAAATTATTCTCAATATTTTTTTTTTTAATATCACTAAAATATAAAATATTTTTAATTTTTAATTTTTAAGTTTTTTATTTAATCATTATAAAATTTTCAAACTCTCAAATAAAATATAAAAATAATACTAATTTTTCAAAATTTTTTAAAAATAATATTAAAAAATTACATTCGAATAATTTTTTAACATTATAATATTTTTATTTAACTTTCTCTCTCATTTTTTAAAATCTAATAAAACATTTTAATTCAAACAATTTTACTACTATTTACAAGTATATTTAGATTCTAAGTATATATCCAAATAGGTCCTTAATATTTATTTTTTGGATTAATAGCGCAATCAATACTTTTATTATATATTTTTATAAATTGAAGTCTAAATTTTTAATTTTTGCAAAATTAAAATCAGAATTAAAAAAAAAAAAAACTAATTACACATTGTCACGTGAACATATGGCAATTGCTTGATTAGGTAGCTCTTTTGGTCCTTTGGGTGTTTACAATTGGCGATGCAAGATTTTGGCAACACAATCGCTTGAAGAGGCCTACTCCGAAAGCATACGCAAACAAGACGAAGTTCACAATTTACCATAATTTTTCATCAATCAAATACTATATTGAGTCTACAATTTCTACTATGACCATCTCGGCCTGACATTTCCCATCGCCATGCCGACGTATGAATGGCCTTCAGCTGACCAGACCCTCAATTGGGACCCCAACAGCTCAAGTACATGACTGTCCTCAAAGATTCTTCTGATCTCTTCATTTTCTCCTGGTCTCTTACTTTGCTTGAAACCACTGCAGAAGTTGAGGAGGAGAGGCTCTTGGCCTGAGACATGGACCGGAGATGGTTCTTTGTATTTTGTTGAGTGGATCTTATAATATAATTCCATCTGCAGATACCCATCTGGTCTTTCATGGCCTCCACAACTCCTACGCTGGCTGCCACAATTGCTCTGCTAGTCGAACTCATCTTCTACTCTTCGAAAGACTGTTATTTGCCCTTGAAATTAGAGAAAAAGGAAATGCAAACTTCGTGTAGCAAATAAAACTGAACCAAGAAGGATACGTACTGCTTGATGTAACAAACCATATGGAGGAGCCTCTTTTTATATAGAGGGAGAGAGTGATGGAAAGTCCAATACTAGGGAAGGAGCTGAAGTTTGGGAATACCCACCAAAACTAAACCATTTGCTGGTGGTTTTCGGGTACGGGGAGCCAATGGTTTACATTTCAGTCACTTTCAGAT
Source organism: Juglans regia (assembly GCF_001411555.2). NCBI lineage: Eukaryota > Viridiplantae > Streptophyta > Magnoliopsida > Fagales > Juglandaceae > Juglans > Juglans regia. The sequence continues at coordinate 19,904,137 of NC_049901.1, read as the reverse complement.
AAAATAATGCTGTCCACTTGAGTTACTAACGCGCACGCTGTTTTCCAATATACAAGCCAATCCATGCCAGGTAGTTGGAGTCTTGGACCACTTTTTTCTTTTGAGCAGTCAGGAGATTTGGATTGGAATAAACAAAAGCCACTCGTTTTCTCCAAGTTGAGTCCCAAAGGATTAATATTAGGTTGTCTCACTCAAAAGTAACTTCTTAAGCAGGGTCCTTATCACGCGTCTCTCCCGAGCCTGCTTAGATGTTGCCTAATGAAATTAAAAACTTAATTTCTTTTCACTATTTCGGCCTTCTTTCTAACAACCGCTAGCTAGAAGGTTATAATGTAACTCTAGCATGTAAATGAAAGACACCAACATATTTATACAGTCATGCACGATTTTCAGGGTTTGAAAAAGTCATAAAAGAAACCGAAATTACCTTCTGAAAAGAAAAGCTGGCTAGCATAGACCACTGACATTTGACTAGTTAAATATTAACGAACTCTAAATCTTGCTTAAATTTTTTCAAAGCGAAATATTTAGTTATAAACAAATTACACAAGAGTAAATTTATAAATGACGTGACCTAATATAGTATATCAAATTATAAACTTATTTTTAATATAAAATAAATCTAACATATCACGTGAAATCATATCAATTTATGAGTTTATTTTTGTATAATCTCTTTATGTTTATAGCAGTTCTCTTTTTCAAAACCAGCTGCATTGGATTAGTCAAATCACTTCAACTCAAGTTATGAGCTATAGTAAATTAAAAACAAAAATCATATTTGGTGAGTTACTATTCACCAACCAAGAGAATATTTTATTAAAAAATATTCCCTTTCTCTTTCTTTCTTTTTCGTTGCTCTTTAATTTTTCTTCATGTTAAATAATTTATTTGGACAGTAAAAATTAAATTATTAATTAATATATAGAATATATTTGTAAAATATAAAAAAAATAAAAAAGAATTATTAAAATATATAATATTATATTATTATTTTGATTTTAAAATGACAAGCCTAAACCTCTTTAAAAATTTTAACTTTAACTTTAATCAAAACTTCAAAATTTTAATAAAAATTTAGAGTTGACAATAGCCAATGCTATTTATTGACACATATTGAGCCTCCTTGGTTTTTTTTCTCCCTATTATTAAACCACCACGGCCAGTACCGCGTTCTATTGATCTTCTTGTGATTTGAAGATTGTTCACGAGGATTTCATCAGGGTTGCCGAAATTCTATTAGAGTGATGACTGAATTTGTCCCCATAGATTTGAACTTGGTGTGTTAAGAGATCCCGAGGTTGCTCGCGAAAATTATAATATATATCAATATTTTGAATACTGTTTTGACGACCGTTTCAATCGAGACATTAAAAGTTTGAAACGAGATATTTCGATATCGGTACCGATACCGTTTCGGATACTGTTTCAGAATAGTCCATATATGAATAAATTATATATATAAATTATAAATAGTCTGGTCTCATGAATTGATGAGTCTAATAATGAGCTTCAATTTGAAGAAATAAAAAAAAAAGAAAAGAAAAAAGTAAATGTTGAAATATGTATATCGGTTGAAATCCGAAAGATCGGCCGATATGGATCGAAACGGTCGAAATTATGACCGGTACGAAACTATATCATTCTTTGTACCGACTATACTCCAGAAACGGTATATTTCGACCGTACGTACTGGTCGATATGGTACGAAATTCAAAACCTTATTATATATGTTATCTGGGTCTATAAAGATTCTATGAAATTTAAGGCCTAGTTTGGTTATACAGATCAAACTATCTCATCTCATTTTATTTCATCTCATATAATCATTATAATTTTATCAAATTTATATATAAAATATAATAAACAATTCAACTTTTCAAATCTCAAAATAAAATAATATTAAAAAATTATATTCTATTTTAAATTTTTATATAATATCATATGTGTAACCGATACATAATTTATCACAACCCCTATCTTTTACAATGGATTATAAGTGATAGCGCTAAGCACTCAAAAGTGGTTTTATTATTTGAAAATTCTAGATTTCTTAACAAGATCTCAGTATTATAAGTTTTTTTTACCGTTTTCTTAAAAGTTTCTTTATATATATATGTGGTAGTTTATTTAATAAATGAACTGAATATTTAAATGATAATTAGGGTAAAAATCCTATTCACTCTCTAGCTAGGCATTAACAATTTTTGAGCGGATTGACATTAGTTTTGTAAGTCATGTGATCCTAGACCTAAAACTATATGCATGGGTATCAATGAAATGACCAATGCAAGCTCTATTATATATAAGCAAAATTAAGGGACAGAATTAAATGATGAGAAAAACTATATGCGTATCCACGAAAAGAAACATTGGGATATTATATGTCATAAATGTAAGGGTGTCGGACACATGATTAGAGTTGCATGTCCAAATTTCATATAGAAAGTCCAAAACAACCCTTAGTGACAGTGAGTTATAAGGTTCTTGGAAATCAAGTGTTCCCAATGAGATTAGAATTTCGTGACTTTCACTACTTTAGTAGAAAATAATCATCAGTTTAATTAGTGGTGAGGATATTTTTTGCCTTTCAGATTCATATAAAGATAACTGATCTAGTTATGATGAGGACGCTTAGAGCAAGCTCTTTGAGGTATGGTTTAAACCAAAAAATAAGTAGATCAAATAAAATGTTATATTAATGCATGTGAAGCAGATAAAAAAGATCAGACATTCTTGGACCAACCATTACTGTAGGATTGATCATCTGTTTTTTGCAAATGATAGCTTGCTGTTTTGCAAGGCTTCCTCTTTGGAATGGAGTAGGATAATCAGTTTGCTAGACATCTATGAACAAGCTTCAGGTCAGAGGCTAAACAAAGAAAAGACTTCCATTTTCTTTAGCAAAAACAAGAAGCAAGAGACCAAAGACATCATCACTACCATTGCAGGTGTTAGAACCACCGATTCCTATGAGAAGTATTTAGGTTTGCCTGCTTTAATAGGAAGGTCCAGAAATAAGGCTTTCAAAGGAATTCTAGATAGAGTGAGGGGAAAACTTAGCAACTGGAAAATGAAACTGCTACTATCTCAAGCTGAGAAAGAAATACTCCTAAAGTCAGTAATACAGGCCATCCCCACTTATAGTATGAGAGTTTTCAAGCTTCCTACAGGACTGTTGCAGGAATTAAACAGATTACTGAAGAGCTACTGGTGGGGACAGGTAGGAGAGGAAAGAAAAGTGCACTGGCTAAATTGGAATAAATGGAGAAATCAAAAAACATAGGGGGGTTGGGGTTTAGAGACTTTGAAAACTTTAATTTTGCTATGCTTGCAAAGCAAGGTTGGAAAATTCTCCAATCCCCAACCTCACTTGTGCACCAGGTTCTCAAGATGAAATATTTTCCAAACAATGACTTCTTACAAGCCAAACTGGGTAGTTGTCCATCTTTTATATGGAGAAGCCTAATTTCAGCTAGACCTTTGCTTAAAGAAGGGACCATTTGAAGAATTGGAAATGACAAAACAATCAGAATTTGGTCTGACAAATGGCTACCTCGACCAACTACTTTCACAGTACAAAGTCCAATAAACATTTTGGATGCAGATGCTAAGGTTTAGGAGCTAATCAATTCAGACAATATGGACTGGAATCTAAATTTAGTCCATGAAATCTTTACCAAAGAAGAAGCAATTCTCATCAGTCAACCTACCTATCAGTCACACAAACAGGCCGGACTTATTAATGTGGAGATGTATAGCAAATGGAAAATTCAATGTAAAGAGTGCATATCATCTGCAAGGTGAATTACAGAGAAGACAAGAAGGCCAAACCTCACAAGGAAACCAAAATGCAAAAGAATGGACCAAACTCTGGAAATTGTCACTCCCTCCAGCAACAAAAGCCTTTATGTGGAGAGTTTCTCTTAACATATTGCCTATCAAACTCAATTTTTGTAAAAAGAAAATAATGGTAGACCCTCTTTGTCCCTTACATTTGCAGGAACCAGAATCTATTGAACACTCTTTATGGAACTGCATATCAGCAAGAGATGTATGGGAACAATGCTCTATGAAAATCCAAAAAAGCATGGGTTCATTCAATAGTTTTCAAGATCTTCTGAAAATCATGTTCTTGAAGTTAAACAAAGTGGAGATGGAGGAACTGTCAATGGTGTTATGGAAGCTTTGAAAGAGAAGGAATGATTTTATTTTCAGAAACACTTGCACTTATCCTAATCTTTTAGTGAAACAAGCCTCTTAGTTTCTACAGGAATTTAGAGCATCTCAGGAAGGGGAAACCAGTCGACTTTCGAACTCCATTGGTAGGACTGCATATTGGGTGCATCCCCCTTTTGAGTTTGCCAAAATTAACTAGAATGCATCAGTGGATAGGGTTAATTGCAAGATAGGAATTGACATAGTGGTGCATGACAATGAAGGTAGTATTTTGGCAACAATGAGGAAGAGACAAGATTTACTCCCTGATCCTTTACTAGCAGAGACCTATGCTGCTCTTCAAGCTACTATCTTTGATATTGAGTTGGGACTTAGAAAATTATTTTGGAGGAATATTTAAAGAAAGTTGTGCAGGCTATTCAAGGACATATGAAAAATTTGAGTTCTATTGGGATGCTGATAACATATATAAAGACCAAGCTTCTTTGTTTTGAAAGCAGCTTCATCAAACACATTCCAAGAGAAGCAAATGTAATTGCACATATGTTAGGCAAGAATGTTTCAGGACTGTCTGAATGTTTTGTAGACATTGATGATCCTCTCACTGTATACTATCTTTGTTATGGGAACTTTCATCTATGAAAATTTCATAGTTTCATAAAAAAAAAAATTACTGCAGGATTGATATAATGGAACATTTGCCCATTACGTACAACAGTTCAAAATTTACATTAAGAGCCTTGCAGGTATGCAAGCAGTTTGACACATCCATGTTGATATAATTTTTTTTTATTAAAATTAAATAAGAAATTAGAAAAAACAAAAGCCTTCTATATCACAAAAATAATTTTCGTTTCAACTCGTCTCGTTTTATTAAACAAATACCTTACATATAGAATTGGCATTCGGTTTAATGCGCAACTCGTTTGTAAAAAGACGTTTCCTTGCTATTAATAATTTTGCATCAACCAAATGCCTATGTTCAAGTCTAAAATTTCCGCTATGGCAAGCTCGGACTGATATTTGCCTTCAGGCAACGACGTTCTCCGGGAACTACTCAGTGGCTCGCGCTCGCATTCTTCAGCAGACCTCAAAGCCTCAATTGGGACCCCAACAGCTCAAGTACATGACTGTCCTCAAAGACTCTTCTGACTTCTTCATTTTCTCCTGATGATCTCTTACTTTGCTTGAAACCACTGCAGAAGTTGAAGAGGAGAGGTTCTTTGCCTGAGATAACGACCGGAGATGGTTCTTTGTATTTTGCTGCGCAGATCTTATAATATAATTCCATCTGCAGATGCCCATCTGGTCTTTCATGGCCTCCACGACTCCTACGCTGGCTGCTACAATAGCTCTGCTTGTTGAACTCATCTTCTTCGTGTTACTCTTCACAATTAGACTGATTTGCTCTTGAAATTAGAGAAAAAGGAATTGCAAACTTTGTGTACTAGAGAATACAATTGATCCGAGAAGGATGTGTGCTTGATATAGAAAATCAAATGGAGGGGCTCTTTTATATATAGGGAGAGAGGGATGGAAAGCCAGAAACTTGAAAAGGAGCTGAAGTTTTGGAAAAACCGTCAACAAGACCAGTAATTTGCTGGTGGTTTTGGGGTCTGGGTCCGGATCAGCCAATGATTTTGTTTTCTTCCCGTCCCTGATACGAGAAATCCGTAATTTCTGTCACTTTCAGTCTTTTGTCCACTAAAGTTAATAACCCGCACGCTGTTTCCAGTATATAAAATCCAAATCATGCCGACAGGTTTGGGTAGGAATAAAGAACAGCTACTTTGGTTTTATTCAAGGTTGAAGCCGATCAGAGAATTACACCTTACAAGAAAACTGCTTAGAGCACAGCTATCGGCATCTTTAAAATGGAATCTTTAAAATGGAACAATCTTTAAAATTTGAATGGTTTGTGGATAAATTCGGTAAATAATCAAAACTTTAACTTTGAATCACAATGTATTTATTTTCATCTTCATATTTGAAGACACATTATTTATGATCTATTTCTATTATTTTATAATTACATAATCACATCCCCAACTTTTCGATTAATGTCACTATGGTTTAAGTATTAATTAAGATTAATTAGATTGATAAAAAAAATTAATTAGGAAATAATAATTTAAATATCAAATTAAATTATTAATTAACATAAGGTTAGTGTAATTGTAAAAATAAATTAAAATTAAAATTATATTATTATTTTGACTAATCTAATGGCTAATCTAATGTGGAGTTATAGCTAGGGAGACATTGGATTTATAGAAAACATGTACCTTTCATCAAATTTTGGAGATGACTTTGATAAAGCCAATGCCAACATCGTTTTTATTTGTGGCCAGTTATTTTTTGCGAAAATGATTATTTCCTAATAAAATGAATCTATTTTCTTCACAAATAATCATTCTCGTCGTAAATAATCCGTCACAAATGTTCATTTTTCTTGTAGTGTACGTATTTGAAGATCAGTCTTGTTCATTACCAATTGGTGATAGTTGAGCTGAATATATATTTAAATTATTAGCAATGCTACGTACAATCGTAGAGTGCGCAAGCGTCATATAGTCGCTTTGGAAAAGAGTGGAGTCTCCTATTAAAAAATTAATATTTTTTCATGTGAATTCTATATTTATTCACTTTTATTTAAAGTGATTATACAGTACTTACATACTCTATACTCTATAATTACATATAGTATTACTCAAATACATGCAATTGTATTGGTGATGATTATATACGGTAAAAAAAGAGACAATGCTAGCGGGCTATCCTGCTTGTACCACTGAGCGTGCTCTTCGTGTACTTCGCCTTCTATCTGGGCCAAGTAACTGAACCAAGTCAGCCAAGAATCAGGCCCGATGGAAATGGCTACAATTACACATAAGGAAACCACCCAACCAGTCAAAGGACCCAGAATGGAAACTACACACCCAACGACTACGAGCACAAGAATGGAAACTACACACCATCGACTGCGAGCACAAGAATGGAAACTACACAATCAAGCATTGAATCCTCTTAGTATATTTTTCAAATTGTAACGCTACTCTATAATCTGTATAGTACATTCCTCTGTACATATATATACAATACAAGGCGCTCACAGTTATTAGTTATACTTATATATTAAGTTACATACTTACATATATAATAGGGTATAAGTATAAGAGTACATTATATATATATATATATATATATATATATATAATATGGAATTGTAATTTCTTTTAAGTTAAGTAGTTGGTAATAAGATATCCTATAACTCTTTTTATATACTTTGGAGTTGGACCTTTTATTTTGGCGGTTGTATTTGCTATTGTTCGTGCATTTTTTTAGATTTTATTTATTTGGTTAATTAGTTATATGCATGATGTTTTTGAAAATAATATTTTGGGCTCTATGATATTTGAGATAAAATTTGTTTTCATTTGATTTAGAAAAACCAACTACCCCAACAAAAAAGTCCAAAACCGAATTACACTTGTAAATTGAATCAAACTGGACCAAAACTGAAGAAAATCGAAAGTTCCGATTTCTTAGATGAATTGGTCTGTATCAATTATCGGATCCAAAATCGATTTAGACCAGCTCGATTTCAAAAAATGTCCAAATCATGAACGAGCCAAATTACCGATTACACACCTAATTTTAATGCTTGTTTACGTTCATATTTTGAAGTTTATTTTCATAAATATGGCTACCTAAAATTTTAACTAAAGTTGTGGATGAAACCTTATTGAAGATTAGTAATATTACTTATGAAATGTAATTTTTTCGCTAATTATTTGTGTATTAAATGATCAATTGTTCTTACTTCACATCAATTAAAAGGAATAAAATTCTTGATATGAGTTTGATCATGTTTTTCTCATGATCTAGAATACTCTTAATCAATTGAGAGTTTGGTTCATAAGTTGTTAAAAATAAAATCTAATATATTTTGTAATTTATTTTAACATATACAAGTGATTATTTGATTTTATATTTTTAAGCAAAGAATATATAACATATTTATTTTAGATATTCTCTTATATAAAAAGGGTCTCAACAGTAATATTTTCCACAATGACAATATTGATTTCTAGCCGTTCTTGACTCAAACTTGATTGCTAGCTTGTCCACAACAAGCAGCGAATGTTGTTTCTTCTTAATCTTTTGAACATCTCTCAGGTGATTTTTCTTCCACTATTCTTCATAAACACTTCCAAGAAAATCAATCCTTCTACGTTTTCTTCTAATGATTAGATAATTGATACTGGTACGATAGATCACATGGTATATATATTCAGTATCTTTGTTCACCTCTGCTCATTCTGTACTTAACACATGATTTGTCAAGCTACCTAATGGAAAGCTTCTGCACCATTCAAACACATTTGCCAATTTTTTGTTTTTTGATAAAGAGAACTTCATTCAATTGAAAACATCAATACATCAATTGTTATCAAACCATAAAGCATGATGAACAAAAGAAGGGACTTGCTCCCACCATACATTGATATCAACAACGTTCCAAGCATGTCTAGCTAAAGAATGAGCTACTCTATTCCCCATCCTGTTAACATGTTGAACTTGGACTTCTTGGAAACGCATCATTAGATTCTTGGCTTCATTGATCAAATTACCAGCACTTGCATAAGAATCTTCTGTGGATTGCAACTCCTGAACCACGTTAGTACATTCATTTTCAATGATCAATTTCGAAATGCCAAGTGGGAGGTATAGCTGTAGCCCTCTCAAAACAACAATGGATTCAATTGTGGTTGCCTCATCCACTTCTAATTCATTCTTGCTTGCAGCCATCACAATTCCTCCACTTATATCTCGCAGGACAATCCCAACTCTAGCTTTTCTCAGATTAACAAAAACTGGTCCATCTACATTTACTTTGGGAAAACCATCTGGGGGAGCTTGCAACTTAGATAGCTTATGCAAATCCCTTACTGTTGTTGCTCGCACATCATTGAAAGTTTTGTAGAGTGATAAAGCATGTTCAGCTGTTTGAACAGGTTATATCAAATTGTTTTCCAACTGCAACTGATTTCGCCTGTACCATAAGCTCCAACATAGAATAAAAAACATAGTTAACTCAGCTTCACTACCTTGCATCATAACCATTCTCATAGTTTCAATAAAACTCAAAGTTGAATGAAAATTTTGTAACATTGGGAGGAATTTCTACCATAAAATATGATTCGTAGAACAAGCTAACATAGCATGGCTAATATCTTCCTCGTGATCCTGACAGAAACTACATTGAGCCTCCACATCAATCTTTTTCCTCCTGAGATTTGTGAGAGTTGGCCAGATATCCTTGCAAGCCTTCCAGGCAAAAGTTTTAATCTTCATGGGAACTTTCATGTGCCAATTTCTCCTCCAAAGAGTTCTATCTTGCATCTGCAAAGATGTTTCCCCATCACAGCTAGCCATTAAATTTTGAATCAGGTTATAAGCACTCTTGACAGAGAACTTGGCATTTGCTTCCTTATCCCAAATCAACCTATCCATACACTGAGTTGCTGACAATTGAATCTTTAGGATCTCCTCAGCTGTACTTGGATTAAAGAGAGCTCTAACCAACTATGCATTCCATGTCTTAGTAGTAGCATCAATTGTCCACTGTAATTTCTTCATCAACAATTGGCCCATTTTTGCTATCCAACACAAGTTGTAAGAGTCTAAGGTCAGGTAACCAATGATCCTTCCAAATCTTGATTGTTTCACCATTTCTCACTTGCCACCTACACCCTTCCAAAAACCATCTCCTTGCTTCAAAAATGCCCTTCCAAGTAGGGTTAGAGCCTAAAGAAGCTTCGAAAAAAGTACAGTTAGGGTAATATTTGGCCATAAATATTCTTTGCATCAGTGGATTCTCATTTTGCAACAACCTCCACCCTTACTTAGCCAATAATGACATATTAAACATGTGTAAATCCTGAAATCCCATCCCACCTCGAAATTTTGACACACATAATTTCTTCCAACTTAACCAATGAATTTTCCTCTCATTACTTATTTGACGCCACCAAAACCTCACCATCAACCTTTCAAGTTCCCGACACAAAGTCAAAGGTAATTTAAACCAGCTCATTGAGTAAGTGGGTATAGATAAAACCACTGCTTTTATAAGAATCTCTCTAGCCCATTGAGAAAGTAGTTTTTCTTTCCAACTCTGCAAATTTGTCCTCACCCTTGTCTTAATACCTTCAAATGCTCGAGAGTTAAATCTCCCAACAAAATTTGGCAACCCTAAATATTTGTCATACTGTTGAAAAGTATTGACGCCCTATAAATGCAACAACTCTCTTTGATTAATAGAATCCACATTTTTAGAAAAAACCATGGTTGTTTTCCCTTTGTTCACCTTCTTCCCAGAAGCCATTTCATATTTATCTAACAAACCTTGAATAAATCTAGTTGTATCAACATCAGCTCGACCGAAAAGTATGCTATCATCAGCAAAGAGGAGGTGTGTTACCATTGGAGCCCCTTTACAAACTTTCACTCCTATCAAATTCCTCTTTACTTTAGCATCTCTCAATAAGGCTATTAAACCTTCAGTGCCAAAGAGAAAAATTGTAAGGGGAAAGCAGATCCCCTTACCTAATGCCCCTTGTAGGTAAAATGGGTCCATGAGCATTCCCATTAATTAAAACTAAAAAAGTGGTAGTTTTAATACATTACATAATGAGATTAACAAATTTGGTTGCCAATTTGAGCATGATTTTCTCTAAAAAGCCTCATTCAATTCTATCGTATGCCTTACTTATGTCCAATTTAAGAGACATATACCCTTTCTTTTCATGCCTTTTATTTCTCAGATAATTCACTAATTCATAAGCTGTTAATACATTGTCACTTTTCAGTCTTTCCCCCACAAAAGTACACTGAGACTCAGATATGATAGCAGGTAAAAAACCCTTCATTCTATTCACAATGACCTTAGAAACAAGGTTATAAACCACATTACACAGGTTGGTTGGGCGATAATCAGAAACAAGCTAACAAGTTTTCTTCTTAGGAATTAAACTTATAAGTGTATGATTTAGTTGAGAGGGCAACTTACCTGTAGTAAGAGAATCCAACACTGCACTTGTAATGGAATCTCCCACGATGTGCCAGTATGATTGGAAAAACAAAGCGTACATGCCATCAGACCCAAGTGCCTTGTTAGGTTGCATTTGATTCAAGGCTAGCTTTACTTCATCTGCTACAAAGGGCTTGGTGAGTTCAACATTCATTTCATCAGTTACCCTTTTGTCAACAAAGCTCAAAACAACCTCCTGGTCATCCTGCATAGGTTCTTGAAAAAATCAACAACCAACTCATCATGCTGTACACCCTCATGCCATATTCCCCTCTCATCCTTAAGACCCCTTATTAAATTTCTTTTCTTCCAGAGAGATGCCTTAGAGTGGAAAAACTGTGTGTTCTGGTTCCCTACTTTTAACCACTGGACTCGAGACCTTTGTCGCCACATTACCTCTTCTCTTTCAAGTCACAATTGAACTTCCGTTCTAGCATGACTAAGGCGACCAGGATCTGGATTACAAGAGTCAATAAGCTGCATTTTCTCAACCTGATTCCTACCTTCATTAAGTTTTTCCTGACATGTCCAAATGAGACTTTGTTCCATACTATCAATTCTTCCCCACATCCTTTAATGAGACTAAGAATCCCTTCCATACTAGGGCTACTATCCCTATTGCCCCAAACTTGTTCAATAATTTCCTCACACTGCTCCTCTCCCATCCATATGGCCTTAAAGTGAGATTGTTTCTTTTTTTGTTGCACATCCCTATAACATATGGAGTCAAACGAAACTGGCAAATGATCTGAATATGCAACAGTCCCATGTCTAATCACAGCTTGTGGAAAAAATTGACACAAAAACATTATTTCCCAAATACCTATCAAGACGCTCAAAGATATTAGCAAACCCTTCCCATTCCACCAAGTAAACTTGGGTCCTTTATAACCCAAATTTCTCAAATTGCAATCTGTTAACACATCTCTAAAAGCCCCAATCTAAGCTACAGATCGTGGTCTCCCACCTTGCTTTTCATGTAAATGCAATACTTCATTAAAATATCCCCTTAACAACCAAGGAATTTGCTCAAAAGAATTAAGTGTTCTAATGAGATTCCATGTAGAAATTCTACTCGAGGCTTCTGGGTGCCCATACAAACCCATAAATCTCCACTTCGTTAAATCCTCCATTTTAATATGAGCGTCTATATGATATCTCGAGAAGGACTTAATCTCAACACCTAGGTCAGAACTCCACAACAAACCCAAACCCCCACCACGCCCCACAAAATCAATAGAAAAAATAATTTCTAAAACCTAATTTATATTTACAAACTTCCATACCTCGCGTTGTAAGCATCATCTCCTGCAAAAACAACAGGTTGGGCCCTTCTCTCACGATTAAATCACAAAGAGCTCGAATTCCCTGTGGGTTCCAGAGCCCACCGGAATTCTAGCAGATAGTTTTCATGGTTGTCAGCTTGGCTGGAATTCAGCCTCTGCCGATGACACAATTGGTACCTCATGAAAAATACAAATTTGAACATCCTTAGAAATGGTCCTCCTCTTCTTTCACCGGAACCTCCTTCAATTTCGTAATGGAGCGTCGTTTAGCCTGTGTGGCATGTGAATCGGGAACCTCAGATCACGAATTCCTAACCACTTTCCCTTTATTTTTCTAGAAAGTATGAGCTGGGCCTTCTAATTGGTTGTTAGGTAATGGGCACATGTCGCAACCACCCATCTCAGAATGACAATAATCCTAGCCCATCACATTCTTACTACTTCCCCTTGCAGCAGCCTTCTGCATGACGACTTCCACCTGAACCCAAGAATCATGCCTAGCATCAAACACCTCATCAACTGCTTCACCTTCCACCATTGTAGCCATGTTTATGCCATTAACCCCCCCCCCCCCCCATTTAATAGCCGCGCTATCTCAACTAGTAATTGGTTCTCCACCACCTCCGCATTTAATGGTTCATTAGTAACAGTAGTAACTACATCTAGAGATATTGCAGAACCGTTTGAGACCAACTATGAGTACGTACTCTGACCTTCAACATCGAGATTGATCACCTTAGACGGCTGTCGGCGACCAACCTGATCAGGCATAGGACTTCCAAGACCAAAATCCCGCAACCATTGACCATATGGCAATATCCCATCCATAGCTTCCATTTGGCCAACCTGCTCACAATCCTTCTACAGATGCCCAATCTGTTCACAAATGTAGCAGAACTCCAGCAAGCATTGATATGAAAGCCTTACCCAGTAAGGCCCATTGAACCCCAAGCTAAGTTGCTTCCCCCATAAAAGAGGTTTAGAAACATCGAGACAGATTTACACCTTCATGAATTCCGCCCATTCACACTCACCATCCAACAAATCCACCTCCAAAACCTCACCCAGTGATTTGCCAATTTTTCGACCGATCTTCTTACTTCGGGCCATAAGTGGAAAATCATGAATACGCACCCAGAGGAGAACTTCCATCAAATTAATCTGATGGGTTTGAAGCAAACCATCAAATTGTTTCAGTAAGATTAGTTACTTATCAAAAGACCATGGGCCATCAAGGAAGATTCTCTTCTGATCTTAGACATCCTCAAACTCAGCAATAAAGAATTTAGAACCCAAATCCTGCAACCGCATAACCCTGATTGGACGCCAAATCTTCCTTAGGAACTACTTGAAAGCCTCTTTGTTATAATGTTTAGTAGTAAGCAGCTGCACTATCAGGCATTTCTCACCACCCACTAAGTTTTCCTAGACTATATCATCATCAACCGAGATAACTTCTTGCTCCTGCTACGTTAGGGACAACTTGCCGTACAATGCTTCCAAATTGTCTGCCATGGAGTAAAGAAAAATGAACTTGCGATAGACAGGAAAGCAAACCTCTACTCGTGGGAGAGGAGAGAGGAAAAAAAAGTTGGGAAGATAACAAAACTCTCTCAGGATTTTCAATTACACAAAACACATTTTTGTTAAATTTTTATTCTTGAGTTTGAATAAAAATTTTAGTAAATCTTGATCCAAGAGATCACAGTGATGGTACACTGCTTTTAGGTGGAAAAATCAATAAACATGGTTATGTTAGACTTGTTTCAAATAAACCAATGCCTCTAATCAGGTCATGATGATCATCTTGTTAGAAAACTGATGATCAGCTTATAAATTTCCAGCAAGAAACATCCAAGACGACAAACATCTTCATGAAAAAGGCCCTATGTCAACGACAGCTCTTAAATTCTAGAATTCCAGCATTAGTTCTTATAACTCACTAAAAGTCCAAACACATTACAATCAGAACAAGGATGGTGATCTGTATTATCTCAAGAAAATCTTCAACCTTTTTAATATGTTGGCGAATGAAGCTAGATCTTTGACGTACGGTCAAAATCTTTTGCTCAATACTCACTTTCTGCCACTCCATCTGTTATCCAAAATCGTCCCTAAAACTTTTATATATAGTGTAGCTTAATTTTCACCGCCCCGGCCAAAGACTTGAAGGAGAAGTTGTAAAGCAATTCACATGTAGGTGGATTTTAGCTCGCTCGCCTGTCCTGGGAGGGTGATCTAGCGAAATCTAATTCACACATTTTATTTATTTTTTCATTTCAATCTATCAAACTCACAAATTCTGACTGCGTTTTCTTTTTTCATTTGAATCTATCAATCTAAAACTTGAAGGAACACAACTGTTTCATAGTCTGGATCGATCGAAAATCTCACCAACATTTAATGAAAATAGTGCATAGCGATTTTTTGTTCTGTCATAAGAATTAAACACAAAAAATTGAGTTAAATTCTGTCGTAAGAATATAAGAACCGCCTAATTTACATTAACAAATATAATTGAGTCATGACCAACACGGCCTGACATAATGACATTCTCACTGCCGTGCCATGTACAAAGTGTACCGTTTGTATGCTTTAGGCCCGACTTCCTTCCCGCAATGACGTTCTCAGAGAACTCACTGATCAAAGCCTCAATTGGGACTCCAAGAGCTCAAGTACATGACTGTCCTCAAAGACTCTTCCGACTTCTTCAGTTTCTCCTGATCTCTTACTTTGCTTGAAACCACTGCAGAAGTCGAAGAGGAGAGGTTCTTTGCCTGAGATAAGGAGCGGAGATGGTTCTTTGTACTTTGCTGAGCGGATCTTATAAAATAATTCCACCTGCATATACCCATCTGGTCTTTCATGGCCTCCACAACTCCTACGCTGGCTGCCACAATTGCTCTGCTTGTTGAACTCATCTTCTACTCTGCACAAGACTCTGATTTGCTCTTGAAATTAGAGAAAAACGAATGGCAAATTCTGTGTAGCAACTAATCAAAACTGATCGAAGAATTAAGGATTAAGTGATTGATGTGGCAAACATATGGAGGAGCTTCTTTTATAGAGGGACAGAGATGGAAAGACGGATACTTGGAAAGGCCTGCCGAAGTTTGGGAAAATCCATCGATCAGCAATACCACTAGTGTTCAAGGTTTTGGGGTCTGGGAGCCAATGGTTTTTTTTTCCCCATGATACGACAAACCCTTTATTTCTGTCACTTTAGGATAAAATGGTCCCGTACGTCCACTTGAGTTAGTGATGCGCACGCTATTTTGCAATATAAAACTAGTGAGTCATGCTATTCATCTACTCGCAAGTCTCATTCACCACACACCCCCTTGTGATATGTTTTTTTTTTTTTTTTTTAAACACGTGCGTTTTACCTTACCCTACATACCCCAAATCACGACCAGGTTGATTTTAAATTTCTCTCACTCCATATTCAAGCTGCAAGGGTTTTTTTTTTCTCTATGTTTTCATGTATTTATTGTATTCTCTATATTCAAGCTAATCCATGGTTTTATAATTCTTCATTGTCTACGCTCCATATTCAAGCTACTCCCTAGATTTTGTTTTCATGTGAGGGGTTGTTTTCCTGGCTAGCTACTAGACATCCGTTCGATACAATATCTAATATGCCAACAACATTTTTGCTTGAACACAATACGTGCATTTGAAAACAATAAAGCCAACAACAAATTTTGTCTGCCTGTGGGGGGTTGATGTCGCATTTGCTTAAAAGCTCAATGCACCAAGCTCGCCTTAGTTTAGGGAGAGATACTCCTCATTCTCTTGAGAAACCACCACCAAATCTGAACCTGCGCAGAGGGGGGAGGAACTTCGGCTCCTCCCCCCCTGGCCCCGCTCCTCTTTCCTTCATCTTTACTCTCTCTCTACTCTAGTTTTCTTCTTTCATTTTCTTTTTTTATTATTTTTTCAGGGCTAAGTATGGAGGAAGGCTGATCATCTACTACTCTCCGACGTTTGACGACCACCACGTGCCCTCCCAAAGGTTTCCCAAGGCACAGATTCTTCGCAAAGTTTTTCGCTGAATGGAGCTGCGCGTGACCCACATGCACGGTCCAAAATGGGTGCATGAAATCCACGTGTCACTACTAAGGGTGCTCTTTTACCACCACGCGCTGCTTTTCTGGGTCCAGAGGCATCGATTACTTCAGACCTAACAGACCGCCATACTCCATACTCCTAGGGTGGCATGTGGCTCTCACGTGCCATCATTGTCACTTTGTTTGTAATTTTTTCCACCAAGGTTGAAAATGTGGATTTATATCTTTTTAAGATGTAATTCATTTTTTTCCATGTATCTTTAATTTATGTTACGTCTTTTGTTTTAGAAAAATAAAAACAATAATAACACATCGTTTCTTGGACTTTTGTCCATAGTGTGTCCTATACTCCGTCTTAGACAAAGTATGGAGTTTGTTAACTCTATCTTGGACAGAGTTGTGCTCTCTCTCAGGTGGTTTGAGAGAGGTTTGCAGCATGGACTATACCATGTCAGTCACAGTTGTGTACTGGGGAGCCGTTAATGTTGTAGCTAGCTTGTAATGAATGTTTCAGGTCAAAGTTGTAATATTTGTTATTAATGAATGCATTTTGTTTTATAAAAAAAAATAAAAATAAAAAAGCTCACTACACCCACCCAACACAGAGAAGCGAGACACCCAAAATCAATTTCTCTCTTTTTTTTTCCCATCCATACATGCAATGTAAAACAACCAATGTAATATTTTGAGGGTCTGTGGATGCTAGGGCTATGAGCGATTCACTGGGACCGATGGGAGGGGGGATTATGTGCAATGGGAAAAGGTGACCAATGGGAGCTTCTGATTATGTTCACGTGGGAAAAGGGATCGACGGGAGGGGGAAGAGGGATTTCTTATTGCTCAGAGGCGATGGGAAGTGGCCATGGAGAGGGGGAGAGTGATGATAGGGCTACGAGTGATTCACTGGAACGAGATTCACAAATGTACTGGACTTCCCTTAGACTGAGTTTGCCATATCAGAAGTCGTGTGGTGTTTGATAAAAAAGCTAGACTAGGAATAGAATTTCTCAAAACTAATTCATGCTAGGAGAGTTGGATTGTAATAAACAAAAAGAGTAGTAATCCACTAGTCTTTTTTGTTATAACTTTTTATATAATTATATTTTAAATTAAGAGTATTTTAAAAAAATGATATTATTTATATAAATTATTTTAGAAAAACATTTATGCTTTAAAATAAGAATGTGTAAATAATTATGAAAAAATTATATATATATATATATATATATCTATTCTTTATTAAAAGCATGAATGGAAAAAGCAACAGGGATTTTCATCTTCTTCTTTTTTTCCTAATTTACCCTTCTGTTTTGGTAGTTTTCCAATTTTATCTTTAGCACTCTTGCTTGAACAACAATCACTACAAGAAATTTTAGTTTTAGGGATGAAATTATTTAGGAACGAAAGAAATTTCATCCCTAAAAGTAATTATTGATTTCGTCTCAAAAAATGGATGACTTTGTAAAAACGTTCGAACGGCTAAAAATCCATTCGAACCAGATCTTCTGTGACTAATTAGGTCGTCTCAAAATGTCAAAACCGTTTGAATGGTCAAAAATACTTTCGAACCTAGAATTAATTATTGTTCAAATGGTTTATAGTTTGTTCGAATGGTAATCTGGGCAGGAAAATTTCCAACAGGAATGATTTGGTGGGAAAAATAGGTGAGAAGGTTGCAAGCTCGTTCAAACACAAAATTTATGCATTCGAACGGAACATTTGGTGGGAAATTAAGTTAAAATTGGCGGAGATTTTTTTAAGCCTTGTTCGAATGGAACATAAAATATTTACAAATTCATAAATTTATTTTATGTAATTAATGTAAAAATATTTTAGTAATTTATTTTATTTTAAATAAATATTACTTATAGTGTCATTTTTTATATTATTGTGAACGGTAAGTAAAATGCAAAAACAAACATAATTAACAATAAACAAGCTAGCAAACACTAAAACTAAAAACCATATATTAATTGCATCCAAAAAATATAATGTATGGCAGGAATATAATGTATAACTATTTGAATATTTAAATTAATTATACAAAATAAAAATAGTCAAGATTATCCATACAAAAAAGCACATTTAATACAAATAAAAGATATAAAGTACTACTAGGCCAGATCGTGTAACAATGCCTTGACTCCAGCAATGCGTGCCTTAATATCAGTCACTCGAGACATGAGCTTCGACTCAATCTCTGCAAGGGCGACCCGGATTGCATTAATGATCTCTGATGTCTGTGCGTGCATCTCTGCATGCACAATATCTGCAATCTCCTCATAAGTAGCACTGTGTGATGCACCCTGTGTAGATGCCTCACCAAATACGCCCTATGCACCTCCCTGAGTGTCGACCGTCTCTGTAGTGGGTGCACAAATATGAAATCTGGAGTGTCCAGTGCTATGAGACAAGGTTGTTGAGTTGATCGGTCCAATCGAGTCCAGACGCTCAAACTCATCTGGCCTAACTCCTTTTGCTGAAAGGAATCATGTGAGCATGACTCCAAATGGCAATATTTCTATGATAATTTTTTTTTATAAGTACAAGTATTATATATATCAAAAGGAGTAACCAAATGCACTGAATAAAATAAAACTCTAACTGTCGTAATATAGGTGGCTTCTGATTGAATCCCAACGAATATATATCTCGCTAAGTCGATAGGCACCCCACGAGTGACCTGTAACATAAATCGTACTCGGTCCATGCTCACCTTAGTCTTGTGCAGTCGATGATCAATGTTGTTGGCTATTATAATGTTCATGATCTTGAAAAAACTAAATAAGTCCACATGTTTGATGTTCTTGCTCCCATCAGAGGAAGGAGCATTTGGACCTACAACCAATTCACGAACCTCATGATTAGCAAGGTCATCGATCTCATTAGGCATCACAGTATCCTCTTCCTCTGCGGTCTCCCCATCGCCTACAGGTGTAGACTGATCTCTAGGCACCACGTTAGGATATGCAGTGGGCAGTCGATGGATACCTAGAAAATCAGTAACTGCATCAACTGAAAATCGTATTGAGATGTCTTAGACGGAGAAAGTGTATGCCTCATCCTCCTGATTGACACGATCAAGTTCTCTATAGAACTCAGATACAATATTGATGTATGAAACTATCTCGTCCGTGTCTTCGTCCTTCTGATCAATGATCGATGTCCAATCACGATCGAGAAAGACAGATGCGAGACAATGTCTCTCCCATAGAAGATCCCTAAAATCATCTATCTTCACTTGTGTCTCGGACTTCTTCACTAGATGATTGCCCTGACGCAACTCGCTTATTTTCCCAAGAAGCCATTGGAATAATGCTAAATTGATGATATAAAATAAAGGACAACGAGTACAAAATATCATAATTACAATTAGATCAAGGTAATTATATCTAAAAAAAATTAAAATTAAAATGTACCGTTAAAATGCTTAACAACACGTTCCAACGATGTTATAATACGTTCGACTGGTAATAAATATACGTTCGAATGCTCATCGATTTCCATTTGAACCATCTAATTGTGGTTCAAACGATAACCAATTCTATGCCGTTCGAACGTATACAACACGTTCGAACAGCGATTTCTGGTTCAAAATCGGCAATGGCTGAGTTGACTCAGTCATTGCCAAAACCGTAAATAATCGGTCTAGAACCGTCGGTTTTCCTCCCACAACAACAATGAAAGGCCGGGATGACCATAGAGTCATCCCGTCCCCCATTTCCAATCGACTACGTGATTGAAATGATATTTTTTTCAAAACCCCATTTTTTACCCATTTAAAACATGTTTTATGAGAAATTAATCGGTAAAAACGGTTAGGAGAGGACAGACCTGTTGTGGGTTGGAGAGTGGTGGTGGACAGTGGCTTCAGTGGCGGTGTTTGGTAGCTCGTGGCACTGGAGCGACAGAGTGGGAGAAAGGATTTTGCATTCTAATGGCGCTGGGTCTGGACACAATGCCTAATATTTATTTTTTTTCATTCGAACGGTTGGTAATGATGTTTGAACGCATTCATTTTATCCGTTCGAATGCTTACGAATACCGTTCCAACACGGAAAAAATATTGTGTAGGTTATTATTGTATTTGTTATATAATATAGTATATATACTTATACTACTTATATATAATACTTATACTACTTATATAAAACTTATACTTAATTATTATATACTTATATTTATGCTAATACTTATATACTACTTATATATACTTATATACTACAATATATTATACTTCAAACATACAACTGTATAATTATATACTACTATAATTATAATATACTTATATAGTTATACTTATATATATTTGTCAACTTATATTATAGTTAGATATACAACTATAATATATAATATACTTATATATAATACATACTTATAAGTATAAGATCAATACATATACTTATACTTACATATATAGTTATATATATATATATACTACTATATAGATAATATACTTATATAGTTATACTATTGTTCACTTATATATATTTGTTCACTTATATTATAGTTAGATATAAAACTATATCTACTTATATACTACGATATATTACACTTATATATATATATATTTAATATACTTATATAATATACTCTTATATAATATACTTATAATACTTATATGAGTGTACTATATAAGTATATAGTTTTGTACACTACTATATCCTTATCTTCTACTATATATTTAGACTTATATATATTCTATATACCTATACTTTTATATATATAGTAATAAAATTAGATATATATATATATATATATTGTACATTCGAACTGCCTATTATCCATATTCGAAGGTATAATTATCTATTCGAATGGAAATTTACAGAGTTCGAATGTATATAATATGTTGGCGCCATTGATAAGTTGTGATTGGATCAATTTGCGCCATATTACACTTTCAATTATCCGTTCAAATGTCTATAATGGACCTTTGAACGGGTGTGAGTTGAATTGGTCCAGGCGGGAAATGTTTCCCGCTTCCCTGTTTCGGATTTAAACAATTAGTAAATTACGTTCGAACAAGAAAATACAAAATAAGACGTCCAGAAGCACAAACGTACTAGACATTTGTGCTTATTTTTTCTTGAGATTCAGAGAGCATGAGAGAGAACGACCGTGAGAGGGTTGGACATCAACTCTTTTTCTTTAAATTGGTAAGTTCTTTTACTTTAATATTCTATTTCCATGGGATTGTTTTATTAAAAAACTCAAATTTATGTTTCTTAAACTCAAATTAGTTATTTTTTCTTCTGTTTTTGAACAAAATATTAAGGTTAGAAGAATATATTTGTGTTTGAATGTGAGAAACATGTAAATATATTTGTGTTTGGATGTGGGAATATATTTGTATTTTTGAACAAATATGAACATATATTTGCGTTTGGATGTGGAAATATGAAAATATATTTGTGTTTGTACAATGTTTGTGAAATATGAATATTATGAGTTTGTGTTTTTTCCATGAATGTGTTCTCTAAGATGCTGTTTGTCTCTATTTCGTGTCTGGAATCTAGGTTGCAACCATTCGAACTCAATGATTTCCCGTTTGAACGTGTATCCCATTCGAACAGATCTTGAAGTGTTTGAACGAGTGTACTCCTATGTTGTAATACTTAAACTCAAATTTAATACTTAAAAGATAATTTATTAAAAACTATAAGGTATAATTAAAAAATAAGAAACATAAGATGGACATTAATACTTAAATTAGAATTAATAATTAAAAGATAAGTTATAAAAATCTATAAGGTATTGCTAAAAAAAAGTAAATTTAAATTATAATTAATACTTAAAAAATGATTTCACATGAGATTTATTAATACTTAAAAGACTAAACTTAAAAGATTTTACTTAAAAGACTAATAGCGTTAATAGAACTTATTTTAAACTCTAATTAAAATTATTAATACTTAAAATATAATAAACATAAGAATTAGAAATACTTAAATTAAAATATATACTTAAAAATATTTAATTAAAAAACTATAATGTATAATCAAAACACCTTTTGCACTCTAATTAAAATTATTAATACTTAAAATATAATAAACATAAGAATTAAAAATACTTAAATTAAAATTTATACTTATAAAATATTTAATTAAAAAAGTATAATGTATAATTAAAACATATTTTGCACTCTAATTAAAATTATTAATACTTAAAATATAATAAACATAAGAATTATTAATACTTAGATTAAAATATATACTTACAAAATAATAAAAATTATTAATACTTAAAATATTGGTGATTTGTAATGTTATTTTGCAAGATATTTGTGATTTGGAATGTGATTTTGCAATCTATTTGTGATTTAGAAGATGGTTGGTTTACTATTTAGGTGCTAGAATTTAGAGTTATTTTTACATGAAGTTAAACCTTAGACCCGTTCTAGAGTTGTGGCTAAATATTCTCTTAAAGAATGTTTGGGTACAACTCTTGAATTGTCTAAAGTGGATAGTTTGTGACTCTATCATCTATATGGCAGATATATTCAGTTTAAACTCTTGTGTTAGTCAATTTTAATTTTGGTTTAGCATTTTGTTACATTCTTCGAGTATGTGATCTGTAAGTTTCTCGGCTCATGAATAGAGTCGACGACCTATCGTGACTAGCATATTTGGAGAATTGTAAGAAAATGCTGCTGAAATTTTTACTGACAATAGAGTTTTGGACTGAGTATACATGTGGTATAGATGATAGTCTCTCGAATAAGATATGACAACTATCTTATAAAATAGATGGCAATTAAACAAGTATATTAGAATATACTCTTGATAGTGTTTATCCCTTGAAATGAGTTTTTTTTATAGCAGCCTATGAGTAATGGAAATATGAGGGAAAATAGTTGGATGTTATTGGGAGATAGACTTGGGTGAGACTACAAGGAGTATGCACGATGGGTTAAGTTTTTTTTATAGAGTTTGCTCGTATGAGTATTGATAGTTGAGGATTTATATGATGTCCATGCAAGAAGTGTAAAAATCTTACTTCTTATAATTTGGTGGTAGTAGATGATCATTTATTTATAAATCGAATCGATTCTAATTACTCACCTTGGGTCTTACATGGCAAACCATTTCCTAAAAGAGTTAGATTTAGTAGTCACTCTAATCAAATGGAGGAGGGTAATGGCATCGACATGGACGACATTAATGTTGATGATTTTAATGACAGTGAGGATAATAGAGAGGATATGATTAAGATGTTAGCCGATTTGGGTGTAGGAATATGTGGAACGAAGGATGGAAAAGGAACATCTATACAATCATTTAAGGGAAATGGAAACTTTGAAAGACTGTGGGAGGATGCATCACTACTTGAGGTTAGTGATGATCCTCTAAATAAATAGTATCTAATTTAAGTTCATGTATAATAATATAGTATTAGTTGTTACAAATTAATAGTTCACATGAACATGCGCAACGAACATATACAATTACTTCGCATAAATGGTGTAACTGACATAGAAAAGACGCACGAAGAGGAATTTGCCTCGTGGTTTGAACATACGGTATTACTGTAAACCCCCATCTTATAATAATACAAACTACATACCACTAAACTTCACAGATTTCTATCTAACATTGATATAATTATAATAATATTTATTGATTCAGGTTGTATTGAAATATACTAAAAATTCAGAAGAAATCTCACCAGAACTGTATGCTCTGTCATGTGGTTTGTCCAGACAAGCCATCCAATACTTAGGATGTTTGGTGTGTGGATATAGATTTGACACAGCTGATAGAGAACGATATAGGAAAACTCAAAATTGTGGGGTCGTAGTTGAAGGAAGCCATGGGATGATAACATTGACTTCTACGAAATTGTGGAAAATATCATAGCGTTAAAGTACGTGGGGGGATATATGATTTGGTTGTTTAAATGTAATTGATGGGATGTCTCAAATCTTAGGTTTGGAGTGCATAACGATGAAAGTTTTGTGAGTGTCAATACATCTCGCACATGGTGTGAGGACGATCCTTTAGTTCTTGCTTGCCAAGCGAATCAAGTTTTTTATTTAAATGATTCGGAGTATGTAAACCCATGGCGGGTAGTGGAGAAGTTTGCACCAAGAAATGTATATGATTACATTCCAGAGGCAAACGAACCACATGAAGAAGTTGATAGTCCAGCAAATCAAGAAGCATATCAAGAAAATGAATCTAGCATCAATTTATTTGTTGATCTAAACTAATATAACATAGTCCCATTGCGTAGAGAGGATGTTCAACCCGAAGTAAATGAGAGTAAAATGTCGAAAGAAGATGAATCAATTGAAGTGCCTACTGAGAATAAGGGCGACTGATCCAGCAAAACTGATAGTGAATGAATTTCAAATAAATATTTTTGTAAGTATTATTCTTATAAATATCCGTAACGTTTGTTTGAATAATAATTTGTTACAATTTCAAACATATATGCCTCATAAACGCAAAGCAACACGTGCGCCATCATCATCCATTATCGACTCCCCTTGTGGTTCACCTGCCATCAATAGTGGCCAACATCACCACATCTAGAACAAGATATTTTATCAAATTAAATATCACATTTTATGCTCAATTTAAGAAATATATATCTATAAAATAAAATAGTTAAATTAAAATATATGCTTTAATTACTGTGTATATAGATGTTGTAAGCCAGTGCGGAGGTAGAGGTACTACGAAGGGTGTCTGTATAGAGAAAGTAAGGAAAGTGGGTAAAATTAAAGTTGATATTCCTGATTATCACACTAGTGGTTCTAGAGATTCGGCAGCCTGGCTTGCTTCTTATATTGGTACGCTGACTCGCACGTATGCACTGATGGCTACATCCTCCTGGTCTAAAGTTCCCCAAGATGTGAAAGACAACATAAAAAATCATTGCTTGGTAATAAGCTATATCCCAAGTAACTAAGTATATAACATGTTAATTTTAAGTTATTTTGTATTTATACTAATTTTTTATAATTTTTTAAAGGACGAGTTTGAACTTAATTTTGGCCTACGAGAGGATCGATTAACTGTTAAGGAATTGATGCCACATGCATTCCGTAGGTATAAAGGTTAATGTCATCCACACTATAAAAAGGTCAGTACTACAACAGAGGCGCGCCAAAATCCATTCCAAACAATGCCACCCAACGAATGAGAGAATGTTTGTGATATGTTTGAAGATCCTGCTTATCAGATACTTTTGTTGTTATCTTTTTTAAATTGCATATGATAGATGCAATAAACATATAAACATAATTTTTTTAACAATGGAGTACTTTAAACCAAGCAAATAGATCAAAATTAATGATACACCATCTTGCGGGTTCTTGACTTTTTCATCATTTGTCTAAAAAATGATAAGTTATTCTCGTCCTCATTAAATAATATAGATTTTCCTTTTACAGGAAGAAGAAAGTCCTATTGAGTATGATCTGACCCAATTATATGCTAAAGCACATAAAAATAGTAATGGTGTTTGGACCACTCCCGAAGCAGAGGCAAATTATGTAAGTTTAAATTTATTTAATTCCATTGTCTAATAATATTTTTGATATTTATAATAACTTTACAGTTTTTATTTTTGTAGGACAAGATGATATCTCTTAAGAAAATTGCTGCGGATCTGACTGATGAATCTTTTGTCAATGATGCTCAAATCATTTCTCAAGTTCTTGGATCACATTCTGGATATTTGAGGGGCCTAGGACGTTGTGTGAAACCATCATCAACATCATCATCCTCTTTTCAAGCCAGATCGAATAACGATAAGACTAAGGAATTGGAAGAAGCAACACTTGAGATAGAACGATTGAAGTCCAAGGAAAAAGAGTTGCTAACCCGATTAGATCAAGTGACGGATTTAGTGGCAACATTAGAAGAGAACATACAGAAGAGGTTGGAGCTGAATAACCAAAAAATGTTTGAACAGTTCCAGTAAAAAATGTCCCAAAACTCTATACCCCCACCACAATCTTAAAATTTATTTTTTCTTTAATCGCCTTTATATTATGATGTTCCAGAACATTTGAGCTATTGATGTTTGAATTAAAATTTGTGCAATATTAGTATGATATTTTTAATTAAATTCTGATCTGTATGATTAATGTCATTCAAACGGTAAATAACCAGTTCAAACGGTAACTTACCATTTATAAATCCATTCGAACAAAAACAGACCCATTCGAACAAAAAGTAACACATTCGAACGACAACCGAGAAATACATTCACTACGGACGTTCGAACAATAAAATATTTGTTCGAACAACATTAATATGCAAAACCCCATTTGAACGGATATAATTTTGGAAAAATGAAATTTTTGCTCGAACGAATAGAATTTCTGTTCGAACAACAAGACTAAGGAAAAATTTATTAGTTTGAACGCATAAAATCTGTTTGAACACTCCGTTCATTCGAACAAGATCAATATGGCTATTAGTTCGAATGAATATTTCATATTGTTCGAATGGATGTGTTGGTTCGAACAGAGAAATATTCTATTCGAACCATTTATTGAGACGAAATTGGTTTGTCTAAAAAGAAATTCCGTTCGAACGGTTTCAACTAGTTCCGCTCAATGTTGTCTTTAAAAATGATTTTTTGAGACCGTCTCCAAAAACTTTTTGAGATAGTCTTTCCAAGGTAAAATAGAGACTGCGTTTTTTGGTCTCCAAAAATAATTTGAGACAAAATTTGGGGTTTTGGAGACAAAATGTTTTGTCTCAAAAATCCCAATCTCTTGTAGTGAATGTGACAATTATATTTCTAGTTTATTGAAATTAGAGTCCCAATGCAGCATATAAAACCAATATCTAAAATTTTTTAAACACTTGCGTACACGATTTGAGAGTTTGAAAAGCTATAAAAAAAACTCCAATTGCCTTCTTAAAAGAAACCTTTATTCAAAGAGGTTGAGCCTTAGTTTTTGTTATCTTATTGTTTAACAACCACCACCATCATGTTTTGATGCTCTTTATATGATTGAGATTATCTATATATAAGTAATAAGCTCATCGGTGTTTCAAGAGTTTTTGTGAAGCGGAGAAATTTGTTTGTTCAGAGGTGCTAAAAGTAAATTTCTAAGTTTTGAATTTTTTGTATTGAATGTGTTGCTCACGAGGATTGCGTTAATAGGAGACTTTACACAAGTTTGTTGAGATTTAAACTGATTATAATGTCATCTTATCATAGTAAGTTGCTAAGCATTTGGAGTGATTATTACTTGAAAAGTCGTTGGCAAGGATGAAACTAGGATTTTTTCTCTAGAGGGACCAAATGGGATTAGAAATATTCAATCCATTATCCCAAGTGATGGAGTCACAAGGGCCCCATTCTGACAAAGACCAGGGACCATGGAAGAAGAGTAATGAAGGGACTAACTCAAGACAGAGGCAAGCCCATGGCAATCAACATATTACCTATGCAAGTCATGCAATCAAGTACACTCTGGGGAATACAGAAGGGAGGTTTAACTGTGGTTTTGATGTGGTAATTCAGATCACTATATCTAAGATGGACCATTACAACTGGATAGTAGCAAAAACACCAACCCACCTCAAGGGACTAATCGAACAACACGAGTTAACAATCATTAATGTAATACAATGCCAGCTCGAGTTTATGCACTGACACCTGAAGAGGTAGAGAACAACAACGACGTAATTACAAATGCTCTTTCTCTTTTCTCCAAGAAAGCTACAGCTTTATTCAACTCTAGGGCTACTCATTTTTTCATTTCAACATATTATTCTAAGTTTTGTACTATAGATTCTGAAATATTGGGTAACAATTTATTAGTACTAATCCTAACAGGGAACTCGGTGGTATGTAGTTAGATTCTTTGTGGGTGTCCAATCTCCATAGAAGGGAGGTTGATGCCAACTAAACTACTGGTATTTCAGTTGTTTGGCTTTATGAGATATTGGGGATGGACTGGCTAGTTTTCATTTATGCCAGTGTTGATTATTTTAAATAGAGGTAGTGTTCAAGCCTCCTAAGAAAGATGACTTTTGATTTGTTGAATCACGAGTGCATTCTTTTCCACCAATAATACATGTTGTTCAAGTTAGGAAGTTACTGTAAATTGGGTGTCAGGGATTTTTAACCTTTGTGGTTGATACGCCAGTTGAAGGAAGAATTGAAGTTAGAAGACATCCATATTGTGAGGGAGTACCCAGAAGTATTCCTTGAAGATTTGCCTAAATTACCACCAGAGTGAGAAGTGGAGTTTGCCATTAAGCTAGTCCCAAGCACGACACTTATTTCCATGGCCCCATACAAAATGGCACCATCTGAGCTAGCATAACTCAAGGAGCAATTTCAAGAGTTATTGGATAAAGGTTTTATCAGGCCTAATGTATCACCTTGGGAAGTTCTACTAGTTCTATTTGTGAAGAAGAAAGATGGGTCGATGAGAATGTGCATTGATTATAGGGAACTTAATCGAGTCACCATAAAGAATAAATTCACATTATCCCACATAGAAGATTTATTTGATTTGCTTTAGGGCGTTCATGTGTTTTCTAGGATTAACATCCAATACAGGTATCATTAATTGAAAATCAAGACAAAGAATGTGCCCAAGATAGCTTTCAGAACCAAATATGGTCATTATCAATTTTTGTTCATGCCTTTTGATTTGATTAACACCCTAGCTATGCTCATATATTTGATAAATCGAGTACTCCATGGCTTCTTGGATAAGTTTGTGGTTGTTTTCATCGATTAGACATTGATATACTCCAAGGGCAAAGCTGAACCTGAAGAACATCAAAGTCAAGTGCTTGAGACACTTTGGGATAAGAAGTTGTTTGCTTTGAAAAAGTGTGAATTCTGGCTAAAAACAATTCCTTTCTTGAAGCATGTAGTTTCAAAGTATGGCATCTTAGTAGAGCTCAGGAAATCTGAAGCAGTAGCTAATTGGACAAAGCCAATGAATGTGCATGAAGTTAGAAGTTTCTTAAGATTGACATGTTAATTGGACAAAGTAGTGATTCCCTTTACTAGGAAGAACAACAAGTTTCTACGGACTACAAAATGCAAGAAAATTTTCCAAGAGTAAAGAAAATGTTGGTGACCGCCACAATTTTGACAATTCTCACTAATAAAGAAGGATTTTGGATTTACAGTGACACATCAACGTTGGGATTAAGTTCTGTCTTAATTCAGCACAGGGAGGTTATAACCTACACTTTCCGACAACTGAAGGCATATGAAAAAAAATACTCCACACGTGGCTGGAATTAGTAGCAGCTGTGTCTGCACTAAAGTTTTGGAGGCCTTATTTGTATGAGGAAAAGTGTGAGATTTATACCGACCACAAGAGTTTAAAATACGTCTTCACCTAGAAGGAATTTAATATGAGATAGAGAAGATGACTCAAGTTGATCAAGGACTACGATTGTACAATCAACTACCATCACAGTAAAGCTAATGTAAAAGCCGATGCACTGAGTTGGGAATCAATGGGGTCAAGTTTCAATTCTTATTACTCCACATCAGGTATTGATGGGCGAAAAAAGAGTAGGGATTGAAGTTATAACCGGTGAACAATATGCTTTCATGGCCAACTTGATGGTCCAGCCAACATTGATAGAGAAAATCAAGGCCACCCAAAAAGAGGACATGGGGATAGTGAGACTCGTAGAAGAAGCAGAAAAGGAGGTAAGTCTGAGTTTGATTTTTCTAAAGATGGGGTATTGAGGTTCAGGGGTAGACTGTGTTTGCCTAATATGATGAAATAAAAGAATGATTCTTCAGGAAGCACATTGCTCCCTTTACATAGTTCACCTAGGGAGCACAAAAGTGTATTGGGATTGGAGTCGTTTTTGGAGAATGGTATGAAGAGGTAAACTGCAAAATTTGTAGAACAATGTTGTACATATCAACAAGTAAAGGTAGAACATTAGAGATCAGTAAGGTTGTTGGAACTTTAAGGTTTTAGAATAGAAGTGGTAGGTCATCTCTATGGATTTTTTGATAGAGCTACCATGGACACCAAGTGGGCAAGATATAGTCTGTGTAATAGTGGACTATTTGACGACGACTACTTACTTTGTGCCCATTAAAGTTTTCTATAAGATGGAAAAGCTAGCTAAGCTATATGTACAGAAGATACTCAGATCACAAGGGATGCTGGTATCCCCGTTATCTTAGATAGGGATCCCTATTTCACTTTGAAGTTTTGAGAAAGCCTATAGGAAGCCATGGGCACTAGGTTGACTTTCAGTAATACCTTTCACTCTTAGGCGGATGGTCAGTCAAAAATAACTATCCAGACCTTGGAGGACGTGTTGAGGGATTTCAAAGGGACTTGGATGCTATACTTACCTCCGGCTGGGTTTGCCTATAATAATAATTATCAGGAAGTATTGATATAGCACCTTGTGGAGTGTTGTATGTTAGGAGGCGTTGATCCCCTCGTATTAGGATGAGATGGGTGAAAGAAAAGCCTTGGAGCCAGAGACTAAACAAAAACAATAGAAAAGATAGTGATCATTTGGGATAGATTGAAGGCAACTGAGAGTTAACATAAAAGATATGCAGACAATTGTGGTCACCAACTAGAGTTAAGGTTAGGGACACAAAGTTTCTAAGGGTTGCACCGATGAAATGAATTACGAGATTTGTGAAAAAGGGAAAGTTGAGCCCTAGGTATATATGACCCTTTAAGATTCTTGACAAGATTGTCCTAGTGGCTTACAGAGTGGCCCTACCACCAACACTTTCAGAGTGCACAATGTGTTTCATGTGTCAATGTTGAGGAAATACGTTCTCGATCCGACCCCTATTATCAACTATAAGCGACTTCAGATTCAGGAAAATTTGACCCATGTCGAGGAACCAGTGAAAACATTGGAGCGAAAAGAGCAAGTGTTATAGGCTCAAGCTATTTCATTAGTCAAAGTGTTGTGGAGTAATGATACCATTGGAGAAACTTGTTGGGAGCTTGGGGAAGAGATGCAGGTCAAGTACCCACACTTGTTTGAGGGATACATGTTGTTGTCTCATATCATATAAGTAATTACATTTTGGATACTAAATGTTCATATGATCTCTCGTCGACTATGGAAGGATCTTGATAAGCCTTAGCAAATTTCGAGGATGAGATTTTTATAGGAATGATATTGTAATGTCCCAAAATAAATTCAATGGAAAGAATTTCTTTAGACCTTAGAAAAATTAGATCGATTAGGTTTCAGTCCATTGGCGTGTTTAAATTCTAATCCACTAAAGAGACATATTGCCTTTTTGATTTATTTGAGGCACTTAGAAGTATAATTTTACAAAAATAATTTCACCATTAGACTCATATGAACATTTAGGATTTTATGGTGTAATAAAAATTTTTGAATTTTTTGGGTGAATAGTAACCCTTCGGGGGAGTGCCACGTGGCATCTAGTTCAAAAAGCTGTCAAATCGCCCTGTTGGATCCCCAAATTAGCCTAGGATCATTAGAAACCTTTTTGGACACATGGAACAATCTTAATCATCCATTTGGAAATCAAATTGACACTTGTCAAGAGGAGTATAAATGTGTAAGTGATTGGAGTTAAAACCAAGTGATTAGGTTTCTTAAAAAATTAACTATTCCATCTAATTAAGTACTTTTTGACCAACCAAAAAGTGGATTTCAACCCTAGTGAA
Organism: Juglans regia; assembly: GCF_001411555.2. NCBI lineage: Eukaryota > Viridiplantae > Streptophyta > Magnoliopsida > Fagales > Juglandaceae > Juglans > Juglans regia. The sequence continues at coordinate 19,871,866 of NC_049901.1, read as the reverse complement.
ATCTCAAACTTGATGGTGCAAACCGAAACCCCAAATGGTTAGGGTAACCGGAACCTTAAACCTCCAAACCCTAAACTTGCGACCGACTTTAATCATGTGATTCCCACTTGGTTTAAGCAACTTCCACAAGCAACCAGCCACTCATGTACACTCTCCAACACCCTCATATACTCTCTTACACCTTGGTACTTGCATTTGACCAAGAAAATTTGGCTTTGGATTAAAACCTAAGTGAAAGCCCCTTGAAACCCCAAATGGAATGCCATGTCGGTTACACCCTCTTTAGTCCCATCGAAACCCCTAGTTCCCCTAAGCTTCTCCCACAAGATTTCCTCCACTTACAAGGCCGGCTGCCTTCCCACCTCATGTTCATCCCTAAATAGTGTTTTATAGAAGGCCAAAGAAGCAACCAAAAGCCTCCTCAATTTCACCCCAGTTGACAACAACTTTCTAGCACACTCCATCCGCTTTTTCCTTCTCCTTTTCACAAGTTAATCTCACTTCATGTGTTATAGATTCAACCACCAAGTCAGCCCCTATACACCACCCACACCTCTCTCTCATTTTCCCCCACACGGTTTATTTTTCATCACTTGTCCTAGAGAGAATCTGAGTGTGCTTGGAGAGAACAATTTCTGCATCTTTGTGTTCTTGACTTCCAGCCTTTGTAAGTTCCTTCCCTTGTTTTACGTCTCTTCTATTTTGTTAAGTTGTGATTTTTGATAACTTGGGAGAGTACTGGTTGAATTTTCTTAGGACTTTGATGGATGAATGTTGGTGCTGATAATGAAAGGGTTTGATTTGGATGTTTGTTCTTGAACCTTATAAGTTTTGTGTTGTTTTGATGAAAGATTTGTGAGTCTCGATTCTATGAAGTGTTCACATGATTTTTGTGTAAGTTTTGGTTTGATTTATAGCATGTTAGGCTTTTATAAAATAGTTTTGCATGATCTATTATGTGCTAGAAGCTGAATCCTCCAAATGAGTTTTTGTTTGGTGTAGTTGTCATTTTAGCCTAGGATATTGAGTCTATAGTTTTGATTTTTTTTAAATCTTGTTCTTAAAGCTTTGATATATGGATTAAGTTGGATTTTTTAAAGTTTTGTGACTTAGGTCTTTGTTGGATTTGTAATAAACATGCAAAAGTATGTTTTTAAGTATGATTAGAGGCTCTCGTGTTTGGTGTTTGCTGTGATGGATTATTTGTTGTCGTATGTTGGATTTAATTCTTGGATCAAGTTAGAATTTGAATGTGAGGAATATGAATGTGTTGTTTCAAGTTAGAACCTGGATAAAGTTACAACTTGGTTTGTTTTCACATATGAGATGAGATGAGTGAAATTAAAGTTAAAAGTTGAATAAAATATTGTTAGAATAAATTTTTTTAATATTATTTTTGTTTTGAAATTTGAAAAAGTTGAATTGTTTATTTTATTTTGTGAGAGAATTTGAGAAAGTTGTAAAGATTAGATGAGATGAGATGAGTTGTGAAAACAAAGTAGGCGATTCGATTCAAGTCAAAAGCATGCAAGTTTTGGTTTCTATGATTTCCTTGTAAACCGAGTTTCATTTTTTGACTTTTGTGCTTTTTGTTGTTATTTGTAAATTCTATCAACTAGGTTTGAATGATGAACATGTTAGGAGTGAAATTTGTGGACTTTTAGAGTTCTTGGAGTTGAAATGAAAGTATTAGACAAATAACACCAAGATTAGGTTCGATTTGACCTAATCTTGATGTTTCATATTATTTTTTGAAGTGGTGAGTTTAAGTTTTTGTAAAATGTGTGATTTAGTATCTTGGCATGATCTTAGAACTAAGGATGTGATATTTGAGAGTTGTTCTTTTTGGTTAATCACGTTAGTGTGTTAAATGGTCAAGTAGCAAGCAAAATCATAGCTTTTATCCTTTATATGATTAAGCCAAAAGTAGTTCTCATAGTAGGGTTTGGGTTTTGAAAATTCTAAGCCCATATTTGGATTTATAATGAAATTTATATGACGTATGTAAATTTTGATAAGTTTTAGAATTTGTTTGCATTTTCCTTAACTTTAGGAGCTAATTTACAATTTTTCAAAAGTTAATAGGTAATTTTGTAAATTAAGCCCAAAGTTAGTAGAATCTGTTTTTATAAAGATTAAGTGAGAAATGCTAACCATAGAACGTATTTCATTTTAGCTTACGCTATGCTTACATTACACACGACATTCTGTAAGTTAGCTTCTAACTTACTTATAGTATGCTTATGTATGTATGGTGATGAGATTCAGGCAATTAAATTCATTTTTTAATTATGCTTATTAAATTGAATTATGTTATCCAATGCCATGATGCTATTTATCACAATTATGATCATTTGTCACATGTCACAACCATTATGTCATGAAGCATGAAAGCGGGTCATGAAATATTTTTATGTCAAGTATGAAGAGTCAAGTTTACATCAAGCTAAGCTCATGAGACAAGACATCATGGTTACCCCATGAGACAAGACATCATATGTAAGTCTATCTTAAGTAAGCAAGCATTCCATATTTTTCATAAACAAGATCATGTGCATCAAGCATACATATTATTGTTACTATCAATCACACTTATTTGTATTATTAGTCACTTAAGAGCCTTACTTGTTGAGATTTGTAAATCTCATTGTGTTAGTCCCAACTACCATTCCCTCAGAATGGTAGATGATGTGTCAGGGATTGGCGAACCTGCACACCCCTAGCTGGATGACATCGAATAGGCCGAGGAGGAGTCTCGAGAAGCTCATGGAGTTGATCCTCCAACTTTTGGATTTTATTTTGGAACTAATAACTGAGTTGTGTGAGCAACTTGGAGTTTAGATTAGGTTTTCTATCGTCTGTAACTATGGAGTTTTGTCTCCAGTACCTTATTATTTTATTTACAGACAAGTTGGACAAATGTTATGACTTTTGTTCATGTGATTATTAATGAAAGTGTTTCTGTTTTGGGATTAGTATTTTGGTACATTGTGTACTGCTAAAACTAACTTTTTTCTGCTGCGATTATGCATATTGTTATAAGCATGCTAGGTGCATCGCATTCTTAACTGTTATGAACGAGGGTATGTAACCTTATGTTGCATGTTCCAACTTTTCATGTTTAGTCAAATCCCAAGCAGAGTTTGGGAGCGTCACAAATGTAATACCCGGCCCATCCCGAAGACCCAAAACCCAGTCCACTGGTACAAAGAGAGAAAAGATGCAGTGCGCCGTTTTGACCCAAGGTTTTTGTTTTCCCTCTTCTTCTTCCCTCAGCTTGAGACAGTATCTCTCTTTCTCCCCTCTGCGATTTTCTTCTCTCCGTGGTAGACCTCGTTTGCCACCCTCCATTCTTGATTTCGTCACCAATGTTGGTAAGCCACTTCCACCACGTCTCTTTCTCTCTAAGTCGTTTTGGGTCTCTCTCTCTCTCTCTAGGTCTTAGGTCAACTGCGGTGATCAACAGAGGCCACCGGAGCCAACAATGCACTTCTCGCCACTAAGGTATGTCTCGGTTTCTATCTCTTTTACACACTCTCTCTCTCTCTCTCTCTCTCTCTCTCTCTCTCTCTCTATCTATCTATCTATCTATCTATCTATCTATCTTTCTCTCTCGCACTCTCTCCTTCCAGTTTCCTCACCATCTTAAACTCGAATTTAGCCTTGTTTGTCAGTGTCATTGAGCATAAAGAACATCGCCACCTCGCTCTCGAATACGACCGACCATTGCTCCAAAATTGGGTAAGGTACCTACGAGCTATTGCCTCGTAACCACCATTTAATTTTTGTGAATCTTGTGATTGGTGCCAATTAGAAGTTTTGATTGTCTCCATTTGTATATTGGAATTTGTAGATTGAGTAATTTCATGGTTGATATTTGGAGGGTCTTTGTTTATAATGTCATGGACAGAGGAGGGAGGGACGTAAAAATGTGGGTTAGTGTTCTGATTTGTCAGGAGTATGATTGTAAATGGTGATGTACATTGTGGTGAGATATATTGGTGAGTAGTGTGTTGGAAATTGTACTTAGACCATTATAAACCCAAGGCGCCATTATGGAATATTTTTTTTACAGGTTTATTTTGAGCTATAGTTTTGGTTATATAATTTTGTTATATGTTAGCAATATTTCCAAGATTACGTTTTAATATTGTTGCGATTCATGTTGAAGGCTTAGATAGTACTCTCGAAAAGTCACTTAAGTGGTGCTCCAACACTAGAGAATTTGTCAAAAACAGACTAAAGTTGATTTTGTGAAAAACTTACATCTTCTTGTTATGAAAATAACCATTGTTGTTTTCTGCATTATTCTTTGTATCTAAACAAGAAAAGGAAATATTTATGTCATCAATTGTGTAGCCAGGAGCATTTTTTGTAATCTGTTCTCAACTGCATAAAAAGGAAATATGAAGTATGAAAGTCTTATATGCTTTTATGATATTTATCTGCTTAGTACTCTGTTATGGTATGACATTGTATCCAAAAGCATTCTGGCATGACATTCAATTTTTGCTTCTGTTATGACCTTACCACGGGTATAAAATTGTGACCTCTATTATTATGTTGGTACCAACATCTATGTTTGTAACTGCACCCACTTTGTTAAACATGGTCAAATTGACCAGATTGTATTCAAAGATAGTGAGGCCATGAGAGACTATAAAATCACCATCATAGTAGATTTTTCCCCAAAATGACCCTTGAACATGGGCTTTTATGCCGAACCACGTAAATCCGAGTGTCTTTATCTTTATTTTTATTTTTGTATTTATTTTATTGTTTATTTTCATGGATGTATGTTTGAGTACCGTATCGACTCTCAAACCACATTCGTGGGCTTTTTCAATACTTCGTCATGGCCCGAATAACCTCCGTGGGCCAGGATGACTTTTTCCTCCCTTTTCGGTGTATTGTGCAAATTTGCGCATTAACAGTTGGCGTTGTATGTGGAATCGATTTATTCTTTAGACCAAAAATGAGAGAAGGATGATTCCCCGATTTATGAAATCATCTCCAAAGAAGCAAATAAGATCACTTAACTTTTCACCTCTTATTTTTATTTTGTTAAAAATGTTGTTAAAAAAAGAAGAAGAGAGAAACAAAGGAGAGAGAAGCATGTGCAAATGCATGGCAAACACTGTGCACACGAGGGGGAACTCTGCACATAATACTTACATCAGATGCGAGGCACCCACTGTGCACGTGGGTGTGCATTATGCACAAAATACATACATCCACTCTGCATGCCATGCATAGTGTTATGAGGGGTGCGCATGGTCGTGCTCCTAGGAGGCTCGCAGTGGTAGGTCGGCTACCCATTGCCCCTCTAACGTGGTGAAGTTTGGGTCCCCCCCCCCCAACTAGACTGCCGGATAGAGCTGGTAGAGTTCTCTTAGTTGGTTCTCGTTGGCTAGCATCCCGAAGGTCAACGGGGCACACCCTGCCAGCCAATCGGAAGCTAGTAAGGCAATCGATGACCACCATGTGAACTATTGGTGGTGTCTTCTGCCGATGTGGTAACCCCTTCCCAAGATGATGTCGGGATTGTTGTACATGTGGGATTGGGCAAGGCTTGCTGACCAGGGTAGACGGTGGCAAGCATGCCACCCGTAACTCCCTTGCGCAACACGGTCTGAGTTCATTGGCCACAACGGACGACCAGACGAAGACGGTTGGGCATCCCTACTGTCCCTCGATTCTACGTCACTGAGAGCCTAAGGGAGAATCACACCATTACACCCCACTGGTGAACTATGATTTGATAAAGCCACCCACAACTACCACAAGACATGCTGACACTTTCTGCCGTTGGCGTGGTTGTCTTCAACGTATGTGGTGGTCCTTAAGCTTGACTACAACATGAGTTACATGACGTAGCTTGGCAGAAGGCTCATCGTGGATGTTGGGAATTGGCAGGTAAACCCGCTAACTATATGCTCACAACAGGTGGCACGGGGCACGAGCACCCACAAGCACATCGTGGGGAGTGATGGAGACCACTGGTGGTATTTTCTGCCATCGGTGGGCTTCCATAGAAGCGTAAAGCAACAGGTAAGTGCTGGGCTTGCCCACATCAACTCACCACCCCCGTGGCAGGCAATTCTCCCTCATGAGCACTACTTGTGGTAGGCAGTAACCAGTAGCCACGATGGAGTCATGGTGGTGAGCAACACCTAGGGAACATGGAGGGCAAGTTCCCTAGCATGCCCACAACATTTTTTATCACCAAGACGATGGGCACACCTGAAGCCTTTTATCACCTACACAGCGGGCAAGCTCCCTTTTTCACTCACAAGTATCTTATTGCCTTTACGGCAGGCAAGCTCCATTGCCCGCCCACCATGACTCACTTCTTTCGTGACAAGTTACTACCCACCATGTACACATCCACCATTGGTCGCCCCTAGCGACGGGAAGTAGGTGGCGCCACCTCGCTCACATCAAACAAGCTCAAGGCGATGATATGAGTGTCATGACCGAAATTGCATCTTGCCCTCCATGCGCACCTCCTGGAGTTGTCGTGCACCATTTTGTTTTGCGAGATGTTATCGGGACCAGAAATCGCTCAAGGCCAACGAGTTGGACCCCATGGCATAGAAAATTATTGATCATCCACATGAATAGTTAAGACATAGCACCAAGAAGAACAGAGTTGGAAGGAGTGTGACCAGTGCATTTCTGACAATACTCCCATTCTCTAACAAACATGAGCACAAAAATCAAAATCCAAATGGCTCATGTTTACTTCTTCAAACCTTATTATATAAGTTTATATGTGATAACGAATTTGGTTCGTGGGTTTTGTCCCTATAAAGTTCCTTAGGTTTTTACAAAGATCTAAAGGAATGGAGAAACGAAAACGTGGAGGACAGGTGGATAAGTGACATATCACTCGCCAGTTTTAAGTAATTGCTCAGGCACCTAGGCTCAACCATGAGTTCCAATCCAGCAAGCAAAGCAAAGAGGATACAAAAGCAGAAAAAAAAATTCAAAACAAAAAACACTAAAGGATAGGCAACTTCCACCATTCAAAAACCAATTACCAGTGGACAATCTCAATCAAACAAAAATTGGAAATAATAGTAAAATGGCCTTGGTTTTCATCCATTGAACTCGCTATTTCAATTATTTTCACTAATAAATTTGGTTTCGGAGGTTTTCCCCACCAAATTCCTCTGGATTCCACAAGAACCCCAATGGATGAAGAAACAAAAATGCACTTTACTCGTTGGTCTCAACCAAAAAGCAATTTTGGACGATCCATATCCCAAACAAGAGTCCTAGAGCGAATAAACAGAATAAAGAGATTGGACAATGACGATCAACTTCCACCAAATAAAACTAGACAACCTTACACTTGAATTGGAACACCAACTGTAGAGTTACCCTCGAGCAGTGCTTGGGCGCCTTAACTTCTTATCCACAGTAGAGCAAACGCTCACTCCAAGCAACGATAATGCTCTCCAAAGCAACAAAAGTATTGTGCCACCCTCAAGGCACCTGGGCACCTCGACCCTGGCTTAAGCACTATTGGAATCGAATGCCCACCGAACATCACACACACTTGGCTCATGTTTTCAATTCTCAAACTTGTATCTTGGATTATCTGCACTAAACTATTTGGTCTTTGGTGAAAACATATTAGTGAAATCGAGTGCGTCTCTTACATTAGCAAAGTGGTAGAGCATCGCTCTCCTTGGAGTAAAGCGGTCGAGTACGGCTCCAGCAAAAGCAACGCAGTTGAGCATCTCTCTCACTAGGTCTAATCCTACTCGAGCACATGGGTTGCCCCTCAATGCGATTAAGCATCTCTTTCAGCAAAGTTGAGTGTTTTCACTTGCACCGATGATCAAATGAGGAAATAAATTTTTTAAGTGTTTCACTCCTCTCCAACTAGTGGCGTCGAACTCATCCCTCACCTAGCCTAAAAGTTGAGTGTCCTCCCTCACACCGGCAACCAAAGGAGGAAACAACTTCCTTAAGTATTTCACTCTTCGCCGATTGGACGGTCGAGCTCATCTCCCACCTAGCCTTAAAGCTGAGTGTCCTCACTTGCACCGGCAACCAAAAGTGGAAACAACTTCCTTAATTGTTTTACTCCTTGCCGACTAGCACAGTCGAGCTCATCTCCCTCCTTTCCTCGAAGCTGAGTGTTCTCACTCGCACCAACAACCAAAGGAGGAAACAACTTGCTTAAGTGTTTAACTCCTCGCCAACTAGCGTGGTCGAGCTCATCTCCTGCCTTCCATCAAAGCTTAGGGTAGATTTGGGGGGTGAGATGAGAATTTTGGGTTTTGTTTTGAAGTTTAAAATATTAAGTTTTAATATTATTATTGTTTTGGGATTTGAAAAATGTGTATTGAGATTTGAAAAAGTTGAGTTGTTTATTATATTTTGTATGGGAATTGGAAAAATGTGTAATGATGAGATGAGATGAGATGAGAATTTTGTGTTTTGTTTTATGCCCCAAACTTGCCCTTAGTGTTCTCATATTCGCACTTGACCATCAATGCTAGTGCGTCTTCTCCAGCAAATGTCGAGTATTGACACTCATGCCACAACTGCCGCCAGCAAGTTACCTCTAGGAATGAGCTTTTGAGCACCACAACCGCCTCGTGCGGGTTACCTTGGGGAACAAGTTGACGGGCTTGGAAACTATCTGAGATGGACTAAGGGGGTCAATGGACATCTATTGGGTAGGTTACAACAATCAAATTGTAACATCAATACCAAATTGGGAATGTCCATAGAAAATTGCCTCAAGGGGAAGAAATCCACTAATGTCATCAAAAATAAAAACGGTTGGTAAATATGGAAATATTCACTCCTTGCACATGATAAATAGTCGAACACAACCATCGAAACATCTGATTGTTAGGAAAACGTTCATGCAAACAAACTTCCTAGACCTAGTTTTTCTACAAACTATTTCCATTATGGTTGACTTGAAGATTCTCAAGTCCTTCTTGTTGAACAAATTGACTTTAAGAATCATAGACATCTATTGGGTATAAAATCAACCACCGAGAATTAAGCCTAAAGATAAGGCCAAGAAAAGATAAGGCCAAGAAGAGATAAGACACGTAGACAAGCAAACACGTACATGGAAGGGGCTTGATAAGACAAGGTAAGGTCCAATCACTCCAAGGAAGGAGAAAGACATCTATAAAGGGAAGGAATCTCTTCAGATTTTGACGACTCCATTATGCACAATAACAACAAAAATATCCTCTTTAGAAGGATGGCATCTTCTGCAACTTCTGGGAATCGCAAATTTCTTTCATTATATTGAGAGATATGTGAGGCAATAAGAGACTGTAAAATAAACAGCATAGTAAATTTCACCCCCAAACGACCTGTGGACATAGGCTTTTACGTCGAACGATGTAAATTCATGTGTGTCTCTCTCTTTATTTGTATTTTATATAATTATTTTATTTTTTATTCTCACGGATGTACGTTCGAGCATCGTATCGGCCCCAAACCACCATCGTGGGCTTTTTCACTACATCATCATGGCCCGAATCACATCCGTGGCTGAGATGACTCTTTCCTCCCATTCTGGTCTGTTGGGCAAACTTACGCATTAACAATTGTAATTATGATGTAAAAGGTATTCACTCTCTTTAGTACAATTTTTTAACAAGCTAATATCCGAGGGGGACCTACTAGTAATTGAAATGGAGTTATGCTCCTTATAAATGAGTTGTGCGAGTACGCCAATTATAAAAATTCAAAATAATAATATGTTTTGACTATGCTAATCAAATTTCTACAAGAACTTATATATTTATAAGCATGTCTTGAAAATAGAATTTATGTAACTTAAACAAGAATAACCAATATCCATTCTATTAATATTAATATAAGCACTTATGGGGAATGTGAATAGTAGTTTGTGCTTTATGGAAAAATTACAATCTTGTCCTTGAGGTCAGTGTTTGATGAGCAAAGAAAATTACAATTTTTCCTTGAGGGTTTATTTTATGAGCAAAGAAAATTACAATTTTTCCTTGAGGGTTTATTTTATGAGCAAATAAAAATTACATTTTTGTCGTTGAGGATTGTGTTTAATGAGCAAACTTACAATTCTAATGTGTTTGATGGGTAAAATTATTATATATTTTTCCTCGATGTTTTGTTTTTATGAGCTACCTTTTTGTTCATGAGGTTCTAAAATATTTTTTGTTTGGCATGTAAAATTACCAAGGTTTTCATTTACATGATTAGTTCCTCTTTTTTCTTCATCTTTTTCTTACTCTTACTATCTATTTTGCCTGAATTAACTTGTATTATCTCTTAAATAAAATTACATTTTTACACTTGAGAGTTCTTTTGGGCTAATTTTAGGTAAATTTGGTCATTCCCTGTGACACACTTAGAATTGGGTTCATGTGCGATTGTTTTTAGGAATAACACCATATGGTATGAGTTATTTAGAAATAAGACCATATAATAATTTTTATGCCCATTAACCTCTACAAAAACATGGTCCAATCATAAGGGCTAACGTACTAAAGAATGCCAAACTAATTTTCTATTATTGTTCCTTTCTAGTTTAGTTCAAAACATTAAACTTTCAAGATCATTTTCATATATACAAATAATGTAAACCTAGGAATGAGCCTTGCAGTAAAAGAAATTAAACTATATGTGAGTTGGGAAGATCAATTTTATGAGCAAAACAGATTCCATCTTCGTAAAAAAGTTTACTATCTTCTTGATAGCCTGATCATGCGTGAAACAAATACATGCCCACAGTTAACAAACACTAAACTTTACGATGGTTATATATATATATATATATATATATATATGTATATATATCTCGACTTAACTTGTTTAGAAAGCAAATTTTGATTCACATATCTATCATTGATTTGCTACATTTGCTACCATTGATTTAATAATTATTTTTTATGTTCGACAAAAGTCTAAAACATTTTCACATTGTTTAGTTCATTATCATATTAACAACTTTTATTTTTTACCAATGATTAGAGGCTTCGCTTATTTTTGCAGATGAGATGAGATGAGTTGAGTTGAGGTAGAAGTCGAGAATTGAATAAAGCATTGTTAGAATATATTTTTTTAATATTATTTTTATTTTTATATTTGAAAAAGTTGAATTGTTTTTTTTTTGTGAGAATTTGAGAAAATTGTAATGATTAGATGAGAAGAGAATGGTTGTGAAAACAAACGAGGCAGTTTTAATGATTAGTTATAATTGATATACATTTTAAAAGATTATATTTTTCCATATAGAAAACACAACAACACTTTCATCTAGACACACGTGCCTTGCACAATCCGACCAACGCATTGCTCGGGATCACCGAATAAGGCCAATCAGACTGATACATTGCTCGAAAATTTCGAGCATCAAAAGAAAATACACCTTACTTGGGATCACTAAACAAGTCCAGTCAGACGGACACATTGCTTGGTAATTTCGAGAATCGCAAGAAAATAAACCTTGCTCTAGATAACTAGGCAAGACTGTTTCGACCGACTCATTAATTGGAAATTCCGAGCATTGCTAAAAAATAACCTTTGTGATCCCGAGCAAGTCGAGTCCAACAAACATACTGATTGATCACGACGGACACACTGATCGGGAATACCAAGCATCGCAAGAATTTAACTCTTTCTCGGGATCACTGAGCAAGACAAGTCTGATGAACACATTGCTTGAAAATTTCAAGTAACACAAGAAAATAATCCTTACTCGAAATTATCGAACAAATCCAATCCAATTACGAACACTGCTTGAGAATTTTGAGAATCCCAAGAAAAATAGCCCATGCTCGAGATCATCGAGTAAGACTAATGGGACCAACATAATGCTTGGTTACGCCATCTTCAACCGGGCATATGTGGAATCCTTACTAGTGCTTATATAATTGGTTATGTTATACCTGTTACCATCAAATCAATGTACGTAGTTGTTTAAAAACTTGATCGGATTATCACCAGCCAACAAGAACGATATTTAGACACAAACATTTTCAAAACTGTACATACGATATTTTTAGAGTATTTGCCAATTACATGATTTCGCAACTTAAGTAATTTCGCATCAACCAAACGGTAGATTCAGTCTACAATTTCTCTCAGCGACTACCAGCTCGGCTTTATAGTTCCGGCCACCGCCATGGATGCCATGTACAAAGTGAACCGTATAGATTCTCCGAGAACTCGTTGGCTCGTACTCTTGTAGTCACTTCCTTGATCAGTCTTAAGATGACCAAGACTCAATAATTGGGACCCCAACAGCTCAAGTACATTACTTTTCTCAAAGACTCTTCTGACTTTTTCATTTGCTCCTCTCTTACTTCGCTTGAAACCACTGCAGAAGTTGAAGAGGAGAGGCTCTTGGCCTGAGATAACCGTCGGAGATGGTTCATTGTATTTTGCTGAGGGGATCTTAACATATAATTCCACCTGCATATACCCATCTGGTCTTTCATGGCCTCCACAACTGCTATGCTGGCTGCTACAATAGCTCTGCTTGTTGAACTCATCTTCACCTTTTCACGTACAAGACTGTTCTTTGCCTGGCCTTGAAATTAGAGAAAAACGAATTGCAAACTGTGTACATAGAGAATGTAACTGATCCAAGAAGGATATGTATATGTGCTTGATGTAGCAAACCACACGGAGGAGCCTCTTTTATATATAGGGAGAGAGTGATGGGAAGTAGGATACTTGGAAAGGAGATGAAGGTTTGGGAAAATCCGTCAACTATATACCATTTGCTGGTGGTTTTGGAGTCTGAGGAGCCAATGGCTTTTATCGTTTTTTTCCAAATACGACATGGGACTCAATTTCTGTCACTTCCAGATAAAATAATTCTGCCCACTTGAGTTACTACTTGCTAATGCGCACCCAGTTTCCAATATAAAACCAATCCATCCAAAGAGATTTGGATTCGAATAAACAAAGCAAGCCAGTTGTGTTCTTCAGTTGAGGCGAAAAGGATCAGATATTTTATCTTTTAAGTTGCATTTGGATAGTAAGGTAATTTGAGGTATTTGTGAATAATAATGAAAAAATAATAATAGAATATTAAATAATAATAAATAGTAACAAAATAATAAATAATAAATAATAGTGAAGACACCCAAACTAGGAAAAGTAAATTTTTAGCTAGTTGCCACGGCGGCCACCTCTATCCTCTTTGTTACAATATGTCTCTCCGAATGATCAGTAGTTAGAGGTTGGATAATGGAATTGAGATTCTCTATTTCTTATCTAAACATTAGGGATTGGAGTGATGTAATGGATACATAAAATAAATATCATAATATTTATAATTGTAATAAATTTTTTGGATAATATTAAATATTCAATAAATATTGTATGGCCTACTTCATATGCATATCTCTCACACTAATTATTCAATAATTTCTGTGTGAATAATTTAAAAATATTTATATTTTTATAATTAGTTCATTATTTATTCTACAATCAATCGAGACCGTGTCAGTTCATTAATATTATTAATTTAAAATTCTTCATCATTTTCCGTCATTTAAAGTAAAGTTATAAAAAAAGGTAGTTGAGAAAAAAGTACACTACCGATACACTTGAGGGGGCAAGTTGGGGGGACCGAGTAGCATCATCCTAGCTATTATATATTGAGAAAGAGCTTTGCTATTTTTTATTTTTTTGAAACAAAAGAAACTCATATATTTCATCTATCAACAGTTAAGCCAGTACAATTTGACTCTTTAAGAACTTGTATAAAAAATAAACTCTGGACTTTAATCTAAGATATGCTTTTGGTCATAATTTAAAGTAGTTTTTGCTAAAAAATGAGCCACTCCATTACCCTCTCTACTAATATGCTGCACTCTCCATGCACTTCTCCCCTTCAAAACTGCCTTGAAATCTTTAATAATATGTCCACCAGAGGACAAATCCTCATCATCACTATTAATAGCTTTCACCACCACTTCAGCATCCCCTTCTAAGATTACTCTGTTGAAAGTGAATGTCATTACAAAACTCGACTGCATACCAAAGTGCAACAGTTTCTACCAAAACATAATCATGAACCGGTTGCTTTTTATAGCAAGCACAAGCCAAAACTTCTCTATTTTCATTTCTCAAGACAATGACTAACCCCATGCTTTGTTTACTAAGGGAAGCATCCCAATTTGCCTTGATAAAGCCTTGTTTAGGCTTTAACCACATTTTACTAATTATGTTACCACGGCTTCCCCCATTTAGTAACTCTAGCCCCCCTTCCTTGGCCTTCTCCTTCACTTGAGCCTCTTGAAGATCTTCAAGCACTGATCTAGCAACTCTAATCAAGCAACCAGTGCCTTTGAACTTATATTCAAAGATGAAGGAATTTCTCCTGAGCCACATCGATCTCATTAAGACCGCCAATAAATCTAGATCTTCAACATTCAATCTAGCCATAAGCTTTTCCCATAAATCCATAAAATTTTCTTCTACACTGGATCACTTTTGAACATATCTAAAAAAACATTCCCAAACATTCCTTGTAGCTTGACATTGCCACATAACATGCATAGCATTCTCCTCTTCATTACCACAAATTGGAAAGGTTGCATTATCCACAACTTTCATTTTCCATGAATTTTTCTTTGTAACTAGAAGGTCATTTCCCAGTTTCCAAAGAAAAGCTTTTACTCCCTAGAGGTTTCACCCTTTTGTACTCTTTTTCTCTCCTGCTCCACAAAATAAGCATTTCTTACAGGGAAATAACTTCTATTAGAAGGCCTCCAAATCACCTTTTCAACTGAACCAAACTTACTTAAGGTAATACTACAAATCTGATCCGCTTCTTCCTTCACAAACACATCCCTCACCAACTCCTCACTCCACCCAATTCCACACTGGTCCAATAGATTACAGACCCTAGCATTGCTATTAAGAATTCTGATAGGAGATTGGACACTGAAAGATAAAGGAGAGTTAAGCCACTTGTGACCCCACACATAAATACTTTTGCCATTCCCTACTCTCCATCTCAGCCCCTCCTTTAATAAGTTCAAAGAACCCTAAATACTCCTCCAAATTAGAGAATGATTAGATCCCAGTTTGGCATCCAAGAAGTGCTTAGACTTAAAATACTTTTCTCTAAAAATAACAGCTGCAAAAGAGTTAGGGTGCTGTAAAAGTCTCCAAGCCTGCTTAGCAAATAAAGTTGTATTGAAACTGTCAAGGTTCCTAAAACCCATCCCTCATTTTGTCTTCTGAGTCGCCATTTTTTTCAGCTTTGCCACTGCATTTTCTTCTCCCCAGCTACACTGCCCCACCAAAACCTAGAGAGCATGTTGTTTATTTGAAAGAGCTATAATACTCATCATCCCACACACCACATATTTTTTAACCTTTTTTGTTTTATTCCTACTAAACTAATTAAGTTATTCTATTCATCATCCTTATACTACATACTTGTTAGAAGAAATAAAAGGATAAAAAATTATGTGTAGTATGTGGTCATGTAGGGATGATGAGTAGAATTATATTATTTTTTATGGACAGGCCATCCAAAGCAGGTGGCTTTCTCTTATGAGAAATGATGTTTGCAGTCATAGAATGAGCAAGTACCGTATACTTCCTTTAAAAAAAAAAAGAGTAAATCTCAGACTCAAATGAAAAAAATAATTTTTTAATAGTGGATTCTACTATTTTTTAAAAGAAATGCGCAACACTTACACAACACAAGATTGTATATAGCATTACTCTTTTCTGG
Organism: Juglans regia; assembly: GCF_001411555.2. NCBI lineage: Eukaryota > Viridiplantae > Streptophyta > Magnoliopsida > Fagales > Juglandaceae > Juglans > Juglans regia. The sequence goes on along the minus strand of NC_049901.1, from coordinate 19,856,133 downwards.
TTGTATAGTCCAGCTCCGTGTCTACTTGTTGAATGGAACAAAGCAAAGACATTTTGTTTTGCAAGATGTTATCGGAACCAGTAATTGTCCAAGGCCAATGATTTAGAATCCATGGCACATAAAATTATTCATTGTCCATGATAGCTAAGACAAAGCACCAAGAAGAACGTATTTGGAAGGCGTGTGACCAATGCATTTCTCCCAACATGAGCAGAAAATTTAAAAAGCTAAATGGCTCAAGTTTGCTACTTCAAACCTTATTATATAAGTTTATATGTGCTAACAAATTTGATTCATGGGTTTTGTCCCTATAAAGTTCCTTAGGTTTTTACAAAGCTCTAAAGGAATGGAGAAATGAAAATATGGAGGACAAGTGGATAAGTGACATATCACTCGCCAGTTTTATGTATTTTCTCATGCACCTAGGCTTAACCATGAGTCCCAATTCATGCAAGCAATGCAAAGAGGACACACAAGCAGAAAAAAAACCAATTACCAGTGGCCAATCTCAATCAAACAAAAATCGAAAACAACAGTTAAATGGCCCTAATTTTCATCCCTCGAACTTGCTATTTCAATTATTTTCACTAACAAATTTAGTTTTTGGAGCGTTTCCCCACCAAATTCCTCGGGATTCCATAAGAATCCCAATGGATGAAGAATTAGAAACACACTTTACTCGTTGGTCTCACCCAAAAAGCAAGTTCAGATGATCCATATCCCGAACAAGAGTCCTAGGGTGAATAAACAGAAAAAAGAGAGTGCACAATGATGATCAATTTCCACAAAAAAAAAAAAAAAAAAAGAAGAAGCTTGTAAACCTTACACTTGAATCGGAACACCAATTATAGAGTCGCCCTCTAGCAGCGCTTGGGCACCTCAGCTCCTTATCCGCACCAGAGCAGAAGCTCACTCCTAGCAACGACAATGCTCTCCCAAGTAACAAAAGTATTGTGCCGCCCTCAATGCACGTGGGCACCTCGAGCCTCACTTAAGCAATATTCGAATCGAATGCCCACCAAACATCAAACACACTTGGCTCGTGTTTGCAAGTCTTGAACTTGTAACTCAAATTATCTGCACTAACCTATTTTGTCTTTCGTGAAAACATATTAGTGCAACTGTGTGCATCTCTGGCCATAGCAACTCTACCCCTCCCCTTGAAGTAGAGCGGTCGAGTATGGCTCCCGGAAAAGCAACGCAATCGAGCATCTCTCTCACTGGGTCTAACCTGACTTGAGCACACGAGTTGCCCTTTAACGCGGTTGAGCATCTCTTTCAGCAAAGTCGAGCGTCTTCACTCGCATCGGCGAAAAAAGGAGGCAAAGACTTTCTTAAGTGTTTCACTCCTTGCCAACTAGTGCGGTCTTACTCATCTCTCGCCTAGCCTTAAAGCCGATTGTTCTCACTCACACTGGCGACCAAAGGAGCAAACAACTTCCTTAAGTATTCACTCCTCGCTAACTAGCATGGTTGAGCTCATCTCCTGCCTAGCCTTGAAGCTAAATGTCCACACTTGCACTGGGGACCAAAAGAGGAAACAACTTCCTTAATTATTTCACTCCTTGTCGGGGTCGAGCTGATCTCTGGCCTATCCTTGAAGCCGAGTTTCCTCACTCGCACTAGTGACCAAAGGACGAAGCAAGTTCCTTAAGTGTTTCAATCATCGCCAACTAGTGTGGTCGAGCTCATCTCTCGCCTTCCATCAAAGCTTAGTATTCTCATGCTCGCACTTGGCCATCAATGCTAGTGTGTCTTCTCCAGCAAATGTCAAGTGTTGACACTCATGCCACAACTGCCACCAATGAGTTACCTTTAGGAATGAGCTTCTGAGCTCCACAACTGCCTTGTGTGGGTTACCTTGGGGAATGAGTCGATGGGCTTGAAAACTATCTGAGATGGACCGAGGGGGTCGATGGACTCCCTAAACACTTAGCGTAGGTTACAACAAACAAACTCTAACATCAATACCAAATTGGGAACGTCCACAAAAAATTGCCTAAAGGGGAAAGAATTCACTAACGTCATAAAAAACAAAAACGGTTGCTAAATATTGAAATACACGCTCTTTGCTCACAATAAACAGTTGCACACGACCATCTAAATGCCGGATTGTTAGGAAATCGTTCACACAAACAAACATCCCAAACCTATTTTTTCTACAAACTATCTTCATTATGGTTGACTTGAAAATTCTCAAGACCTTCTTGTTGAACAAATTGACCTTAAGAGTCATAGACATCGGTCGGGTATAAATGAACCACCAAGAATCAAGCCTAGATATAAGGCGAAGAAAAGATCAGGCCAAAAAGAGATAAGACAAGCAGATTCAGACACATACAAGAAAAGAAAAAGACATTTATAAATGGAAGGAGTCTCCCCAGGTTTGGAGGACTCCACTATGCACAATAACTCCGAAAATGTCCTCTCCTTAGAAGGATGACATCTTTTTCAACTTAAACCCTAATCTCCTCCATTGTATTGAGAGATATGTGAGACCATAAGAGACTGTAAAATAACCAACATAGTGGGTTTCGCCCCCGAATGACTTGTGGACATAGGCTTTCACATTGAACCACGTAAATTCATGTGTATCTCTCTTTATTTGTATTTTATATAATTATTTTATGGTTTATTCTCACAGATGTACGTTCGAGCATCATATCGACCCCAAATCACCATCATGGGCTTTTTCACTACATCATCGTGACCCAAATCACATCCATGGCCAGGATGATTCATTCCTCCCGTTCCAGCGTGTTGTGCAAACTTATGCATTAACTATTATAATTTTGATGTAAAAGGTATTCACTCTCTATATTCAAACAAGCTAATATCCGAGGGGACTTATTAGTAATTGAAGTTGAGTTATGCTCCTTATAAATGAGTTGTGCGACCACACCAACTATAAAAATTCAAAATAATAATACGTTTTGACTATGCTAATCAAATTTCTACAATAACTTATATATTTATAAGCGTGTCTTGAAAATAGAATTTATGTAACTTAAACAAGAAAAACCAATATCTATTCTGTTAAATATTAATATAAGCGCCTATGGGGAATGTGAATAGCATGAATGGTAGTTTGTGTTTGATGGAAAAATTACAATCTTGTCCTTTAGGTCAGTGTTTGATGAGGAAAGAAAAATTACTTTTTTCCCGCTGAGGTTTGTGTTTAATGAGCAAACTTACCTCTTTGTCTTTGAGGTTCTAATGTGTGTAATGGGTAAAATTTTCTCGTTGTCCTTGGTTTGTGTTTGATGAGCTACCTTTTTGTCCATGAGGTTCTAAAATATACTTTGTTTTGTAGGCAAAATTACCAAGATTTTCATTTAAATGATTAGTTCCTCTTCTTTTTCATCTTTTTCTTATTCATACTGTCTATTTTGTCTGAATTAACTTGTATTATCTCTTAAATAAAATTATATTTTTACCCCTGAGAGTTCTTTGGGCTAATTTTAGGCAAATTTGGTCATCACCTGTGTTGTGACATGCTTAGGATTGGGTTGATGTGCGATTAGTTTTAGGAATAACACCCTATGGTATGAGTTGTTTAGAAATAAGACCATATAATAATTTTTATGACCTTTAACCTCTACAAAAACGTGGTCCAATCATAAAGGCCGTTAGCATACTAAAGAATGTCAAACTAATGTTCTATTCTTGTTCTTTTCTATTTTACAGTTTCACTAGTTTAGTTCAAAACATTAAACTTTCCAGATCATTTTCATATATACAGATAACGTAAACCTAGGCATGAGTCTTGCAGTAAAAAAAAAAAACTATATATTAGTTGGGAAGATCAATTTTATGAACAAACATCTTCGTAAAACAAGTTTACTATCTTCTTGATAGCCTGATTAGGTGTGAAACAAATACATGCCCACAACTAACAAACACTAAACTTTACAATAGTTGTATATATATCTCTTGACTTAACTTGTTTAGAAAGAATATTTTGATTCAAATATCTATCATTGCTTTGCTACCTGTGCTATTGCCGATTTAATAATTTTTTTTTATGTTTGACAAAACTCTAAAACATCTTCACATTGTTTAGTTCATTATCATATTAACAATTTTTATTTTTTATCAATGATTCTAAGTCTTGATGATTAGTTTTAATTGATATAAATTTTAAAAGATTATATTCTTCCATATAAAAAATACAACAACACTTTCATCTGGACATACGTGCCTTGCACAGTCCACCAACACATTGCTCGGGATCACCAAACAAGGCCAATCAAACTGACACATTGCGCAAAAATTCTAAGAATCACAAGAAAATAAACCTTACTTGGGATCGCCAAGCAAGTCCAGTCAGACAGATCTATTGCTTGGTAATTTTAAGAATCACAAGAAAATAAACCTTGCTCCAAATAATCGGGCAAGGCCCTTTCGATCGACTCATTGCTTGGAAAATCCGAGCATCGCAAAAAAATAACCTTTGTGATCCCAAGCAAGTCCAGTCCAACGGACACACTGATTGGTAATACCAAGCATCGCAAGAATTTAACCCTTGCTTAGGATCACTGAGCAAGACAAGTCTGATTAACAAATTGCTTTAAAATTTCAAGTAAAGTAAGAAAATAATCCTTACTCGAAATTACCGAACAAATCCAATCCAATTACAAACACTGCTCGAAAATTTTGAGAATCGCAAGAAAAAATAGCCCAAGCTTGAGATCATCAAGTAATTCCAGTCCGACCAACATATTGATCGGTTACGCCGTCTTTAATTGGCATATATGGAATATTTACTAGTGCTTATATAATTGGTTATATTAGACTTGTCACCATCAAATCAATGTACGTAGTTGTTTAATTAATTTATTTAGTTCATCTTGTTTAAAAACTTGATCAGTGCGCTTATCACAAGCCAACAAAAGTGATAATAAGACAAACATTTTCAAAACTGTACATATGATATTTTTAGAGTATTTGCCAATTACATGTGTAACAGCCAGTCCAGTAACAAGTCATTTTTAAAAAGTTTTATTTTTGGATCTATACCTATGAAGAGCCCAGTTAATTTTTTAATATTATTTTTTATATATACTAATTGCGAGTCCAAATTGTTTTTTGGCGGATAATCAAACATTTTAAATAGGCTTGATGTTTTAATATTTTCTTTAAATATTTTTGAGTCGGATGAAAAACCCTTTTATGGGCTGATGATTTTATGGAACAATGAATTTTTTTAGATGAATCGAGGCCCAAAAATTCAGAAAGGAGTTCTATTTATTAATAGTTTATTTTTTTTCACTACGAAGCATGGGCCAAATGTTTTGAAATGGCCCGATATTTCCTTCAAGCCCAAGCCTGTGAGGACCAAGAATAGAACTAGGGGTGTGCATCCGGGCGGTTATCCGCCCGGATTACACCCGGGCGGTTAATAAGGTTCCGGATCCGGTTATGTGACCCGGTTACGGATAACCGGGTCCTTTAAAACGAAAAATCCGCCCCATTCAGTTTCTTCTTCACGGCGTTCTCACATCGATTAGGGTTTGCACTTACCCATCCTTAGCAGCTTTCTTGTCTCGACGTTTCTCGAATCCACCTTCTCTCTCGGTCTCGAAGTCCTTTGCAAACTTGCAGCTCTCTCGTCTTCTCGAATCCCTTCTGGCCTTCTCTCTCAAGTCTTTCCAATTCCCGAACCCCTTATGGCCTTCTCTCTCAAGGCTCTGTTCTCTCTCAAGTTTTTCGACCTCACCGAAACACGGAAATAGAAACTTCGAAGCTCTTAAGGTATTTTTCTTTGCTCTGTAAGCTTATTTCGATACCTAATTAGTAGAATTTTTTTCCTTTACTCTGTTTATCATACATGGGATTTAGTTTTCTTGCCATTACAGTGGGTTTATGGCATTATGCCTTCTATTTTCGTATGCTTTTGATGATGTTTTCCAGCTTTAGGGTGGAGTATGTAAAAAAAAATCATTGTTTTCCAGCTTCGCTTTTTCTCGACAAACCCCAAAAAGTTTTGGGTTATCTTTGTTCTTCTGCCTCTCATTTTCATTCTTATTGCTGGATTAAGCAAGGAATTAAGCATGCTGCATGCCATTTTCATTTCAATCATTGTAGCCAAGGATAAGATAAACTGGCTAGATGCCAATGATAGCTAGCCATGACAGAAATTCTTTCAATGTGTTTCATGTGTGTGTGTGTGTGTGTGTGTGTGTATATATATATATTAACTTTCTGAGATTATTGATCTCCCTGTAGACATGATAATGATCTCCCCGTAAAGCATGCTGCATGCCATTGGCACAATCTTAGTTCTGGGAGACAGACAATTAATTTTCTCATAGTCTACCCAGAAAATGAGACAATGCACTTTGTCTTAGCTCATTACCCACTAAAAAACATTTTGTCCATCTACTGAATTCAACATGCATGATGTCAAGTCCCAAATAGATCATTGAGATTTCTCACAACTTAAAAAGAACACATTTTTCATATTATTAAAAGCCAAATCATTCATGTGTAGCAGGATGATCTAGACTTGATCATGCTTTGAGGTAGAAATGGTTTTAATTAACTTGTCTCCCATCATATCCCACTAAAACTGATCCAGATTATATTTTTCAGCAAAAAGCTATGTAGTAAATTCCACTTCATGGGATTGCAGTTTCTTATTTTTCAGGGCAGCCCGTTATGCTTTCTTAGTTGCACTAGTTAAATTCTGTTATCACTATCATGGACTGAAAATTATAATTCCAGTCCGGCCTGTCTTTTATATATCTATGTAAATTAAGGAGTTATTCTCATGCTCTCACTTTCAAAGAGTGGATTTATTGTATTTCTTGCTTTGAATCTAGATCGAGCTAGCTAAGACTTTATGAGTACTACTTGTCCACAGTCTTGCTTTGAATCAGCTGGCACATGATTTTTATTTTTTAAAGTGAACATAACTGTTGTGTATGTGTATGTGTATATGAGAGATTAAGTGACTCTACAAAGGCCAGATCCAAATCATTTATAAAAACAAACTCTAGTTTTTTCCCTGGATGAAGTTGAAGAACAAAAGGGATCTTTTTAATGGTCTAAAAGGACTATATGGTCACAGCTTCCTGATTTGACAAAGGTGGTTAATTAGAATACGAATGAAGTGATTGACACTCAGTAAACTCCTGCCAGCATTATAACTAACCAACATGCTGGCAGGAGTTTAATTTTCTATTTAAGCACATACCCATTTCTATTTTCTATCCTAGGACCTATGCTATACGTGAATCTGGTTTGTTTGTTTTGTTACCTAAGAATGATCTAATTGGCCAAGCTTGTTTGATATTTGCTGTCATTATTGGTTCTTATTATATTTGCTGAAGTATATACATTATTTTTTATGTTTAAAACAGATGGAATGTAGTTTTAGTGGTAGTGTTGGTGGATCAGCGCCTATTTCATTGGACATGGAGGAAAACACTAGTCCTTTAGTGCCTTCCTCTATGAATACCCAACACCCCACACAATCTCTCCCCCCAAAGTCAAAAAGAGCCAAGAAGGCTACGAACCAATCTCTTGTATGGGATTATTTTACAAGAGTTGAACCTATTGATCCCATTGCACCCAAAGCTCAATGCAATTATTGCTTTAAGATTTATGGATGCCATTATAAAAATGGTACTTCATCAATGTCACACCATCTAAGATATTCTTGTCCGAACTCTCCCATTAGAGAGAATAAAAATCTTGGAAATGATAAATCACCATCACACACTGGAGTTTGAATGGATGGTAAAGGATCTAGTCCTCAAGTGTTAGGACAATATGATCGTGAAAAATTAAAGGCGATGATTTCCAATTTGTTTATCCAATGTGAATTGCCATTCAAGGTTATAGAGCATTCGGCATTTGTTAAACTTTTGGGTTATTTAGAGCCTAGACACACTTTGTCATCCCGAACCACCTTTCAAAAAGAGTGTATTAGTTTATACAACGAGGAGAAACAAAAGTTGAAAGCATTGTTGAGTAGTCAACGAGTTTGTTTGACCATCGATATATGGACATCGGTGCAAAACAAGAATTACATTTGTGTTACATGCCATTATATTGATCAAAGTTGGGTATTACACAAGAAAATTATAATGTTTTTCAAGATTCCTAATCATAGGGGTGAGACAATTGCTTGGATGTTAGAGTCTTATTTGGCGGATTGGGAGATTAACCGCATTTGTACGATCACCATAGATAATCCCTCCTCCAATGATGTTGCTATTGATCATGTGAGGAGGAACATAAGAGATAATGAGTTCACAATTTTGGGAGGCGAGTTCATACATGTGCAATGTGTTGCACATATTTTAAACCTCATTGTATGTGATGGTTTAAAAATTATTCATGATGCTGTAAATAAGATTAGAGAAGCAATTAGATTTGTGAGGTTGTCATCGGCAAGGCTTGATATGTTCAAAATGTGTGCAAACGAGCTGAATATTATGTGTGGAAAAATGGTGTGTCTAGATGTTCCTACTAGATGGAACTCAACATACCTAATGCTTAGTATTGCTGAAAAATACGAAAGAGCTTTCGTACTAATTGGAGTGAAGGAGTCACAACTTTTGGCGCCTCCGTTTGAAGATTGGCAAATGGCTCATATTTTTATTAAGTTTCTAAAAGCTTTTTATGATGCCACTTTGAAAATCTCTGGCTCATTGTATGTGACCTCTAATATGTTATTTTAACAAATTTGTACAATTGAGAACACTTTGAACAACATGGGTCAGAGTGAGGATGATATGTTGATGAAGATGGCTTCTACTATGAAACTTAAGTTTGATAAATATTTGGGGAAAACAGATAGGATGAACATGATTGTTTATGTAGCTTTTGTCCTTGACCCTCGATATAAGATTACAGCCTTGTCATATTGGTTAAAAATGTGCAAAGGAGATGAATGCGGAGATAGAATTGAGGCTAAAGTAAGATTGCTCATGAATCGTTTGATTGAGCAATACCATGAGTTTTATGGGCTAGGTAGTGGAAGATCAAATATGGCCCATAGAAGTTCCTCAAGTATTATTGTTGATGACCTGGACTGTGAAGATTTTGATACAACTATAGAGCAATATCTTGAGAAGCAAAACAGTTCAGTACTTAGCTCGGACATGGATAGGTATTTGTCGGATGTGATTGAACCAAAAATACCCGAGTTTGATATTTTGGATTGGTGGAAGAAGAACTCATTTAGATATTCCATCCTTGCGGAGATTGCACGTGATGTATTGGGCATCCCTATTTCCACCGTCGCATCCGAGTCCGCATTCAGCACCGGTGAACGTGTAATAGATTCATACCGAAGCTCATTAGCTCCGGAGACTGTCAAAGCACTAATTTGCAAGCAAAATTGGTTGACTTGTGAACTACTTAGTTCTTGGGAGGTCGATTAGCATGTAGAACGTGTTGACATCGAAGGTAAACACTTTGATTTGTTAAGTTTGATTTTTTATTATTAATTTATCCATTTAACTTAACCTTTACATTTTTTTCTGCTTAAGGTAACTCTTTTTCCTTCAACTTCAGCAACTTAAGCATATGGACTCCTACCCTATGCATTGAAAACTCTCCTTATTCAGTAAGTTATCGGATCCATGCCATATTTAATTTAACTAGATCATGAGTTTCTTAGTTCTTTGTATTAATATTTGTAGTAAGAATGATTGCCAACTAATAATGTTTAATATATGGCATCCTTAAGCTGGCTGGAAAATATTAATTGTGTTTTTTCCTTAATTGCTTTTAGAGATAGATGGCAACAATACTCCACATGATTAATTATCTCCTTCTATTTAAGCCGTATCAAACCATCTGAATTAACATGTACCAAATCCAATCAAAAGGACATGATACTGCCTTTACATTGAAAATTGATCCGATTTTATATATATATGCAGACGGATGGAGACATATACGATTGTATTGACTTCTACAAGCAGCCAGGATTTAATCATCCTTTTTGGAAGAATGCCACATTTCAGGTTTTGAATATTGATTTTACGTACCATTAAAACTCATACTATCAAAGATTGATTTGTATAGTACCTGTTGTTCTTATAACATATATAATATTAAAAGTTGTTTACAGATGAAACATAAATTATTTATGGAAGCAACGAGATCAACCAGTACTGGAAATTTACCAGTGAGTATTAGTCGTCTAAAGGATGGAGGTTGTCCTTATGGAACAGTTCCAATTATGAGAATTGATGAAGATGGCTTGGCAAGAGCCAAAATGAATACAAAGATGTATCTCATGTCAGATATAGATGATGATCAAGAACCAGGACATCATGTCGGTATAAATACTTTTTTTTCTTTTTTCTTTTTTGAAACTTATCTGCATGGTGTTGGTGATATATTGAAAGTTAATTAATAGTTTAGACGTTATCTCTTCATTCAATCCAGTACGCAATACTTCAAACAAAACCTGATCTAACTAGGAAGATTGAGGGAATTCAAGCATCCTTCAGTGCCTTCAACGCCAAAGGAGTTTATGGATTGCAACATAGTTCATTTCGCATGATGCTTTCAAACGGTCTTGACAGTATAAAAACAGGATTGACGGTAAATCAATCAATTAATTCGAAATTGCTAGCTTCATGTCTTTAATTGGTTTTAAACATTATTAAATATCACGATGAATTTCTTTTAGGTATAATAATGTACTTTTCTTTTGGATTAGACTTATGAGTATTCTGTCAATACAGTGTTACATATCTCCCTTGTAAATTTCAGTTGCACTGCTTGGAGAAAAATGGTAGACAGATCACGAAGATGGTTTCTTATTGCGCCTATCACAGGTATAGAATCCTCATGTCTGAAATATCCCTCCTTTTATCTTTCTTTGCCCAATAATTCTCATGGTGTTCTAAGTTTGGGTTTATTTGGGCAGGAGCAATTGCATGAAAGGGAACAGGCCATACATGACTTGGAAAGGAAGATGGAAGAAAAAGATTGGGAGCTGAAATAAATTGGAGAGCATTTCAATTTACAATGGCTAGGGCCTTAGCAGCCCAGGCTTTGGCAAGAACAACATACACACTTTGGCAAGAAGTTGTAATATATATGCAGTACTTTGGCAAGAACAACATACACGCTTTGGATGAATGCATTTGGATGAATTTGTTTTAAAAAAACCTACTATAAATTTGTCTTTAAAAAAAAAAAAAAAAGGATTAAATTCGGTTATAACCCAGATATCCGGATTTAACCCGGATATCCGGATTTAATCCGGTTATCCGCCAGGATTAAATCCTGAATAATCCGGGCGGATAACTGCCAGGTTTTTAAAATCCGGATCCGGATCCGATTGTGGCCGGATATCCGGATCTAGATCCGGATCTGGATGCACACCCTTAAATAGAACCCACGTCATGCACGATTCCTTCTACTAGGGTTTTCAGTAGCTACTATATATACCCACACGTTAGAATATTACACAACCGTCTCTTCTTGATCCCAAGAGTAGCCATTGCCCAGCTTCCTGCAATTCCTCCCAAGCCACCTCGCAAGGTGCTAACTCTCGATGGAAGCCAAACCCATTGCATTGCGGTACAATGCAGTCCACATCCATAAACCGAGAGCCACCCAAACACACAGCACCAAGCCGTCGAGCCCACAGCTTAAACCTTCGCCCCACACCACGATGCTGCCATCGTGAGATCTCCTTGCAAACCACCACCCAGCAACTTCTCATGGCCTCCTTTGTAAACCACGTACCGCCTCTGTTTTGCAGCTCAAAAACAGAGTAGTCATCCACGCCAGCAGCCCCGTTTCCTCCACTCCTCAACGTCATGAGCCCCTTTCGTGCTCCTCAGATCAGGGCCAAACGGCTACCAATGACGGAAGGCCCCCGTTCCCGCACCAAGAAGCAGAGGAGGGCTTCCACCCCATGAGCCAGCAACCAGTAGTTGAACGCGCCGATGCCACTTCAGGGAAGATGGAACCACCCTCAGCCACAGAACACGCTGACCAGCACAACCTCATCGCCACCACACGCCATCTCTCTCTCTGCCTCTCTCGCTCTCGTAGCCCAGCGTAGGCAGCTTCACCGCCGCACTCCCTCCCCAGCTCGACAGCTGCGCCACCATGGTATTCTAGCCCAACTGTCGCACGCGGCCCCTAACTTCTCCTAGTTTAAGTCCCTGCCGCCGCTGCACTTTTGTTATTTATGTGTTTTTGTTTCTATTCACTGCTAGTTTTCCTCATAAGGTGTGTGTATATATATGTGTGTAAATTGTTAACCTAATTGTTGAGTACTATTAACAGTTTACCCTTCGTGTATGTTTCATATATAAATTTTGGGATGAGTGGTCTATTTGGGTTTACGTTTAAATGGGTTTTGTTTTAAGTCTCATAAAATATTGTATTTGTGTAGATAATATTTTAATAATATTGTTAACTAAAGGAAGTAAACCTATTTTTAAGAGATGAGTTTTTCATGTCGTATTTTATAAGATTAATTTTAAAATAGTCAAAGTATTCTATTATTTTATAATACGTTTTTTGCTATTTTAGATATTTTAAATATTAGTATTTATTGAGTTCCTTAATTATCATAGTACTTGTTCGATTAAATTCTTGTTCAATACCAATTCAATTAAGTGGATATTGATGGTCTTGAAAAATGATGGTATTTTAGGAATTATGATAACTTTAGGTTTTGAGGAATTAAAAATAGGTTATTTTAGAAGTTTAGTCTTAAATATCGAAATACGTGATGGATTGAAAATTTATGAAAATTTACATAATTATCTTATAGGTGATGATTAATATTTGTTCGGCATTGTTGAAGAAATTTTTGAAAAGCTAAGAAGTTTATGCAAGCGGTGTTTCTATGCTAAACTTTGCATAAAAATAAATAAAATGGACTGAGGTTGATTTTCGAAAAAATATGCATGTTTTGTTATAAAAAAAATTTTGAAACGACCTCAGTTATTTTTTCTGCATGACTCATGAAATTATGTATAAGAATAAAGTATTTTCTGTCATGACTGGTGTAGGCATGAGCAAAGTTTTGGCATTCTGTATCTGAACTATGCAAAAGAGAGCTAATATGAAAAATTGTGCATAAATCATATTTTTGTTTTCTAATTATGTCCTGTTCTATTCTGTTATGAAAATGTTCTGTATTCTGATATAATATGATGCAATTTTTGAAACCTCTAGCATGACATTTTGTTCTTGTTCTGTTCTGTTCTAACCTTACCACGGGTGTAAAACTATGGCCTCTATTTGGGTTGGTACTAACGTTTTTATTTTTGGTGCACCCACTTTGGAAATAAACTGGTTTTCTGCGTGGTCTTTCCTATGTGCACACTCGGAGCTCTGAGAATAATAAGGGAAAGATTCACATTCTGTTTCTGCTCGGTTGGCCGTCGGAGTTTGCATAACCCTATCACGGGGGTTAAACATGAAATTATGTTCTGATATGATGTATTCAGTTATGCTATGCCAATGAAATTTTGAATAAGAATATTTTTGAACTTTCGCTCTAATATTTTGATAACATGTTTTGACTCTGTATTTTGAAAATAAAAGTATTTTTGTTCTGCATTCTGAACTATGTAAATGCTCATGTTTACATACTAGCATATGTTCACTGCTTATTGAGTTGTTGATAACTCACCTACTTTATCTTCACAATATTTTCAGATGATTTTGAATATTTCAACTGAGAATCAAGACTATAAAATATTGGGTGAGATGACTTAAGAATAATGGATTAAAAATAGAAAGTTTTCGATAAGTATTGACGATTTTTGTTAAGAAATTTCATTGTATTATGATGACTTGGCATTTTTTGAAGAATTGATTATATTGAGGAAATTTGTTTGAATCAAAATCTCTTTATAATATTTAGAATTTGGAGTATATAATTATATTGTTGAAATGTGAGTTTAAGTGACATGTAGAGAAGTTGATATTTTTTTTGTATTACTGTATTGAGGATTTGATATATGAGTATGTATGGTTAATTAAATTTGAAGTGCTTACGGTTTTATTTAGAGCTTTTGGAAGTATATCAACAGTATTAGAGTTGATTATCAGATAATATGAGTTAACTCTCCGAACCTACCGGGTCGTGTTGTTATAACATGAGTTCACAATTTAAGTAATTTCTCATGAACCAAACGGTAGATTCAGTCTACAATTTCTCTCAGCGACTACCAGCTCGGCTTTATAGTTCCGGCTACCGCCATGGATGCCATGTACAAAGTGTACCGTATAGATTCTCCGAGAACTCGTTGGCTCGTTCTCTTGCAGTCACTTCCTTGATCAGTCTTACGATGACCAAGACTCAATAGTTGGGACCCCAACAGCTCAAGTACATTACTTTTCTCAAAGACTCTTCTGACTTCTTCATTTGCTCCTCTCTTACTTCGCTTGAAACCACTGCAGAAGTTGAAGAGGAGAGGCTCTTGGCCTGAGACGACGATCGGAGATGGTTCCTTGTATTTTGCTGAGAGGATCTTAAACTATAATTCCACCTGCTTATGCCCATCTGGTCCTTCATGGCCTCCACAACTCCTATGCTGGCTGCTACAATAGCTCTGCTTGTTGAACTCATCTTCACCTTTTCACGTACAAGACTGTTCTTTGCCTTGAAATTAGAGAAAAACGAATTGCAAACTGTGTACGTAGAGAATGAAACTGATCCAAGAAGGATATATATATATATATATGCTTGATGTAGCAAACCACATGGAGGAGTCTCTTTTAGATATAGGAAGAGAGTGATGGGAAGTAGGATACTTGGGAAGGAGATGAAGGTTTGGGAAAATCCGTCAACTATATACCATTTGCTGGTGGTTTTGGAGTCTGAGGAGCCAACGGCTTTTTCCCAAATACGACAAGGACTCAATTTCTGTCACTTCCAGATAAAATAATTCTGCCCACTCGAGCTACTACTTGCTAATGTGCACTCAGTTTCCAATATAAAATCAATCCATCCAAAGAGATTTGGATTCGAATAAACAAAGCAAGCCAGTTGCGTTCTTCAGTTGAGGCCAAAAGGATCAGATATTTTTTTCTTTGGATTGCCCAGCTGAAAAGTAAATTTTTCGCGAGTTGCCACCTCTATTAACTAGCTCTTTGTTACACGTGTCTCTCCGTAATGAAATTGAGATTCTCTATTTCTTATCTCAACTTTTGGGATTGGAGTGATATAATAGATACATAAAATAATTATCATAATATTTATAATTGTAATAAAGTTTTTGGATAAAATTCAATGTTCAATAAATATAATATGATCCACTTCATATGATATCTCTCACACAATAATTATTCAATAATTTCTGTGTGAATAACTTAAAAAAATTTGATTATTTATTCTACAATCAATCGATACAGTGTTAGTTCATTAATATTATTAATTTAAAATTCTTGATCATTTTCGGTCATTTAAAGTAAAGTTATAAAAAAAAGTAGTTTGTATATATAATTATCCAAGATTTTGTTTTAAAAAAATGTAAAATAGGATTTTGAATTTCACAATCATTAGACAAAAATGTCTCGTTTGTTTTCAAAATTCCTCTCAATTCATCTTATCTTATCTAATCATTACAATTTTTTCAAATTTCTAAACAAAATAAAATAAACAATTCAACTTTTTCAAATTTCAGAACAAAAATAATATTAAAAAATATATTCTAACAATATTTTATTCAAATTTTAACTTTAATCTCAATTTATCTCATCTCATCTGCGAAAACAAACAATGTAGTCATTTGCATCCCCGATTTCTTTGTGCTCACATTTTCATGTCTCCTCATTTTACCCGCGTGCGTGGTATCTTCAAAGATACCACCAAAGGGCTGGAAAACTGAACTCGAATGCAAATGAAATTAGTCCACAACATATATAGGCATTGCCATGCATAGACAATTATGAGGTTTGGAATTATAGGTCAATTCCAATTACCTTTCTTAAAGAAAATCTTATTGAGTCTCAAATGCCTTAGTTTTTTTTCTAAAGCCACACTACAATAAAAAAAAGAGTATTTGTGACCAATTTTTTTCGACGACAATAACTATTTACAATGTAAACAGATTTATTTTGACAGGAAATAATCATTTTCGTAAGAATAGTTAGCCACAAATAAACAGTTTTCTTGTAGTGCCACCATGTTCAATTGATCTTCCTGTGATTGAATATTGTTAATTTTTTCATTAGTGTTCTTGGAATTTTATTGGAATGACTTTCGTACAAAGGTGCTAGAGAAGAAATCCGGAGTCTTGGATTTCTTGTACATATGCAACGATTGAGTGGGTCTCTCCTGAGGATCATAACATGATTATGTTTGAGTCTTCAGAAATTTTGTGACCTTAACATTGGCATTTTTCGGTTACGGGTGAATACCAACAGTATGGTCAGATGATCATCTCCTCTCAAGATGGGGTGGTTCTTGATGGTGGTGTGCTTGGACTGCTCATTCATGGCTTGTTTAATGATAAAAAGACAAATGACTGAAAATAAAGGAGATGAGTATTTATGTAGTTCGGTACTGAAGTGTACGTTCAGGGGTCATGGGTCATGGGTGTAAAATTCACTATAAGTAGTGTTTTCTACAAGCTATTGAGACAAAGACCAAGTCATCCTCATCTACAACAAACTCAAATTCAAAACTAGATAAAGATTCTGAAGATAACTCCATCAGGACAAGTTTATCTCCTCCATCTTCTTTATCAGTAGATGATGATAAGATTAGATAATATATATATATATATATATATTTTGAATTTGATTGCTGTAACAAACCACATGTATATTCATCTATAAATAATACACCTTAACTCCCAAAATAATTATGGGAAGCACACTCCAAAATCTCTGCCACCTCCTCCTCCATGTCTCGCCCTTCAGCCTCTCCCATTCATCCTACCCATCAGATTACCCTTAAGGTAAATCGTTACAACTACCTCTCTTGGAAGGCCCAACTCCTTCCTTACTTATGTGGCCATAAACTTTATTACTTTGTTAATGGCAGTCATCCTCCCCCCCATAGTTCTTACTCACCTGCTCTCCCTCCAAAGCTCCTCTCCCAAATCCCAAGTATGAGTTATGGTTTGAACAAGATCAATTGATCTTGAGCACCAGGGCTGCGTTTGAATATTGAGATGAGCTAAGTTCTTTATGAATAGTAGTAAGTTGAGTAGGTGGAGTGAGTTATGTGGGGCCCATCTAAAATGAGTTTAGATGTGTTTGGATATTAAGATGAGTTTAATACTATTTATGAGAAATTGAAAAAGGTTGTGAGTCTCACGTATAAAGATATGTTGAGTTAAAAAATGTTGTGGGTCCCATGTGTAAGGAGGTTTTGAGTTAAGATGAGTTTAGGAATTTGGGAGTCGAGTGTTTGGATGTTAGACTCAGTTTAAAATTAGACTGAATTGAGTTTATATCAACCGAGTCTTTCAAACAAACGGGGCCTAATCTCCTCTGTTTCATAATATGTTCTTACATAGGTCATCGGTCTTGAAACCTCCTGTGATGTCTGGATGAGTCTTGAGAAGATGTTTTCCACTACATCTCGTGCCCGAAAAATGAATACCTTATACCAACACAGCAGGTTGAATAAAGCTAATCTCTCAAGCCAAGATTATTTTCAAAAAGCTAAGAGCTTTGCTAATGTGTAATCTACTATTGGTCAACCACTTGGTGACTCTCAACTCATCTCTTATATTCTTGCTCGATTACATACCGAATATGATCCTCTTACTACCTCGGTCAACACTCGCTTTGAGCCTATGTCGCTTGATGAACTTTATGGCCATTTGATCCACATGAACTTCGACTAAAAGCAAATTGCTGCTACTTCTCGTGTTAGCCTTCCATTTGCTAATATGGCTACTCGAAAATTTTCACAAAATGGCCGTGGTCGCAACAATTCAAATATGTCCTCTCGTGGCTTTGGTGGACGTAATCGTGGTCGAGGTCGTGGCCATGGTCGCTCTAACTCCTCTTCTTCACCAAGAAACTCTTTTGGCTCTTCTCGTTTATTTTTCCATATTTGCCTCAAAGTGGGGCACTCAGCATGTAAATGTTGGTACCTATTTGATCAAGACTATCAAACTCCTTCACCACCTCAAGCATATGTTGCCAACAGCTAAGCTCCCTCAAATCAGTCATGGTATCAGATACTGGTGCTTCTCACCATATTACATCTAACTTAGGTATTCTGAATCTCCACACTGATGAATACATTGGACAGGATCAAGTTATGGTTGGTAATGGAAAAGGTTTGTGTATTCACCATGTTGGCTCCTTCACTCTTTTCTCTTCCTCTAAATCCTTCTTTTTAAATCAAATTTTGCATGTTCCTAATATAAAAAAGAATCTTCTTTCTGTATATTATTTTACCAAAGACAATCATGTTTATTTTGTGTTAAGGATCAATTCTCAGGGAGCTACCCTATTCAAAGGCAAGAGTAGCAATGGTCTCTACCCATTACAGAATATGTCCAAGCTCTCTCATTCACCTGCAGCTTTCTTTAGTGCTCGAGCTTCTCTAGTTCAGTGGCACAATCGTCTTGGTCACCCTTCCTTACGTATTGTTCACAATATTTTATCTACTAGGCAATGTTGTGTCCCAAAAATCTATCAATAATGTATGTCATTCTTGTCAACTAGGCAAGAGTCACAAATTTTCCTTTCATTTGTCTTCATCTATTTTTGAAAGTCCATTAGATTTGATATTTATAGATGTATGGGGTCCATCTCCCCAACCTTCTATCAATGGAAATCTTTATTACCTTTGCTTTGTGGATAATTATTCGAAATATATTTGGCTTTTTCCAATCTCCTCTAAATCTATTGTCTCCATTGTTTTTATCAATTTAAAAAATGAGGTTGAAATATTTTTTGGCCGACCTATTAAAGCTATACAATCTGATTTTGGGGAGGTGAGTTTTGCAAATTACATCCTATTTTGACTTCACTTGGCATATCACATTGTCTCTCTTGTCCTCACATTCATCAACAAAATAGTTTGTTCGAACGTAAATATAGACACTTAGTGGAAACTAGTCTCACGTTACTGGCTGCAATATATGTTCCTAAACAATACTGGGATGACTCCTTTACCACTGCTGCCTACCTCATAAACCGACTACCATCACTTGTCACCAACTATAATTCTCCCATGGAACTCCTTTATAACAAAATTCCAGACTACAAATTTTTAAAAACCTTTGGATGTGCTTGTTGGCTTCACCTTAGCCCATTCAATAAACACAAAATGGACTTTCGTTCTTCTCAGTGTGTCTTTCTTGGGTATAGTACCAACCACTAAGGTTACAAGTGTTCAGAAGTTTCCACTGGTCACATGTATATTTCTACAAATGTTTTCTTTGATGAGTCGATCTTTCCATTTGCTGAGCCACATGTGCATGCTTCTTCTTCGTCTAACCTATCTATAGGTACTCTTTTACCCTTTACAAGTTGCATATCCCAACCAAATGACCCTACAACTCAACCTGTGGTCTTTGCCAACTCTTCTCCAGCACCAATTATGCCTTCTGCTCCCAGTCCAATGCCTTCTTGAGTGTCTCAGCATCCCATGCATACTCGTGCGCGTAACAAGCTCTTCAAGCCCATACAGTTTTTTGATGGCACCATGGCCCATCAACACCATGCCTACCTTATAGAGAATTCTTCTTCTAAGCCCAATCTCATAGAGCCCACCTCGTTCACTATTGCAGTTAAAAGCCCTAAATGGTGCAAGGCCATGAATGAGGAATTTACCGCTCTAATGCAAAATGGCACGTGGACTCTTTTTCCTCCAAGGCCCAAGATGAACTTAGTGGGCTGCAAATGGGTCTTCATGATCAAAAGAAAGGCCGATGGCTCCCTTGAGAGATACAAGGCCCGCCTTGTGGCCAAAGACTATCACCAACAGAAAGGCGTTGACTATAGAGAAACTTATAGCCCTGCTGTCAAGCTTATCACTATTTGACTCATTCTTTCTCTTGACATCTCTTCAAATTGGGTTATTTGACAATTAGATGTCAAGAATGCATTTCTATATGGTGTTATTGAAGAAGACATTTTCATGACCCAACCTCCGGGTTTCAAGCATCCGGCATTTCCAGATCATGTTTGTCACTTGAAGAAATCTCTATATGGCTTAAAACAAGCTCCACGAGCATGGTATTCAAGACTTAGCACAAAACTCATTGAAATGGGTTTCGTGGGCTCGAAAGCTAAATATGTCGCTTTTCATTTATAATCGTGTGCCTCATCCGGTTTAAATCTTAGTCTATGTTGATGCCATTGTCATCACGGGCCCAGATCAAAGTCTCATAACTCAACTCATCACCACCTTGCAATATGTGTTTGCACTTAAAGACCTTGGGCCCTTACATTACTTCCTTGGTGTAGAAGCCCATTTCACGGTTGATGGTCATTACAATACTTAAGCCCATTCAGGACCTTCTCCACAAGGCTAATATGCACAACGCAAAGCCCATTTCTTCTCCAATGGTTTCCACGTCTGCCTTATCACAACATCATGGCAATCCCTTCTCGACTCTCTACAGAAGTATGGTGGGATCATTACAGTACTTAAGCTTCACTCGACCGGACATTACCCTCGCCTTCAGTAAAGTAGGCCAGTTTATGCACCGTCCGACAGCTGATCATTGGAGTGTCGTCATGGGAATTCTTCGTTACCTTCGGCTCACTACTCACCATGGTCTTCTTCTCAAACGTTCTACCTCTCACAACCTCCAAGCATTCTCAGATCCCGATTGGGCTAGATGCCTTGATGATCGCCGCTCCACCACGAGCTACTGCATCTATTTTGGATCAAACATTCTTTCATGGAGTTCATGCAAGCAAAAGACAGTCTCCTGCACAAGTACCAAAGCAGAAGATAGGGCTATTGCTAACACAATTGTCGAGCTTCTTTGGGTTCAATCCATTCTCACCGAACTTGGTCTCAAGCTACCTCAACCTCTAACTCTCTGGTGCGATAACATCGGAGCGACATATCTAACGGTTAATCCTCTGTTTCACTCTAGGACTAAGCACATCTCCATTATTTTAACTTTATTCGTGATCAAGTGGCTACTAGATCCCTCTTTGTACGCTTTCTTTCCTCTAAAGATCAACTGGCTTATGCATTGACTAAACCCCTGCCCCGAGCTCGTTTCTCCTCTATCCGGCACAGCTTCAACATCCGTGAGCTACCATTGAATTTATGAGGGTGTGTGTATTTGACAAACACAAAGTCATCATCATCTACATGCAACAAACGCAAATTCAAAACCAGAAAAAGATTCCAAAGATAACTCCAATATCACAAGTTTATCTCTTCCACCTTCTTTATCAATAGATGATGATCATAAGATTAGATAATATATATATATATATATATCTTTGTTTTTTAATTTGATTGATGTAACAAATCACATGTATATTCATCTATAATAATACACCTCATCTCAAAATAATTATGGGAAGCACACTTCAAAATCTCTACACAGGCCCTCACTCCTCACCAAGCTCTTTAAAATTACTTCAATGGAGTTATAAATGATGAATCCTCTCTTGGAGCTCTCTGGTACCCTTTTTTCCATCCGTTGATTCTCCTCTCCAAGAAGTAGATCTGAACTTCTCTGTTGTCGCTTTGTCTTTTAGTACATTTCCTTTCTTTATATCCTATCTCCATCTATTTTTTTTTTTTTTTTAAAAGTGAGTAGTCACCTGTCCCCCCACCCAAGTGTCAAATCTTCTCTTCCTCCCTCTCATCCTAAATAGTAGGCTTTAATCAACACACGTGTACTGGTTCTACCCTCAACAGATTCTTCGTATAAGTAGCTAAATATTCGAAGTTGTTTCACCAAGAAAAGTCCTCGTTAGCGTTACCTATCGGTGAGAATTGAATTGAATATTAAAATTGGTGATAACTAAGTTAAAAGATATTCACTCGTGTTAATACTTTATGTGAGTATTTTGGGTCTATCTTAACAATTTTTTTATTAGCATCAAAGTGGGTTCATGACTAAAGTTACGATTATTTTTATGAGTGATCCTGGATTTAAGTTTCAGACCGATATATTCCTAAATGGACTACTAAAAGCTCTATATGAGCAAGAAGCTGGACATGAAGGACAAGAAAAACTAAAGTGGTATTAATGAGATCAAGAAACATCGATGAATTATAGTTGAATGTCCAAGAGTATAAGATAATGGGTCTATCTTGTAATATCTTTCTGGAAACTCGATCGACTTATCACTTTCCGACAATAATCACATGTATGAAATACAACATATAATTTCTGTGTATAATATATAATTAACAGAGCATTGCCCGTTACAGTAATCAATTTCAGATATTTCCGCATCAACTGTGTAGTCTTATACCCAGTCTAACATCTCCCCTCGTGACCAGCACGGCCTGACATTTCCCACCCCCATGCCATTGCCATGTACAAAGTACATGTACCGTTTGTATTCTTTTTGGGCTTCTTCACGCAACGGCTTTCTCGGCCGAGAACTCACTGCCTTGTGACTTTCTTCAGATCACCAGATATCAGACCACTCAATTGGGACCCCAACAGCTTAAGTACATGACTGTCCTCAAAGACTCTTCCGACTTCTTCATTTTCTGATCTCTTGCTTTGCTTGAAACCACTGCGGAAGTTGAAGAGGAGAGGTTCTTAGTCTGAGATAACGACCGGAGATGGTTCTTTGTGTTTTGCTGAGCGGATCTTATAATATAATTCCACCTGCAGATACCCATCTGGTCTTTCATGGCCTCCACAACTCCTACGCTGGCTGCTACAATAGCTCTGCTTGTTGAACTCATCTTCTACTTACTCTTCACAAGACTGTTCTTTGCTCTCGAAATTAGAGAAAAAGGAAAGGCAAACTCTGTGTAGCAAAAAAAAAAAACAGATCCAAGAAGGATTTGTGCTTGATGTGGATAATCATATGGAGCTAGGGGCCTCTTTTTATATGGGGAAGGAGTGATGGAAAGTCGAATCCTTGGGAAAGAGCTGAAGTTTTGGAGAAACCATCAAACTAAACTATTTGCTGGTGGTTTTGGGGTCTGGAGAGCAAATGGTTTTTTCGATGCCTTTTTTCTGTCACTCTCAGTTGAAATAATGCCATCCGCTTGAGTTACAAATGCGCACGCTGTTTTCCAATATAAATTGTTCGCGGATTGCCACCTCCATTCTTTTATTACGCGTCTGTCTCTCCGCATAGTCTCCTTTTATATGTTGGCTCTGGATCGAGAGTGAAACTTCGAAGAGGATTGAACTCCACCTTCTACATAATAAAATAGAATAGTTCTGCTGCCTCCAATATATAAAATAATTTAATAAATTAAAGTGATTTTATTAGAACAATTAAAATAAAAATAATTTTATAATTTGACGAATCACGTCAAGTTTCGATTATTTTTATGTAATCATTTTATGACTAGAATATTTCGCAATAAAATATTTGTGCAAGTTTCAAATTTTTTGATAAATATTTTGAAAAAAAATATAGATTCACACAAGAAAAGCTAGGCTGTGTTTTGAAGATGAACCTAACTCAACTTGTAACGTCCCGACTCCGGAGGTTTAGGGAGTTAACTCCAATCACTTGATAATGAACTTCCACAATACTAATAAAATTTCCAAAATCCAATATATACTTCCAAAGGCTCCAAATTAAACATAGATACCTCAAATTCATTTAACCACATATATCCACATATCAGAACCACAATACTATAAGCCAATGACATTGATCAGCATCTCCACATGTCTCAATTAATGTAATAAAAAGAAATAGGATTACATAAGTCTCCACAATCATCTAAACATTGTCAAATGCATCTACTGAATAAATACATCTACCAATAGGACTAGTACCCTGAGGTACTCAACTACTATCCTCAATTAATCTCGCCCATGTACTAGGGTTGGCTCAATAGGTTTAGGGGCCTAAGGCTAAGATTTTTATTGAGGCTTTTTTAAAAAACAAACAAAAATTATTTTAATTTTAATTTTTACATTCCATTTTTATTTAAAAATAATTCCAATCGTTCGCAAAGTAAAATTATTGATTAAGATTTTATACTACCTTTTCAACTAATAACCGACTTAATCTTTATTAGAAAATTGTCAATTTAGAGAATTTTATCAAATCTAGTTTTATAAGACGTGCTTTAGACTTTTAGGAGCTGTTTGGGAACACAACTGTTTTTAGGTATTCTCAAATATTCTCAAATTCAAATTTTTTTCTCTCATTTCTCAAAATTCAATAAAACATCTTAACTCAAACTATTTCATTACTATTCACAAATATTATGATATATTCTTAGTATATGAAAGAGTCCTGGAAGCAATTATAATCATTATTGTCAGTAAAGTTCTATAAATAACCTACACATTTGGAAAAAAGTAGGCCCTTGCCTTTTCAAATGATCATACAAAAGAATTTTATGAACACTTGAAAATTAGATTTTAATATTTATAATTTTTACATTATATATTAAACTAATAATGACAATAGAGAAGTGTATTCTTAAAAGGAGAGTACTTGAAATAATTATTATGTGTGATACTTTTAAAACTAATAATAACATAATATCTATTTAATACTTTTAAGGTTATCTTATTGGGTTAATTAATTTTTTTAATTAGATATATTTTTCTTTTAAAAAAATTATACTTTAGACTCTATTTTTTTTTTGGCCTTCTTCCAGTAGGGGCCTTAGGCAATTGCCTAATTAGCCTAATGGAAGAGCTGGCCCTGCCATGTACTCTACTACTGATCCTCAGCCGAACTATCAAAGCCATATGAAATATTGTGAAGATAAAGGGGTGAGTTATCAACAACTCAGTAAGCAAGGAACATATACTATTATATAAATATGAGCATTTACAAACTCCAGAATGCATAACAAAACATTTACTTTCAGAATGCATAATTAGAATATTTATTTCCAGAATGTGTAATCAAAACATGTTATCAAGAATATCTGAGTGAAACTTTCATAAACATTCTTATTCAAAAATAAAATATTTTACCATATCTTAAACTGAAACCTCATCTTCATATCATATTAGAGCATCACAACGGGACAGATACCAAGTTTAACCCTGTGGTAGGGTTATAAAACACCATTATACTCGTGGCAGGACTGTATACCATATTCAACCCCTGTGGCAGGGTTATAAACCATCATTATACATATGGTGGGGCCGTATGCCACTATTTTAACCATGGCGGGGTTGTATGCCACTATTATACCCATGATGAGGTCGTATACTATACTTAACCCCCGTGATAAGGTTATAAACCACCATTATATTTGTGACAGGGTCGTAAACTACTATTATACCCGTGGCAGGGCCTTAACGAAAACATAACAGAAGAAACATCGAAACTAGATTATGTGGTCTTACCGGCGAGAGGAGAATCCTCTTAGGACGACGCGACCCACTGTGATGGCACGACATTGTTTAGAGGAGTGATCTGTGCAGGGATTCATGAGTGAACAATCGTCGTGGGTGTGTGCGCGTGAGTAAAAATAGAAAAACAGAGAGTGGGAGAAAACCTAGAAATTAAAAGGAAAAGGGGAAAGGCTTACTTGTGTGAAAATGGCTAATTGGTAATGGCCCTTAATGGTAGAAGTGCACGATTGGGTGGAGAAGTGGGGATGCTTTGTGAGTGCGGAAATTCGTGAGGGTGAGTTACAATAATTTCGAGAGAAAGGGAATGAAGAGTAGAGAGAAAATTTGAGTGGTGAGAAAAATGAAGGGAAAGGGACGAAAGGACTTACCTTGGTGGGGTATGGCAATTGTGACCGAACGTGGATGATTTGCAAAGGATGGGTACCACACGAGAGAGTGTGCCGTTATGGAGATGAGGATTTGAATGGGGTATCATGGGTGGACTCGATGGGAGTTATCTTGCAGCAGATGTGAGGGAGGGAAAATCGTGAGTAGTTTTCGGGGAGAAGAAGAAGAAGAACTGAAGGTGAAGAGCACTCACTAAAACGACGACGTCTGGGGTTCAAGGGCTAGGTTGTCGTGGGCCTGGGCCTAAGCCCGGATATTACAACCCCCCTTATAAAAATTTCGTCCTCAGAATTTATTATAAGCTATCAATATCTCTGTCAAACAACTGTGGGTCTTTGACTCACATCTCATCTTCTAATTCCCAAGAGTCTTTCCTGACAGCATGATTATTTCATACCACTTTAACCAAGGGGATGGTTCAAGTTCGTAGCATTTGTTCTTTTCGCTCTAAAATTTGCTCCGGTTATTTCGCACAAGTCAAATTTTCCTAAAGTTGAAGTGGTTCGTAATCAATCAGTGGGGTGGGATCGAACATATACTTCTTCTACATAGATACGTGAAATACGTTGTGTACCTCTGGAAGTGTTGGTGGTAGGGCCACCCTGTAAGCCATTGTGCCAATCCGATCGAAAACTTCAAAGGGCCCGACAGATCTAGGACTCAACTTGTCCTTCTTTCCAAATCTCATGACCCCTTTCATAAGTGCAATCCTCAAGAATACCTTATGCTCGAGCTCAAACTCTAATTGGTAACGACCATTATCTACATAGCTCTTCTGTCAACTCTGAGCTGCTCATTCTGGCTCAAATAGTCTCTATCTTCTCTGTTGTTTTCAGTATGATCTCTGGACACAAAATTTGTATTTCACCCACTTCGTCCCAATACAAGGGCGATCTACACCTCCTACCATATAGTGCTTCATATGGTGTCATCCTAATACTAGCTTGATAGCTGTTATTATAAGCGAACTCGATCAAAGGCAAGCGTCACTTCCATGTTCCCCTGAAATCCAGCACACATGCCCTCAACATGTCTTCCAAAATTTAAATGGTCCTTTCTGATTGTCTATCCGTTTGTGGGTGAAAAACAGTGCTAGAATTTAACCTAGTTTCCATGGCCTCTTGTAGACTTTACCAAAATTTCGAAGTGAATATCCGACACAATGGACACTGGTACCCCATGTAATCTCACTATCTTCTGAACATACAACTCAGCTAGTTTCTCTAGTTTATAAGAAATTTTGATAGGCACAAAGTGAGCGGTCTTCGTCAAGCGGTCCACTATCACCCATATTGCATCTTGACCAGTCAGTGTCCGTGGTAGTCCTGTAACAAAGTCTACAGAAATATGCTCCCACTTCCATTATAGAATCTGGAGTGGTTGCAATAACCTTGCTGGTCTCGTATGTTCCACTTTCACCTGTTGGCATGTTAGGCATTGTTCTACAAATTTGGCAATTTCCCTTTTCATACCGTTCTACAAAAAAGACTCTCAAGTCTCGATACATTTTTCTACTACCTGGGTGAACTGTGTCAAGAGAGCAGTGCGCTTCTTCGAGAATGATTCTTTTTATTTCTTCATTGTTCAGCATACATAATCTACTTTTGAACCTTAATATTCCATCTTCAGAAAAGCTGAGCTCGGATTTATTCACTTTTTCTACTTCTTCCACCAATCTCACTAACCCTGAATCTTTTTTCTGGGCATGCTTAATTTCGTCTATCAAAGCTGGTTGAACTATCAAACTGGCTACGAACGCATGCTGGTCACCAGTAACAACCTTAATAGCAGCTCTTTCTAAGTCCATTAATAAGTGGTGTTGAGTGGTAAGAGTTGCAACTGTTGGTCCTATTGATTTCCGGCTTAGTGCATCAGCTACAACATTAGCTTTGCTTGGAGGTAGTTAATGGTGCAGTCGTAATCCTTGATCAGCTCAAGTCATCTCTTCTGCCTTATATTCAATTCCTTTTGAGTGAAGAAATAATTCAAACTCTTATGATCTATGTAGATTTCGCACATTTCACCATATAAATAATGCCTCCAGATCTTAAGTGCAAAGACAACAGCTACTAATTCCAGATCATGTGTTGGGTAATTTTGTTCATATGCCTTCAATTACCGTGAAGCCTATGCTATAACTTTCATGTGCTACATCAATACACATCCCAAACCCAACCTTGATGTGTCACTGTAGACTACAAATCCTCCTTTATCATGGGGAATTTTCAGAACTGGAGCTATCACCAATCTCTTCTTCAGTTCCTGAAAATTTTCTTCACACTTTGTAGTCAGCCCAAACTTATTATTCTTCATTGTAAGAGTAGTAAGAGGAACCAAGATTTTTTAGAAGTTGTCAATAAATCGCCGGTAATATGTTGCCAAACCCAAGAAACTCCTAATTTCATGTACATTGGTTGGTTGTGCCCAGCTAACCACTACTTCAACTTTCTAAGGGTCTACTAAAATACCATCCTTTGAGACTATATGTCCCAGAAACGAAATGAACTTAAGCCAAAATTCACACTTCTTCAACTTAGCAAATAACTTCTTATCCCTAAGTGTCCCAAGTACCTGTCTCAAATGCTCTTCATGTTCAACATTTTTCTTGAATTATATCAATATGTCATTAGTGAACATCGCCACAAAGTTATCTAAGAACTCATGAAATACCCGATTCATCAAATCCATAAATACGATCGAGGCATTAGTTAGGCCAAAAGGCATGACCAAGAATTCATAATGACCATACCTGGTTCTGAATGTTGTCTTAGGCACATCATCTGCCTTGATCTTAAATTGATGATACCCGGATCTGAGATAAATCTTAGAAAATACCTGAGCACCTTGCAATTGATCGACTAAGTCCTCTATATGGGGCAACGGATATTAATTCTTTATGGTTACACGATTAAGTTCTCTGTAGTCAATACACATTCTCATTGTCCCTTCCTTCTTTTTCACAAACAAAACTGGAGCTCCCTAAGGTGACACACTGGCCTAATGAAACCCTTATCTAATAAGTCTTGCAACTATTCTTTAAGTTCGGTTAACTCAAATGGTGTCATTTGGTAAGGGGCTTTAGAAAGAGGTGTCGTGCTTAGGATTAGTTCAATGGTAAACTCTACTTCCTGCTCGGGTGGTAGTCTAGACAAATCTTCAGGAAATACCTCTAGATATTCTCTCATAATAGGGATCTGCTCTAACTCCAATTCTTGCTTTGGTTCATCCACCACATAGGCTAGGTACCCCTAACACCCATCACGTATTAACTTGCCAACTTGAAAAGTAGATATAATTGGTGGAAAGGAACGCTCTGGAACCCATAAATCGAAACTCCTCTCCCTCCGAAAATTTGAACACAACCTCTTTCCTAAAACAGTCAATACTAGCATAACTGGAAGTTAACCAATCTATTCTTAATATCACATCAAACCCAATCATAGGAAAAACTATCAGGTTAGCTGGCATTTCTCTCCTACTAATTGTTATTGGACCTCTACGCAAAATCTTGTTGCAGGTCACTGAATCTCCTACTGGGGTTGAGACTATCAAATTGTAATTCATCTTTTCAACTTCAACTAGGCAAAACTTGACGTAATCCATTGAGATAAACGAGTGGGTAGCCCCCGAGTCAAACAAAACAGTAGCTTTATTGAGAAAAAGGAGAATAATTCATGTGATTACGTCATATAATCCATAGAGATAAATAGATAAATAGTCCTAAATTTTTAACAAAAAAGTAACTTAATTGGAGAATTGGAGAGATTATACATGTGATTACGTCATTCTTTTCCTCAGCTTCTCCAAGCATCAAAGCAAAGACTCATGCCAGCACAGTTCTCAGCTGGTTGTTGCCCTGGTTGCTCGGCCTAAAGCTTTAAGGTGAGTTGGGCTTTTTGTTGTCCTCCACAAGCAATGGACATTCTCTAATGAAGTGACCAACCTTACCGCATTGAAAACATGACCCCACTTCCTTTCTACACTCCCCAGCATGTATACGGTTTTAGAACTTACAGGAGTTAGTCGAATGATTTCCCTGCATCTATCTCTGACTTGAGCTACTCCCCTCGTTTCGCTTCTTCCATGGCCTTTGATCCAAATTTTTTAATACCGTTTCGGTCAAGGCACTGGAATGAAATATTTTGATATCGGTATCGTTTCATGTACCGTTTCGGAATAGTCTATACGTTGATAAATTATATATATATACACATAAACTATATTCTAAAATAACAACAAAATAAGTTACAAACTCAATAATATTTTTAAATACAAGTCTTAAGTTTTAAAAACACATTTGTAAGACTAAACAATACTTCTAAATTTTCAATTCAACTACTAAAATGAAATCACTCATCTTCATCAATATGACAATAAAGATCAACATTTAAAATGTTAATCAATAAGGCAATAAGGAAATGGGTGTTTGTAAAAGATGGAAGGAAGGCCTGGAAAGGACTCGAAGGATGGGACCCAAGCTCATAAAATTGTCCTATTTCACGAATCACGAAGGATATGGAAGTCTCCTAATTCTTCAATATCAGTTTCTCTTAAAACAAGATTTTCTTGCTCTTTCTTGTGGACACCATGGTCGAAGAGGTGATGTTTATTCTTGGTACTCTTTTATATTCAGAACAAGTAAATTTGGTGGTTTCTTGATTTTCTATTTCATCTGTTTTACATTTTTACTGGGGAGAATGAAAGATCATTTCCTTCAGGGTTTGCTAATTGCTTCCGTTTTCTCTTTTGGGTATTATCATAAACACTCAATTTTCATTGTTTGGATTGGATCGAAAGTGTAAGCTTTATGCCTCTGGTTGTTCTGGTTTTACTCAATTGTATTGTCCTATTGGATTTTGTAGTCCTTTTTATCAAGGAGGCTCAAAGTCGCATTTTGGAAAGGCAAAAATGAACTCAGTGCCTATTTAATGTACCGGCCCAAATTCGGCATACTTGCTGGTATTGACGAAAACACTCCAGTATGGCCGGTATTTGACCCGATACGAAGCACAATCCTTACTTGTTTCGGTTACTATTTCGGTACAAAAAATATCGATTGTATCAGCTAGTACGGTACGATTTTCAAAACTTTGCTTTGATCCATACTAGAGGATCCTTGTGGAGTAACTCGTTTCCTTTGTTCTTGTAACTCTGCACCCCTCTTAAGATTCTTCTCAACCAACATCACCTTATGCACTAACTCTGAAAAATTTTGAATTTGTAGGACCATCACCTATTCATATATCTTGTGGTTCAAACCTTCCTCAAACTTCCTGGCCTTCTTTTCCTCATCAAGAATCAGGTATGAGGTCATGCGTGATAATTTCGCAAATCTTGCAACATATTGGCGCACAATCATGATCCCCTGCACTAAGAGGCTAGCCAAGAGGCCATACAGAACGCTACTTAGGGGTACGGCTACAAGGAGGGCCTTGAACGGTTACAGGACCATCTATGAGAATATCCCAAGATGGACCTCAACACTTTGAGCCTAGCATCCTTGGAATCCAACCCTTAGGCTTATGCGTTCGTCAAGACCCTTGGGAAGCCCGGGATGCCTCCACTCTTCCCGGGCGCTCCCCCTCCATCCTCATAGTTGCTTATGTACGAGCTCCGAGCCCCTTAGTTGTTTCCCTTTTCTTCTTCTTTTTTTGTAACCCGGGCTCCTATATAAACTTAACTTATATATATGGATCAGATTTTCCTTCTTTTTCCTTGCGTACTTGTTCTTTCACGTTTTATCTCTTTCCTTTTTGTTTGGACATAGGTCTCGCAACTCACTTCGTATGGACTTCTATCTGCGCAATTATGTGGGCAACCGTGCGGCAAGCCCGACCTTAACCCCATAGCCTCAACCCCACAACGAGTCTAAGGGCTCGGCCTTGCTAGCCACGAGACTTGACAAGTCTAGGGAGTTGTGTCCGACTGGCTGTTGGTGGGGTAGAGCTAGCGAGGCTCTAGCCCAAACCAATGCTTCACAGCAAGTCCTGCGGGCTAGTCGATGGACTTGTACCCGACTAGTCATGTGGGCAAGCCCTGGGGCTCTGGCCCGACCAATGCATCATGGCGAGTCCAGAAACTCGGCTTGTAGCATGAAGGTTGGCAAGTCAAGGGACTTGTGTCCAAGTAGTCATGTGGGGCAGAGCTCAGGAGACTCTGGCCTTAATCAATGCTTCGTGACAACTTTAGAGACTTAGGTTGTAGCACGAAGGTCGACAGGTCGAGGGACTTGTGTCCGACTGGTCATGTGGGGCAAAACTCGGGAGGCTCTAGCCCTAACAAATGCTTCATGGCAAGTCCAGAGACTTGGCTTGTAGCATAAAGGTCAGCAAATCGAGAAACTTGTGTCCGACTAGTAGTGTGGAGTAGAGCTCGGTAGGCTATAGCCATAAACAATGCTTCATGGCAAGTCCAGAGACTTGGCTTGTAGCACAAAGGTTAGCAAGTCGAGGGACTTATGTTGACTGGTCGTGTGGACAAGCCCTGGGGCTTTGGCAAGACCAATGCATCGCAGCAAGTTGAGAGACTCGACTTGTAGCACGAAGGTCGGCAAGTCGAGGAACTTATGTCTGACTGGTCGTGTTGGGCAGACCTCAAAAGGCTCTGACCCTAACCAATGCTTCACGACAAGTCCAGAGACTTGGCTTGTAGCACAAAGGTCGGCAAGTCGATGGGCTTGTGTTCGACTGGTCGTGTGGGCCAGCCTTGGGGCTCTGGCCTGACCAATGCATTGCGACGAGTCTAGAGACTCAGCTTGTAGCATGAAACTCGGCAAGTCGAGGGACTTGTGTCCTACTGGTTGTGTGGGGGCATATCTCGAAAGGCTCTGGCCCTAACCAATGCTTCGCGGCAAGTCCAGAGATTTGGCTTGTAGAACAAAGGTCGGCAAGTCGATGGGATTATGTCTGACTGATCGTGTGGGCAAGCCCAGGGGCTCTGGCACAACCAATGCATCGCAACAAGTTTAGAGAGTCGGCTTGTAGCACAAAACTCAGCAAGTTGAGGGACTTGTGTTCGACTGGTCGTGTGGGGTAGAGCTCGGGAGGCTCTTGCCCTAACCAATGCTTTGCGGCAAGTCTAGAGATTTGGCTGTAGCACGAAGGTCGGCAAGTCGAGGGACTTGTATCCGATTGGTCATGTTGGCAATCCATGGGGCTCTGGCCCAACCAACTCATCGCAGCAAGTCCAGTAACTTGGCTTGTAACACGAAGGTTAGTAAGTCGACGGACTTGTATCCGACTTGTCATGTGGGGCACAGCTCGGGAGGCTCTGGCCCTAACCAATGCTTTGCGACAAGTCTAAAGACTTGGCTTGTAGCACAAAGGTCGACAAGTTGAGGAACTTGTGTCCAACTAGTCGTGTGGGCAAGCCCTGGGGCTCTGGCCCAACCAATGCATCACAACGAGTCTAGAGACTCGGCTTGTTGCACAAAGGTCAGCAAGTTGAAGGACTTGGGTCCGACTGGCTGTCAGTGGGGTAGAGCTCGAGAGGCTCCGGCCCTAACCAATGCTTCGTGGCTATTCCAAAGACTTGACTTGTAGTAAGACGGTAGGCAAGTTGAGGGACTTTTGTCCGACTTGTCGTGTAGGGTAGAGCTCAAGAGGCTCTGGCCCAACTAATGCATCGCGGCGAGTCCAGAGACTCGGCTTATATGATTGGAGCTTTTAGATAAAGGCAAATGGAGATGAATCATAAGTGTTTTCTCATTCATAAGTTGTTGGTTACAATGCTGGGCAAAATTGTGGTCGTCAGACGCTTTCTCAAGTGCTTAGCATTCCATTGGTGGGGCAGTTCGCAACCTTCCTGGTCCTTCAGAAGGTAAGTGCCGAGTCTTTCGCTGGCCATCACCACAAAGGGAACTTCCTATTGGGGACCTAGCTTTCCTTCATCTTTGGTGGAAACCCCTGTCTACTTTAGGATCAAGCCTCCTACCTTGAAGGCCCAAGGTCAGACTCGTTTGTTAAATTACTGTTCAACTTTCCTCTTGTTGTTTGCTGCCCGACACACAGCTTCCTCTCTCCTTTCTTTCAAAGGTCCAGGTTTTCTTTTAATCCATCGTTACGGTCTGGGTTCAAGTGTTGAACTCGGTACGTGGGCATTCCCTCATCTACTAGAATTACAGCTTCGGTCTCGTAGACCAGCACGAAAGATTTTTCCCTCATGGGAGTCTTGATGGACGTTCGGTAGACCCATAATACACTAGGGAGTTCTTTGGCCCATCTCCCCTTTTGGTCTCCCAGCTTCTTCTTCAGGATGTTTAGCAAGGTCTTGTTGGTTGCCTCTGTCTGTCTATTTGCTTGCGGGTGCCCCAGAGATGTGTACTTGGTTTTAATTCTGAGCTCGGCACACCACTCCTGGTAATGCAAGCAGTCGAACTTCCTATGGATCTCTAGAGGAATCTCATGATGGTTGCGAATGCTTCTGCTTCCACCGACTTTGTGAAGTAGTCAATTGCTACTACTACAAACTTCACTCCTCCCTTGCCCCCATGAAACGAGCAGATAAGTTCAAGCCCCCATTGTGGGAAAGTCCAAGGGGACATGCTGGATGTTAACACTTTCGATGGATAGTGGGTGATGGGCACATGTTCTTGGCACTTGGGACATTTTTTCACAGAGTCCTCTGCATCCCGGAGGGAGTGGGGCCAGTAGTACCTTGCACGCATGACCCTGGCGGCCAATGCTCTTCCACCAGAGTGATTTCTGTAGATCCTGTCATGTATCTCATCCAAGACGTACTGGGCTTCCTCAGGTGAGGCGCACCTTAGGAGGGACTCGAAGAAACCTTTCCTATATGGGACTCATTTCAACAACGTGAAACGCTCCGCTTTATTTTTAATCTTTCGTGCTTCTTCCTGTTCGCCCAGGACCAGGCCTTCACCAAGGTACTTTACGATATTGACGGCCCACTCTGGCAGTGCTGGCTGGATGATGGATACGCTGATCCCAATAGCTGGTGTGTCAATCATTCACGCTATAGTATGAATTGGAAGAAGGGCCTCTTCCTGGATTGAGGCGGCCTTTGACAACGGTCTATTTTGTGGTCCTCCCCCTTGGGATTTGCTGGATATGGAAATACATGAAAAGGTCACGCACCTCCCCTACCTGCTGGAGGTACTTCTTCAATTTCTCCCCTTTTGTGGCGAACTTCCCCGTTACTTGACCGACTACCACTTGCGAGTCGGCTCTCACCTCAATCTCGGTTTCTCCCAACGACCTGGTTACTGATATTCCTGCCAGTAGTGCCTCGTACGCGGCCTTTTTGTTGGCAATTTTGAAGTTAACCTTGATCACATAGTCATGCTCCTCCCCGAGCTCTGTGATGATGTGCACCCCTACACTCCCCAGCCCGGCAAGATGAGCCGTCGACGTAGACCTGTCAGAGCTTGCCCTGGGGTGCAATAGGAAACTCCTCGGGGAAGTCCGAGAACTCAACTACTAAATCTGCTAGCACTTGGCCCTTGATTGTCATGCGAAGGAGGTACTCAATATCGAACTAGATCAATTCAATTGCCTAGTTCATCATTCGGCTAGACACGTTGGGTTTCTATAGTATTTTTCTGAGGGGAACATTAGTGATCACCTTCATCGGGTGGGATTGGAAGTATGTCCTTAGCTGCCTTGCGGCGATGACTAATGCAAATGCCAGCATCTCTATTCAAGGGTAGCTAGTCCCTCAAAAAGCACAGCTCGTGTAGTAGGCAGGTCATTGCTCCTATAACACCCTGGCCTTTGGATATTTTTCCCTTTCTCTTTCTTTTCCCTCCTGCCTCCACTAGCCCCGATAAATTTCCCCAAATTTTCTTCCCTGTTTTTCACGCAACCACTACGTCATTTGAGGTGAGCTTCATCTTTCCGCATGCATTTTATCCTTCCGTCGGTTTTTCACTTTTAGTTTTTGCACTCTCGAAAATTCCTCCGTCTAAATCTCCATTATTTCCACATCTAGGCAGTTTGAACTTGCTTTCCGTTTTTGGGTTCTCTTCTTTATTTTGTTTCCTTCCATCACTCAAGTCTCTCCCTCTCTACTTTTTACTGTCTTATACTTGTTGTGCATTTCTATATGTAATCTAACAAACTCTCTCTATCAATGTCTCTCTCATTCACTGCAAACCATCCCGCACGGCCACCACACGCCAACCTATGGCTTTCACAGATGGACCAGTGAGCCACTGCTCACCCTCTCAACCCCACAACCACCACGTTATCACCGTGAGACGCCCCTGCAGACCACTACCCACCACTGTGAGCCGCATGCTCCTACCTTTTTTGCCAACCCAACGGCTAAGCCACAACACCACTGCCACGAACCACCAAGCACTGAAGCCCAGCCTCCTGCCAACCAGCCGCCTCCCAACACCTCACCAGACCACCGTTGGAAGCCACCAGTCGTGCCTAGCTCCAGCACGATGGGACAGCCCCCACGACCCAGTGCCTCCATGTCCTCAAACGAAAACCACCCCACGGACTTGCACCACCTAGCCACTGCCTCGTACACACCACTACCATGCAAGCCTCCCACATTCCCTCGGTTCCAACCACTAGTTCACAACGAGAGCTCCACATTGCTGCCACCCTCCACTGTGAAACCCAAGCCACCATCGCAAGCTAAGAGGCCTCTATTTCCACTTGCCAAAAACAGAGCATGCTTTCCTTCTAACTTTGCCTCCATGCAAGCCGCCTAGTCACTTGCCGTCGGTGTGCCGTAGCCCAGCTGTGAACCCGCTAGTGGAGACACCGCAGATCACGAAGCAAGATTCTATGGTCAGACTGCAGCCCTCGTTCCACAGTCCGTAACTCCCTCTTCCTCTTTCTCTCAGGACGTTCCATCTCTCTCTCTCTCTCTCTCTCTCTCTCTCTCTCTCCCATTCAATTTCTTTCTCTCTTAGTGCCGACCGCGCCTTACACCATCGACCTAGCTAGCCACCACTTCTGTCATCCCTGACCTTTTCTCTCGGTGAGCCCAGACTTTATCGCACGGTTTTGTATTTCTCAAGTATTTTGTTCGCATTTAATAAGTATTTCCGTTTCTAGTTTTTGGTTCCTACCTAATATTTGTTCAATAGTATAAATAAACCACTTTTAATACTTTATCGTATAGCATTTGTAAAGCATAGTAAAGAAATTGTTTTAATATATTTATATTACTACAACTAGTTTATAAGTCAGTATACTTTCTTGCCATTTGATGTTTATTTTGAGATTGAGTTTGATTTATTTGAGATGTTTCATGTGGGTCAAGTTTAGCGTGAAATTATAATTTGATATAGATAATATTTGAAGATCTAAAATTTTAGTCATATATTAATAATTGTTATAACTATTTTCATCAGTAAATAATAAGATTTTCTTTTTATTTTAAATGCTTTAAAATCGATTTAAGTATATTTTAATAAATGAGTGTTTTATTGTTTATATTATTTGAATTTGACTATTTTATGAATTATTATTGCTTAAGAAATTTATGATTTCCTACTAAATTATATGTTGGATGTATTAAATTATCGTTTTAATAATAGTTTATAGAGATATGAGTTTAAATATGATTAAGTTAATTTTCAAAAGAATTTAAGTTGTTTTTCCATATTTGATAAAATTATTTTATAATAAGTTAACATTATTATTTTTTTTAATAATAATATATTTATTAGATTTCTGATAACTAGATAGTTATCAAAAGCTATTTCCGTAGTATGAACTTAAGTAGATGGAGAGTTTTAGCAGTCATTTTTATAAGTTTTGTAACGTTTAGTATTATGTATAGGTGACGATTGGTATTCTTTCGGCACAATTGTGGAAGATTCATAAAAGCTAAAAAGTCCAGGTAAGCGGGGTTCATATACTAGTTTTGCATAAAAGAAATGAAATAAGGTTGACGTTAAAAATATGCATGTTTGTTTTTGAAAAGAAATCTGAAAAACGACCTCATATGTTTGTTCTGCATATGGATAAATTCTATATAAAAGAAAGTATTTTTTGTCATGACTGATGTAAACATAAGCTAATTTTGTGCATTTTGTTTATGAACTATGCAAAAAGAGCGAATATGAAAATCTAAAAGTTTTTGTTATGAATAAATGAAGATATTTTGATTCTTTTTATTTCAAACATGTGAAATGATCTGAAGCTATTTAGTATTTTGTTTTGATATGATGTGTCATTTGAAAACCTTGGCATGAAATTTCGATTTTGTATCTGAATGTGATCTGGTTCCAAAGATGTTCCGTTCTATTTCTATTAAGGCCCAACCACGGGTATAATAGTGATTTATAACCCTACCATGAGGGTGAAACATGGAATACGGCTCAACCACAGATATAATGGTGGTTTATAACCCTACCACGGGAGTGAAACATGAAATACGGCCCAGCCACGGGTATGATAGTGATTTATAACCCTACTACAGGAGTGAAACACGGTATATGGCCCAGCCACGGGTATAATGGTGGTTTATAATCCTACCACGGGGGTGAAACATAATATATCGCCCAACCACAGGGATAATGGTAATTTATAACCCTACCACGGGGTGAAACATGGTATACGGCCCAGCCATGGGTATAATGGTAGTTTATAACTCTACCATGGGGGTGAAATATGGTATACGGCCCAGCCACAAGAGTTAAACATGGTATTTGTCCCGATGTGATGCTATGAGATGATATGAATATAATGTTTCAGTATGGATATACCGAAGGATTTTCTTTTTGGGAACAAGTTTGTTTTTTTGAAAATTTCGCTCTGATATTTTGTACCAAGTTTTGTTTATGCATTCTGAAAATAAATATGTTGTTT
This sequence comes from Juglans regia, assembly GCF_001411555.2. Classification (NCBI taxonomy): domain Eukaryota; kingdom Viridiplantae; phylum Streptophyta; class Magnoliopsida; order Fagales; family Juglandaceae; genus Juglans; species Juglans regia. The sequence goes on along the minus strand of NC_049901.1, from coordinate 19,817,528 downwards.
CTGCATTCTAAACATAAATGCTTTGGTCCTCAAACCGAACTTTATAAATGTTCATGATTACATGCTAGTATGTGATCTTTGCTTACTGAGTTGTTGATAACTCACCCCTTATCTCCACAATATTTTTCAGATATTTTGATGGTTCAGCTGAGGATCAAGATTATGAGGTATCGAGTGAGATGATTTAAGTATAGTGGATTAAGCATAAAAAGTTTTTATGAGTATTGGCGTTTTTTATTAAGAAATTTTATTGTGTTATGATGACTTGACATTTTGGAAAATTGGTTATATTGAGCAAATTACTTTAAATCGAAATTTCTATATGATATTGGGAATTGGGAGTCTATTTTTATATTGTTGTAATGTGAGTTTAAGTGTTAGGAAGTAACTCTCTGACCCGTGCGGGACCGGGGCGTTACAGCTCCCCTTCCTCACTGCAGATTATGACAACAGATATGGTGTTCAGGGTCACTGCCAGGTATACTATCCAACTTTCTCCTGGCTTGTCCTGACTGAGGAGTGGTGGGTGGGCCAAATACTCCTGGCTTGACTTCTCCCCTCCCACTCCCTCACGTTTCTTAGGACCTTCAAGAAGGGAAGGCATCGGTCAGTTGACCGTGCGATGAAACGGTTCAAGGCTGCTACCCTCCTTGCCAACCTTTAGACCTCGTGAATTGTTCGTGGCTGCTGCATACTTACTATCGCCTCCACCTTTTCTGGTTTGGCCTCAATTCCTTGCTCTGAGGCCATAAAGCCCAAGAACTTCCTTGACTTGATGCCAAAGGCACACTTCAGCGGGTTGAGCTTCATTTAGTATCTCCTCAAAATTACAAAAGCTTCTCGAAGGTCGGCAATATGCTGCTCGAGTTTTCTGCTTTTGACCAAGAGGTCATCTACATATACCTCCATTTTTTTTCTAATCTGCTCCTTGAACATCCGATTAACCAGTTGTTAGTAAGTCGCACCAGCATTCTTTAGACCAAATGACATAGCTTTGTAGTAATTGAGTCCCCAGTTGGTGATGAAGGCTATCTTCTCCTCGTCGTTCGAGTTCATCCTGATCTGATTGTACCTCAAGTATACATCCATGAAATTGAGCAGGGGTGTCTGGCAGTTGAATCCACTATTAGGTCTATGCGCTGTAGGGGAAGTTATCCTTCGAGCAGGCCTTGTTCAGGTCGATGAAGTCAACACACATTCTCCACTTTCCACTCGTATTTTTCACCAGGACCATGTTAGAAAGCCATTCAGGATAGTGGGCTTCACTAATGAACCCTGCAACTAGGAGGAGGTCCACCTCCTCGATGATGGCATCGTACTTCTCTACACTAAAGCTACAGCGTTTTTGCTTGACCTTCTTAGCCTTGGGATCCACACTCAGGCAGTGCTCTATGACTGCTTTGTCGATTTTGAGCATTTTTTCGTGACTCCAGGTGAACACGTCTTGGTGCTCGATGAAGAGCAGTTTTACGGATCTTCTCAGCTCGGGAGCCATTTTGGTTCCCACTCAGACGGTTCATTTGGGTCTTTGCAGGTCCACTGACACCAATTCCAAAGGTTCATTAGGCTCTGCTTGCTGTAGTGCCTGCTCGTCCCTGACTTCTTCATCCAGCTCCATCAGGGTTGGAGGTGGGGGTGGGTCGGCAACCTCTCGTACTCCTTCTAGAGCTCGGACCTCTTTGGCCTCTTGCTTCAATTCCCGCGCATAGTATTCACGAGCCAGAACCTGCTCAGCACGGATCTTGCCCACTCCTGCAGGTGTTGGGAATTTCATCTTCAAGTGGAATGTGGAGGTCACCGCCCTCAGGTTGTTTAGGGTTGGTTGCGCCAAGATTGCATTGTAGTAGGAGGGAGCTTTCACCAGAGGAAATCCACCATGGTAGCTGCCGCTCTCGGGGCCTTCCCTGTCAGGATGGACAAGGTGATAGCACCAATTGGCTATACTATGTCTCTAGGGAAGCCCTTCAAAGGTGTTGGAGCGGGGCACAACCGATTGGGCGTGATTCCCATTCGGATGGAAGCTTCCCAAAATAGGATATCAGCTAAACTGTCATTATCGATCATGATCCTTTTCTTCGTATAGTTGGCAATCTGCACAGTCAATACCAAAGCGTCGTCGTGAGGGTAGAGGATGCCCTGTTCATCCTTCTCACTTAAGGTTATGATCGTCCCCTCCGAGTGGCTCCTAGAGCTCGAGACAGCCCTGCTAGTGGTAAACACTTCTTCATACTGGGCCCTTCTGGCATGGGCCCTCTGTGCTGAGGAGGTGATCCCTTCCCCAACGTGTCCTCCCACGATCATGCGGTCCCTTCCTCTAGTTGGGCTTCTTCAGCACGGACTTACTCAAGGGTGTCCTCCCGCCTTTCGCCATACTGGACTTTCACTTCTCCATTACCGCACGCGACCATATCAGGTCATCGAGAGCGTCGCTCGTCACCCCGCCGGTCTTGCAGGACTTCTAAGATAATGGGTCTATCTTAGTATCATGAGTATAAGATAATGGACCTCTACCCGTTCAAAACTTTCAAACAAACTTGAGTGAACTTAGATCCGGTTGAAAAAAATCGATTAAGTTTTTTTTTTTAATGGGCGGAAAAATCAATAAACGTGGTTATGTTTAGACTTGTTACCAATCAATGAATTGAATCAGGTAAGCTTTTTAGAAACTCGATCGACTTATCACTTTCCAACAATAATCATATGCATGAAAGACAACATATAATATCTGTGTATAATGTAATTAACAGAGCATTTGCCCGTTACAGTTTACAATTTCAGATATTTCTGCATCAACTATGCACTTTTATACCCAGTCTAACATCTCCCCTCATGACCAGCACGGCGTGACATTTCCCACCCCCATGCCATTGCCATGTACAAAGTACATGTACCGTATGTATTCTTTTAGGACTTCTTCACGCAACGGCTTTCTCGGCGAACTCACTGCCTCGTGACTTTCTTCAGATCACCGGATCAGACCACTCAATTGGGACCCCAACAGCTTAAGTACATGACTGTCCTCAAAGACTCTTCCGACTTCTTCATTTTCTGATCTCTTGCTTTGCTTGAAACCACAGCGGAAGTTGAAGAGGAGAGGTTCTTAGTCTGAGATAACGAGCGGAGATGAGTCTTCGTGTTTTGCTGAGCGGATCCTATAATATAATTCCACCTGCAGATACCCATCTGGTCTTTCATGGCCTCCACAACTCCTACGCTGGCTGCTACAATAGCTCTGCTTGTTGAACTCATATTCTACTTACTCTTCACAAGACTGTTCTTTGATCTCGAAATTAGAGAAAAAGGAAATGCAAACTCTGTGTAGCAGGAAAAAAAAACTGATCCGAGAAGGATTTGTGCTTGATGTGGATAATCGAGCTAGGGGCCTCTTTTTATATGGGGAGGGAGTGATGAAAGTCGAATCATTGGGAAGGAGCTGAAGTTTTGGAGAAACCATCAAACTAAACCATTTGCTGGTGGTTTTGGGGGTCTGGGGAGCAAATGGTTTTTTCGATGCCTTTTTTCTGTCACTCAAGTTAAAATAATGCTGTCGGCATGAGTTACAAATGCGCACGCTGTTTTCCAATTTAAATCGTTTTCGCGGATTGCCACCTCCGAGTATTATGTATGCACGATATATTTTATAATAATATTATAAAATAAGGATATTTTTATAAAATAATATTATTTTTATAAAATATTTTACAAAACTATCTCTAATTTAACGATTTGTTATGAAATATATTGTAAAAAATGTTGTGTATAATTACGATCGATTTATGCGTCTCCCTCTCAACATCAGTCTCCTTTTATATGTTAGCTCTGGATTGAGAGTGAAACTTCGAATAGGATTGAACTCCACCTTCTATGTACTAAAATATAATACTACTGTTGCCAACGTACAAAATATTTTTATAAATTAACGTGATTTTAACCGATTATTTACAATAAAAGTAATTATTGATGTCTTGTTTCACAGTTTGGGCAACTCCACGCTATTGAGCTCGGTCTGGATCATGTTGAGATAAAGAATGGGGGCTCGAGGCACCGTGATGCCTCCAATGCCTAATTCAGTTGTTGGGATAGAGTAGCAAAACAAGTAAAAGAAAAAAGTATTCAATCAGAGAAAATAATGAGCTGAAGTGTGAAAGAGTCTGAACTCCTCTCTTGGAAGATTTATACCTAGTCGAGGCGATCCTCGAGATGGAGGTGGTGGTTGTGCCGCTTCGTACTGGGGTCAGGTGTCCCTGCCAACTCCCTAATACGCAACAGACTCGTCATACCTGATTGCGACTGTCACTGCCACCCTAAGAGGCACGTGGTGGCGTGTCGAGCCCGAGATGCATTAAATGCAATGTGGCTCCCTATCATGGCGTGTCTATTTCTGTTTCATTAAATGTGGCGTAGTTCCGATCAGGTATTCCCATTCCTCTAACCTGTCCAGACACCAGGGTTCAGGGACAGGGGTGTCCCTAAATGTAGGCCAGTAGTGATGTCAGAAAGTCTTGTTTTCCATCCTCTAGTTAGCATGCATTGCCCAATTGCTTACCTTCCTAGGACTCTTCGGGCCCTACGGGCCAGACCTACTTCCCCTAGCCCGGATAATAATTTTACAATCTGACGAATCACATCAAGTTACATTAGTTTGTAAGATTATTTTTATATAGTCATTTTATGATTAGAATTATTTCTCAATAAAATATTTGTGCAAGTTTCAAATTTTTTGATAAATTTTTTGAAAAAAAAGTTAGATTCACACGAGAAAAACTAGGTTGTATTTTGAATATGGACATAATTCGATTCATCTCAAATTAATTATTAATTAGACTCACTACTTTTTCAATTTTCAAAAAAAAAGTTGAACTCATATTTTAGCCATAACTTTGGGATCGCACATATAATATAAATTTAAAAAGAAAAAATTTAATTATAAACGATTTTACGTACTAATACGCGTACTTATTCAATATGATGGGTCAAAAGATAAAATTTATTAAAAGTAATACTAATTTAAATTTAGAATATGAAGACAATAATATTAATAAACAGATCGATACGTAAACTTACTTGTCAAAACTCATTTACAAAACTCTTTACGCCTTGTTGGTCCTCATCTCGAAATCAGCCGTTTTTTTTTTTTTTTCATTTTGAATGATATACATTAACTAATACTTGTTTTTTTTTCTCGGCACAGTAACCAATACTTGATTTAGCTTAATTCTGTCCTTTCGGATATTTGTAATTAAGATCCATTATTTTTGCTACACATTGACTCCCTTGTAGAGATTTCCCCGCAAAGCGCACAGAGAAAACAAGTTTTATAACTGAGTTAAGCCATGTTGACTATGTCATGGACATATACAAGCATATGCAATGGCCATTGTGATATAGTCCATGGGAAAAGAAAGAAAACCATCAAATAAGAAGACAGTAAACTTCAAAACTTTGTTTATATATTAATAGAGCAATTGCCCGCTACACTACTCACTATCTACAACATTTTTTAATCAAATCAATTTCAAAGTTGAGTCTACATGATATATAGGAGCCTCAATTGGGAGCCCAACAACTCAAGTACATGACTTTCCTCAAAGACTCCTCCTTCATTTTCTCCTTTCTTACTTTGCTTGGAACCATTCCAGAAGTTGAAGAAGAGAGGTTCTCCAATTTGGATAACAACCGGAGATGGTTGCTGGTGTTTTGCTGAGCGGATCTTATAATATAATTCCACCTACAAATACCCATCTTGTCTTCCATGGCCTCCACCACTCCAACACTGGCTGCCACAATAGCTGATCTGCTTGTTGAACTCATCTTCTACTCTTTACGAGACTGTTATTTGCTCTTGAAATTAGAAAGAAACGAACTGCAAACTTTTTGTAGCAAATAAAACTGATCCGAGAAGGATACGAGGAAAATTGGCACGGAAGGGCCTCTAATATATAGCTAGAGTGGTGAAAAGTTGGAAACATGGGACGAACAAGCTGTAAGTTCGGAAAAAACCAAGAGCGAGTTGGAAAGCGTTCGCTAGTGGTTTTGGGGACTGGGGACAGTGGGGAGCCGCTGGTTTTCTTTTACTTACTATTTGACTATACTGCCGTTCTAGAACCTCGTGATGGAATCAATAAGGCTGGGACAAATTTGGCTTTCAGATATATGCTTTTCATCACTTCAGTTACTTAAAATAAATAATGCTTTATTTCTGCCAATATATATTTTATTGCTGCCAACTTGACTTAAGAAGCACTTATTTTCTCAAATTTTGACTAATTTAAGGAAAATATTATTCTAATTATAAAAATAATTTTATAAATTGATATGATTTAATATAATTTATTAAATTAATCATACTTATATTATAAAATAGATTTATTGAATAAGAAGAAATCACATCAATTTATAATTATTTTTTTATATAATTCTTGTAGCTCTCTCTTGACACAATATGTACGGATAGTTTCATGGTTTTGTGTACAGGGCAAGGCAATATCTTTTTACTGTTTATGCATTATTGAAAAATTGTCTAATATATCAGTGCGTTTAGTGCATTAATTGTCATTCTGTTAGCTAAAATTCCCATTTTGAGTTGGATTCACCTAAATCCGATTCCAATTCTGATTTGTGTAGATGGAGGGAAGTAGATTTGAGCTTTTTTTGAGGTTTTTTTATCTTCATATTTAACCTTTTTTTTTTTAAAAAAAAATGTGGGTTTTCAAATTTTAATTTTTCAAAAATTAAAAACTAAAACTAAATTATTCACTGTTGATTTACTTCAATATTAATATCTAACTTATTTTTATATTAAACTTATACTATATTGTTTAATTAATTGTTATCATATCACTATACTATTACATATTATTTCTAGTATATAATTACATGTTATTATACTATAGTATTATGTATTATTAACTTATTATATTAGACTTATTTTTATACTAGTGTCTAACTTATTTATAATTTATTTCTACATTAGACTTATTTAAGTGTCTAATTATATGTTATTATACTTCAGTAAATTAGTATTATGTATTATTAACTTATTATACTAGACTTATTAGTTATTTATATACTAGTGTCTTTTTTTATTTCTATACAAGACATATACTATAATGTCTAATTACATATTATAATACAATAGTATTATATGTTATTTTACTAATGTCAAACTTATCTCTAACTTAATTATATATTAGATTTTCTAGTGTTTAATTACATGTTATTATACTTTTATAAATTTGTATTATTTATTATTAACTTATTATACTAGACTTATTTCAATACTAGTGTCTAACTTATTTCAATATTTGATTATTTATGGTAGTAATATTTTGATGTTTAATTACGTATACTAGATTATTATTAATCTATTTATATTATAGTATAAGTATATTATTTGATAATAATTAGCTCATATTAGTATATTATGGAATTAAGTTACATAAGTTCTAGCTATATAACTATAAAATTATACTAGTATATATGATAAATATATAGAAAAATACATATCTTTATAACATATGTACAATATCGGAATCGAAATCAGAGTCGAAGGGCAAAGTCGGAGTCAAAGTTAGAGTTTGAGTTAGAGTATAAAGTTGAAGTTGGATCGGATCAGAGTCGGTCTAGCGACATGACCTTCGACTCCAATTGAAAAATTAAAAAAATCTGACTTCGACTCTGTTTTTTTGGAGCGGAGTCAGGTCAGGAGTTGGATTTTCTAATTTTTTCTCAAGCCTAGGGTCAAAAATATAATTTGGATCCAACAAATGTTCTCATGAGAGAATGGAAGAAAATACTTCCCGTCAATTCCCCTTACACCCCTACCATATGAGTGATTTCCCCTCATGTGAAAGGATGCTAACCTGTTGCAATAATGTGGTGTTGTGAAAAACGAAAAATGTATAGCTGCCCAGATTCCTTAAAATCTTGGAACCATAGGAGTGTTCTTCCCTCCATGTAAAAGGAATGGAGAAGCTCACTTTGAATAATGCAACAAACTCTTAATAGATTGAGATAAAATAATGCAACAAGCTCACTTTGAAAGGTGAGAACCTCCAAGAAAAAGAATATAGAAGAAGGAGAAGATTCTTTTACTTTCTGCTAGATTTTTAAAAACGCTCAGTACATATAGCTGTCAGACTCTAAAGGAATTTCTTACTATGTGGGCCTGGACCAATAAACCAAAAGTAAAAACAAAACAAATCAACAACCACATTCTAGTGTTACGGGCATAAGCCCATTAACAAATAACAACCCAAGGTCCGAATGAAAATAACAAATCTGCTAAATTATAAAGAAACAAAACAACTGGGCCCATGGGCCTCTACATCGCTAAAATTCTCTCTCCATTGATTCCCTTCGTACGTCCCCAACACCTGACTTCACACTGGACTACACTTTCCAGTTCCAAGTTCCAACACTTCCAAACCGCGGCTTGCCACGTGTAAGGTACGATTTTCTTTTCAAAAAGATTTTAGTCGTTTTTTTTTTTATTGGAATGTGATCATTTTCTTCTCGATTTTTTTTTTTCCTCAAGTTTCTCGAAAAAAGGAGACTAGTAGATGAAACCATTATATAATTATAAATAAACCGGAGAAAAGTTTTAATTAGGAAAGAGTGTTGCTACACCCAACACTCTTTACAAAAGTGTCTATACAGAAGGTTAAAATTCTTTTTTCAATTATTTTTTAAAATTTTAAAACATTTGAAAATAAAAAATAAAAATCAGAAATTTATTAAAAATTACTTTCTTAATTATTAAATAAAAATAAATAAATCGGTGAGAGCCCAGCATTAGAGTAGTGCTACAATCATCGAAATGAGTGTCCTGAAGATGTCCCAAATAGTGTATTTTAATTTTTCATTTTTTATTATTTTTTTTTCATGTATTTTTTAATCATCATAAATATTTAAAAAAAAATAAAAATTCTCAACATTATTAAAAAATTCTCAACATTATTAAAAAATTCTTACTTAATTATTAGGGTAGTGATAGGGTTACTACCCATCCACTACCCATCTACTACCCAAGCACATTTTAAATTTTTTTATTTTTTTATTATTTTCTTTTAAGTATTTTTTTACCATCCTTAATTATTAAAAAAAATTAAAAAAATATATAATTTTATTAATATTCACTTCCTTAATCATTAAATAAAATTAAAAATTAAAAAAAATTAAATATAATTTAAATAGTAAATGAGTAGTAATAAAATAGTAATCCTATCATTATTCTTATTGTTATAGGAAAATATGGCCCGGTGAAAATTAGGCGAAAACAGACGGAGTAGATCAGGGAAAGAAAAAGAGATCCCGTGAGGAAAAAGTTTATATAGGGTAGGAATGACAGGCCTAGATTTTACCCTGGTTGATGGCAAAGGCGTACCTTGGGGAGGCAGGGAGCCGCACGCAGCCACACCCTCAAAGAGGCAAAGATATAAAACAAACAAACAAAAACTAAATGTCAGTCTTGGCATCTGGTTTGGGGTACATGCATCTTTATTTTAAGGAAAAATAATGATTAATTAATTATTCAACTTGATATATGTATGACCCAGTAATTAAACTAGAGGGTCACATGTGGAACAGAGCTAGCACATGTACTAGATAGATGTTGTTATGTGGAATCTTGGTTTGGTTGCAACCTAAGATTGGAAATGGTGGAGTAGCAGCATAACAATTCCAAGTCTTTTGGAGCCTGTTGGGTAGCATTGATGAGCTGCAACGAATCCCTGGCCTTCTTCTTCAAGGGTGCTGTGGTTTGAAATGATAAGCCAAACTAGGCTGTCAAAAGTTAAAACTGCAGCAAGAGCCGCTTTTGGTAGGGTCGATAGTTTCGAAATTTCTTTGTCTAGTCCACCCTGCTAGAAATACTCCTGCATTGTCCCTGCAAATGGACGATATAAGAGAAAAGTTTGCACGGCAGCAGCAGTGTATGCATCATATTAATGTTACCGTCACCGAGTTTTGTGGAGGAGTCCGCTTATGGGAGGATATATATATTGATTCTCTCTTTCTTTCCATGCTTGGGTGCTACTGTAAACATTTGATTGGTAAGACATATTACATCCGATTTCACCCCCACAAAAATCTCTGTTCCTTGGAAAGACACTCGTACATAACGAGAAAGAGAGAGAGCGTTGCGATGTTGTAAACAAGATGCTGGTACTTCAATCTTAGCAAGAGAGAATAGTAGCCATTTAATAAATGCATTTTTGTCCAAGGATCTCTTTCTTAACTAGATGGTCAACCGAGACAGAGTATCATAGTCTAATGCTTAATTGTTGATCTTGATCTATCTTTGTGAATGCATCATGTTGCAGTGAGCCACTTCACTTGCACTTCGATTAAAACATCGACGACATCGTTAGAAGCAACATATAAACTACATATGGATCTCTGTGATCCTTTTTAAGTCCTTAAGCAACAACATGGAATTTTTATTAACACATATTTATAGCTCACCTCATTCTGAAAGCAAATCCAAGGATTATGCAAAATCGGCACGTAGAAGAAGAAACGTACGTAGATATATCTTTCATTCATTCCACTCGGATATTTTGAAAACACCTTACAACTGTACATACATAAGGCTGCATTCATGGTCATAGTAAGTAGCTACAGCCTAGAAAATCTCCAAGGTCAGAAGGTCCTTTTTGGTTAGACATCAATTGGGACCCCAACAGCTCAAGTACATCACAGTCCGAAGGGACTCCTCAGCCTGTTTGATCTTATTATCCTGACTGGATCTGGCAGCTTTAGCTGTGGCATCTGCATTAAAAGAAGCCGCGGATCTTCTAACCTGCCTGGAAGCAGAAAAACAAGTAGATGCACTACTAGAGCCCTTTAAAGATGTGATTGTGGAGTCACTTTTAGGAGCTTGGTCTCTAATTCCTTCCATCATTTGTGAACTTGATTGCAAGATTTCTTCCGGCCTGCTCATGTACCTCCAGATCATCTCCAACTAACAGACCAATCCAAGTGCTATTCTTTTTCTGTGTATGTGAGTGTGCGTTGGAGAGTGATAGAGAGAGAGGAGTGGGGGACAGGCTTCAAACTGAGGTTATCTACATATATAGGAAGCTGATCAGGAAAGAATGGTGGTTTTAATTGCATATATGGTTCCTTCCTGGTTACAGAAAGTCATGGTGGAAAGTAGCTCAAGTACTGTTTATGTCTAAAAAAAAATCCTTGAAAGATCTTAATCATCCACTTGGCTAAAATCTACTCAGCTTCAAGTTTAATTATCTGCGGCATTGAGGCCCCCCCCTGTTCAAGCTATCAACCCTAGAGGTACCAGAGAGAGAAATGCTTAAAGCAATGTGCTTTTATTAAACTAGACCAATGACATTTTATTGAAAAGCATCATCACTTGTCAAACACACCTTAATTCTTGGGTGTGGTGTGGTGTCTACATGGGACTTTTTATTTGTTAAGGAGATAGATTTGGTCCCAAAAAAGATGAGAATTAATTAACTAACAGAACATGTTGCTTGCTTTCTTTCCTGTCAATTTCTTGCTTTGACTGGTCTAAAACTATATGTCTATTTATCTCCCTCTCCATTAATAATTTCTTGTTGCTTTGCAGTAAAATAACATTTCTTTAAAGATTGCTGCAGATTAACAAGGACGGATAGCATGTTACTTCCATTAACATTGGAGCAGAAGGCATAATTCCACGTGAATCCATAGATAGCATGTACACGTTTTAGTCAGTTGGATAAGATTGACACATACCCATTATTGCAAGTTGCAAACCTTTGTCTCTTCTTTTCCTTTGCTCATTCTTTTTCCTTGAATTTGTTTTCTTTATGCACTGATCTCATGTATCTCTATGCAGCTGGATTGTCTTGTCACCATAAGAATTTGGGCCTACATCTGGACACCACCAATGCTCAGGTCAGTGGCCCAGGCCCAAAGAAGAATAAACAATTGTCAAAGCAGAGTCCCAACCAAGAAAGTCTTGACCAGTACTCAGGGCTCCATGGGACCATACCTCAGACAATGGACAGACGTAAAAACCACGAACAAGAAGAAATACGACAACAAATTCATTCAACGATACACGCAACAACAAATTCAAGGATACACGCTACAAATTCAATGACAATTGACAAACATCACTACCATCCCATTAGATCAAGTGCAGTCGATTCCACGGTATTCCACATGTGATTTTTATAATAAATATTTATACTTCGCCCTCTGAATTATCGAGAGTTTTATCCGTTGCATCTCAAATTGATATAAGGTACAACCATATAATCTTATAGTAAATGGACATGATTTCCAATAACACCATAATAAATTCTTCAGTAGTTGACTTATTGTTAATTTGGACATTTAGAATATCTAAGAATAGTAGCGAGATTATTTGTGAATAATAATAAAATAGTTTGAGTTAATATGTTTTATTAGGTTTTAGAAAATGAGAGAAAAAAATTTGAATAAAAATATTATAAAACTAAAAAATTGCTTGAATATAATTTTTATTTTGAAAATTGAAAAAGTTTTGTTATTTTTTGTATTTTATTTAGAAATTTAGAAAAGTTGTATTTGATTTTGTATTTGAATAATGATTAGATGAAAAAATTGAATATTTAAAATTGAAAAATATTTTATATTTAAATAATATTTGAGAAGAAAATATCTAAAAATATCTTGTCACACAAATAAAACCTTAGACATCGTATACTCTTCATTTTGACCACCTTTTAGGTCTTTTCCCAATTCTCTTTATAACTATCCCTATAAGCGTATTATGGGAGTTAAAAATCTTGGGAGGATGGATAATAAATGTGTACCTATGAAAATTAGGTCGAATGTTGTTGAGTAATGCTAATTGCAAGAATTCACTATTCATGTGAACAGTAAAATAAATTCATGTGCCCCAATCAATTCCACATTACTTTAAATCATGCAACTGTAACAACTTTTAGAATTCATCCTTTAGGGTATGTAAACTTAAACAACATAAGACAATGCATACTTTAGTCATGGTTTTGATTAAATGATCTTTTGTTTTTTTTTGAATAAAACCATAGTTTCTATATTCCGTTAAGAATCAATCATTACATGTCTTGTCCTATAAAATATAGCTGTAATAACCCTTTGGGCCATCTTCTATCCAAATCTGTTCTTCATTTACAGTATAGGCAAAACTTGCTAAAAAATAAGCTACCTTATTCCCTTCCCATAATTAAGTTGGACCTTCAAGAAATGTCTGTTGGCAATAAATTCTTTGATGTCTTCCACCTTCTGGCCATTCCATTCCCAATTTTCTTTTGTGTTGTTAACTGCCTTGATTATTTCCAATGCATCCTCTTTAAATACAGAAGATCCAATTCCTAACTCAGCACCCAAATTCAGAACTCTCTATAAAGCAATGGCTTCAACAAGGGCTGGAGATGAGATTTGTGGATTTGGCATACTCAGAGAGACTAGGACTTCCCCTTCTTCATCTCTAATAATCACACTTGCCCCCCATCTTCTTGTTTTTTGGATCAAAAGTTGCATCCCAATTAATCTTCACAACACCACCCATGGGAGCTATCCATCTGACCAAACCTTTATCAATTTGTATGCTTGCTAGACTCAATCTCTGATTATATTGAGCTTGTTGGTATTCTGCTATGCTAGTCTTGGCTTGGTTAAAAACCTTAACTGGATTGAGAAACAAGCCTTCAAACACAAACCTGTTTCTCCTCAGCCAAATATTGCTCATAACAGTGGCTACTAGCTCTAGGTCTTCATCAATCAGTCTCTCTACCATTTTCTTCCATACTAGAGACCCACATCTTCTTCACCATAGTTCCACTCTTGTATGGGGCTTACTTTTTCTGCCCAGACATATGTAGCAGTTGGGCAACACTAAATAGCATGGCAAATGGTTTCTTCCTCCTTCTCACATATTGGACAGCATGGATTTTTAATGACTCTTCTTTGAAACATGTTCCATCTAGTTGATAGAAAATTGTTGAGAGCTTTCCACATGAAAACCTTTACCCCTAGTACATTTAACTTCCAAAGAGTTGTCCATCCCTCTTTCCCCTCATATCCATAAGATGTTTCTTTTTCCATCTTTCTCCTCCTACTTAGCTCAAAATGGTATGCAGTTTTGACACTAAAGATGTCATTCTTTGAAGGTGCCCAAATCTGTTTATCAGATAAGCCTGTCTAACTAATGGGAATTCTATAAATTAGTTCAACTTCTTCCTCACTAAAGGTTTCCTTCACCAATTCTTCTTTCGACCTCCCTCAACCTCCATCAATTAAGTATGCCACCCTAGCATCATCATTGGGATTCTTTATTGGTGATTGAATCTTATAAGATGACAATTTGGGTATCCATTTACCCTTCCAGATTTGAATGCTCTGTCCATTTCCCACCCTCCAGACAAGCCCCTCCTTCAATAGCTCTAGGGATCCCCACAAACTTCACCAAATCAGGGAAGGTCCACTTCCTATTTTTGCTTCCAACACATTAGTTTGAATGAAATATTTATCTTTGAGCACCCTAGCAGCAATGGACCTGGGGTTAGCAAGGATCCTCCAACACTATTGGCTAGAAGAGCTTTATTGAAACTCGCTAACTCTTTGAAACCCAGTCTTCCACTGGTTTTTGCCATCCCAATTTCTCCCCAGCTTCTCCACTGCATCTTCTTGTCATTACTTCTATGGCCCAACCAAAACCCTGACATTAAAGCTGCAATTTCCTTACACAGCCTCTTTGGTAGAGCAAACACACTCATATGGTTGGTAGGTATGGATTGGATGACGACTTTTAAAAGAACTTCCTTCCTAGCAAGTGTTAAAAGCTGATTTTTTGAGCTGTTAATCTTGGGCCATATCTTGTTTTTGATACCTTTGAAGGTATTGTATTTTGACCTACTCACAATTGTGGAAAGGCCTAAATACTTTTCATAGTTGTTTTGCACCCTTGCCCCTAGATCTTAGGCAATTTGACCCCATTTTTCTTTCTTGCCAGGATGATAGATTTTTACTTATTCAGGCACTGCCCCAATGCTTGTTCATATAACTTCATAATAGAGCTTATCTTCTTTCATTCTTTCCAGTTTGCTCTCCCAAAGATAATGCAGTCATCTGCAAAGAGGAGATATGTCAATCTGATCCTACCCCTTGCCACATCAACTCCTCTCATCTCCATTCTCATTTCAGCCTTGTTTATTAAAGTACTCAACCCTTCAACACATAAAAGGAAAATGTATGAGGATAGAGGATCACCTTGCCTCACCCTCTCATAGGCCTTATCATCCTCCCTGCCTTCCATTTATTATCATAGCATAAGAGACTGAAGTAATGCAAGCCATTATCAATCTCATCCATTTATTTCCAAAACCTAATTTATTCAACACAGCCTCTAGAAAAGGTCACTCAACACTGTCATACGCCTTTGAAATGTCTAGTTTCAGGACCACACTTCCTACTCTTCCCCTCAATCTAGTCCTCATGGAGTGCAGGTCCTCGTATGTTGCTATAATGTTATCTGAAATCAATCGCCTCAGTATGAATGCACTTTGATTTTTTGAGATGATATCATTTAGAACCAACTTCAGTCTATTTGCAAGGGCCTTTGCTATAAGCTTGTATAACACATTACACAATCTTATGGGCTTGTAATCCTCTACCTTCTGGGGTTTTGTAGACTTTGGAATTAAGGAATATGTGAAATTCAGAGAATTTCCCATGTTACCACCATTTAGAAAATGCAGGGCTACCTCACTTACATCATCACCTATTATACTTTAAAGGCTTTATAGAAACAAGCACTATAGCCATCAGGACCAGGGGATTTGTAAGGCCCCATTTGCTTCAAGGCCATCTCCACTTCTTCTCTGGTAAAAGGTTTTTCCAAATCAAGATTCATGTTGCTTGTGACTCGAGATTCTAAAAACTGCAAGCACTCCTTTATTATCGAACTAGAAGGGGCTTCAGTCCTATAGACTTCATCAAAATGCTCCGTAGAAGCTTCATCAATATCATCCTGTTCAACTCTTAGATTTAACTGGGCATCCATCACAGAGAGGATCTGGGTTTTCTTCCTTCTTTGATTGGCACAAGTATGAAAAAACTTTATATTTTTATCTCCCATGCTATACTAGTTTCTCTTGACCCTTAGCCTCCACTTCATATCCTCCTGCTCCAGGAGCTTTCCCACTTCTTGTTGAAGTTTGCTTATTTCTTCAATATTTTGAGGTCCTTCCACATCTTGCAAATCTTTTACTTAAGTAAGGTATCTTATCAATGTTTCCAAACCTCTCTTTATCTTTTCTTCTGAAGCCATTTGCCAGTGTTCCACATACAAATTTTTAGGAGTCTCTACACTTGCTTCATAGGCTCGTGGGATTACACCTTCTTGGACTAGACCTTTTCTACCATATCCTTACATTCCTCCTTCTTTAGCCAGCTTGCCTCAAATTTAAATAAAGAGCACCTTCTGTTTAGGTTCCTGTTTGTCTCCATGCTATCCCTTCTACAGGCTTAACTCTCACTAATAATTCCCAAGAAACGTTTCTCTTTGTTGTTTCAGGATGCCCAGGAAAGCCAGTGAAAACCCAGTCCCTTCTGCTATCTCCTCTTACTTTTACACTCACATGTCATTGAGAATAGGTTTGTATTTCTATTGCCTCTATATCTTTCCAAAAAAGAGATAAACCCCATTTTCTCCCTATAGTGTTAATTGCAAAACAACCCTCCATCCCTATCTTATTCTTCATAGTCTCTACTCTCCTTGCTCTTATCATAGTCTCAATAAGGAACACAATGTTGAGCTTCTTTTCCTTAACCAAATGGCTAAGGTCTTGAATTATTCGAGAGTTCCTAAGCTCTCGGCAGTTCCAGCTTAATAGATTCATAATGATTGGCGGGGTTGCCTAGCTGCCTCCGCCATTGAGTCCATCATCAACTTATCCTCCCTTTCAAACTCCATCCAGGCCTTTTTTCCCTTTCCTCCCTTTAGTTTTTCCTCCTCCACAACAAGTTCAACATTTCTTTTTGGAACTGTGATAGAGATAGGAAGCTCATCTAGAGGCTTGATCCCTCGTGCCCTTCTCTTCCAGCTACCTCCCTTTTGCTTTGCTAGCCCTTTCAAACTTCCTGAATCTTCCCTCCATGGGTGAGTTAATGCTTGACAAATGTTGATCTTCAAATCACCGTAAGTCAAGTTTTGTGGACTCTAACTTTAAAGCCAATCTTCCTGAGCCTCTCCACCATAGTCCAACCCACATCCCTTTACTTCCTTCGCCCCCTCCACTTCTTCCTCCCCCACAATTCGACCCTCAACAGGATCCCTCACTACCTCAAAGCACCTCCCCTCCTCTTCAACCCCTAGCTTCATTACCTACCACTTCCTCATCCACAATCAAACTTGCTTGCTGATGATCCTTAGATCTGCTTTCTCTGTTCTGTTTATTCATTTCCCATTTCCTTTCAAAGTTCCTTCAATTTCTTGCAAGGACCCTCATCCATGATCCAAACTGAGCTGGTCCAGCCTTGCCATATGAACCTTCTGGCTCCCCTATACCATATCCCTGCTTATAATGTGAAATGCAACCATATCAAAAGCAGATTTTGGGCAATTTTTCGTATTTGAATGGGATCCACATTCTTTGGCCTTAGAATTTTATTGTTCTTCCTCTCACTAGAGCCTTCATTAAGTCACATTCCATTCTCACCCCTATGGCATTGTCCCCATGCAACACTATCCTCATGGACATCCACTTCAATGACTCTTCTGATCGAATTTCCAATTTGCTCACCGTTTTTCGATTCATCCCTCCTAGAGGGAGGTTATAGATTTGGATCTAGAACTTTTTACGGGAGAAATCCAGTAAATGTGTCTGGGTATTTCCATCGAACACCTTAAGCATAAAGAGGAAGTTGTCAAACAGTCAGAGGCACCCATCCAATACTCTATTCCTATCACCCTGATGAGCAAAGGTTATTACAAAACAATTTATCCCAATTTTGGGGGGTTCCATATGCCTACTTACTCACCAGACCTTCTCCATCATTGATTAGACAATATCCTTCATAATTACCCGTTCAGAATAGATCTTTTCCACCATGCTTCTCTCCCCTTTCTTTTTTAATTCTTCTAACCCACTTATTTCAATTTCAATTGGGTTTTTCTCTTCTTCATTTAGATTCAATCGATCCTAATGCTCTTCTATCCCTTCCATTTTCCTCTACACTGACCACCGTAGTGGTTGAAACTCCTCTCTACTTCTTAAGAAATAGTAGTAGACTACTACACTTCACCTTTATCGCCTTCTAGTAGACGATAGAGAGAAGACTCATCCCATTGATTAAGGCCTTGTTTGTTTTTCAAAAACATCTTATCTCATCTCATCTCATCTCAACTCATCATTACAACTTTTCAAATTCTCACACAAAATAAAATAAACAATTCAACTTTTTCAAATCTCAAAACAATAATAATATTAAAAAATATATTCTAATAATATTTTATTGAACTTTTTAACTTTAATCTCAACTCATCTCATCTTATTTTTAAAAATAAACTAGCCTTAAATCATCTGGAATCTTTATATTTAAAGTTGTCAGCCTTCTATTAATATTAGGACGGTGTTACAAGTACCAATA
This sequence comes from Juglans regia, assembly GCF_001411555.2. NCBI lineage: Eukaryota > Viridiplantae > Streptophyta > Magnoliopsida > Fagales > Juglandaceae > Juglans > Juglans regia. The sequence goes on along the minus strand of NC_049901.1, from coordinate 19,798,904 downwards.
CATCTGACCTATAAGCATTTTTTTTTCTATTTCTTTAATTTGTTTTCATATTTGAAAAAATAAAAGACAAAATGCTTATAGTCCTATGAATCGGTCCGGTAAGCATTTCCCTCAATATTAATTGAATTAGTTAATTAAATAAATGAAGAATTCAAAAAACACAATTTAAAAAAAAATCGAATTGATGTCAATAAATTCCATTGGCTGGTCAACTTTTCCATCCCAATTCCCAACTTCTAAAAAACAGGAGAAAACACCCTCCCTACGACTACGAACACACGTGTCAGTTTCTTCTAAGCTTCTCCTTAACACACCCAAAACTTTCAATTTCACGCACTGGATAAGCCTCCTGTCGTGGACCTCTCTCTCTATCTTTTTTCCCGAGAAAATTTCGGCAAATGCACTTTTTCCCGGAAAATCTCTAACTACCAACTTTCTGTTCTTTCTTTCTATACAATGGCAGCTGTGATTTCTTTGTCTTTCTCAGTACCAAGTCAATGTCCTGAGAGAAAAGCGATCATATCTTGTACTCGTACTTCAGCTACGAATTCTGAAGGATTTCGATTGCGTTCGAGTTTGTCGTGTCACTATGTGGGCGTTCGATCCTCGGCTTCTTGTAGTAGGGTCATTCATTGCATGTCCACCTCCATAGGTGATTTTCTCTGCATTCTTTGGTTGCTGAGAAAAAGAGCGTAAGCGAAATATAGAAAAAAAAAAAAAAAACTTAATCCCGAGGTAAGCCCGAGGTTGTGAGTTAACTCGATTTTTCTCTTCAATTTGTAGCGGATTAATCTATTTTTAAAATCATAATAATAATTAAAAAAAATGTGACTGCCATTGTTAAAGCTATTGGTACTATTGGTTGGAATCACTACATTGATTTTTAGGTCATTTGTTAAAGGGCATGTATAAAATATATTTTTTTAAGTGAATTAAACTTGTAGTTATAGTTAATCTTCTTCGAAAATCATTCGTGTCGGAAATAGAAGAATTTTGAGTTTGATTATGGGCAGAAATCTCAGGAGCTTCATGTTTGGAAAACATTCGTAGCTGAACTGTGTTTCTTTCTAACGGGTCGACTCTTTGCTTCGATAGCCCTATGTTGAGACTATGATTTCTTTTTGGTTTGATAGCTTCTTAAATTGGTTTATTTTACGGCCCGTAGAGACTGCCAAGAAGATTTGTGAAAAGTAATGGAGGAGGAAATGTGATTGCTGCTTGTAGTGCTATTGTTGCTTGTGCTATTGTCTTTTTGCTATGAATTGCTGGTTGTATTGAAGTAGAAGTTAAAAAATTTCAACTTTAGTCAGTGCCCTACCTAGTCCTATGAAGTATAATCTTGTATTCATAACAATGGAAGCGTAAAATTTTTTCTTTTGTTGGAAAATTTCCAAAGCTATTATGTGTTCTTCATCAATATTTAGATATTTTATTGCTCTCATTTTTTTTTTTTTCTAAAAAGACTTTGTTGAAGTTTCTTTAGCCATTCAGGATGTCATGAAGTGAGCACTTTTTCAAATTAATAGCATAGCCATATAACTCTTTTCTTCTTTTTTTTTTTTTTTCCTTTTTGCAATATTATAATGAGTTATTCCATTGATACAAGTGAAACCATGATGAGATGGTATCCTTAATATGGAGGCCTCCAGGAGTTTATGTCCACATCTGTAATGCTTCAATGATATTGGAGTTTATGCTATCCTATTTGTTGTGAATTTTCTGCTCAGATTCCTTTCTCATCCTTAGCCCAGAAGAAGAAGAAAGATACTTAATTATATTTGTTGGTCATGATATGCAGAGGTGCCCACTGTATCTGAGACGAAGTTGAATTTCCTTAAGAAGTATAATCGACCTATTCCCACTGTCTATAACAATGTGCTTCAGGAGCTGATTGTCCAGCAACATTTGATGAGGTACAAGAGAACATACCAATATGACCCCGTGTTCGCCCTTGGTTTTGTTACCGTGTATGATCAACTCATGGAAGGATATCCTAGTGATGAGGACCGAGATGCCATCTTCAAAGCATACATAAGGGCACTGAAGGAGGACCCAAATCAATATAGGTTTGACTAAAATGTTTCTAATTTTCCTTTAACTTGTGATGAGACGATGCAACATTATTCCTTATTAAGACGTGAATAATGACCTGCACGAACTCCTGGGATGAATTCTTACAAATGAAAAACTTGGAGGTCCTTTCCCCAAAAAATAAATTTTCCTGGTGATATGACTTATCACCAATTTCCTATGCAGAAAACTTTTTTTGTGAGTAATTTCATTAGACTATTTGTAGAAAGAAAGCAATTAATGTTTGGAAAAGCTCTTGAGCAAAGTTTTCAAATAAGTATTTGACGCTTGTGTTTTATGAACCTTGTGTTGTATTTTGTCAAGTTCTTTTCAATTATATGTGAGAAGCATTCTCAGTCTTAAAGTGAAAATTCCTGTATTATGCACCACAGAATTGATGCACAAAAATTGGAAGATTGGGCTCAGGCTCAGACTGCCACTTCATTGGTTGAGTTTGCCTCTAGAGAAGGAGAAGTTGAGGGGATATTGAAGGACATCGCAGAAAGAGCTGGGGGTAAGGAGAGTTTCAGCTACAGCCGTTTCTTTGCTGTTGGGCTCTTTCGTCTTCTTGAGTTGGCAAATGCAACCGAACCCACAATTTTAGAAAAGGTTAGAGCATTAAATCCAAGGATGCTAAGCTTGTTTACTCTGGGATATTTTTGGAAGTAGAACATTGAGTTTTCCAGTGTCAACCTTTCTACCCACAGTGGTCGAATTTTAGTGGTGGACCTATAATAAATCACTGGACTTACTTGCTCTTGAAGATTATGAAGAAATTAGACCCATAGATGAATTGATTTGAGCATCTGGAGGCTTGTAATTTGCAAATAGCCCTAGTATTGGTTGATCAAGTGAAAAGAACTTCTACTAACAAATAGAAAACCTATAATTCAATGACTATCCTATGTTAGTGGGCTCCCTCAAAATCACTTGATACATTTGGTACAGATGCAAGTTTATGCAAGTATTTTAAAACGTTACTTAGAAACTGCAATAGAAGTATTATTTATCTTTGTAGGGTAGATCAGCTCTCAACTATATTCCGCTTACTTGCTGCGATTGATGATAGTATGTAAATTTTGACACCAAAAGGGAACCTGGTCGTGTAGCCTCGCTTTCCATCATTAGGAATTGATTCCTTTGCAAAAGTCGATACTTCATTGGTAAGATAAAAATTTGACGTGTCTTTCAGCATGGAATGGTGTAGATGTGGCTGTAGCTAGGGATAAGAACGTATCTGCATGAAAATTTGTATGGGTGGGCCTTAAAAACATGTTTGGCCTCACTCTTGTCTTATTTACCAGTCAACATGTTTTGCAATACACCTGCTCTAGTTCATTACTAAATGCCTGTGTATCTGCTACTGAAACTTATCTAAATTTATGAAGATAGCTGAAATTTCAGATCAGAATGCAAGTAAAATCTAAACACAGAATCACACATGACCTATTATATTTTAAATTCTGTTTACTTAAGTTGTTAGCAAGAAAGTTTAATCAGGAGCTAATGTCTTGTTTTATCGAGTGTCATTCAGGAGAGAGCTTTTTGAATAATGGCCTGACAATAACTCTTATTGCTTTCTAACAGCTCTGTGAAGCCTTGAATGTTAACAAAAGAAGTGTGGATCGGGATCTTGATGTATATCGCAATCTGCTTTCCAAGCTGGTTCAGGCAAAAGAGCTTCTAAAGGAATACATGGATAGGTGAAAACAATTACTTTAACAGAATCTTTGTCTCTTACTTTTTCAGTCTGTGTTACTCTATTATTACACAGGACTGGTTCTTCTAGTGGGATGATAATTATACAACTGTCTGGACTACATAAAGTCTGCAAATTCATCAATTTTCAAAACTGGAAAGATTGAACTGTATTCTTATCTGGAATTTGTAAGAGGACCAGAATTTCCAAACCTTAGCACAGGGAGGTAAATCCTATCAGAATCATACCGTAGGAGTGAGACTCATTGAACTTCCAAACTCTCACACGAAGTCCCTCAAAGAACAGTTATTCACATGACACAACATGTTGGGGTTTGAATTTAAGTCCTTGTATTATCTTGGGCTTTTGTTACCACCTCAGCCTTCCTTAAGGTGGCAAAGGTCTGATCTTGGGTGGGGTTGTGGTAGGTCTTAGTTTTGTACCAATAAAAAAAAAAGGATTTTATGTTATTATTGTCCCTGGTCATTGTCTGCAATTGACTGTTGAAACAAATCATTCGATTTATTTTTGGTGAATAAACCACGGTATTTCTTTGCAATTAACTTGGCTTTCAGGGAGAAGAAGAAGAGAGAGGAACGAGCAGAAGTGCAGAAGGCTGATCAGGCCATCGCAAAATGTTTGGCAGAGTACCAGCATTCAGGCCCGTAGAGTTTTTGTAGTGGTTCCTCCGATTGCCCACCACCCTCTCTGAAGCTACGAATCCCTAGTTTGTTTGTAGTGTTGTTGAGGTACCGTTGAAGTTTTTATAGTTTAGGCAGTTTTTATCATCTGGTTATTTTGCATGTATAGTACATCGTTCTGAATGGTGATATAGCTACATCTTCCATTGATGATATCTGCATACATCTCCTGGAAGAAAAGAAAAATCTGTCCTTCGTTTTGCTACAAACTGTATTTTATAATTTCATAGCTATAATGTAATACTCAAAATCCATATAAATTGGTATTCGCCTTGGCGAATCCAAATTTCTCAAGTATACTCTCTCTCTCTCTCTCTCAATTTTATTTTTTCTCCTTTCTTGAGATGTTCATGACCCCTTGTTTTTTTTTCCTAAGATGGTAAGAATATTCAGTTAATATCTGTTTACAGAAATATTTTAGCTTAGAAATTAATAATTAACATGAAATTACAGAAGAGTTACTTTTTGGAGAAATGGTTGGCTTTAGAAGGAACGCTAAAGTGTAAGTGAATGCTTTAGAAGCATATGTTCTATGATCTTCAACTATATGTTCATGCATAAAATTATGTTATCTTGATTAATACGTGTATTACAATGAAAATGATAGCATGAAATGTGTCATGCTAATCTATGCATTGTAAATAAGATGATAAACATGTGTTTTGACAAGATGCAAACCTTCGATTAACCAAAAATGATAATGCTTAGCAACACCTTGGTCAAGTAGGATGGAGAATAAGCTTGATGAAAAGGTGGATGCTGCCATTTGGCGAAAACAATAAAAGAAATATAATTAAGAGTAGAATACTAAAGTTGAAAAGTAGACACTTAGCAATGCTCAGTGATCAAGTGGTGCGAAAAATCTGCTTGCAAAAACTTAAAAGAGGCTAAGTGAGAATGATACTATTAGAAACCCACAAGTCATGCGGGAGTAATTATAAGCTTGAACTTGTGATTGTTCAAGTTTCAATATACTATGTAACTTGCGTACTTGCCATGATTTTCACTCTATTTTTTCTGCTTATCTATTTCATTGAATACCTTTCTATCCAAATTAACGAGAAAGACTAATATGACATGTACATTTGAGACTAGGGGTGTAATCAGTTTGGTCAATTTGGCCTTGGAGTGGGTTCCTGGATATGATCCATTTTTTCGATCCACCAAAAGACTAGACCGAGTTGGTTCGGTTAGGTAATCTTGTAAGGGTGTTTCGGTCTGGACCACTTTTTTATTTTTCATTTTTGTTCATGTCTTTGTCAAAAAATGGTATAAAATGATGAAGAAAGTAATTGAGTGAGTGATTTAGTAAGTAATCTTTTCAATGTTTATCTAAAAATATATGACATATTACATGATGTATTTAATATATTGATCCCTAGCCTATTATGAATGTGGAAGATGTGAAGGCACATTCGATTTCATGTAAACATTATTATGTTATATTATGCCATGATAAGTTGCAAAATTAACATATTTGTGAGAATTCAATGATATATAAAATATGAGCATGTTCTCTTGATCCATCCATTTCAAATATTAGCAACAAAAGATTCCGTTACAGTGAACATTTACACCATAAGCTTGTCTAACTTTGGCATAATGTTGAAAAATGGAAAACTTATTCATAATTGTGTTGATATGATTTACAATCAAGACTGAAAAAAAATACCCCTCTTTGCCAAGGGCCTGTGCACCTCCGGGATTAGTCGTAACGTTGTTCCTGGACACTCGGTGCCAATTAAAAAAAAAAAAAAACCCAAAATAGATATGAATTACAATCAAGACAGAAAATAAATAAATAGGCTTCACAGAAGTACACTCTTCACTTTGCCCCTGCTTCATAATATTACAACATGGTAGACATAGTGGTGAAGAAATTAATAGGCCACCTGAAACTAGTGGCTGCTCACTAGAGTTCTGGCCTCATCTATCCATTGGGACATACATCTATCCACCTAAGCATTGAAAAACAAGTGAAGAACTAATCAAAAGCTATTTAATAATACCAAATGGTAGAAGAAGTTGGAATCGACAAACCTGCTCTTGGGACAACTCCTCAAGTGCAGCCACATGTTAATTCTTTTGAGCAAGCTTTCTAGCTTGCATTTTCTACTAGGGACTGGTATTTGTAATGGTCAGAACCCTGAAACAATCACAAAGGACTAGAAGTTTCAAGGATTCACACTCAAATATAGAGTTATACTATATATAGTACACTCTCATTTTACTTCTATTACAATGTTAATGTAGCATCACCATGTTCTGGCCCCTGATTAAGTAGCCAGTACATAAATGAAAAGGAAAACTGCAGCATGTAACACTTTGAGCCGTAAACGCTGTTGAAAGGACAAGTGATTTAGTTAAGGGCGGTGTTATTCTGCCGCTCAAACCTTATTGATATTTCAAAATTTTTATTTTATTTATTTTAATTTTTTTATTCATATTTTTTTATTATTTTAAAACATTTTTAAAAAATATAAAAAAAAATCAATACACTAATAATCATTTCATTAACTATTACGTAAAGAATTTTTTTTAAAAAAAAAAAATCAAATATATGAGATGTCAAAATGAAGGGACAAATAGAGTGGACAAATTAGTATTTTTCTTTATTTAAACTCACAAAATGATGAAAATTGATATAATATATTAGATTGTAAAGTTAATTTTCTTATAAATTAGATATAATGAAATAATGAATGACATGAAATTACGTCTTATTGTAAATTTATTTTTATAAAATCGGTTTGTTTGTGACTATAAAATTTCTCGATGCATATAGACATGCATCCTAACGTTAGCATCTTAGAGGAAAAATATACTCTTAATAGCTGCAGCAAATAGATGCAACTTCATAAGATGAATAATCTCTGAATGTATGAAAAATGGAGCTTGGAGGTAGTAAAAACTGATGAAGTCCTTCTGGCCTGGTAGATATCATGAGTCAAAATCAAGTGTATTCATTTTTTAAATTAATTTATGCACACAATTATCCACAAACCAAGTTCAAAAATTAACTGTAAAAATAAAATAAAAACTGAGCACAATAAAAAGGACATGCGAGTAAGGAGATAATTAGATAATGAGTTAAGAGGAAATGAAAAGAATTGATATGAAAATTAAAAGTTTAAAAAAATATTATGAAAATATTATTTTTTAATATTATTATTATTAAAAATTAAATTATTTATTATATTTTATATAAAAATTTTAATAATAAGATAAAATGAATTAAAATATTTATCGCTATGAGTGGATAATCAGGAACTTTCAGTGGATAGAAATGAGGTCACAACCTATGCGTAGAGTGTAATGATAGTTAATATATAGTAAAAACGTGATAGGGGGGTCTCCTCCCAGATTAAAGGCAGCCACTACGCCGTGCCCAATGCACTTGCACGGTGCACCCCATGCCTAGTGTTCCAATAATACCTACCTATAAAAAAATATAGTCCAGTGAGATAACAAGTAAAAACAAATAAAGTCAATCCCATCAGTCCAATTTAAAAGTTATCATTTTTCTTTATGAATTTTTCAAACTCCAACGAGGTTCGATTATGTCATGTATTAATCCCCTCAAATTATTATTTAATTTATGATCAACATTTAAGTTATCAATTTTAGCAATCAGCCTCTTAAACTATTGAAAAATTAAAATCTACCCAATTTCATCTTGAAAAGACTAAATTACCCCTAATATTTCTAAAGAATGGCAAAAATATACCCATATTAAATATTGAAGAAATTAAAAGTAATAGTATTATTATTATTTTCAATCTTTAATGTTTTTCAAAATGGGCCATGTCAAATTTAGGACACTAGACACAATGTCCAAAGGGAAACGCTTATCGTCTTGGAGTTAATCCAAAGTTGTGTGTTGCTGGCTGCACCCTGCAACATGGCACCAATTTTCTTAAACTAAATGCCGAAATTTAATTATCCGCGCAACCAAATGTCAGTAGTGGAGGGTCGCAACTTACACGTATTTGGTCAAATGTCGAGAATTGAAAAATTCATTATCGACGTTTGTGTAAAAATTAACGGCATTTATCTAAATGCAGATAAATGCCACCACTAATACATTGCCAACATATTTTATATTTTAACGGCGTTTATCAAAACGCCACCATTAGTACTTTGCCGGCGTTTGCACAAAAGCATTACGTGAAAAATCCATTTTTGTCATTTTCGTACAAATTAGCAGTGTTTATCTAAACGTCACTATCAGCACGTTGCCTGTGCATTTTAAAATTAACAATGTGTATCTAAATGCCACTACAAGTACATTTTCAACGCATTACATAAACGCTGCTAGATCTTTTTTTTTTTTTTCGGCGTTTCGTAAGCGCCGCCAACTTACTAGAAAACATCATATTATTGGACATTAAAGGAAAGAAAACACATGTTTTTCTCAATATATTGAAATCTATGTTGAAATTAAGAATTTCTATCCATATTGAATATAGGATAGAGAATATAGTCAAAACGAAAGGAAAATACTATAGTGATATGTCAAAATTGAGACTTCTATAAAATCTACTAAAATTTTTCATCTAGACGCTTTTCATTCTAGTTTGGAGCTTGGACGTTTAAGAGAAAATTTGACGGACACTCTTGATGAGAAATATGTTTACTGAACTAACTCTAGAAAAAGTGATTTGTGTTCATCTAAATATATGTCGCACGACACATTAATGGTCACATCTAAAGATATTGACCCGTTATGAATGTGGAAGACGTGAAGTCACATTTCTTTTTTATGTAAACATTTATGTTATATATATTAGAAAAATTCTATTTATCATCTTTATAGCACACATCACACTTGATTTTTTTTTTTTTTACCAATTAATGTGTGGTGTATGATGATGAGTAGAAAAATTCATTTGGTTTAGCAAGAATAAAACAAAAAAATAAAAATAAATAAAAAATAAATGTGGTGTGTGGTGTATGGTGTATGGTGTAAAGATGATGAATAGAATAGATCTATATATTAAGCCATGCATTGCAAAATTAATATAGTTATGAGTAGTCAATGATCACTACAAGAAATAACGCATTTTCCAGCGATTTTACTATCGCCGCAAAAAAAATCGCTGCAATTAACCCTTATTTGCGGCGATTTTCTTATCGTCGCTGAAATCTAAAGCAATGAATACGAAATCTGATGTTGCAATTACTGTTCACTCATTTGCGGCGATTATTTGATCTTTTGCGGCGATAAAAAACTCGCCGCAAAAGATATCAGAAACTGTAGCCATATTTTAATTGTGGCGAATGGGAAAATCTCCATAATAGCTAATTTTGCGACGAATAAAAAACGCTGGAAATAGTCTTCTAGAAAATTTAGGCCTTTCCCAACGATTTTAATATCGTTGCAACAAAAATACCACTAATAAACATTATTTCCAACGATTTCTAAGTCGCTGCTTGCTTTCCTTCTCAAATTTTTCAACTGATGGAAAAGAAATTACTTTTACTTTTTGCAGCGATTTTAATATCGTCGCAAATTGAACAACAAAGACTATTTGCGACGAAAATATTCATAGTATTTTCGCCGCAAGAGCATATCTAGTAAATTATATACTATTAGCGGCAAATCAAAATCACCGGAAAAATGAAATTAAATTTAAACAACCCGCCTTACCATTTCCCTCATTTATTTCCCTCTCCTTCCCAATCCCTCTTCTCCCTCAACCCACGCTGTAACACCCTGTATTTTAGTATATTTTTATTGAAGGATTACTTTTATTTTATTCAAAAATTTATTCTCTTATTTTAAATTGGTTGGATTTTTAATGAGTTTATTTTTATGATTTTAATTTGGTGAAAATTATTTTTATGTGCTTTCTTAATATTTATTTATTGTTATGCATTTAATTTTTTTTTCATATTTACTTAATTACTGTGGTATTTAATTATTTCAATTTGACTTTACCATTACGTTTAAATTATTTTATTTAACTTGTGGTTTTGAAATCGTTTCCGTTGGATCATTTTTGTGACCCAAATTATGAGAATTGGACCTCATCTCTTTTCCTTCCATTTTTTTTTCCTCTCCTTTTCTTTTCTCTTTCTTTTCTTTTTCCTTATTTCTCCTTCGGTTCTCTTCCCGCGCGCGACCCAGCTCCCCCTCCCTCTCTCCGTGTTTCCTTCTTCACCACCCAGCGCCGCCGTGAGACAGCGGTGGCTGTCACCGCCCAGCCCGTCAGCTTCCCCAGCCGCCGGCGACCCTACCCCACCAACCTCAGCTCCATTCGCGCCGCCGTTAGCCACCACGAGCCCATTGAAGCCGCGACACTCTTTCCGCCGCTGCGCCGCCGTCGCACCACCATTGGCCACCATCTTCTCACAACTTCATTCTCGACTTCCTAGCAACCCATTGCACCCAACCCCACCTCCGATCCGTCACCGGTGAAGCACAACCAACCCCATTGCCGATTTTGGTGTTTTTGGCCTTCTACCGCCTCCCACGCCGCCACCCACGGCCAACCTTCACCACCACTAACTTCACCGACCTCCCTAGGCCCTACCCTATCAATTTTGAGTCTTCGTTTGCCTCCGTTGAAAAGTGGGTATTTGTGACCCGGCATAGATCAATACCAACGACTTCGGTGTTCTGCAGCTGTTTTTCCAGCGATTAAAAGTGCGCCGGCATAGATCAATACCAGCGATTTTGTGTCGCCGCAACTGAGGTCACAAAACCAAAAATTTAATTACAGCGATGTTTAAATCGCTGGTATTGATATATGCCGGCGCACTTTTAATCGTCGGAAAAGATATTTCAAAGTCATTTAGTTAATTGTGGCGATTTCAAAAAATCGCTGGGATTGACCTTTTCCGGCGATGTTTCCTCTTTTAGCGACAACATTAAATCGCTGGAATTAATATTTCCCAACGATTAACAACTGAATCGCATCGTGCAATTGCGGCGATAAAGATACTATTTGCGGCGAATAAATATCGCTGGGAAAAAAATATTTGCTGGCGATTTTTAGCTTCCATTGGAGTAGATCAAAAGTGGAGATTTAATACCGGC